>NC_083338.1:113180431-113926681 GCF_019175385.1 Lycium barbarum
TTTTGATTGAGGGGGGATTCGAACCCGGAACCAAAGGGCTTTTAGCGAAGGGCAAAAATTAAAGACCACTAATTTGAGGGACAAAAATTAAAGGCCACCCCCAGCGAAGTTTAAACAGCATATTTAAAAACAATTACCTAATGCTATTTCTACCTTATTTCTACTTCTCTGGAGCCTCCAACAGCACAACCAAGACAATAACCGGTGATGTATCGATCATATGCAATTTATTTTATTCTTGATAGCTTATTAATGAATAAATCCACAGCAACCACCCATTAAGTCCTTTAGGCTGTACTAAATAATATAAATATTGTATTTTATATTTAATTTATAAACTAAGTTTAGATGTTTGTACTTGAAAAATTAGTCTCTACAAGTGTGTCAACAAAATCTGCAGGCCAAGGCTAAATACCACAAATATTGGTTTTTCTTTTGATCAATATCCCTTTCTCATGCATTTTTTAATTCTTAATTAGATTATTCTTATTCTGTTTAAGCCTTGAGAATGTCAAAATTGAATTAAACAGAAGAATACAACTCGAGAGAGCTCTGACCCAGCACTCCAACAAGAAAGATTAGTAGATTTTCTTTGCAAGATCCTTTTTTTCTTTCTTTATTCTCAGAATTGACATTATCATTGCCCTGAAATTATCCTTAAACAAGATTGAACTTTATTACTTTGAAATTTGTGGTCTAAAATAAACTATAGAAATTTGTGTGGTTAGAAATCATTTCACTAAAGGTAAAAAAGTAAATCTAAAGTTGAATTTTTGCTAAATGTAGAGGTGTCGTTCTTTTTTAGACTGATTAAAAAAAGTGTCATATAAATTGAGACGGAAGAAGTACGTTTTTACCGCGCTCTCCCCTCCTCCCCACCAGAATAAAAAGAATATTTTTTATATAAATTGGGACTGAGGGAGTATGTTTGTACCGCGCTTCTCCCTCCCCCCCCCCAATATTAGAAAGAATTAGTTACTCCTATTGTCCTACATTGTGATCTAATTAGCTATTTAAAACCTTACTAAAAAAATGAAAAAGGAAAAAATTCCTACAAGACGAACTAGAAGATTGAAAAAGAAGATTGGTCAACTTTTTAAAAGTTTATATCTAGATAAAGTTCACAAAACGACTTAACTAAAAGATGTTGATTCCCACGCTAATTAGTGTAATAATTTTTAGTTTTTCCTTTCTTTTTTTCCCCATTCATTTTAAGTACTTTCATTTTCTTTTTAAGGATCTTTCTTTGTCCTTTATTACCCATTTAGAAAGCTTGGAAAGCCGTTTACCCAATTTGATTTTCGTTTTCTGTTTCCTTTTTTTTTGTTTGTTTTATAAATTCTCCAAATGCTGTGTATTATCGACCAGAAAAAAGTAAGGTTTCCAAATTTTGTCTAATCTAAGATATCGCTTTTTACAAAGAAAATTTGTTAACTATTACTACTCAATATGAGCTTTCTACTGAGCCAATTAAATTAGGGACGAAACATCTTTTTCAGGTTAATTTGACTATAAAATTTAAGTTTTATGCACTGACGACATAATAAATATTCACACAATCATATTAATTATTAAATAATTACAGGTATATTTCTTGCTATCCTCACAAGTTAACATTTTATGATCTTTGCACTATTGGTGTTTATATATAAATAACTTAAACTTAAATCCTTTCTGCTATATCCCTTTTTTTAAAACCCTGGATTGGTTTTCTCTGTTAATTTCTATTTTAAAATATCTCATACTTTTAGTTATATGCGTGAAGAACTTAGCTGTAAAAATTGGAAAAAATATTCTTATGCCTATTTAGATGAGGACTATAATGTTGGATAGCATACTAGTACTATTGGTGTTTATATATAACTTAAACTTAAATCCTTTCTGCTATATCCCGTTTTTTAAAACCCTAGATTGGTTTTCTCTGTTAATTTCTATTTTAAAATATCTCACACTTTTAGTTATATGCGTGAAGAACTTAGCTGTAAAAATTGGAAACAATATTCTTATGCCTATTAAGATGAGGACTATAATGTTGGATAGCATACTAGTACTAGGAAAAGTAATAAAGAAGAGAGGACTATTGGCCTCTCTTGTGAATATTCTCAATGGATAGGAGGGCATCCGTAGGCTAAATTATTCCAATATTCTTAACCTCTTGAGTGCCTTCTAAAGTTTTGCCTTTGAAACAAATTTAAATATTCCCACCATGTTGTGAGGCTAGTTCTCAACTTGTATAAAGTGATGAACTAACTGCATGCAGGTTCTCATCCATTTCAACAATTCTATCAAAAATCATTTAATTTATCAAACTCGAATAGCTGTAACTAAAATAATACATTCTCCTATGCAGGGCGGAGCCAAGAAGGGCCCCTTCGATAGAAAATTACACTGGTTATACATGATCAAAGCTATTTTTTTATGTATATATAGTAAATGTTAAACCCCCATTGACTTCTTCGTGCATTTATTTCCGAACCCCTTTAGTAAAAATTCTGATTCTGCCACTGCTCCTGTGTGTTGCATTTTTTTTATTCCCTTCCCCTTTTTAACCCCTTTGCTCGAAAAGGGATCAACGGTAATTCTCCCCTCTCCTAAGTGACTTAAAATATCGACCCCTTCATGTCCTTAAAATCACAAGTTTTGTTAGTGTCATATATTTAAAATGGTTAGTACTTAACTTGAAACAACATGAAGTACTAGTATACAGATTAGCTGTACATTTTACGATATGCTTAAAAGTCTACATCCAGAAATAACAGGATCTTTTAACATACATTCTAAAATCTAAACTAAAGCAAGATGCAACTGCAAATAAAACTCTATTTCCTGCCAAAATTCTCAGACGATCTTAATATACAAAACCACATTATTGTTCTGCGTGATAATCACATGATATGGCAGGCATGAGGGTTCTCATCACTCAAGATCTCAAAAGAATCCAACGGTGTGGATTGCTTGGAATAAATATCGGCCTGCATATGCGGTGACGATGGAACATAGTAAAATGGCATTGCACTGTTTACAGTAGGATGTGCCGCATTGTAACTCATCACATAAGTCTGCTGAGGAGCATAATAAGTATGTGGATTCTGATCATACCGGTTTGAATAAGGATTGTGGTGAAATGAATGACCTTGATTCACTTGATCAATCATTTGATTGGGACCCATTTTCGAGACTTCTGATTCACTGCTTGGCGGTGCACCATTAGACCCTGCACTCGCATTTCCACTATTATTATTATTCCCACTTTTTTTCTTTTTCTTTTTCTTCTTCTTCTTAGCACCTCCTCCGCTGCCACCACCGCCGCTGCCACCACCACCGGGCTTTTGCCCTGATGGTGGGAACCTCTCAACCGCGACAGTTTGGTCTGGTCTCACTTCGTTGACATCCATAGTAATAGTCTCAACACCACCAAATCTCACACCATGTCTTTGAGGACCATTATTTTTCATGTTTGCTTCGGTATTTTCAGCTGTTTTTTCGTCATTATTATCCTCATCATCTTCATGTTCATCATCGTCGTCGCTGGTTGGTTTCTTCTCTTTTAATATAGGCTTCGGTTCTGGCCACAACTCAGCACTCCTTCTATTCTTCACTAGCTTCTTTATCAAAGTCTCAGCTTCAACATTTCCAGTCACTATGACTTTCTGTTGCTTTGGATCAATATATGTTGTATAAACACCTACAAATGAAAAAACAAAACACCCATAATTTATTTCTATGAGTTGGTTTCATATACATGCTCAGTATGAAAACATATGGATTCTTAAGTCATCAGTGGTGTAGCTACGTGCAATTGAAGGGTAGTCAGTTGAACACCCTTCATTCGAAAAATTTATATTGTATATGTACAAATTATACTAAGCATATAAGGTAAAATAAAGTTATTTTACAGTTATATATATTTAACGAAATTCCTGACTTTGTTAGACATAGTAAAAGAACAGAGCAAGAAGAGAACCTTCGATGCTTTGTAAGAGTTTCTTGACTTTTCTCCTGCAGCCTGGACAATGGATGGAAACTTTCAAAACCCATGTCTGAAAAAATGAAACAAAAAAGATTAAGTAAACAATGAACAAAGTAAAACTTTTTAATCAAAAGGAAAGTATAAAGACAAATTAATATAAAGAGGACCGTGTAGTGAAGGGGAGGAAGCTGAAGTGGTTGTTCTTCACGTTGAGAGGAGGCCATAAGATAGGAAGGAGATAGAAAATATAGAGAGATTGTTTTCTTTTACAAAGTAGTATTGATGATGAAGAGAATTTAAGAGATGAGAGTGAAAGGGAGGAAAGAATTAAGGGTGAGGAGAACAGAGAGTGGCAGTGTGTATAAAAGGTAGATAGTGTAGATTGAAAGTGACATAAGATGCTTCTAGAGACCTGGTGCCTTGCACTTACTGTGCTTTTAAGTTGCAGTAATAATAAATGGAAAAGGATCAAATATACCTGTACTATTGAAAAAGGCCTATATATATCCCTCGTTATATTTTAGGTTCAAATATACCCCTATCGTTATACTTTAAGCTCAAATATACCCCTGTAATTATGCAGTGGCACAAATATACCCTGAAAAGACACGTGTCATCATCTTATTAGTCTATTTTAAATTATTCCCTAATCAGTTAAACTTTAATTCATAATCCGATATCCAATTAAGAAAATTCATACCCGGAAAATTAGAGGCAAGCATGGAACAACTTCTTCAATCCAGTCACTTCTTTTAGGTGCAGAGGAGAAGAAACAAGACGAAGATGAAGACCAAGATTGCGACAATAGTGAAGAATCTACAGAGGAGATCCAAAAACCTGTTACATCGTCTCTATTTATAAGCTGCTTACCCCATCAGCTTAAGCTTGGGATTTCAGTTGATTTCATCAAGTATGATGGCTTATGCTAAAGAGTAAATGGTTAATCAAATCTCCAAAAAAAAATTAATAAATGATCACAGTTTCTGGTGTGATAATGAACCATTTTATCTCAGATGTAAATATCTTATGGTTGTGCAGATTGTAACCACAGATTTCTTCATATATGAAATCGTTAGATTTGGGTGAATTTAAAACACGAAGGCAATAATACGAGGAATTGTTTAAGTGGGTTAAAAAGTCAATGTATATTGGTTGTATCCATTAGATTCTCTAGACTCAACTGCACACAAATTGGTAGCCTTAGGAACACAATGGTGTCTCTCCATCTTTCTGAGGGTTGTGCAGACTGAAATTGTATATGTGCAGAACCAGCCGTTGAAGAAGCTTTACAAGCTTGCTCCAAATTTTTCGGGGATGGTATGTTTTAATTGGATATTAGGTTGGGGGTTAAATTTTAATTAATTAGGGATTAGTTTAAAATAGACTAATAAGATGATGACACGTGTCCATCCGTTAAAATGAGGGGTATATTTGTGCCACTGCATAACTACAGGGGTATATTTGAACCCAAAGTATAACGACAGGGGTATATTTGAACCTAAAGTATAACGAGGAGTATATGTAGCCCTTTTCTAATAGTACAGGGGTATATTTGGCCTTTTTCCGAATAATAAATCTATAAGGGCTCGTTTGGTTGGAAACAACTTATTTTGGGATTAGTTATTCCATCCTCAAGGTGGATAAAAAAAATACTATAATCCCGGGACTAGTTATTCCGAGTTTTATTCCAACCAAACGTGGGATAAGGTGTCATTAAATTTTATCCCAGGACTATTTTTTCTTATCCATCATACCAGACGAGCCCTAAGAGAATACCTTAGCTTTTCTTTTAAGTTTCCCACATCTATTGATTTAGTGGAGGGGCGGCCCAACAAAATCGGTGGCCTAAAGCCAAACTTCTATAAGAGGCCTTAAAAATATCTAATAAAATTTTACATATTCTTATTCAAAATCCTTTTTTTTTTTTTTTTTTTTTTGTGAAGATGTTATATAGTTCATCTTTTATATCTTGATTATTTACTCAGTTACATGCTAGCTTTACGATTAGAGATATTTAGTAACTCAAGTTACTCAATTCACTAAAATTTAAATAAACATTTGTGTAAGAAACATATATAGACGGTTACGATAATATTATTCTAATTTCTCATAATCTAATAACTCAAATTCGTAATACTATGTAGATGTCAAAATAATTTCATACATTTAGAACAATTCAAGTCTATTCTGTAGTAAAAATGATTTAATCTAGTATTTATAAGAAACTATCAACTCTACAAGAAACTTCATTTTTTAAAAATTATCAAAGTAGTCATTAATTTGTTCACTTTTATATATTGCATAATGTTTATTACTCTCTAATTTGTGTGAAGGTGTTTGATTGGACACGAAGTATAAGAGAAAAGAAATATTTTTGAAATTTTTGGTCCAAAATACGCCAAAGAAATTTTGTGGCTATAAATCATCTCATAAAAGGTAAAATGAGATGTCATTCTTTTTTGGACTAACTAAAAAAGAAAGAATGTTGCATAAATGAGATGGAAAGAGTATAAAATTAGAATTATTTATTTCAATATCAAATTTCAAGAAAAGAAGTATAAAATTTAATCTCTTTTATTCATAGTTTTATAATATATGAATAAGGTATATAAAAAAAATAAAAAATTGGGGCCTTTATTTTGGGAGGGCCTAAAGCAACTGCTTTAGTTGCTTCCTCCTCCAGCCGGCCCTGATTTGGTGTAAATACTAGATACGAAAGTAAGGCTTTAGTAAAACTAGGTGAATATCTTTGGTACGGTAAGCCTAATTGGATTTGAAAAAGAATTGTTTTGGTTGGAAAAATTGAATTTTTTTAGTAAGAGATGGTAAGCGTGATTGGATTTGAAAAAGACAATTCTTTTGGTTAAGAAAAAATGAAATTTAATAGTAGTAAGAGATCAGAAAATACGGAGTATACTGGACCAATACTTCTATGGATCAAAGTTGAGAATAAATGGCATATCCTCAATTCTTTTTTTACATTTACATATTAAATTTGCAAAGTAGGCGTGTCTGATTTCTGACTCGCAACAAATTGCGACTTTCTAGTTGTAGAAGTATTGATCATCTTGCTATGATTTTCTCTTCATTTTCCGTTTGAATGGTTTTAAACGATATTCGAGCACATTTTGATACCAAATTTTGAGCTTATTAAAGAGCCTACTTAATCTATTTTGTTCGAGTTGTTCATTCTGTTCTTCTTGTAGATAAATTATCCACTACAAATCAAAGTCAAAATGATGTCTTATCTCTTCGAATTGTTTTTCAAATTCTTGTTGCCAAGCCCCTTCCTCATAATCTTTCGTTTAGTTTTCGTTAGACGCAACTTCATTAGCTATTTTTTCTTGACAGAACTACAGGAATAGCCACAAATAAGCACAACTTATTAGCGTTTAGCCATTAAGTCATGCTACCAAAAAGAGCCAAAAAAATTATGTGATATATAGTACAACATTAAAAAAAAAAAAAAAAAAACTAGGCAAAAAAGGATTTTTCTTTCAATGGGTACGGTTGGAATTCATTGAAATACAAAAATGAGGCAATATACAAAAATTTTGAGGAAGATTATAGGTGATTTGGACAAGTTTGAAGTCAAATTCGTTACAAATTATATAGAACATTCAAAACCTAGGAAAAAAGGATTTATTTTTTCAATAGGTATGGTTGAAATTCATTGAAAACACATAGATGAGGTAATATATAAAATTTGAGAAGATTGGGGGTGATTTGTACTGATTTCGAGTCAAAATTCGTAGTTAAAATCGAGTTTAAGAATTTATCTGTTCACATGTATGATGTATCTAACATGTATTTCACATGTGTCTCACACACATGTATACATGGATATACGGGGGATATACAGGGGACACACAATTGATACATATGAGATTCACAAATGATACAGGGGGATACACATATCATCTTCTTTCGTATTCGTCTTCTACTTCAAATTGACTCAAATTTCAATTCAAACCACCTCAAATCTCAACCAAATCGTCCCAAAACTGAGAGTCAAGCTCCTTTAAGATGTATCCAATATATTCTAGACACAAAGTTAGTCACCAACCAAAGGTCCGGACTCCCGCGAACGACGTACAATGGGCGGCAACAGGTGGCACTCGATACTGGAGATCAACAACAAAAGCCCTAACTTCTTTTTATAATACAATATAATTTTGGATTTGATTTGTAACAATGGTCTCTTTAATTTGTTTTAGAGAGGAGCTGTTTTTTTTTTTTTTTTTTTTGGCTTTTTTTCATTTATTAATTTTATGTTTTTATTTTAAAAAGTAAAATTTGAAAAAGGAAATCTGCGTATAGCAAAAAGGATAAAAAGTTACATAACAAAGGGAAGAAATGTTGGGCGTTAAAGGTATATACGGGAAATGAGAAAAGGTACCTTTTGGATTGCGATTCCTTATCTCACCCTTTCATTGTTTAAAAATTCAGAGGTCATGCCTCAGATTTTATACACCGAAATCTAAATTCTTTCTCCTCTCTAAATTTTTCTCTCCATTTGTTTTCAAAACAAAAGTATCGGTTGTGTGATTTACTCTGTTTGTTGAGTTGCCCAAAGTTCTGTAATTTGAATTGCTGCTGGTACATACTAGTAGTTTGTTCTATTTTGGGAGGAATTAATCTGAAAGCTTAGGCAACAGTGAGGAGATTAGATTCCTTAAGGACACAGAAACAAATTGTGGGCTCGGAATTAAATTTTATTTTACATTAATAATTTATGTAGTCATCTTACTTTATGTTTTGGGGAGACTAAAATCTTCCTGATTTTCTACTCCTATTTTGGAGACTAAAATCCTTGTGACTTTCTACTCCGACTTATTACTTGATTTGAAGATTAAAAACTTCAGCGAGTAAATCTATTTGTTTGGTATTCGGTTCGATGATATAAAAACTTTGTTGTTTATTAAATTTGATTAAGGAAACATGAAGATAACAATATTACCAAGATAAAATGGATATATCTATTGTTGGAGTAACTGTAACTCAAAAGCTAACGATTCGTCGACCTCGAAGACAGTAACCAATCACAAGACTCAAATTTTAATGGCCAAAGTCATCGCCAGCCACCTAAACTTGTCCACGGATTCCACTTAGACACCTTGACTTGGGCTTGTTCCGATTGAACACCTGCACTGTTTAAAACGTGTACCTTTTAAACACTTTTTTATGACATGGCAGGGTAAGTGTAATACACATCTGAAAGGCGCGTGAAAGGGCATTAATATATTTACAAGGCCAATGAAAAAATGACATGTCAACAAAATAAAAAAGCCAAAATGTGAATTGAATAAAAAATTGAAAAATCCCCTTGTCTTCCCCGACTCTTACTGCAGTAGTTCCTCACCGTCCAAATCCTCTTCTCACGTCACAACCCCTTCATCTTCTTCTCCATTCCTTCTCCCTGCCATAATCCCGCCGCCACCTCTGTTTTTGCCATCGTTACCTTCGTCGGAAAAGCACCAATTAAACAAAGTTGGCCAGCCAAAATATAAAAATCGAAAGAGTTGACTGGCAGAGATTTCCATTTAAGGTTGTAGAAGAGAAGTTCATCAGAAAAATAAAAATCAAATTGGCTCAAAAAGTTTTCCGGTGAAACTCCATTTTTTCTGGCAAGATTAATACGGATCAAAAGTTATTTTCTTTGAAAGTGTCAAAGAACCCACAATAAGAAGAACAAAAAATCAAAAGAGATTTCCTTTGTTGCTAATTGTACAATGGTTGGATTGCTAATTTCCTTTGCGGCTACGAAATCGAGGGTTTTTGAGTTCGAATTGTGTGAAGTGAGCAAGATGAAGATATTTGTTATGTATGAGTTTGGGGCCCATTGTTTCTAGCAAAACTCCATCGTTTCCGGCGATCAAACGAAATGGAGGAAAAAAATGGGGTGGCTGCGTAGGTGGGTGTGGCTGTAGAACTTAATTTTTATTTTATTTTCTATTCACAATTCAATTTTTAATGATTTTTTGATTCCACATGCCATATGTCCTAATCTAATTCGTCTTTTGGTCACATCATCCACGAGTGACCTACACACACTTTATATTTTCCACTAATTGTCAAAAAAGTGTCTAAGTGGTTCAAATCTAGAGTAGTATAGGTGTTCAATCGGAACACAAGTTAAGGTGTCTAAGTGAAATTTGTGGACAAGTGTTGGTGGCTGTAGATGACTTTGGCCAATTTTAATTGGAAGAAATATGCAGAAGAAGTTCAGAAAATTCGATGCAGAAACTGAGGGAATGTTCCCATTGGAAATGGTATCTTTTTGAGAATTACTGTTGGTATATTTTCGCAAATTTAATGCGAAGCCGAACAACTACGAAGGCGTGAGGGGAGACTCTCTTCTCAACTCTTTAAGAGCTAGAAGAAGTGCTTCTATATATAAGCACACTAGTCTTCCTTTCCACAACAAATGAGGGACAAAGTTCCTATCCAATACAAATCTAGAATCTACACATAAGCTATTGGGTTCGTCTGTACCCCCTGTTATTCTATAGCTTCGCCCCTATACACACCGTGATCATTTAGCACACCTGTCAAAGCAGAAAAGCAGGAAAAAAATATCAGTTGATCTACGCATATGACCAAATACCTCAAGTACACCAGTGTGATATGAGTATCTATTTCTAAACATGCATGAGAAAATCATAAAATATATTGACATAACAACAACAACAACAACAACATACCCAGCGTAATCCTACAAGTGGGGTCTGGGGAGGGTAAGATGTATGCAGACCTTACCTCCACCGTTATAGGTTAGAGAGGTTGTTTCCGATAGACCCTCAGCTCAAAAGAAACTTAGTCAAATGCAGGAATGTGAGAGAAAAAGACAGCAAAATATCAAGATACCAAACAAATAGAGCAACACATAAAAAAATATTGACATGCATATAGAAAATAGTGAATAGGTTAAAACACCTAAACTACCACGCTTTCGCGAGTTTCATACCTCAACTATCTAGTGTTTCTTTTACATACCTAAACTAACATACCTTGTGATAGTTCCAAGTGCATCGTGTTTTGATGATTGTCAAACTGTTTCAGAACCAGATAGAGACCTAGTCTGTAATCTGCTCTCTGTGCACCTTGCACTGTCGGCAGAGATAGCTGTAAAACCGAGCCGTTTGTTGCATACAAGTACAACTGTGAGTAGGCCCATGCTTTAGGTTAAAGTGAATAAGCGGTCTCTATGCATCCCACATGCTTCCACTGTATATACAATATGATGGCAACATATTGAGTAGACTTGAAAACCAAATCAAAATCGAGCCAATCCTTACCGTCACAAGTTCTCAAGTTCTCTCAAGAACAAGTCACTTGCAAAACTGAAGAACCCGATCCAAACACAGATTTAGTCTAAGTTCTTTATGTTGTTGTAAGTCTTTGTTCGTTTGTGCTTTAACTGTAGACCTACTCTTCTTGTTTAAGAAGCTGATTGTAGGTGTTTCTGAAAAGTCTCAAAGTGTACTTGCTGGAAGTGTGTTTCCGCAAGCTTTTGAGTGGTACACTAGGCTAGAGTTAGTCTAGCTGTATTAGTGGTCCTTGGCTAGAGTTAGTCAAGTGGAGGTGCTTGCAATCGGAGTATTGCAAGTGTGGAGGGACTACGGGGTTTAGTTCCTAGGTTGCATAAGCGTTATTGTAAGGGTGATGGATCAGGGGAGTTAATCCCTAGCTTACGATAGAGTTGTAACCTAAAGTTGCATGGTGTAGTGGAGTTGAAATCCTACTGGGGTAGGTCGGGGTTTTTAATCCCTTGAGCAAGGAGTTTTTCATGGTAACATCCTGTGTCCTTTACATACTGCATTGTATAAGGGAACTGGTACACAACCAGTTCCCTCATACATTATTTGGTGGACGCATAGCCTGCAACACCTTGTATATTAAGACACACCTCCTTGCTTAGTTGGTAGTGTGTCTAATACAAACTTATTTTGGCTAAATACTAGCGAGTCTGGAGCCTAAAGAGCACATTTTACACCCAAAAGACCAAAGGGGGTTGGCATTTCCACGATAAACCAAAAGGGGTTTATCGTGGACTGCGCCACGGTTTGTAGCTCCTTTAACGTAGCATCCTGACGCATCCGTCTATTTCATTAAATAATTTTTTTAAAAAAATTATAAGGCAAAACGTGGACTGGTACACGAGTTGCAATTTTTATTTTTATTTTGTAAATCGTGGACTATCCCACGTTTTGCAAAAAATATTTTTGCAACTCGTGGACCAACCAACGTTGTGCCAAAAACTTTTTTGCAAATCGTGAACCAGTCCACATTTTGAGGCAAAAGGCACTCAAACTTGACTATAACACTGCAAGAAAGATTTTAGACTTGAGTATACGTCTTCTTCCTTTATGGATAGCAGATAGAGCAGATTTCATATCTTTGGTCAATTTAAAAAATTTCTTCTCTCTGTATTTAGCTACTACCAACTCGAGCTAGGCGAAGCAAGTCTACATTATGGACTGAGTATTCTTATTACGAGTTGTGAAAACATAATGGATTACATATAATTAATTAGAGTTTTAAATATATGCTACTGATCTCGCTTTATTCTGATTGTGTTGTTCTAGTACATTTTTAAAAGGAATATCTGGAATAGTTAAACCATCTTTCAAAATTTTGAGACAAAACATGGACTGGTCCATGAGTTGCAAAAAGTTTTTTTTGCAAAACGTGGGCTGGTCCACGTTTTGCCTTATAATTTTTTATTAAAAAAAAAAAATTTGTTTAACGAAACAACGGACGCGTCAGGATGCTCCGTTAAAGGAGCTGCAAAACGTGGGACAGTTCACGATAAACCCCTTTTGGTTTATCGTGAAAATGCCAACCCACTTTGATCTTTTGGGTGCAAAAATGTGCTCTTTAGGCTCCAGAATCAAATACTAGCTCTCCTCAAGACCTGGTTATAACAGAACAAAAGAACTTTCAACAAATGAAAATATGCATCGACACCACATAGTTAATTAAACTACTGAAACAATCAAATGATTATTATAAAAGTTTTTTGAACGAATGCAGGTTGCTTCCGAGGAGACTAAAGGTCAACATAGTTAGACATAACTACAGGGAGCAAAATTGAGTGGCAGACCTGTTGGCAGACGAAGCGGCTAGAAGGGAGCAATAAGAAGACATCATTTTGGATGAATTTCCTCCTGTGTTTGTCCTATCCATAGTATGAGTGGACAAACTAAGACTATTTTTGCTAGAAAAATTTCAAACAATGTTTGTAATTGTAATTGGGAAAAAGACATACAATGGCCAACAGGTCAAAGTAATCCCACATTTGGGCCTAATATCATGAGCTGGCCGGCCGGACCAAACTATTCCCAAGCGCCGGCCGGTCCAGCAGCCCAAGCACCTTTGGAAAAAACAGACTTTCTGTGGCGAATTTAGTCGCCACTAAAAGTCCACTGCAAAAAAAGAGATTACTTGTGGCGACTTTAGTCTCCACTAAAGATCAATTTTTTTTTAGTGGCAATTAAAAAAGTATCCACTAAAGGTTAAAATTCGTATTGAGCCTTCAACAGATGTTTCAAAACATGTATAATATGTGTATACTTATACAGTGAATGAACTTTCAAAAAATATTCCAAAACATGTATAATATGTGTATATTTATATGTTGATTAAGCCTTCAAAAAATATCTTAAAACATGTATAATAATACTTATGATACATATACAGTAGGGATACATATTCTATACAACAATGATACATTTTATATACTAAAGTAACCATCATCGAAAACTTAACAAACTAAAATATATCAACTACAAACTAATAAAATTAGTAAGTATACATTAATTATACATTTATTAAACATAAATTATACATTAATTATACATTTATTATACATAAATTATACGTTAATTATACATTTATTATGCAATAATGATACCGTTTCTATACGTATGATACATTTTATATACATATACAACAGTGATACATATTCTATACAACAATAATACGGTTTCTATACGTATATGTATGATATATTTTATTATACGCATAATACACTTTCTATACAAGAATGATACAGTTTATATAGATATGCTGAAATTTTTTATACATTTTTTATACAAGAATGATACAATTTATATACACTTTTCATATAAGAATGATACAATTTATATACACTTTCTATACAAGAAGGATACAGTTTATATATTGTATATGTATGATATATTGTATGGACGTATGATACACTCTCTATACAAGAATGATAATACATAAATTATACAATAATGATACATTTTCTATACTTATGTATGGAATATGTATAATATGTGAATCATTAGTGTATAACTAATGGATAATATATGTATGATTAGTGAGTATACGTTGATGAAATATTTATTATACACAAATTACACAACAATGATTCAAACTTATGATACACTTTCTATAGATATACGGTAGGGGTACATATTCTATACAATAATGATACTTTTTTTATACATATGATACATTTTCTTTAGTGGTTTTAGGAAGAAAAAAAAAAGATCTTTAGTGGCGCCACAAATAGTCCTTTTTGTTTTTTGTTTTTGCAGCGGACTTTTAGGGGCAACTAAAGTCGTCACAAAAGATCGCGCTGGCTACAATTTGAGTTGGAGAAACATGGGCCATCCGGTGGAAATAGTTTGGGCCGGATGACCCTTTTCCCATAGTAATCTGGATACTATCAGTATCTACTCCCCTCTTGTTAATTCAGCCACTCAAAGCCCAAGCAATGATTTTTTTTTTTCAAATTATTAATATTCACTCATTCCAAATTTATACGACACTCTTTTTTTATTAGTCAGTCTCAAAAGAATGACATTTTTCTATATTTAGTAACATTTTAACTAAAATTTTCATTTTGCCCTTATTGAATGATTTCTGGCCAAAAAAATTTATCTAACTTATTTTAGACCACAAGATTCAAAAGTTTAATTTTTTTCTTAAACTTCATGCTTAGTCAAACAATATTATATAAATTGGCACGGAGGAAGTATATTAACAAAAAAAAAAAAGAAAAAAAAAAAAGAGTATTGTAGAGAGGTGCCTGCCGACAATTTTTTTTGCGTTTATTTGCAAAAAAGCATACTAGACTTTAACCTCAACTCAGCTTCGATCAAGGTCCAAGTAACAGTAGAGCTCACCTTGGACAAAATTCAAAATTTGTGAATGCATAAAATCGCCCGCCCAAACACATCCCACAATCAGCTCCATCTCCCCTAGGTTCAAGGTGTTTAAACAATACCATAAACCTAGGAATTCAGATCATCACTCTCCACCCATTTGAGGTTTCATCTTCAATTCCATATTTCTTTATGGCAAACACCGATTCTACTCCAGCAGTTCCTGCTTCTTCTACTTCCCCTCTCTCCACTGTACTTTCTTCAACTCTCTCTCTACTTTCATATCTGAATTGGGGTCTTTCTTGTTTTATCAATTTTCTATTTCTCTAGCATCAAAATTATGCAACTTATTAGAATACCTCTTTTAGTTTGAAGTTATGCCTGGGTTTTTACTGATTTGCTTTCTGCTTTACCCTTATGGGTTTTCTATATGTTTAATAGGGTTTTTGTTTTTTTGGATTAATTACGCTGCGAACTTGGGGAAGAAGAAAATTTAGGATTTTCGAGTTGCATTACGTGTATTTTTTTTTTTTTTTTTTTTTGTAGCCGGAATAAACTTGGGGAAGAATCACCCAATTTTCGCGCTTGAAGATTTACAAAATAAAAAAAAAGCCGATTATTTTTGGGCTATAGATTTGCAAAGTTGTAACTGGGTCATTCTATTGCAATGTATATTTATGGCTAAATCATGAAATTTCCTTTTTTCTTTTTTCTTTTCTTGTGGGACTTAGTTGGATTAGTATCAAACTTCATATCCAAAATGGGGTGGTTTTTTTTTTTTTTTGGGAGAAAATTTTGTTGAATTAGCATAAAAATGTGTCTTTTTACATGGGGTTGCTTTGTTTGTTTGAAATCTGAAATGGGTATTTTCCTAATTGGGTTTATTCTTGTTCTATTTGGCAGAGGAAAGAGAATGTGACACCGGCTAGCACCAAAATTGCGGTATATATTTCCTGTTCCATCAATGTAGAGATTGGGATTTGGCTATTGATTTCTGTTAAACTTTTTAACTGACGATTTCGGTTTTTTTTTTTTTTTTTTTTTTTGGGATAGGAATTGACTGAATCAAGGCAAGAGCTGCTCAATAGGATTCAGAGTTTGAAAACAGTAAGCTAAGCTCATGTTAATAGCATCTATGTATGCCTTTTTTGTTGCTGTTGGATGGTATTTTACTATTTGGACTTTTACATTATATGGCCCACCAAAATAATAGTCGGCAAATGTATATTTTTGTATATGAAGTGTAATATACAAAAAATATACATATTTTATACCTAATTAATGTATATTTTTAATATATTGGCTAGCGGCTGTAATTATTTTAGGCTGAGCAGCCAAATGTGTAAATAGCCGTTTACTATTTGGCTTCTTTGATGTCCAGGATCTTCAAAGCTGGAGATATAAGTTGGATGGCCAAGTAAAGGTCTATCGCGATGTAAGTACATAAATGAATTTAACAGATTTAGTATGAATTAAATCAACTTTGCTATGCACATATAATTCATATTCAATAGTTTCGGCAAATCACAAGGTCTGACTTTGGAGTTGGTTAGCAGTGATTGCTCGTTTGTTGCTTGGTTTTCTCTGATGTATAACATGTATCTTCCTGGAATTAGAAAAGTTGCTAGTTTTGTAAATGCAGTAGAAGGATGGAGTTGTCAATCAGAATGCCTCATTTGACATCTTTAACGAATTCTAGTTGCAATTTTAGAAATTAGAATTGAAAAAACTGATGGGATTTCAGTCAGCTTTCAAGATTTGTGTATTTTCGGAGAGCTAAAACATTTGATAGCTTTTTCCTGGAAATGTGAGATGATTGGATCAGCAGTTGCATTTAGGAATATCCACATGAGACAAGAAATTTGTGAAAGGCAGGAAGCACAGCCGCATAGGTTAGGAGAAAGGTCAATATAACCGATGAACAAAGATATAAGATACTCCCAGTTGGAGAAATTTCCTTATGATCAAACCAAAAACTTTATCCTTTTATTTTGCAAGTGATTTGATTGATTAGAATCTTGGGATTAGGATAACATAATTTTCTTTAGTTATTCATTTGAGATGTCTCTGACCAATAAAAAGAGAGGCAGAGCCCAAATACATCCCCACACCCACCCCCCTACTAGCAAGCACAACATGCAAGCGAGGCAGATTTGCATAATCTGCTTGGCATTTGGAAGAAGGCTCCTCTCAAATAAAATCTGATCTTAGTCTATTCGGCTTTTATACCTGGAAGCCTTGTACTTCTTAATCTTATCCAGCCACTTAAAAGTTTCTTATTGTCCTCCTTCTACCAGGAACTGTCGGAGCTCAAGAAATCGCTGAATGTTGAAGTGGATCAACTTAGATCTGTGAGCAACGCTCTAGTCAATATGTTTCATGATCTTTCGAGATTCAATTGAGTGTTTAACAAATTAATTATTTTTGAACCAGGAATTTCAAGAGTTAAAAACAACTCTTCAGCAACAGCAGGAAGATGTCACTACCAGCTTAAGAAACTTAGGGGTGAGTTATCTTATTCTTTTTTAACTCTTTGAATTATGGATCTTATGATACCGACTGAGTCCTATTTGCTGGCGGTAGCAGTAGCATTATACTACTTCCTTGCATTTTATATTTTAATTACCATCCATAGATTTTACCCCCTTTCCCGTGGTTCATTAATGTATGGTTTTTTTTCTGAAACCATGTTTGTTTCCATTGTTCTTAAAATTATGTGGTATGATGTTGTAAATCCGTGGTTCATCCCATGGTTATATAACCATGAAATGTCCCAATTGTTGTAACCACAGATTTGGTGGTTTTTCCGTGGTTACGTATTTCATTTCTCCATTATACCCCGGCCTTCACCTTCCACCCCACCCCACCCTACCACTCACCGTCGCTCCACCATCCACCCCACCCTCGCCCTACCACCCCCCCCCCCCCCCCCCCCCCCCCAACTACCCCACTCCTCTGCCACTCCCCCCCACCACCACAACCACCACCTAACCCCACCCCCATAACCACTCATCCCCACCCTACCACCTACTACGTACTTATTTTTTAAAGTTCCTATTTTATTCTTTACTCGAGTTTTTTATTAATATATATAAACTAATTTATAATTAAGAGTTAAGGGTATTTTAGTAAACTTACAAGTTATTATGCAGTATTATACAGTTAAACCAAACAATACAAATGTTATTAAACCACAACAAACGATACAGTCTATCCAAACATTGTGTTCATTAATACAGTACAATACAATACAACACCATACTGTACCATACCGTACTGTACATTAATGAACCACGGGAAACAACCATGCAAATAGAGGGTTAGTCTCCTCAAAAGCAACCTGCATTTGTTCAACAAACTTTTATAATAATCATTTGATTGTTTCAGTAGTTTAATTAACTATGTGGTGTCGATGCATATTTTCATTTGTTGAAAGTTCTTTTGTTCTGTTATAACCAAGCCTTGAAGGAGAGCTAGTATTTGAGTCCAGAGCCTAAAGGACACATTTTTGCACCCAAAAGACCAAAGGGGCTAGAAATTCCCCTCTGTTGGGTCCATCCCCTTATTTTGAGGAAGAAAACATCTCCCTCATTTTAAGGAAGAAAACATCTCCCTTGTTTTGAGGAAGAAAGCATATTCTTTGTATTTGGCAAATTGTCAAGTGCTTGCTTGAGTCACTAATGACATCAATAGATTCATCTCATCCCTATAAATAGGGAAGCTTTCTCATTTGCTAGATACACCAAAAATTGAAGAAGACAACACATCCCAAAGAGAGAAAAATCTAAGAGAAATACTCTTAGTGAAAGGCCTAAGTAAGAGAAGTGTTTGAGTGAATTTTTTTAGTAAAAAAATTCTTGAGTGTAATTGGGATTGGGGTTGTGAGGTTGAGTGTTGTAAACACTTGTAATATTTCTTCTTTAATAAGATCTGCAGCAGCAACGTGGATGTAGCTCTCACATTGAGGGTGAACCACTATAAATCTGTGTGTGCTATTTATTCTTCGCTTACATCACGGCGTAAGTAGGTTCTGTCTAAGGAGGTTGGTATTTAAGTGGTCCAGCTGTGACCCTCCAATCTTTCCTGGGAACCTGCTTACAAAGGTCGGATTTGGGATTCAAATCCTAACAACTGGTATCAGAGCAACAGGTTGTGTTGTGATTTAGAAACGATGGGAGGCGAAGATGGTACGACGCACGACATCGGTAAATTCGATGGTATAGATTTTGCGTTCTGGAGAATGCAAATTGAAGATTATTTATATGGCAGAAAGCTTCATGAACCTCTGAGTCCGAAACCAGAGGAGATGAAGCAAGTAGATTAGGATCTCCTCGACAGACAAGTTCTGGGAGTCATTCGGCTGACGCTGTCGAAGAACGTTGCTCACAACGTGGCAAAGGAGAAGACCATCGCAGATATGATGAAGGTATTGTCTGACATGTATGAGAAACCTTCGACAAATAATAAGGTATTTCTCTTGAAGAAACTATTTCATCTAAAGATGATGGAAAATGCTCATGTTGCTGCACACGTAAATGAATTCAATACCATTGTAAATCAATTGTCATCGGTAAAAATTGATTTCGATGATGAAGTGCAAGCTCTAATTTTGTTGGCATCCCTACCAAATAGCTGGGAGCCAATGAGAGCAGCGGTTAGTAATTCTGTCGGCAGTGACAAACTAAAGTTCAACGATGTTAGGGATCGTATCCTTGCTGAGGAGGCGCGCAGGACAGATTCTGGAGAGGCATCGACGAGTTCTGTTTTTAATATTGAAAACAGAAGCAGAAATTATGACAGAAACTACAACCGAAATAGGGGCAGATCGAAGTCAAGGAATGGCAGGGGTCAATCCAGACCAGGACGAACACTTGAGTGCTGGAACTATGGAAAACCAGGTCACCTCAAGAAGAACTGCAGGGCGCCAAAGAAGGAGGACAACAAGGGGGCTGGAATCAAAGCTGCTACGGAAGACATTGGCGATGCGTTGTTGCTATCGGTTGACAGCCAGATAGACTCTTGGGTGCTTGACTCAGGGGCGTCCTTTCATACCACCCCACATCATGATATAATGGCAAACTATGTGGCTGGGAATATCGGCAAAGTTTATTTAGCCGATGGAGAGCCGCTAGACGTTGTTGGCACGGGAGACATTAATTTGAAGATGACAAATGGATCCTTGTGGAAGATTACAAAAGTTAGACATGTTCCAAAGCTGATGCGAAACACTGAGGTCAGCTTAATGATGAGGGATATGATCTCAACTTTGGTAATGGGTCTTAGAAGGTGGCGAAAGGTGCTATGGTAGTTGGCCGAGGAAAGAAGATTGGCACTCTCTACATGACGATTAGCTGTCGTGATACTGTTGCTGTGGTTGACAACACAAAGAAGACAAATTTGTGGCATTGTCGGCTGGGGCATATCAGCCAGAAGGGGATGAAGCTGTTGGTGACAAATGGCTTAATTCCGGAGCTGAAGACGGTGGACCTTCATACGTGTGAGAGCTGCATTCTCGGAAAACAAAAGCGAGTAAGCTTCTCAAATGCAGGCAGGGAGTTGAAGGTCGAGAAGCTGGAATTGGTGCACACAGACGTGTGGGGACCTACCACGGTCCTCTCTCTTGGAGGATCACACTACTATGTGACCTTCATTGATGATTCAACCAGAAAGGTATGGGTTTATTTTATGAAAAATAAATCCGATGTGTTTAGTGTATTCAAAAGATGGAAAGCCATGGTTGAGAATGAAACAAACCTCAAGTTGAAGTGTTTGAGGTCCGACAACGACGGAGAATACACCGATGGTGATTTCAAACGGTACTGTGCCGATAATGGGATAAAGATGATTAAGACTATTCCTGGAACGCCGCAACAAAATGGAATAGCCGAAAGAATGAACCGAACGTTGAACGAGCGTGCTCGGAGTATGAGAATACACTCTGGACTGCCCAAGACATTATGGGCAGATGCAGTCAATACCGCGGCCTTCTTAATTAACCGAGGACCGTCAGTTCCCTTGGATTTCAGAATTCCAGAAGAAGTCTGGAGTGGCAAGAAGGTAAATCTTTCATTTCTGAAAGTGTTCGGCTGCTTATCATATGTTCATAATGATGATACGGTTAGAAGCAAGCTTGATCCAAAATCAAAGAAGTGTTATTTTATTAGCTATGGTGACACCGAGCTTGGTTACCGATTTTGGGATGAACAAAATCGGAAGATCATCCGAAGCAGGAATGTTGTCTTCAACGAAGAGGTACTGTACAAAGACAAGTTGCAAAAAAATTCAGAATGTCAGGACAAGGAATCAGAAATAGTCGATTTGAGGGACTTCTCGACACCTGAGCCGCAGCCAGGTACAACCGAGGCAGAGGAACAAACAATCCGAGAAGGTGCTGATGAAAGTGCCGATTCTGAAACAAATAAACAGACGCCAATTACAGAACTACGTAGATCATCTAGGATCAGGAAGCCGATTCACAGGTACTCTCCATCCCTCAACTACATTTTACTCACTGACAGAGGGGAGCCGGAATGTTATGAAGAAGCAATGCAAGTCGATGAATCGACCAAGTGGGAGCTGTCAATGAATGATGAGATGGATTCACTATCGGCAAATCATACATGGGAGTTAGCCGAGTTGCCAAAGGATAAAAGGGCATTGCAAAACAAATGGGTTTATCGGATAAAGGAAGAACCCAATGGAAGCAAGCGTTATAAAGCAAGGCTGGTTGCAAAGGGATTTCAACAGAAAGAAGGCATCGACTATATGGAGATCTTCTCTCCCGTAGTCAAGATGGTGACTATCAGAACTGTTGTTGGACTGGTAGCAAAGGAAAATCTACATCTGCAACAGATGGACGTGAAAACTGCATTTTTTCACGGTGATCTAGACGAGGAAATCTACATGCGACAGCCGGAGGGATTCAAAGTCAAAGGAAAGGAGAATCTGGTGTGCAAACTTCAAAAGAGTCTGTACGGATTAAAACAGGCTCCAAGGCAGTGGTATTTAAAGTTTGACAGCTTTATGAAGAAAGCTGATTTTTCAAGGTGCGAGGCAGATCACTGTTGTTACTTCAAGAAATCTGAAGACTCGTACATGATACTGCTACTCTATATCGACGACATGCTAATCGTAGGAGCAAACCTACAGGAGATTGATCGGTTGAAAAAAGGGTTATCGGAAGCGTTTGCAATGAAGGATTTGGGAGCTGCAAAGCAAATCCTTGGGATGAGAATCGACCGAAGCAAGGAGGGCATCAAACTCTCACGAGAAGAATATGCAAGGAAAGTTATCAAAATGTTCAACATGCATGATGCCAAGCCAGTCAGCACTCCCTTGGCTGGACACTTTCGGTTGTCAAAGGATCAGTCGTCGACAATCGAAGATGAGAAGAAGCAGATGGACAAGATACCTTATGCATCTACAATCGGTAGTTTTATGTATGCAATGATATGTACAAGGCCAGACATTGCACATGCAGTGGGAGTTGTCATCCGATTTATGAGCAATCCGGGAAAGCAACACTGGGAGGCTGTGAAGTGGATATTCAGATATCTGAAAGGTAGCTCGAGTTTAGCTCTGTATTTCCAAAAATCAGAAACAGGATTGCAAGGGTATGTTGATGCTGACAACGGTGGTGATGTTGATAGCAGAAAGAGCACATCCGAGTGTTTACACCTTCGGAGGTACTGCAATCTCTTGGGTTTCCAAGTTGCAAAAGATAGTAGCTCTCTCTAGTTGTGAGGCTGAGTACGTTGCTGTGACGGAGGCCACAAAGGAAATGATGTGGCTACAATCTTTTCTGCGGGAATTGGATCAGGACCACGAGGGAAGTGTGCTATATTGTGATAGCCAAAGTGCCATTCATTTGGCAAAGAACTCGGTCTACCATGCTCGAACAAAGCACATACAACTCCGGTACCATTTCATTAAATCAGCTTTGGAAGATGGAGCGTTAGTGCTTGAGAAGATCGCAGGGAGTCAGAATCCAACAGACATGCTGACAAAGGCAGTGACGATAGACAAACTGAAGCTATGTTCAGCTTCAGTTAGCCTGCACGAAGTATGAAACTAGGAAAGAGCTGCTGCATCGATCAAAGTGTGAAGACAAATTAAAATTAGTCTTCAAGTGGGAGATTTGTTAGGCCCATCCCCTTATTTTGAGGAAGAAAACATCTCTCTCATTTTAAGGAAGAAAACATCTCCCTTGTTTTGAGGAAGAAAGCATATTCTTTGTATTTGGCAAATTGTCAAGTGCTTGCTTGAGTCACTAATGACATCAATAGGTTCATCTCATCCCTATAAATAGGGAAGCTTTCTCATTTGCTAGATACACCAAAAATTGAAGAAGACAACACATCCCAAAGAGAGAAAAATCTAAGAGAAATACTCTTAGTGAAAGGCCTAAGTAAGAGAAGTGTTTGAGTGAATTTTTTTAGTAAAAACATTCTTGAGTGTAATTGGAATTGGGGTTGTGAGGTTGAGTGTTGTAAACACTTGTAATATTTCTTCTTTAATAAGATCTGCAGCAGCAACGTGGACGTAGCTCTCACATTGAGGGTGAACCACTATAAATCTGTGTGTGCTATTTATTCTTCGCTTACATCACGGCGTAAGTAGGTTCTGTCTAAGGAGGTTGGTATTTAAGTGGTCCAACTGTGACCCTCCAATCTTTCCTGGGAACCTGCTTACAAAGGTCAGATTTGGGTTTCAAATCCTAACACCCTCTACTCTGGGAAAAGGGCTAAAAATAACCTCTGTTACAAATTTGGGTAAAAAATATCCCTCCCATCATTAAAGTTTTCAAATATACCCCTGTCTTAAATGAAATCCTCAAAATAATCCGATTTCATTTTTAAACCCGCTCCATTTAAACCCGACCCAACTAAATAAAAACCCATATGGGTTACCCGCTCCTATGCCTAGTGGCTCCTGATGTAGGATTCGGGATCAAGTTGGTCGCATATGAGTTTTTTATGTAGTTGGGTCGGGTTTAAAAATGAAATTGGGTTATTTTGGGGGATTTGGGGATTTCATTTAAGACAGGGTTATATTTGAAAACTTTAATGACGGGAGGGGTATTTTTGACCCAAATTTGTAACGAAGGATAATTTTAGCCCTTTTCCCAAAGTAGAGGGGCATTTTTGACCCTTTTCCCTAGATTTTAATATATTAATTTGACTAATGTGTAATACTTGCAGAAGTGGAAGAGAAATGTTTTAAAGTAATAGTTGAAAACTTTAGCTTCACAGAGGAAATGTTTCATCAAAGTTTAGAATTTGAATTCTTGATATTTGTGAAATTTCCAATTGTTAGTAAAAAGGTGTTAAAAATTTGGGATCACCTAAAATGAAATGAGTGTTATATAAAATTGGAGGGAGAGAGTATTTATTTGCAAAGGAATTCTGATTTTTGTTTGTGGAACTACCTACAGCTTCAGGATGCCTCCGAAGAACCAAAAGAGGCTGAAGATGCCAAGCCTGATAAAAATGAAGAGAATGCTCAGGATTTGCCAAAGGACAGTGGTAAAGATACTGAGGCAGTAGAGTAAATTTCACCTTCCCTAAACTTCATCTTCTCCGATGAGATATGGTTGGGCTAGGTTAAGAAGTGTTCTCTTATTCTCATCTATGATGAGATCAAGTCTTTCATTCTAGGAGGTTTGGTGAATGACCCCCTTTTATCCCAACTGTTAGTTCAAGGTTTTTACTTGTACTGCTATTGACTTGCATATTTCATGAGGGGCACACTAGTGGCTAGCTATGTTACTTTTCCAATACTTGGGAGCTTTTCTAAAATTTGAAACCCTACACTGTCAAATTTCCCTCTATTCTTGACCTTTATGGGGGGTATAAGGATGAATGGAAATTGTTGAAAGATGCTAGAAAATTTTGATATCTAACTTTGGTTATTCTAAATTTTACTGGTCAGACACATTATATGGAAGTATCTCCTCTGGATTCTAATACTCAAATATCTATAACCTTGACCTCTCCCAAAACAAGTTGAAGTCGCATCATTTTTTTTTTTTTTTTTTTGTGGTGAACAATTTCACTGTTTAAGGGAAAATAATCCATGTATAATAAAAAAATCCCTTCTTCAGTAAACATGCTGACAAGGGGTTTCATCTCAAACAAAAAGTGAAATAGAAAAAAATACTAGGAAATATTTAGCTTTCCACATCAATCCCCGGATCAAAAGAGAAATCTACTCTGACTCAATTCCTTCACTGATCAAGCCTTTAATTTCTTTCCTTCATAACAATACATAATATGCAGCAGTATTCCAAGTTTTGTGGAGCAGAAGCCAACAAAGAATAATGCAACCTAAACAAAAAAACAAAAGAACAGTAGAAGAAGCTATGACAGTTTCACAGCAATTTCAATGGTGTTAAGCCACTGCACTGTATTTGAATCATCGAGCCACGGATGGTTGGAAATAATGATTTTGAATGAACATACTTGCGATGATAATAATCATGTTCCTCCATGCTAAAATCCACATGTCCAGTTGCCTGCCTGCAATCCAGATTTTCCATTGATTACTTCATGATACACTTTTGTTCTCTTTGCTAAGTCTCCATAATCATTTTGTTAGTTCATCATTACGCACAAGACAACAAAAGGAAGATCATACCACAAAATGTCGTCCTTCACTCGTTGATCCTCAACTCTTTAGATTCCATTACTAATTTTGGCGAAACGAGGCTTTCAATGTACGTATCATATCGACGTCTAGGACCAAAATGGATTTGAATCTTAAGAGGCTTTAAAATGTCATGTGTCGAATTATACAACTGTAAACTTGAATCCAGTTCGAGTAAAATTTCATCATTTTGGAAGACGAATAGTGGCAAAAGACTAAGAGGGCCCGGGACAGAAACCAGCATAATCCATGACTCCACACCTCCATGCTCCTTCATCACCTAGACATCCATTCGGTTATCATGACGTCGGTCATAGTATACACACAGGTTGCCTCCCAAACACTCTAGTGTGCAGTGAGACTTATAATTGGGCAATGCTATATTTCGATATGTCTCATTTACGAGGTCTATTGATAAAATAAACTTGGAGTTGTCTCTACCACTCTCGGCAATCCAATGAAGTCTTCTCTGTACAAGTTTACCAATATAGTCACTTAATTTAGCACCTGGGAACTCTAAAATCTTTTGCCAAGAGTTACTTGTTAGACTATAAAAGCGAACCTCATTCAAAGAACCATCTTTGTTTCTCGCAACTACTACAATTCTGTAATCATCTTGACTGTCATTATAACCAAAACCACAAGAACCATCCAATTTAACATCACTCCATGTAAGGGGCAATTTTTTCAATTCTCTTGTAGATGGATTCCATATAAAGTAATGAATGCCATTAGAAATACATAACAACCCATTAACAGAACCCAAAATAAAGAAGAGACAATCTGACTCTTCGCTATAAGGAAAAAAACCATCACGGTCAATAGGGATAAAGGGAGATTTATCCTGCATAATTGCGTTAAGAGAGCAAGTGTGAAACTTATTCCTATACGTGATATAAAGAAGAATGTGGTGTTGTGGATTGTTGGCTGAAAGATTTAGATGAGTTTTGACGAATTGAGGAGTTGAGATGAGAGAAAGCAGAGATTTAGAAACACACTTCATCCTCAACAACGATTTCACGGGTAGCCTTAACAGTATTTCAAATATTATTTCTTCGGGGAGAACAGGCAATGATTCTGAATCATAGGCCATTGATGTTTTTGCTATGTGCTTCGAGAAATCTGAGGTTTTGGTAGTAGGAAAGCTTTTATAGGATTGGTTTGGAATCATAATCCATCTTTGATTGGGATTAGGATACTATGCGGGCGGTTGCTTACCGCCTAATTTGTGCGGGTGTCAGCTCCAGTAATAATATACTATTTACTCCTAATCAGATAGGCCGAATCAATTTTTTTTTTTTTTTTTTTTTTACAATAGTCTGAAGTTAATATATAATAATAATTAAATTGACAGTCAAATAGTTATAATATTTTATAACAATACCCTTAACAGATCTCCTAAAGGAACTGATAATGCTGGCAACAGTATTGCATAAACACTGAGGAGAACCAGGTCCTTTGCAGAAGAACTGGATACTGTTTGGTCCAAGCAGGAAAAGTTGTTCCACGCACAAAAAGGTTTCCTGGAAGAATTGAGATTAAGGTTTAATTCAATTCTACAAGTAATAAAAGTTCAAGACATGAAAATATTGCAAATATGAAAATAACTTTGAAAATAAGAGAAAACAAAGAAGGGCGATGCACATGAAATCAAAGTAATAGGTCAAAATTAATTAGAATCACTTATCCAACGTTTTTGTGATGAAATCCCACCTTAAACCGTCCAGCAATTGCGACTCAAATGCCCAAAAATGTTGAAATAACTAAAACTCCCGATCTATTCAATTATCTATTACCGATGGTCCTTCTATGCGATCACGAAGAGCAGTCCAGCCAGGCCCTCATCGAGATCGCGAAGCGTTCAAAGTCCCTTTGGATCAATCGCGACCCCAGGTCCCCCAAGATTGCGAACTGCACCGAAAAAAGAAAAGGATCTGGTGCGACACATCAGAGGGTTTTGAACCTAAAGTTCACCTCTACCCCTCAAACAAGTTTCAAGTATCAATTGTGACTTAGAACCAAGCTTCCAAACATTAAATTAAGCGTAAAATCTCAAAATCAAGGCTCGGGTTGTTACATTATCTCCCAGTAAAAATTATCAACTTACTTTATGTTTTATGTATACTATGTATGTGTTTAATAACATTGTTAAATCCTTCAAAAATGTATCAAAAATGTAAATTACAGTCCCTCCATCTCAATCAAAAAAATGAATTCCGAAGTATGATAGTTAAATAATAATTTTACGTGCGCACACTAATAACATAAAATTTATTTACTATATTAAAAGAATAACAATAAAATATTATTTTTATATATTCTGAAAATGTTTGAAAAAATAATGTAGTTAAAATACAATTTTATTTTCAAACAGTAATAATACTAGACAATTGTTAAAATTATATTTTTATCTTTTTTTTAAATATTAGAATATTTTGCAAAATATCGGATAATCAATATTTTATATAGTTTAGGATAAAATAGTTACGTTTAACATAAAAAATTATTACAGTGTAGATTTCATAAAATAGTTTATTAAATTAGGAAAAAGTAAAAAATGTTATTTTTTAACATGCATCTTTTGGAATGTAAAAGAAAGCTTAAAGTCAGAACAATTAATTCTATTGATTTTTCAGTAATTTTTTGCGATTTAATTTGAAAGAATATCTACATTTTTTTTTGTTTGTACTATCACGGCTTTTAATTGTTTATATTTATCTGTAAGTTAACTTTATTGATTTCATCATGCTACAATATTTGCGCATCGAATATTTTTGACATAAATTGAATACTGTAGTATCTTTGCTAAAAAAATAAGTTAGGCAATATGGATTCAATTTGAAGAAGCAAATAAAATTAATTTAACATATCAAAACTAAATTTTGATCATCAGAGACTTAATCTCAAAAAATTTAAGTAAAAATGTAAATTATGAGAGCTTTCAAATGTTTGATTTTTTTTATTTTATAAAAAATCTAATATATAAACTAAAAAAAAATACTTTCCTTTAATTTTCAGGTATGTTTTTGTACTTTAATATTTTAGAAGTCTTTTGAAGTATCAGATTGATGTTACAAAAACAAAAAAGCAAGAGCAGAAAAAATTTAAAAGATATTTACAAATTAAAATTTTAATGCCAGTTTGGGCCCGGGCTACGTGTGCCCACTAGTATATATAAGGGAGAATCCTCAACTTTTGTAGTCCTCACATGATTTTTTGGTCCATTTTACCTCCAAATGAAGCTATAATTATCTTAAAAGTTATCACCTATTTTGGTAAATTTGAATAAATATATGGGCTTTTAATACCATAAAGTGATGATGTGTAAAAGGTGATAGTGACACTACAATAAAATCTATTTATTCCACCAAATTTAAATAATTTTTATCCATTTTACACCTAATTGAAGCTTAATTTTGATAAATTTGAATAATCATAAGGACTTTTTAATGCTACAAGGAGTGATGATGTGGAAAAGGTGATGGTGACAATACAAGAAAATCTGTTTATTCAACCAATTTAAAATTGATGAAAAAGTTTGTTGTCTTTTTTTGTTTTTGTTTTTTGATGTGGAACTTATTATTAAGCTTGTTTCAAATTAATTTACTCCTATAAAATTTATTATAGACAAGTAAAAAAATCATCATGACATTCTTTTTCTACCTCAGTACATGCTTAATAATTATATGAAAATTTCTTTTTAATATATAACTAAAAATATTTGACAAAAGTAATTACATACACGTTTAAGAAATTAAAATATAAATTTATTTTAAAAAATAAATCAAATTAAGAAAAAATAAAATTGTATCATTTCTTAACATTGTTTTTAAGGAAAGGAAAGATTAAAGTAAGAAAAACAAATAATTTAATAAACTTTTCAGTTTCTTTTGTATAATTCAATTTGAAGGAACGTCTACAAGGTTCTAGCACCATGCCAAATGTGTCCGAAGAAGAAGAGCAAAGCAAACGAAGCATGCCCAAAAGATTTTTGGGTAATGACAAACTTGTTATTCTTAACTCTTGAGTTTCCTGATATTTCGTCTTATCAAGACTTTTATTTATTTCATTTTAAATGCTATTTTTATTTATAAGTTAACTTCATTGACGTCATCATACAACAATGTGTAGTATCAAATATTTTTTTATTTACCATAATATTTATTTTCCTCCAAAAATGGGTTAGCCAATATAAGGTTTAATTGAGAACAAAAAACAGGTTAATCCAACATAAGTTAAAACTCAATTTGAATCATTAAAGACTTTAAACCCAAATAATTTCAGTATAATAAAAAGTAGAAGAACTTTGTCATTCATTTGTTTGAAAATAAAAAGGAAGTCTAAATATACTCTAAGAAAAATAACTTTTATATGATTGAATAGTTTAGAAATATTGAGAAATTATCGAACTACCTTTACAACTAAGTGTTATAAAAACAAAACAAAAAGCAAGAGTAGCAAAACAAAAAAAAGGTTGTAAACATAAATTTTAATCTAGTTTGAGCCGGGGCTCCGCACAGGTCAAATGACACTAGTTTTGTAAATAACTTTCTATATATTGATATTTATTAGATTGACCAGAACTCGAAATTAGACCAAACCCCTATCTTTTATTTTTATTTTCAAAACATCGTTTTGGTTCATGGATATTCTTTTTTATTGAGCTTCAAATTTATCTTGATATCCATAGTGTTACTTGTATTACAGCTCGTACTGAAATTTTACTCCAATTAGTCAATCTTCTATGACACAGTTATTCTACTTTACTGTCGATTTTACATATTTATAGGTATAAGTATTTTAAAAAATATTTCATTGGTAGTTATGTTGAAAATAAAATGTAACAATTCCGAACGATAATATAATTTATAGGTGATATGACATTTTCAAATATTTAAAATCACCTGGATTTTTTTATTTAAGTGATTTTTTAATTTCATCTAAAAGATGAATATGCATGTCGTATCAGTATCATAAAAACTTTAGGTAAATTTAACTAAATTACTCATTTCTATACTAAACATTGTGTACTTTTAGTTATTCTTTTCATATAAATTTTTTATATATATAATTATAATTAAAAGTCGTTTTTGACATTTTAAAATTACATGCAAAGATGCAATTCAATTTGATCGTTAGTTAATGATTAAGGGGATTGATAGCCTATTAAAAAAGATAAAGTGAGTATTATGTCCTTAACCTAAAAAATAAAAGGGATTAAGTGAAATTTATTACTCTTTCATTTACAAAACTCGTCTATACAGAAATTAGTGGACCAATAAGGAGAATGCAGACTCAATTAAAGAAGATGATAGGGTTGAAAGAGAGAGAAAATGAAAAATTAATAAGTACTCCCTTCGTTTATAAGAATCTGTGTTTTCCTTTGCACATGTTTTAAGAAAATATTAATTAGGAGGATTTTTTTTTTTTTTGCTGCTAATCTCCCTTTATTAATGTCTTAATTTATAATATCTCTTTATTGAATATTTACTCGCGATTCATGTGTTATCTCTATAATATCACCCCATAATTAAGGTGCTTATATTAAAGAACAATTACTACTAAGAATAAATAACAAAAAAAATTAATTCTGTCTTGAACTTCTAAAAATGACAAATACTCTAAGATAACTATTTTTAAAACTTACGAGAGCAGTATATATTTATCGAGTGAGGCTCTTCTGGAACATCATAGCTAGGGGTGGGCACAGTTTGGGACAACTCGAAATCCAAAATGAAATCCGAACTTTTTAAATACTTGGTTTGGATATTTGGATTATGGATTGGATTTCATATTTTATTTTTAAAATTTATGAATTTCGGATTGGATATGGATTTAGTACTATGGATTTTTGGATATCCGAAAATCCAAAATTTTTATACCTTACTAGCCCTACCTATATCATATGTGCCCAGTACTAATAAGTCAAGTTTCTAAAGGTCCAATAAATTAGTATCTAAGATCCTACCTATTAAATTATTAAGTCCAATATACAATTCTCTACTAAATCAAATATAATATAGGGTTCTTACTTCTCAAGTCTCAAAAGTCTCACTTTAGTGTCACCCACGGCAGAGTTCGTTGTTATTTTGCCAGACTACTTAGATTTTATTTTGTTCATTTTCACTTTTCCAGAATGATTTTATTTGGTATGAATTTATTATGTTTGACATGACTTGGATTTGTTAATCCTAATTTGAACTGAAAGGCTTTTTTTCTTACTAAGCAATTAAGATTTAGATTTTATATAATATAGGGCTGTTCGTTGTTATTTTGCCAGACTACTTAGATTTTATTTTGTTCATTTTCACTTTTTCAGAATGCTTTTATTTGGTATGGATTTATTATGTTTGACATGACTTGGATTTGTTAATCCTAATTTGAACCGGAAGGCTTGTTTTTTACTAAGCAATTAAGATTTAAATTTATCTCTGTGGAACTAACACATGAATTTCGTTCCTAATAAGTTTGCCTTAAGTCTCAAGAGTCAAATCCGAAAATCCGAAATATCCAAACCGAATAATCTGAAACCGAACTTAAAATATCAATTTCAATCCGAACTTCTTTGGATTGGATATGGATTGTAATTTCTTCAATCCAAAAACTGAATATCCAATCCGATGGCCCGAACGCCCTGGCTACTTTCAAGATGGTATGTACCTTGGACTAATATTTTGTTCTTTCGTCAAAATTAGGAAGGATTCCTCGAAAACTAAAATCAACCATTTTTATCTCTTAATACAAACTTTATTTTTCAATAACCAAACAAGTATATTTATTTGACAGCAGAAAAGAAAACAAAAAAAAAAGCCAATCCATAAATATTTTTTATGTAAGCTAATAGAAAAACTGTTCTCCAAATATTTTAACAAAAAACAAATCGGAACGTAACTTTCGCAGAATTGTTTTAAAAATAACTAAACAAAAATCAATTAAATGCAAAGGTCACCGATTTGGATATGCATGTTTGGTAAAACATCCTTTCAATTATAGTGCCACCCGTGAAGTGTGCAGTAGAAGAATTTGATTTGAATGATGACAAACTTTTAAGATATATCACGGGCTTCTAACTCATGGCTCTCGTCATTCCACCATACGTTTTTCCTCTTTATGATCTCAGTACTGTGTTTCACTGTTTTGTGCAAAAGGAACTTGTCTGAATTCAAAGACCTATGAACTCTTGGAATTTATGCATATATATATATATATATATATATATATATATATATATATATATATATATATATATATATATATATATATATAAGGAAAAAATAGGGTATAATAGAAGAAAATGATAATAGGGGCGATACTAAATAGTTGGGATTAAGTTGTCGTCATATTAGTAAATTTAATACTTTCGGTCGTATGCTCGTTTAATAATATATTAAGATGGGTTTAATTAAGTTATACTGCTTCGATCTCAATTTATGTGATGATGTTTGAATGAACAGAAAGTTCAAGATTGAAAGAAATACTTTTGAGACTTGTGATCTATAAAATAAGTCAATTGATATTTGTGTGACTAATGTCATCTCGTTTAAAGTAAAAATGAGAAGTTTAAAATTAAATTCTTATTTTAAGTATAGAAATGCGTCATTTTTTTGGACGCACTGACTAAAAAGGAAGGAGTCACATAGATTGGGACGGAGGAGTATATACAATGACATGAACCACAAGAATTCATATATACAACTCTAATGTGATTGAAGGTAAGCCTTGTAGCGGCGTGTCTTCGAGTGGCATATAAGTCACGGGTTCGAGCCGTGGAAGCATGCATGCAGCCACTAATGCTTGCATTAAGATAGACTGTCTACATCACACCCCTTGGGGTGCGGTCCTTTTTTGAATCCCGTTGAATGTTTTGCGCACCGGGCTGCCTAGTTACTCTAGCGTGATTCAAATTGAGGCATAGCTGATATTGTTGTTTCACTCTTTTGCCCCCACAATCTATTTAAAGTCTCTTTGGTTCCTCAGCTTATTATAAATTCAAGAATTAACCTCCAACTCCACCCACACAACTTAGGCGCTGAGGCAGAAAACAAGCCTCTATGAAAGGAAGCAAAGTGGGAGTGTTGAGTATGGTGGTTCTAGTACTACTACTTATAGTGGAATTTTCAGCTGGATTGAGCATTTGCAACATGAATGATGATGGTTTCACAGCATGTAAGCCATCAGTAACACAGCCAAATCCAGTGGAGCCATCTACTTCTTGCTGTGAAGCCTTGTCCAGTGCAGACTTGCAGTGCTTGTGTTCTTATAGGAACTCACTCTTATTGCCTTCTCTTGGGATTGATCCTGAACTTGCCTTGGCTCTTCCTGCTAAATGCAATCACACTTCTCCTCCTAGCTGTTAAGAATACATGGAGGTCTTTATAAATTTCTTCCCTATACCTCTAGCTGTTCTTATACTTTTATGTTTGATTTTGACTTTTGAGAATTCTAGGCCCATTCCAAGAGGAATGTAAGTGTCTTTCATCCTAATCAATGGAGATTTTATGTGTTAATTAAGTTAGACCACATAAAAAAAGAAGTTCAAGTTTGCTGACATGAGAAAACTAGAGGCGTATCTAAGAGGATATGTCGGTGGCTGTACAATTATATTACTGCTCTGATAAATGAGTGTACATTTAGTGTGTCTTTGGCACGGATGTTTTCTAATTTTTCCATGTTTGGCTGGTTCAAATGTTTTGGAAAACATTTTTTTTAATGTAGGGAAAACAAGTTTCATAAGTAGCATTTCAAGTTTATTGTCTCCTCCCTATCCTCCAATGCCCTTAACCCTCAACCTTTGACCATCCCACCCCGCCACCCCATAGTGTTTTCGTAGATTACATATAAATGCTCTTAAGATGATTTTTTTTTTATACTTACCAAACACTAAAAAATAAGTAAGAAAACTACTTATTTTCCTAGAAACATCTGCCTTCCTACCAAACACACCCTTAGTACAAAAGTATATAGAGTATGTTTTTAAGGATTCAACTTATATCCACTAATTGATGATTTCTATTTTATTAGTGTATTTAGCCTATTATAGTTGATACTAGATCTGTCTTATTTTTAAGGTTATTAATTTTACTTTTTATGAAGGATTTTCTATAATTATCTTTTATTGTAAAATAAGTTTCACAATGTTAATCTGCAGAAGTAAATCTTTACATATCTGCCTGTAGGTTTTAGAACAGTTAAGGAAAATAACACAGCAAAGGGAAACCAAAATAAAGCAGCGGAAAAGGATTAAGAAAATATAGAAGCAGAAGAGTTTATGAACCAGTGGAAAAAATGCATACTTTATTGAATGATCTCCAACTTATTAAATAGCCAATAAACAAACTGAATGCAGGTAAATAAGCGTAACAGAAGCAGTCCTATTTGCTATGCTAAAAATCAAAATACTGCTAACAGTTTCCTATAGAATAGGAATACTAATTTGACTAGGAGTCTTATCTAAAAATGTCACGACCCAGTCCCGTGGCCGCGACTGGTGTCCTATTTGGACACCCAAACGAACTTACGTACCAGATCGACATATCAAAGGTTTATTCAAACTTATCATACGTCATTTTAAACAGATACTGAAAGCAAATATCATCTTAAGCGGTCGCCCGTACAGAAACATCATATCGAATCCGGAAGGTTGGCGGAATACACATTGCCCAGATATACAAACATATATAAACATATGGGCCGTTTTGGCCATAATATCAAACGGGACCGCTTAAGGCACAAGTCACAGACATAATCGAACAAACACGACCCATGACCCACATATATGACTACAGGCCTCTACAAACCATAACAGAACATATGACGGGACAGGGCCCCGCCATACCCCAGATAGTCATACATACATATACAGAGACATATACAATGAAAGGTCTTTACCAAAAGTATGGGCTCCGAGTCAAAGGAGCACTCCAAAGTAGCAGAATGTATCCTACATGGGCGAGTCACCAGAAAAAAAACGTATGTACCTGCGGGCATGAAACGCAGCCCCTCCGAAGAAAGGGGGTCAGTACGAAATATGTACTGAGTATGCAAAGCATAAGATACAGAAATCCAACCATAACTGAAGCATAAGGTACAGAAGGGAATACCGAATCAGTATATCAAAATCGGTACGGAAATCATATGTATAAGTAATGCAAATCAAAATCATGCATAAGGCTCAGGAATGTGGTCACCACTCCGACGCTGGTGCCACAACACAGCATAACTCCAGAAGGTTTCAAATCTCCGTACAACCCCGTACATAACACATCATCACAACAAATCATAAGCCATATCACAGCATAACTCCATAAACGGAACCCGGCCCTATGGAGAGGTCTCGGGAACCGTAACACAGCATACCGCCGAATATATCATAGTGCGCACAATCACAAAACCGGCCCGGGATCCGGCGAACGATGTAATAGTAGTATGCACGAGCGGAGTAGTGAGAAAACATATGCATATTCATAAATAAATTTCAAAACTCGATGGACTAATATATTTACCCACATCTGAAAGCTCAAAACAAGTGTCGGGTCAATCGAAAGTAGTATAAGAAAGTTACCAAACCTTCTAAAAGATTTCATAAGCCATTTTTGGAAATTCAAATAACAACCATATTAGGTAACTTTCAAATATCATTATGGATCAAACCAAATAGAGACTTTAGTACCATATGTACGTATCAAAATATTTATCAAAGACTTAAGTCATATCGATTTTCTTTCGAACAACATTCGGAAATATAACAACTAGAATCTTCGAACATCATATATACATATCAAACCATATGGAATACTTATGGAAATCAAAGATATCGGCCATCGTAGTGGCTCTAAGAATAGAATTTTCTTTAGAATCATACATATACGTTATTTGTTCGTTCCATAAAGGTCATGCCAAAAGAAAGAAAGGTAGGCTTTACATACCTCGCTCGCTTGCTAAAAAAAAATCCTGACTCATATCTCGGGCTCCCCAAGATCTACAATAACGTTATTAATTACCAAACGTTAGCTACAAGTACTTAGAAATTCAATCCTAACTAGCACTTGTCTATAGAAATTTCGGCAGCACCTCCCCTGTAAATTCAACATCCCCTAGAATTTAACTCGGCCAAATTTATCAACAACCATACCAACAATCATTTCAACAATACCAACAATTGATTTGAAACATATTCTAACATTAATAACCCGCACAACATTCAAAACGATCCAACCAAGCTCTAATCCATCCGAAACTCTACAAATGCAACAAAACTACAACGACACATTTTCTCCTTTCAATTTCACAAACTACAACAACAATGCACACTTTAGCAACTCTATTTCCACAATTTGGCTATGACCTAGATGAATTTAAAAATATCTAGGAGAGAGAATTTCTTACCTTATATGCCAATAATTACTCGTTTTCCGCCTTACTTCACTGCGAAGAAAGCCCGAATCCAATAACACGGCAAAACGAACAACGAGATCAAAGCGGTGCCCAACACCCGTATTTTATTCTTGAGAAGAACTACACTTTGCTGCCTCAAATTGCAGTGCCATTGCTGCTAGCAACATACGTTAATCCCTTCTAAGCCTATACGTGTATATATAAGAAGGACCCATAAAGTGAGTCATATACTAGCTTATCCAAGATGATGACAAGCAAGAAGCTACTAAAATGGGATTTTTGTGAGCAAGTAGTTCGTTGACTGGTGGGGAAATCCTTGAGAGGGTATATAGTGGGGTTTTCCCAAACTTAAGTTGAGAAGTAGCAAAATGCATATTATTTCCATACTAGCTAAAAACGTTGCTGGTGTAGTATGTATAGGTTCTCAAGAGGCAAGTGTATTCATCAAAGTAAAATAGTAGTTGTAGACTATTTAGTGGACCGTGGGGTCCACCCCCAACAATCCTTTTCTTTGATATAATAATTCTTACAGATTCAAATAGGTTGTACTAGTCACCAAGTATATTTTTACTCCATGCAACCACGTGTAAAGGTCTGCCACTTCAATCACTTATCCACTATTCTTTTAATGTATTGAATTGTCTCTCATGAATATCCATAATTCTAATGTTGTTGCTAAATGATTCAAGGCACAACGTGTATGTGTACTTGTAGTGCTTGCAGCCCACTTAAATTATATCCATTAATTTCCAGTGTTCCACTATAATTCCCCTCTTCATCAATCACACGCATAATTATTATTTTGACCTCAATTTACTTAAATAAATTATTTTTGATACACTTCATATGCTCATTATCATAATCATGTAGTATAACATACTCCATAGCCTCATTTGCCACACATAAAATATTATTTTCCATCATCGTCGTCACACTTTTTCGTCTTAAATCATTTTGGGACTTCATTCCTTGTATACACCGAGCTCTTGAGTTTCATCCTTGGAAATGATCGAATTCTCCGGGCTCGAGTAAATTTTGCTCATATTGAACGATTAAATTTTTCCTAGTCCAAAAATACGGCATATTTTGGAGTCAGATGGAAACTTATCAGAAAAAGATTATTGCTAGCCAAATTTCTTAATTATAAAGAATGAATAGGTAGTGATGATGTCTAATACATGTCCAAAATCCATGTGGTAACGTGGATGATATGCCATCCCTCCAATTATTTTAATATAAAAAGTAAAATCATAAGACATAATCTCATACACTAATATTTTAATATTTCCTTGAAATACATAAGCTTCCAAAACTTTTGTTATTGAAATATCATATCAACTTAAGACATACACGTATTTCACAAAAACTAATACATCTAGAAATTATGTTCGTCAAATTATAATCTTTCCTCAACCTAACATCAAGAGTACAAATTATTGTACTATCAATTCTCATAATGGAAAAAGATAGCTTTTCATAAGAGAAAATAATTTATGAACCCATAACAAATAAAATCTCATTTCTAAATGTCCTCATACCACACGTATAATTAAAAATGTATCCCAGAAGTAGTAACAGTAATAACTATAGAAAATCATACTTATCAAATATTTACTAAAAGGAGTTTACTTAAAAGAAAATACCATATCAAGACCATATATAATAGTTTCAAAATTCATCAAACTTATTCCGTTACTAATGTCATTGTACTCGTACGCTTTCCAACTTGTGAAAACGCGGGGTGTAACATAAAATCTGGAGAAAAATAAAATAAAACACGTGCATTCCTTAAAACAACTTTTAACACTCCTCCTTGCTTTAGGAAATGCAAACTCCAATTCTCTGCCTTAGAAGCTCAAACTTGCTGACTGGAAGCGGTTTAGTAAACAGGTCGGCTTGCTGGTTTTCAGACTTGCAGTAGACTAGAATCACTTCTCCTTTTTGCTGCACTTCTCTAAAGAAATAAAGCTTGATGTTGAAATGCTTGGTCTTCCCATAAAACATCGGATTGTTTGAGATTGCAATTGCTGCCTGGTTGTCTACAAAAATCTCAGTACTTTCCTTTTGTTCCATATGTATATCGCACAAGATCTTTTTAAGCCATAAGACTTGGTTTACTACTGATGTTGTTGATATGAATTCTGCTTCTGCAGTGGACTATGCAATAATCTCCTGTTTCTTAGATGACCATGAGAAGATTCCTGAACCTAAGCTGAAACAATGTCCGGAAGTACTTCTCATATCCTCAATAGATCCAGCCCAATCACTATCCGAGAATCCAAACAATTTGAAGTTTTGACACTTCTCAAACTTTACACCATAGTCAACAGTACCTTTGATATATCTTAATATTCTTTTTGCTGCTCTTAAATGCATTTCACTTGCACAATGCATAAAATGAGATAAGAGACTTACAACATATAGAATATCTGGCCTTGTTGCAGTAAGATACCTTAAGCATCCGATCAAGCTTCTGTAATAACCTTCATCAATTTTGTCGGCTCCATCTTCTTTACAGAGTTTCTCTTTTTGATTCATCGGTGTGCTCATCGACTTGCATTCCTCCATTTGAAATTTCTTCAGAATTTCCTTTGCATATTTCTTCTGGCAAATGAACACTTCATTTTTGCTTTGCTTGATCTCCATTCCAAGAAAATAGGCCATAAGACCAAGATCCGTCATTTCAAAAACTTGCATCATTTCTTCTTTGAACTCCTTAACCAGCCTTGTATTATTTTCTGTCACTAGAAGATCATCAACATAAAGAGACACAATAAGAATATCATTCTCTTTATGTTTTACATAAATGGTGGATTCAGATAAGCTCTTTTCAAATCCCAGGCTTAACAGGTGATCATCTATCCTGCTGTACCAGGTTCTTGGCGCTTGTTTTAGGCCATAAAGAGCCTTTTTTAGCAGATAAACTTTTTCTTCATCACCTTGTTTCACAAATGCCGATGGCTGCTCGACATAGATTTCCTCCTCCAGTATGCTATTTAAGAAAGCTAATTTGACATCTAGTTAGAACACCTTCCATTCCTTTTGTGCTGCTACTGCGAGCAACAATCGAATTGTGTCTAATCTTGTAACAGGAGAAAATGTGTCAGAATAATCAACACCATAAATTTGTGCATACCCTTTAACTACAAGTCTGTCCTTGTATTTGTTGATGGAACCATCTGCATTTAACTTTGTTCTGAAGACCCATTTCACGCCAATGACTTTTCTACCTTCAAGCTTGTCAACTAACACCAGATTTTATTTTTCTCAATCGTGGAGATCTCCTCATTCATTGCTTTCATCCACTTTGGGTCTTTTAGCGCTTTTTCATGGCTAACAGGTTCGCAAATTGCTACATTACATCTTTGATAAATGTCTGAAAGTAGCCTTGTACCTTTAACTGGAGGACCATCTACCAACTCATCTAGCCATCGATCTGCTGTTTTCTCTCCGAGAGAATTATGTTCTAGTTCTTGTAAAAGACCTTCTCCTTTCTTGGAATCATTCCAGTCCCACTGGTCATCCTCATTGAAATGCACGTCTCTACTGATCGACATTTTTTCAGTTTATGGATGATACACCTTGTAGGCTTTAGAAACTGAACTATATCCCACAAAAATGCCTGGAATCGCCTTCTTGTCGAGTTTGTCACACTTAACCTGTGGAACATGCACAAAGCATACGCAACCAAATACTTTAACAAAGCTTAGTGAAGGTTTATACTCATACCAAGCTTCAAATGGAGTTTTGTGTTCCAAAGCTTTCGTTGGAAGTCGATTTTGCAGAAAAACTGCTGTGTTGGCTGCCTCTGCCCAAAATGTTTTAGGCAAATCCTTTTCATGTAACATACATCTGGCCATCTCCATTATTGATCTATTTCTTCTTTCACTTTCTCCATTTTTCTCCGGAGTGTATGGTGTTGTAAGCTGATGCACAATGCCGGCTTCCTCGCAAAATGAAATAAATTCTGCTGAAGTGTATTCCTTTCCATTATCAGACCTCAAAGCTTGAATCTTACAACCACTTTGATTTTCCACCAATTTCTTGAATTTCCAGAACACACCAGCAACTTCTGACTTGAATTTCAAGAAAAAAATCCAGCACATTCTTGTATAATCATCAATGAAAAGAACATAATAGATGCTACCTTGTAATGATGGAGTTCTTTGAGGTCCTGCTACATCAGTGTGAACTAGTTGCAGCTTTTGTGAAGCTCTCCAGCTTGATTTAGGAAATGACTTTCGGTGTTGTTTACCAAATTGATAGGCACGACATTCTGTAGAACTTTCTTCCAGGAAGGGTAGGTTCTTCACTAGCTTCATTTTTTGCATTTTTACAAGCCCTTGATAGTGATAGTGCCCGAGTCTCTTATGCCATAACTCAGCAATATTTTCTTTTGCTGAATACACCATCTGCTCTTCCTCAAGTGGATCTAATGAGAAACTTCTGCCTCTCACTTTGACTTTAAACAAGTCTTGTCCCGAGGGATCCTTGATCAAGCAATATTTATCTTCAAAATTGAGTTTGAAACCATTTTCTAATAACTGACCAATGCTTAACAAGTTCCGGTCCAAGTCAGGTACATAAAGAACATCAGATATTGTTTTAGTCCCTGATTGTGTCTCAACTGCAACGGTTCCCATTCCTTTTGCTGGAATGTGACCACCATGGCCTATTCTAACCTTCGCAACTCGAGTAGGCTTCAACTCTTTGAAGAGTTCTTTATCATAAGTCATGTGGTTTGTGCATCTGCTATCGATCAACCACGATTCATTTGAAACATTGCTTGCAAAACATGATGTAACAAAGAGTTGATCCTCCTCATGTTCATTAACAACTCGAGCATCTGCTTCCTGCTGCTGAGTTTTATTCTTGCAAATGATTGCTTTGTGCCCTAACTGATTGCACTTACTGCACTTAGCATCAGGCCTTTTCCAACACTTGAAAGGTGCGTGGCCATTCTTGCCACAATGCTTACAAGGAGGGTAATTTCCTTTAGAACTACCTGCTTTGCCTTTGTTATTACGTGCTGCTCCTTCTCCATCTGTTTGTTGGTTCTTCTTCTTCTTCTTCTTCTTCTTCTTCTTCTTCTTCTTCTTCTTCTTCTTCTTCTTCTTCTTCTTCTTCTTCTTCTTCTGCTCCTTCTCCATCTGTTTGTTGGTTCTTCTCCTCCTCCTTCTTCTTCTTCTTCTTCTTCTTCTTCTTCTTCTTCTTCTTCTTCTTCTTCTTCTTCTTCTTCTTCTTCTTCTTCTTCTTCTTCTTCTTCTTCTTCTTCTTCTTCTTCTTCTTCTTCTTCTTCTTCTTCTTCTTCTTCTTCTTCTTCTTCTTCTTCTTCTTCTTCTTCTTCTTCTTCTTCTTCTTCTTCTTCTTCTTCTTCTTCTTCTTCTTCTTCTTCTTCTTCTTCTTCTTCTTCTTCTTCTTCTTCTTCTTCTTCTCTTCTTCTTCTTCTTCTTCTTCTTCTTCTTCTTCTTCTTCTTCTTCTTCTTCTTCTTCTTCTTCTTCTTCTTCTTCTTCTTCTTCTTCTTCTTCTTCTTCTTCTTCTTCTTCTTCTTCTTCTTCTTCTTCTTCTTCTTCTTCTTCTTCTTCTTCTTCTTCTTCTTCTTCTTCTTCTTCTTCTTCTTCTTCTTCTTCTTCTTCTTCTTCTTCTTCTTCGTCGTCGTCGTCGTCTTGATTTGATGCTTGGCTGGTAAGGCTCCTTCAACAACTCCTTCTTGTCTCATAACACGTTGTTGCTCTTGTGCTTGAAAAGCACTCAAGTCCTTAGTATTTTCTAAGGTTGTATGGTAGCCTCAAATCTTTCAGGTACTGTTACAAGGATTTTTTCAACGATGCTACTCTTCCTCCTCTTCTTCTTCTTCGTCGTCTTGATTTGATGCTTGGCTGGTAAGGCTCCTTCAACAACTCCTTCTTGTCTCATAACACGTTGTTGCTCTTGTGCTTGAAAAGCACTCAAGAGCTTGCTAGTGTAATTTTGGACAAGTCCTTAGTATTTTCTAAGGTTGTATGGTAGCCTCAAATCTTTCAGGTACTGTTACAAGGATTTTTTCAACGATGCTTGAATCAGTAAAAGTGGAACCTAACAATCTGGCGCGATTTGCTATGTTAAGAAGTTGGTCAGAATACTCCTTTATGGTTTCACTTTCCTTCATTCTTTGCAGTTCAAACTCAAGTACTAAATTCAGCACTTGCATCCCTCGAATCCTTTCATCTCCTTCATATTCAGTCTTGAGATAATCCCATACCTCTTTTGCTGATTTTAGAGACATGATTCGAGTGAAGATGGTGGATGAAACTGCAGTAAACAAGCATGCCTTTGCCTTTGATTTCCTTGTTTTCCTCTCCTTGTGATTTTTCATCTGCGCCATCGTGGGATTGTTTGGCAAGGGAGTAATCTCGTATTCATCTTCTACAACCTCCCAGAGATCCAAAGCTTCCAGATAAGTCTATATTCTAACAACCCAGATCTGATAATTTTCTCCATCGAAAGCTGGTGGTGCCATTGAAAAAAAACTTGATTATCCGTCCATTAATCTAACAGATGCACAGACACAGGTCCCTCAAGATTTAAAGCTCTTGATGCCAATTGTAGGTTTTAGAACAGTTAAGGAAATTAACACAGCAAAGGGAAACCAAAATAAAGCAGCGGAAAAGGATTAAGAAAATATAGAAGCAGAAGAGTTTATGAACCAGTGGAAAAAATGCATACTTTATTGAATGATCTCCAGCTTATTAAATAGCCAATAAACAAACTGAATGCAGGTAAATAAGCGTAACAGAAGCAGTCCTATTTGCTATGCTAAAAATCAAAATACTTCTAACAGTTTCCTATAGAATAGGAATACTAATTTGACTAGGAGTATTATCTAAAAATCTGGAGAAAAATAAAATAAAACACGTGCATTCCTTAAAGCAACTTTTAACACTGCCCCTCACGTGGAGTAGTTACATCTCCGAAAATAAGTTCTGCTGTTTTTCGTTTTAATTTAAATTGTGTGTGTGTGTGTGTCGGAATTTATGAACATGCATACAATTACTAATTGGTTGTTATGTGTATTTGACTTTCAGCTGTACGCAAGCAAATGGCTGCTCTAGAAGACTGGAGAGTGAGAGATAATACCAACTCTCCCGATGTACTTTGCGTTTTATTTTCATGTACTCTTTTAAAGTTAAATAGTCAATGAAGTAATAATATTGAATCTATGATGCACAGCACTATTGGATATCTTTCATGACTTATGTGATTTATTTTATATAGTTTTCAGAACATTATATTTTTACAAGAATCATTACATATATCACGGGCATCACATTCTTCTAATATGTATTTATACTCTCTTTAGATTCAACTATCGTGTGATCACGTCTAGACTCAAAAGAAAGAATAACTAACCTCTCCTTGAGTAAAAGCCACGAGAGTTAAAATTAGCTACCTCATGCTCGTAAGCACTACTAAATTATTTTGTAAGGGATAAGCCGACACCCCTCTGGCATGTTACTAGATTTCAAATATGCATGGCCACACCATGAAAACCGATTTCACAAGAAAGACAATTTGATTTCAGACTTATTTCAGCATTAATGTTCATGTCAGTTATTAAAGTATTGTTCAGCTTACAATCTAGTTACAATTATCAACATACAGTCTTTAGTTATCAATTTCAGTTATTTGTTATGTCAATTCCAGCCTTATATGGTCATATATGTTTCCCTTCTATTTTAGTACCTCTATCCAGAAAACAAGTCTTGCTCCCTTTTGTTAAGAATGTAGTCTATAAGACTTACTGTATATCTTATCGGAGATACATACCATGAAGGCCTGGTTCCATCTTCTTGGATACAGATCACGCATTAGGCACAATTGGATAGATTAGACTTTAGTGCAACTACTTGCGCCGGGATCACTTTGGAGGGAGCCTATTCTTATTTATATTACTAGACTTTTTTAGTATTCCAAGGAATGCTGAGGATATATAGTACTCCCTCAATTTCAAAATGTTTGTCTTACTTTCCTTTTTCTCCGTTTAAAAAAGAATGTCTATTTTCTTTTTAGGCAGTCTTTTAATTTTAACTTTTAACATGGCATGCCACAAGATTAAAGGATATTTTTGTATATTTTATATATCTCTAATTTAAGATCACAAGATTCAAAAGTCTTCGGAAAGAGACTACTCATCACACCTTCATGGAAGGTGACATTGCTCTTGCTATTTGGAAGTCCTTTGGGAATCCTCTGGGTATAAGACGGGACAATATCCCTATAAGGACCATGATCCTCAGGTGGTGGAACACCAAACCTCTTAACAGCATTCACCAATGCATCTTACAAATTGCTCCTACAGTTATCTGCTGGGAATTATGGAAGGCAAGATGCGCTTACTGGTATCGAGACACTTCTATGTTTATCGGAAGAATTTGTTATCCTATTCTGCTACATTTCAGATGGGTGGTGTCCAAAACCAGAAGCAGTAGCAATTGGGGCAACAACTGGAAGATTATATGTGCACAAACTATGAACCTTAGTCCTAAGATCGAATGTATTATTGTTAAATGGACAAGTCCACCTGATGCTTGGTTCAAGATGAACACTGATGGAAGCAAAAATGGTGAAGGATCATCTGGAATTGGTGGTATTTGCAGGGATTTGCAGGGATAAAAATGGAGTTCTGATCATGGCATTTCACAAGGCCACAGGGAGGGATAGCAACAATATGGCTGAATCTAAAGCTGCCTTGTTTGGCCTTAAGTCGTGCTCTAATAATGGGATTAACAAAATCATTATTGAATGTGATTATCTTATGGTGATTGATCTTCTGTTGGGGAAGAGTAAACACCTTGGCAAATGAAAGATATCATACAGGAGGCAAAACACTTAATCGATCAAGTTGAATGTAGAATACAGCATTGTTACACGAGTCGAATCAAGTAGCGGATGCATTGGCTAAATGGAGTTTAGGAAGACCTTATCATATCATCTCTTCTCCCAGGCACTTACCTGCGTTGGCTAAAGGTCCCTACACGTTGGATTTACTTCAAATGGCCTCTATTAGGCGCACTCACCGGAAGAATCAGTTTGTATAGATATTAGAAGGAGGATCCTCCCCGTAGAATTCCCGATTTTTGCCCTGTTAGGGAGATCCTTTCTATTATGTACGAAAGCTTTGCGGAGATTTGGATGTTAAATCCGACTCCAGTGTACCTAATTTTTGTGCATCTATAAAGGGAGACGCCACCATAAGGCGCAATTGCATTTAAAAAAAAGATTCAAATGTCTTCTTTACTTTTTTAAACTACGTGTTAAGTCAAAATCAGACAAACATTTTGAATCAACGAGAGTATATATTAAGTATTCTTAGAGGCTTATCACTTAGCTTAGTGGGCATTTAATGAATCTCCGTCTTAATTTTCGGTATTCATTTATAAACCTGATTGATTAAGTACTATCAATTATGTTGGCCTCTCTACTTAATTCAGAAAAATCAAGTGATATTATTTTTTATGTTAGCTAGTTCAAGGCTCACTCCACAGATAATAAGTGTTGGGGTGTCAATCACGTCACACTCCAACTTTGGGGCATGACAACTATTGTCCTCTTTGGGTCAATGTCACTCCCCAAACCCAACTCTTGCGCAATAGGCATCCGATGTTTTGAACAACACCGGAAGCACCTTATAAAATCAATAAACGTCTAATCTCTTTTGATAATCTTTCAACATTTATTTAAGACAGTCATTTATGGTTAATTGAAAGCATAATCATACTTATAGAAATAAGTGGAAGTTTAATAGAAATAAGATATCATAAAATGTGGCAAACGCCCCAACAAGTCATACGAGACTTCAACAATCTACCCACAGCACAACGTCTAAAAATGAAACTTCTAAGAAACATAAACAAAGTCTAAAAATGGCTTGTAGATAGATAGGGGTGTCCCACGAAAAAGGGTGTGGGCTCAGTAATAAGTCTAGAAAGCAGCAAGTTCTCCTACTCTTTACGCGTATCATGTACCTCCTCTTCTTGGTTACCTACTATACCATAAAAAATGGTATGCCTGAGTACTGGGTGCTCAGTGATTGTCTACAGGACAATCTTTAATAAATCAAAATAATATAGTAAAATCACTAAAACAGTATCAATGAAAAATAACTTGAAATCCAAAGACAGAGTAAGTCAGTAGCCTTAGTAAAATCAAAATAGTAAAATCACTAAAACAGTATCAATGAAAAACGATTTGAATTCCAAAGATAGAGTAAGTTAGTAGCCTTAGTAAAATCACCGGTAAAAGCCAATAACACAGGATTATATCAATTTCAACTTATTCTACCGTTTATCACGTTAAGTCTTCTCACTCATGACCTCAAGATCATCAACAAGCCACTCACAGGCAACCGAAGTATAACACATGCCAATACAGGCCGAATCAATATAATGAAGGGATAACCACTTAAGGTTCCCTAAACTGCATAGAAGCACTACATCAGGGTTAATTAACCCACGATGGCTACCCTTCCTTCTCCCGAATAGCTAGGAAAAGACCACATCAGGGCTAACAATCCTCGATGACCACTTTTCCTCCCGAATGGCTAAGCCTGAACCACACTGGGGCTATCAGTCTCTCTCTCACAGATATTCTTCACAGGGAGAGAACTCAGTTTGCCTTCTGAATCAGTCCCTTTATGGACTTAAACAAGCGTCCCGAATTGGGTTTGTCAAATTTTCTTCTGCTTTACTGGATGCTAGTTTTCTTCAATCCCATTACCCCTCGATGATCACTCTTCCTCTTGAATGGCGAAGCATGAACCACATCGGGGCTATCAACCCTCGATGGCCATTCTTCCATCGAGTGGCTAAGCTAACCCTACTAGGATCCAGAGTGACAACCCTTCCTCCCGAGTAGCTAGGCGAAACACAACCAACAGAAATCATGGCCTATCAGCCGAATCACAATCATAACATAAAAGCCGAATCACTCATTACAAATTATGTTCATCATCCCATTAATAGGGTCTCCCAATGTTATTAATCGATTTAGAAATCAAGTTCAAATCATTAATCAATTCAATTTAAAAAGACTTGTTCATAGGGCAAAAGACCTCAAATGTCCAAATCTTTGAAATCAAGTTTAATCATCCCTTATAGGGGTAAATCATGTTCAAATTTCAAATCTTTATAATTCAATTTCAATCATGCCTTGATAGGGGAAATCACACACACACACACACACACGCATATATATATATATATATATATATATATATATATATATATATATATATATATACACACATAAATTTTAATGTGGGCTTGCCCTCACGCTCAAAAACCTTGCCAAAGAAACCAGTTTTAAAAGTTGAAAAGTATGTTCGAAAAGGGGCATACCTCAATTCCCGCTAAGACACTACCAAACGGATCTTTTGAGTTTCAATAATCATTCTACAGTTGATTTATATGATAAATATTAGAACTTTAAACAATTCCACGAGTTCCCACCCTTAATCATAAAAACTAGGACTTTTCGTGCCAAAAAGAAAACATGTTTTTGAAACCCTCAAGATACCCATGAATTTTCATTCCTTCTAATACCCTACACTAGTCTAAATATCTTCAATAACATCAGTAAAGATCGAATATCACACCTTTAAGAGATTTTCCAAAGTCTCCTTCAGTTTCTCTTTCTTCGGCTTTTAATAATCTAAGCGTTTGAAAGATGACTAGCTTTAATTGATACTAGATTGATGTAATAACCAATGAAGTTTGAGTAATAACTCACATTGGATGATGGATGGAGCTTGGAGGAAGTTGGGTTCTTGAGAGCTCTCTTTTCTAGAGCAAATTTTTATATTTGGGGTGTGAGGTATGACCTACGGCTTTAAAAATGTCATTCCCCGTGCGCAGCCATGCAGCTAGAAGGCCCAAGCATGCAGAGAAGGTGTACCAATGGCAGTAACACTTCCTCCAGTGCCCGGTCGTCCACCTGAAGCTTGGCCGCGCAACTAGCCGCGCAGACCGGCCGGTGTTTGGTAAAATGGGCATAACCTTTTGCACAAAGCATCGATTGAGATGGTCCATCTATGGTCGGAAAGGTATTTCAAAGGGCTACAACTTTTAAAGTTTAAGTTTTCTCAAATTCCTAAAGAATTTCCACGTAAACTATCCAGAAGTCAGGACTACCGCAGACTTAGACGATTTTATCAAACTTACGCTCTTCTCTACTTGACTTGATTTCAAAACGACTATTTTCACCAAATTCACCTTGATAGGAATTCTTAGAGCTAATATCTCACATCAATACTCATTTAACACATTCACACTTAAACCGAATTTACGGAGTGTTCCAGTCAAGTCCGCTTGATTTTCTTTGAAAGTTCTCGAACCATTAAGAGTATCTGCACACTTTATAGGTATCTTCATTTTCATTTCAACAACTAATGTGGGACATTTTTCACACACCAAATAATCCTCCCTCTTAAATTAAGTTCCACACGACCATCGCGAACTAAGTTCTACATGACTCATCACCTTATCAGTTTATCCGGAGATTAATTGATTTCCATACAAATCATTTGAACCAATTCCCATAGGCTTCTTTTGGTGTGATGTGTCTTTAAGCTACGTGTAAAGGTAGTAAAACGGCATGTGGACGGACAAAGACAGTAGTTCGGGCCCCATGTCACCACTCCATCATTAGTCCTGATAACAGTTAGTCCTGATAATTGTTGTTGAGCAAAAAACAACCCGAATATACTCTTATCATGATGTGATATTGTCAGCTTTAGGTAAAGTTCGCACGATGTTTTCCAAAACCTCACACCATTAAGATTATCCCTACACCTTATGTGTAGCTTCTTTTTTCTTTCAAATACTAATGGGTACTTTACTACTAGAAAAATACTAAGGTAAATTAGTTTCCTGTAGATTTTCTTGCAAAAAATAATCCGAAGGAAAAATACTCGTGGTTAAGTATTACTTGCGGATTTAAAATTCCTCAGGTAACTTACCTGGGGATTTTAGTTCTGCATGAAAGTTACTTGCGGATTTTCTTCAAAAATTACTAACAATTCGTAAGAAATATTTGGTAAAAAATTGTGAAATAAGGAATTTTTTACGGATTTGTCCGCAAGTAAATCCTAAGAAAAAATCCAGTAAATCTGTAAGGAATTTCTTAGAAACAATTTATGGAAAAAGAAAAATATATCATTTTAATTTTAATTCCTCCATATGTAAGTAAATTCTATCTTGACTACACACAATTCACAATTCCCTGTACATAACCCATAAACTTGCATTCGCACAAATGGCTTATTTCGGGGATGGTCTTAAATTTTTACCCCTCAAATCGCTGGTCTTTAATTTTACCCTTCGGCACTTTAAGTGGCCGAAAATGACCGTGTGATTTTGGGTTGAGCCCTAGCAGGGTATAAAAAAAAACCGCAAGGCAAGATTTCATAGCAAATTTGCTTATTCGGGCAAAAGTTATACCTTAAGACATAGTTTCTATGTAAAGTATGCCTTGTTCGGCATAATTATGTAGAAATTAAGTTATCCTACAGAACTATGCCGACATAATTTTGTAGAAATTAAATTATACTACAAAACTATGCTGGAAAAGGATCTACATAGAAACTATGCCTTAAGGCATTACTTTTGCCCGAATAGGCATAGTTTGCTATGAAATCTTGCCTTACGATTTTTTTTTTTTGCCACAGCTGGGGTTCGAACACAAATCTTCGGTTTCATAGACCAACAGAAAAGGATACTTTGGCCCACAAATTATCACTAAATGAGAAGTAGGAGCAAAAATTAAAGACCAGTCCATATGAAAGACAATCCGCGCAATGTTTTGTACACAATCCTTGTAAAGGACCCATAAACTTTTACACTCTTACCCACTCAAAGCAAACCATTTCCCAATGTTCAATCCAAACATTCACTGCTTTTCCACCGAAAGATCCGTCTCTCAACATGCTGGTAGTAATTTCCTTACACGGTAGCTGTTACTATAAATGCCAAAATCACGTTGTCTTCGTCCGGTGTGGGACAAGAAGTCAATTAACTTACATCGTATTCTCTCCCATTTATTAAATCTGTTACACCCCGTATCTTAGAACTAAGGTTAGACTCGTATCGTTAGAGTTTTAGTGAAAATTTTGAAGGTTTGAACGTTTTGCGAAAGTGGTCGAGGGGCCTACTTGGGGAAACCGTAATCCCTTGATTAGTTGGGAATTTTAAAAGGCTCCTTAATAAAAGTTGTAGTATGTGAAAATAACTTTCCATCCATATAAAGATCATGCCAAACAGAGATCAGAGTAAGAATTTATGAGCGTTACAAAAACACTCAGAGCAGCAGGCCATGCGTGTTGGCCACACGTCAATGTAACACTCCGTAAATTCAGAATAGGTGTGGATGTGTTAGATAAATATTAATGTAATATTTTAGACATGTGAAGTACCATCGGGATTAGTTTGGCTGAAAGTTTTTATTTTGGAATCAAGACGAATAGTGAGGTGTTTAAGATTCGATAGAATCGACTAAGTTTACGGCAGGTCTGCCTTCCCACCCGATTTTGTGAAAATCCATTGAGAAATTGAGAAAACTTAAAACATGAAAGTTGTATTCCTTTGAAATATCTTTCCAACGGTACATTGTGGATCCCTAAAGGAGCTCTGTGCTAGGAGTTATGCCAATTTTACTGAACGCTATTGGCAAGCAGAAAAACGTGAAATTTTGACTAAGTATAAAATGACCAGGGGAGCTCTCCCCAAAGCGAGGCAAGGGATTTCCTTAGGCCATGCTCAGCGAGGTAGGGGTCCAAAAATTGATTTTTTTTTTAGAAAAATTGTCTATGTCCAAAATGCCAAGGGAGCGGAAGATGGTGGAGTTATTGTCCAGAATAGGGCTTATTCCTCCTTAGTAGCCGAAGTGAAGGAGAAATAGTTTGATGCTTCCTACTTGTAGTAGCTGAAAGAGGGGATTCACGAGCATAAGACGATGGCTTTTGAAGAAGAGGGAGATGATGGTATTTTGAGGTACTAAGACAGATTGTGTGTTCCTGACATAGATGGACTTAGAGAGGGAGGATCATGTTAGAAGCCCATTATTCCAGATATTCTATCAATCCAGGTTCCACAAAGATGTATCATGATCTTAAGGATATTTATTGGTGGAACGGTATGAAAAAGAGCGTCGCAGACTTTGTGGCCAAGTGTCCAAATTGTCAGCAAGTGAAAGCTGAGCACCAGAGACCTGGTGGGTTGGCTTAGATCATAGAAATTCTCGTGTGGAAATGGGAGATGATAAACATGGATGTCAAAATAGGTTTAGCTCGCTCTTTTTGGAAGCATGATTCGATTTGGGTGATTGTAGACCGCCTTACCAAGTCAGCCCACTTCTTGATAATGAAAACTACAGATTCAACAGAATATTAAGCAAAGTTACATATCCAGAACATTGTCAGATTACATGCGACTCCAATTCCCATCATCTCAGACCGTGGTGCCCAGTTCGCTACAAATCTCTAGAAACCTTTTTAGCAAGGGCTGGCACAAGGGTAAACCTCAGAACAGTTCTTCATCCTCAAACAGATGGTCAGGTCAGACAGAACACACTATTCAGATCTCAAAGTCACGATATTTATGTATCCAGTATTCAGACCTCATGTTATAATATTCATGTCAGTTCAGTACTCACATATTCATGCCAGTCCAGTATTCAGTCAGCTTATTCAGTCAGTTCAGTAGAAATTCAGTTCAGTATCTCAGCAGTTCAGTAATCATGTATTTATTCAATTCGGTAAGCATGTGTTCATGGTAGTTCATTGATCACGTGTCTCAGCTAATTAGTTTCAGGTATCTAAGTTACAGAGGAAACTTTGTCGAAGTTTCCGTGGTGTCAGAATTAGTCGTGATTATAGCCAAGACAATCATTCGAGGATGAATGATCCCAAGGGGAGATAATGCTACACCCCGTATCTTAGAACTAAGGTTAGACTCGTAACGTTAGAGTTTTAGCGAAAAATTTAAAGGTTTGAATTTTTTGCGAAAGTGGCCTACTTGGGGAAATCGTAACCCCTTCATTAGTGGGGAATTTTAAAAAGGCTCCTTAATAAAATTTTAGTACGTGGAAATACATTTTCATCAATATAAACATTAAACCAAACGGTGATCGGAGTAAGAAGTTATGAGCGTTACAAAAACACTCAGTGCAGCAGGCCGTGCGCGTTGGCCACACGTCAATGTAACACTCCGTAAATTTAGAATAGGTGTGGATGTGTTAGATAAGTATTAATGTGATATTTTAGACACGTGAAGTACCATCGGGATTAGTTTGGATGGAAAATGTTGTTTTGGAATCAAGACGAATAGCGAGGTGCTTAAGATTCGATAGAATCGACTAAGTTTACGGCAGGTCTGCCTTCCCGCCCGATTTTGTGAAAATCCGTTGAGGATTTGAGAAAACTTACAACATGAAAGTTTTATTCCTTTGAAATATCATTCCAATGGTACATTGTGGAGCCCTAACAGAGCTTTGTGCTAGGAGTTATGCCCATTTTACTGAACGCTGTCGGTGAGCAGAAAAACGTTAAATTTTGACTAAGTGTAAAATAGCGAGGAGAGCTCACTGAGCTCCCCCCAAAGTGAGGAAAAGGATCGCCTTAGGCCATGCTCAGTGAGGTAGGTGTCCAAAAAGTTAAAAAATTGAGAAAAATCGTCTAAGTCCAAAATGCCAAGGGAACTCACCCCAAAGCGAGGCAAGAGCGCACCTTAGACCGTGCTCGGCTAGCCTGAGGGTCCAAAATCCCCATGCCATAATCAATTCATGTATACATGTCTCAGTCTTGTTCTATTTAGTATTCCAGTATTATGTAGTCCAGCATGATTCAGTATTTCAGTATTATGCATTATAGTATGACTTTTCAGCTCCTTGATATTCCATGAGTCCCAGCCATGAAAACTCAATATGTTTACACTCCATAATCAGTTCAGAAATACATGTCTCAGTTCAATTTTGACTAGTATTCTAGTGTTATGCATTATAATATGATTTTCAGTTCCTATATATATTGTTGAATGTTGAACACCTGCATCTTTGCCCAAGGGCACCGTCTTATGTATATGAGGCCAAGGCCACCTACTGACGCACTTACTTGGCCAAGGCCACTGATTTGTCCATTTATATTGGGCCAAGGCCCCGGAGTGTTAGCACTTACTTGGCCAAGGCCATAGTTTTTTGCATCTATATTGGGGCAAGGCCCCGGATTATTAACTCTATAAAACAGGTGATTCATATTCAGGACAGGGAGTACCTATTACTTTACTTCTCTTGTTCAATTTTAGTTATTAGTTTCAGTTTCAGTACATATTATTTGTTGTCTTATTTGTTATACTGTGTTCATATTTACTCAAATCTCATTGGTTAGGGACGAATTGGTTGGATCGAGTCAAACGAGGCTGAGATCTGACCATTCACTTGTTGTTGAAATCATTTTAAGCCGTAGATGTCGTTTACAAGGCTAATTTCTGAGAAAAAATTTGTTGTCTCGCATTGGTATTTTAAGGGTTTTGAACAGCTTTGGGGTTCTATAAATAGAACCCCTACCCTCACCATAAAAAAGGCTGGAAAAAAGTTGGAACAACCTTAAGAGGCTAGAACTTTGAGTTTAAGCTTCTCAGTATAAAAATTTTAAACTTTGACTTAAAAGTTGGGGTTTCCTTAGTTCTAAAATGTGTTTTCTTAGTTGTTTTGTGTCTGGTGTGCCTGAGTGTGGGATTTGGAAGCGCAAAAAGGCCTTCAAATTCAATCTTGTCCACGGATGCACCTAAAAAAGGTAATATTTTAATCTTCTTATCTATTTTGTTATTTTCAATAGTTTTGTTATATGATAATACTCTGTTTGCTGTTAGTTTGTCTTGGGTTTAAATAGTGGTAATTTGATGCCCTCAGTAATGCTTAAGATTCATCAGGAGCTTGAGATAGATATCACATTCTTGTCCTCATTAATGATATACTTAGCCTTAATAATGGTTGCTGGTATGAACTAAATATGTGTGCCTAGATAATGTTTCTTGATGTTGCTCCATTAGTAAAGATGTATAGACTGAAGTATACTTTATTAGATGCTAAGGTTCCTGCTTGGCTGTTCATCCTTTAAACATAATGAAGTGTAGTTATATGATTGACATTAGTGACTTCAATAATCTTCTAGACTAACATTAATCCTGTTTGAATGTGTGAGGCTGTTAAAGAACTGTGATGGTCCATTTTGAGTAGCTTAAGGTAGTTGTTAGTTTGTTGATTGGATTATGCTATCCTGGAGTCTTCAATTTGTTTTCCTAAGCCTTTATATACTTTGTGTATGTCATAATTAGTGGTATAAGTCATGATTAAGATAAGTAAAGAATCATGATTGGACTAAAACAAGACTTAATAGGCCAAAGCCTTAAGATGTGGTCAAGGCACTAGACTGAGATTGAATGAGATCTAATTACATTTGAATAGGCCTAAGTCTACTTAAGTCTATTTAAATTTGTCTGGATTGGCCTAAAATAACTTTGAATAGTTGTATATTGTACACTGAAGGTAAGTATAAAACAATCAGTACTCTTGAACATAACATAGAAATCCTAAAAGGAGGATTGAGACCAAGGTCTACTTGTTTGGTATAATATGCTGCCAAATGGTTCATTAGAGGCTAATAAAGGCTCACGAAGCTGTAAAATCATTTAAGATGAATTAGGACACCTAGATACTACTAGGATAATTATGTACATGATTGTTTATTTAAAGAGAATCTAGTCTTGTTGTTTAAGTCACCAGATCCTCCCCCCTTCTATATCTGGTCCATGTATGAGTCTTTAAAGAGGTCTGGGGATATTGAAAAGGTGATTGAATCCTGATATGCCCTCTGATTGTTAAAATGATTAATCAACCAATGAAATGGAACTACTTGAGTCTCAGGATTGATGTTCAGTTCGAAACTTAAGTTTCTAATGATTAAGATGTCAAGCTTTTTCAAAGAAATAATATCAAAAAGGAATTCAAGACAAATTTCATAGTAAGACCCTAGGTTGAGTTAATTGAAACTGCTAACTTGTGTGGTCAACTAGGTGTTTAGCTTGGATTTGATTTCAAGGTAGTGTTAAACTAAATCTTAACCACAAGTTCTTGGTGGTTGTCACTAGGTATGAGGAGAGGTAAGGAGTTGAAAGTGTCTTAGGAGAGTAAAAGGTGAGCTTAGGTATGAACTGTAAGTAATGACCAGTGGAGCCTTTGCTCCCTTTTTACTGAAAGTAAGATTCAGGAAAGGGTTGGGGAGGTGATGACCTCACCCTATCCTGTTTCTTTTTCAGGACCCTCAGGTTCCCTTTTCCTGCTGAACCTCATTCCCATGGCTGTGGGAGACACAAACGTCTTATGCTTGGTTAGGAGAAGTTTACCATGCCCTGGGGGATCTTTTGAGATTTTATGCTATCAAAGCCAAGTTATAATAATGTGTGAAAAGTCCATCACATTTTCTGTCATAATCAAAGGGGTTAAAAAACTACAACATTGACCAAAATTCTGGGGGAAGTAATTTATCAGGACCTGAATTCATGCCTTAGAGTTCAAAATCTCTTACTTTGTGTTGTTTAAGAGTGAATATGTTCAATAAAAACATATATGACATGTCTATGCTTGAACTGTCTCTGTTGTTGTCATGGCCAAAGCTTGAACCTGGAAAGAGAAAACTTTAGTTAAGGTAAGATTAGTAGGATTTTTTGCCTCTGAACTTGAACTGTTACATTTAGACCTTGCTATGCACTATTGTATAACTTGGATTGAGAGGATGAGGGTGTACTCTGTTTAACGAGTTTTTTCTCTATAATGTTGGTGTATCTAAAGTCATATTACGATTAGAACTGTAGGATGAAATAACTAAACGTTGAGTCTGTGTAAAACGATGAATAAGTGATAAACTAGAATTGGTTTAATATTGTTGTTTAAGGATCTTGTGAGTGTTCTTAATCAGCTTATGAACCACTTGACATAGGATGGTCTTTTCAAAGATACGCAAAGAGAGGGCAGGGAAGAGTCAAGCTTAGTTTGATTCGTAGTACTTTCCCCCCAAATGAGGGGTGTCATGGCACATTCTATGAACCCATGGGGCGCATCTCTGTCATGAGAGTGCAGTAATCTCCTTAAACTTCACCATTTTATCAAAGGTTTAAAATAGAAAAAGGGTAGGGAAAATCAACTTGTCCGGATGTCCAAAGGAACTTAGGACACTAAGAAAAGAAACTGGTTGTTTCAATAAGTTGACTATTTTTTCTTTCTAAGGGAGGTGGATCAATTTGAAGCTGTCAGTAATAAGTGTCCGCTTAAGAAACTAAGAAAATACTGAATCACAAAGAGTTATTTGGGTCCTTTGTGTCATTATCTTTTCCTTAGACCTGTATAGAAGTTTAGAGAGGCATAGATTCTACCTCATCTGAACTATGAAGCATAGGAGTCCTGCACTTCTCCTTTGTACAAGTCCTTATTTCTGTTAGCACTCCTGCATTATTCTAGCTGTCTGAATCTATTAACTCAATCTTCAAATGCGTTGTTTTATCCATTTGAGCTATGAAAGATTGGAATTGTCCTATGTGCTGATTCTTGGTGTTCAAATCTTCTTTATGATCATGATTGCAAAATACTCAACCTTCCAATCCTGTGAAGTTCTAATGTGTGTTGTTATTGTCTAAATTCATGAAATATACACATGTGTTTGGTCTGATCCTACATGAGAGTCACAAGAGTTACTGATTAGTTGAGATTATAAGGGTTGAGTAGGAGCAAATTCTACCTAATAGATGTCTACTTGAACTAAGTGCACTTTGGCCTTAGTCTAGGATAGATTTTTGCTAAAAATGCATAGTTTAACTAAGTGATTCATTGGGCCATAGACTTTAGGGATAAGACTTAGAGACTAGATATACACAAAGTATGTACAGGTTAGTGAAAAGTGGGAGAGGTATATATATATAGTATACACTTCATATACACATATGATGTGTATATCATAGTGTACTATGTGTATATAAATGAACAAGTTAGTCATATATAAGGTGTATATGAATGAGTAAGGGGGATAGAAACCTCATTTAAGCCTTAAACTTTTAAATGAATCTCCCTTTAGAAGGAAGTGGGGTCCAGCCCAATTCAGATTTAATTAAAAAAATGGGCCAGATTTCATTAAGCCCCAAAGGTAAGAAAAAAAAAGACGATTTTGTTTGGTTCATCTATTGATTAAGTTGTTTTGGATTTGCTGTGTTATTTTTATCATATCGCAGTACCTGTTTTGGTTCCCTTACTATGACTTTGAGTTTGTTTTTTTTTTTTTCCAGTGGTTCTTGTAATTAAATTATTTCCACATATGTTGATTTATACAATATTTGTGCACGATTATGAGATTCTGATTTGTCCTATGGTTTTCCTGGTTTGGGGAGATTTGGGGTCAGGTCTTAGCCATTCCCAGATCTTATGATGTATAAATCTTATGCGACGTCGGGAATACGGATGGTGATGACTTTTCCCCTTTTGATGTATAAATCTCGACCAGGAAGGTCCATGACACATAGTCAAATACCTTAATTGTGTAACTTGTAAAAATTTGATATATATGTGCATAGTTATACCTGTGATAAGTTCAGTAAATATAAACTTACCGGGTCCTTTTTCTTCCTCTCTATCACTGCATGGCCACTTAGGCTGAGTCTAGCCACCCTATTGGGCTAAAAACCCAATAGGAAAATTCTTTCAAAGATTATGGAGTTCACGAAAAGAATTGGAAGCTAATGTTGTTAAGGACGCAAAGAAGGCCCAGCCATGGGTGAAAATGGCCAACTAGGGGCTTGGTACGCCCCTAGTCTCCCCTTTCTCCTTACTTATGCATTTTTATTATATGCAACTGGTTATATCACGTATTTCTAAAGATGGTAAAACTCATGTATTTTATTGGAATAATTATGATCAAGAATTAGTCGTCTTAGGACAACGGTGCCTACGCCGTTTAGTTCGACTTTAGGTCCTAACATGATTTTCAAACCCGAGCTTAGTATGAACAATTTTGAAGATAAAAATGGCTAAGTAAGTAAATCGGTAAAAAAGATTACATCATTATGGAATACTGCTACCATCTTCCTAACGAAGAAAACCCAAATTGACGTTTTTTAAACCCAAAGAACATTTTTCCTTAAAACTCAGTTTCCTAAAAAGATTTCTTTTTTTGGATTAAGCCCAGTTAGAAAAGTGATTTCAAATTGTTTATATATGTAGCGCGTTCAAGCACCAGAAACAAGTCTTCTCTTTGGACTAAGCCTAGTCAAAAATGGGAATTTTGGGGCTAAGCCCCAATTAAAATCACATTTTTAAGCCCCACTTAACAAAATATTTAGAAAAAGGTGGAAGGACTATTTTTTGCTGAGCCCAGTAACAGAAAAAAGGAAATTTTGGGCTAAGGCCCAACAAAATCAATACATCTTGACACCTAATTAATTCTCAGAAAAAAAATAAAATTTGGGCCAAGCCCACGTAAAAATATCACCTCTTTATTATATATATTGGGCCTTAAGTTTAAAGCCAAGGACCAAGAAAAGTTAGTTTTTGCTATATAAAAGCAAAACTTCTTATATATAGATTAAAATCCGTATAAATCATTTGTAGACATAAAAGTTTAGAAAACGTGTTAAACGGATTAACCCAAACCATGTATGAGTTAGAAATGAACAAAACCCATTCATCTCATACTTTAAATAAATTAAACTTTTTTTATTTTTTATTTTGTATCTTTACAAAATTATTACTATCCTTATATATAAAAGAACTAATTGTATCCGGATATTATAAATCCGAACCTAAATACCTTATATGTAAAGGGGATATACTCAAATTATTTCAAAAAATGGTATGCAAAATGATAGATTTTTATAATGCGCGGAACAAACACCAAGTAAACAGTGTATGCAAATACTCATACATTGAAATTCGAAGGTCAACCGTATGGTACGGATCCTTAATACTAGGGTGTCTAACACCTTCCTTAGGGGATCACCAGAACCCTTACTAGAACTTTGGATTATGAAGGATTTTTCACGGTGTATGAATAAATCCTTCAAAATTGGTTTTCCTAATTTCCTAAAAATTAGGTGGCGACTCTTTTAAAACAAAGTCTGAAAGAGTACCAACGAGTTCGAAGTAGCTTTCCGAGCACTAACCCCGCCCGCGAAATGCTAACCGTTACAATATGTATATTTACATGTAAATGACTCGTATGTAATTATTGAAACCCGATGGTTAGGACTTAGCAATTCCGCTTAGAAGTTAGAAAAAGACTTTCAAATGATTTTTCAAGTCAAACACGGCAATTGGAACAAGTGATGCATGAAATTGGCAAATAGTTTTTCAAAAAAGTATAAAGTTTCTACACTGTTTTGAGTCTTAAAAAATAAAGTTGGAACTGATTCCATATTTGGAAGAAAATAAAAGCTTTTATGCAAAAACTGAATCTTCAAAACTTAAGGTTATTTTTAAATCTTTTGGGCCGAAGCCCAAACCTTAAGGCATAAAAAGAAGAGGAAATACATTTGAAATATGGTTTGAAATAAGATGGCTTTGGGGTGGAATATGGTTGACCTTAAATGAGCTAAAATGAATAAGTAAAACCCTCTATCTATTCTTGTACAAACCTATGCTATTTTCTCAAAGGAGATATACTCACTTTTTTATAAACTTATAAGGACTAAAATCCTGACATTGGACCAAATTAGTAGAAACTCTTCTTAAGAGAAAATCTTGAGTGCGCTTTGATCCGGAAATTAAATGACTTCAACCCTTCTAACATCTTCTCAAAAGAAACCAACTCTTTTTCCTTAAAGATATTTTGCCAAAAAAGATGGAGTTATGATATTGACATGACAGTTTTTGCAAGAAAGAAAACATTTTTAGCAAATAATCACAATTAATCACACATTGAAGCTCGTAGGTCAACCGTATTCTACATATCCTTAATACTAGGGTGCTTAAAACCTTCCCTAGGGGATCACCAGAACCCTTACTTCTAACTCTGGTTTAAAAGGATTTAATTCTTGTTTGACTAAACCTTTTAACTTGGTTTTCCTAATTTCCCTTATAAATTAGGTGGCGACTCTAAAAAATACTAAAATCCAAATAGAGTCTACAACACCTTAGTAGCTTTTATGCAGCCGCGTAAAAGTGAACCGTAACATACCTCGCAGTCAAAACACATTCTCCCTACAATTTGATTGGAAGATGACCCTGAAATCTTAATGCTCGGCCACATTAAGAATGTGACAGTTTTTACTTTCGACTCTTCCATTCTGTTGTGGTGTCCCTGTACAAGATGTTTGAAAAGAATTTCATGTTCGAAGAAGTAAGTATTTATACATGTGAACTCAGTTCCGTTATCACTTCTAAGAATTTTCACCTTCTTACCAAACTGCCTATCTACCAAGGCGAAGAAATTTTTAAGGTTTCAGACACTTCTTTCTTATCGATTTAGAAGAAAATACACAAGGCTTGCGAACGATCATCCACAATAGTCAAAAAATAAGAAGCACTACAGGAGAAAGGGGTTCTATATGGTCCCCATAAATCACAATGACTCATATCAAAAATATCCGAAGCGAGCCCGTTTGGATTGACTTATAAGTTGTTGAAAACAACTTATAAGTTGTTTTCAGCTTTTTGAGTGTTTGGCTAGCCAACTTATAAGCCATTTTGTGCTTAAATAAGCCCAAAAAAATAATTAGGCCTGTTTGGCTTAACTTATCTAAAGCCGTTTGTTGGACTACCCCAATATTTTTTGTTTTTTGGCTTATAAGCTGCTTTTTTTAAGCCCATCCAAACAGGCTCTATCACTTAAAGGAAAAACACTTCTTATTTGCTTTGCCCTTTGACATGTATCACATTCTTTATCTAATCTAGTACTACTCTCTTTAGGCCTAATACCGTAGTAGACTTCGTTACTTGTGCTGAAGGATGACCTAACCGTTTGTGCCAACGATCGAACTAATCGACTGCCTCCACTTTCATAGCTCGTATCCGCGACACATTCCGAAAATAGTAAAGTCCACCTCAACCCTCACCCGTTCCAAGCAGCTTCCTCGTGGTGGGGTCCTATATAGCACTGCATAATTTTGTTCAATTTTACATCACAATCTAAATGATCAACAAGTTGTGATACAAAAATTAAATTGCATGTTAAATTCAGAACGTAAAGGATGTCCTTCAACCAAATCCTATTATTTAGCTTGGTTGTTCCTTCTCTCGTGGCCATCGAGGTACTTCCATCCGGAAGCCCAACCGAACACTCAGAAATGTCCCGCTGATTGCTCAGTTCCTCTGGAATACCTGTCATATGATTGGTAGCACTGGAGTCAATGATCCAGGATGTGTTTTCGGTCTTACCGTCCATATTTCCAGTTGGGTTTATTCCTTAGGAATTTAACACGTGAATCACAGTCTTCCGGATCTTTTTGCTCAAATTGTGAGGTCCTGTCCCTCCTGTGTTCACTGGTCCTATCTTTTCCTGAGCTCCATCCCTGTTCGCCACGACGTTAGCCCTGCTGTTGCCTCTTCCACGATAGGATCTCGATCCACCCCTCTGTTGTTGTTGCTGTCCTCCTTCTTTTCTTTCGATTTTTTCATCTCCTTTTTTATTTCTTGGCCACCAATCCGAATAGCCAATGAGTCGAAAATATCTGTCCACAACATGTACGGTTCTCTTGCAATATGTGCAGAATGTACCATTGTTTTTTCCTTCACTTGGTCAAGGTGAGGGTTTCTCCCTTTCACGGCAAAAGCCAAGGTTCTACTCCGGTCCTCCGTTTTTCGTGTGATTCCTCTCACACGCTCTTTTTGCAACAACTTTGAATAGACCTTGTTTAATGATGACAACAGTTCCTGAGACAATATGTTCGGCCTCACAGTTCCATACATTGCTTCATCCAATCCCATGAAAGAAAAGATGCACTTTTTCTTCTTCTCTTTTGGTTTCTAGCTAGGGCTGTCCCTAGATTGCACGTGTACTTTCCATACTTGCAAGTTGGAATTTGTTCATAATTTGCTAATTCCTCCCACAAATTAGTGAGCATTCCATAGTAATATACTATGGTCCTTCCCTTCTGCTTGCACTCCGCGAGTTCCTCCTTTAGTTGTTGCATTCGAGGGCCATTGATAACGGGGAACCGTTCTCGAATGCTCGTCCACAATGCTTCCTTTTCCTCTTTATGTGAAATCATTGAGCGAAGCGTTGGTTTTATGGTGTTTCGAATCCATGACACCAATAGGTGAGTTTATAGTCCACCATTGTTCCAAGTCTGGCGACTCTTCATCCGGCTTCTTAATCGTATCGTCAACGAAGTCGAATTTCCTCCTCGCTCTTAGGGTTGTCCTCATGGATCTAGCCCATTCTTCATAATTTTCACCCTTCAACTGGACTTGTGTCATCACAATTCGAGGGTTATCATTCGACGTAATGTCGTAAGGAGAGATTATTTTTCTTTGGGTTTTGTTCTCTTCACTGACGATTCCTTTGCTTTTATCGCTGCTTTCTCCGTCACCTGCCATTATTTTAGGGTGTTTGTGTTCTTTCTAACGTGACTCTGATACCATGTTAAAATTGAGACAGGACGAGAATTTAAAGAGACAATAATAATGGGAAAATTCTTTCTGCTTTTCATTCATCATAATGACCTCCTTATATACAAGTAATGTCCTCCTTGCCCTAGTCTAATAAGGTAACCCTATTCCAATAAAACTACAAATCCTATATTACCATAGTTATAAATTCACCATAATTAGACCAAACCTATTACATTCACCGACTTAACCGATGTGACTGAACAAACTTGTCCGGTCACACCCGATCTCAATATAGTTCTCTACTGGATTTCGCAAATAGCTAGAAGGATATCAACTTATTGCACCATCACTTGCTGCAGTTTCGTTATGCTTGTAGCATTGATTTGGAGGGAAATGAACCAAATCAGATTTCAACAGGCTCAGTTCCTTCCTGATAAACTTTGCAGAGAGATTGCCTAACATATACACATACAGAGCAAATACAATATCAATGAGAACCCTTGCTGCATTAATTCTTATCCGTAGGCTGTTTTTTGTTGTCTAGCAATGTAATTAATTAGTTGTAGCTCCTAGTTAGATTGTTGATTTGTTCAGTAGGAAACCACTACTTGAGATAGATTTTGGTCAGCTTCAGCTTTGATTTGTACTACTTTTTTTTTTGATAAATAAAGTTCAACCTTTTAACCAAAAAAAAACTAATTAACTGATTTCCTAAAGCTCACTATTCTGAAAACAAAATAAAACCAAATTCAAGCGCTATCAGATACAACTTTTATTAGTTTCTTTATAACTACTCAAATTTTTCTCTAGTCTCTTTATCTTTTTTTTTTTGTTCTTTTTAAACTTTTTCTAATTTGGTTATTAATATCAATTAAGGGTGTTCAAAACAAATAAAAAATACACTTGATCGAGAACTGCATTAAATCAAATTCTACAAAACCGATTAGATTGGTTTGCTTGGAGTCGAATAAAAACCAGAAAAAAAGAAGAAGTATAGAACCGAAACCGCAAGGTGACAATGTAAAAAGAATTACTCCATATATTTGAAACTTAAAAAGAATAATTAAAAGTAAAAAATAAAAATAAATTAAAAAGAAAAAAGGGAAATAGTGCAAATATACCCATCAACTGATACCAAAAACTAGGTATTGGACAAAGAATTTATAGAACAGAAAATTAGAAGAGAATTGAGAAGAAGAAGGAAAGAAGAGAAGAGAGTGATTTCAGGAAAAATGGAAGAGGACTGATCTCATTAACATTCAAAAGTGCTTGACTCTATTACAATTTACCTATTTGTACTTGGCTAAGTAAATCAAATGAAAAATACAGGAAATGAATAAATGGAAAATGCAGAGAATGAGGATAATGACTTGTAACAACTTTTCCCGCCAAAACTAAAGTAACCCAAAACATGTGATCTTGGCCAACTTAGCATCTGATGTGGATCCAACTATGCATTTCCATGTCTATGTGTAATATTCGTATCAATACCCCCCTCTTGAACCCCACCCTTGTCCTCAAGGGTGAAGGAAGGAAATCTCAGTCTAAGGGAAGAAGCCAACTCCTATGTAGCATAAGATGTATCCAAACCAAACCACTTGACTAAACATTGTGCAACAACTCTGTTACCCTTCTTGATCATCCTTCTATTTAAAATTAACTCAGGAGTAGGACAGAAAGGACTTGAGAACCCAATGACTGGAGGGTGAACAACAACATCAGGAATTTCATGGCAAAACGTGAGTTGAGAAATATGAAAAGTAGGATGAATAAGCACCTCTGGAGGAAGAAGTAGCTTATAGGCAATAACATCATTTTTTTCAGCAATGGGATAAGGGCCAAAAAATCTGGATGTCAACTTGTGATAAGGAAAAGCTGATAGAGAGGATTGCCCATAAAGATGTAATTTGACATACACCCAGTCACCACCCTTAAACTGCCTATCAGTTATGTGAGAATTAGCATGAGCCTGCATTCTTTGCTGAACTTTACCCAAATGAAACTTAGCCAAATGCGACTTGAATTCCCTAAGCAACTGAATATCCTCAATAATATCAACAACAGAATCTCCAGGAAAGTAGGAAAGGTGCAAAAGAGGTGGGTAACCATATAGAAGTTCAATGGGAGAGGTCTGAATAGAAGAGTGTGGACTAGAATTATACCACCACTCAGCTAAAGCCAAATAAGAGACCCAATCAGCGGGGAATCAGTGCAAATACACTTGAGATAAGTTTTTAGACACCTATTTAATACTTCAGTTTGGCCATCTGTTTGAGGATGGTAAGTAATGGAGGTTTGTAAGGTCACGCCTTGGACGGTAAGGAATTCTTTCCAAAAAGCACTAATAAAGATAGGATCTCTATCACTAGTGATAGTAGCAAGAAATCCATGCAGTTTAAAGATGTTATCCATAAAAATATGAACCAGGGACTGAGTAGTATATGGGTGAGATAAGGAAATGAAATGGCCAAACTTGGTAAGTCTGTCAACAACATCCCAAATGATAGTCTTGCCCTTGGATTTAGGCAAGCCTTCAACAAAGTCCATACAAATGTCTGTCTAAGAAATAGCAGGAAGAGGAAGTGGTTGAAGCAAACCAGTAACAACATAAGTGTCATATTTGTTCCTTTGACACACAGAACACTTATGGATGAAATCAACAATATAAGCTCTGATGCCTTTCCAGTAAAAATAAGCTACAAGTTTCCTGGTAGTTGCACCTATCCCAGAATGTCCACCAGAAGGAGATGAATGCTAATGCTTTGCTAATAAAAGCAATGGGATGTCCAGATTGCATCAAGACTACTCCTATGCCAGTTCCACTAACATCTGTTTCAAATATAAAGGGAGGAGTATAGTCTGGTAAGGCCAGTACAGGAGCAGATGTCAAAGCCAATTTCAATTCTGTAAATGCTTTATCAGCATCAGTGGACCAAAGGAAGCTCTCATTTTTAAAAAGATCCGTAAGTGGCCTGCTAATTAGGCCATAAGCCTTAATGAATTTTCTGTAATATTTGGCAAGTCCCAAGAATCCCCTTAATTGCTTGAGAGTAACATGAACTGGCCATTGCTGCATAGATACAATCTTTTTGGGATCAGTGGATACTCCTTCTGCAGTAATAAAGTGACCCAAATATTCCACTCTAGCAACACCAAAAACACATTTAGACTGCTTGGCCAACAACCGATGTTGCATCATAATATCAAACACCAGTTTTAAATGAACAATATGATGCTGCAAACTCACACTATATATCAAAATGTCATAAAAAAACACCAACACAAATTCCCTAAGGTATTATTGAAATATATGGTTCATAAGACATTGAAAAGTTGAGGGTGCATTTGTCACGCCCCGAACCTGGGCCTGGACGTAACACGGCACCCGGTGCCTGACTGCATGTGACCGAGCGAACCAACTGGCTGGCTGAATCAACATGTGATACCAAAACATAACTAATTTATAAAATAAAACTAACACATGCTGATTAACTAAAAGTCTCACTGAAATATCGTAATGCGGAAATACTTAGACAATCTGAAATATATCTGACAGTAGCCTACATGGCTAAACCAAAACGATTTAACAACTGCCAACAAGGCTATCATAATAAATATCTGACTGTCTGAACTGTGTCTATGAAGCCTCTAAGAGTACTGAATGATAGAGCTGTCTATAAACTGAAATAACTGGGTAGCTGACAACGCCCCGAAGGAATGTGGGGCTCACCAGTAGCTGATACTTGCACTCCTAATTAGCTGGGTCGTCAACCTGTGTATCGTTACCTGCATCGCGAGATGCAGGCCCCCAAGCAATAAAAAGGGACATCAGTACATTTGAATTGTACTGGTATATAAAGCAACTGAAGCAATAAAAATACTGGAACTGAAACTGAAACTGAAAACTGAAAACTGAAACTGAACTAAACAGGAAAGCAAGAAGCTGAAGTACTCCCTGTTCTGGATGAATAATCACCTGTAAAACTGTAAATATAACTGTGGCCTAGGGCCCAAATAATGTGCACAAAAACTGTGGCCTCTGGCCCAAGCAATACGTATGCATAAACTGTGGCCTAGGGCCCAAAAGTACAGATACAGGTGTTCAACATTAACAATTTACAAAACTGATTCTGGCTATAGCTGATAGCATGATAACTGCTTCTGATTATAGGACTCTTGCAAATAACTGGTTATACACTGACTGAGACTCATGTGATAATAATGCATAAGTCTATAAAGATTAAGTGTTGAGTTCATGATGTTCAAAGTGACAACCATGAACGAATTTTGTAACTGCAACCCTAGAAGATAACAGTTCTATATCATATCATGAAACTAGGCTAAACTATGTTCTGAGTCAAATTTCTGACAAGCATGAAGAATGAGGCATAGGGAGAATCATGAATATTCCCTAACGTAGATAGTTAGCCTCACATACCTTAATTCCAGCCTTTGAGCGTAATACAATGTTCGTCAACCCTCTCAACTTTGATGTATATCAATACAAGTTAAAGGGATTCTATATTAGCAATAATATTCATGCTTTGGTCATCTAAGCATTTTATCAAACACTTAGTGGGCATGAAACTCTACAACCTTCATTAATGGTGTTTTCTTCACCCAATCCCCATTCTATGACTTCTAGGTGATTCTACAATCTTAATTAGATGTAATTAACATCGTTCTTCATCACCCATATGAATACAACAATCCCAAGTCAACAATCCAAAAACCCTAGCATAGTTCATATAATTCTCTTTATCAAACCCATTTACTATTCTCCCAAGAACTTATCAATACTTTAATCAACATGAAACATCATAAAACTTACCTTAGTTATTGTAGGAATAAGCCATGAGTTGAAAAGCATCACTTGAACAAAACCCTAGTTCCACCTTCTATGAAATTTCTTGACTTGAATGGATTTGATGTGTTTCTCACACTTAGTTTTGTGAATTAATGAAGTGGATCTTTAGTTTCACTTGGATTCTTGCATGTGTAGTGTTTGGATGGCTCTAGAGAACCCTTGAGTCGTGTAGGAGAAATGGGAATGAAAAAAATGAGTTTGGGTCTCTTATTAATATCTTAAAATCTGACCCATCGGGCAATTCTACGCCCATTTTTACGGACCGTCAAAATGGTCCGTAAAACTACCCAGCAAAAATTGAGTTTCTGTGACCATTTTACGCTGGCCTGAGTCAATTTGACGGACCGTATAATTGTTTTACGGACCATCAAAATGAACCGTAAAACTGCCCAGCAAAACATGGTCTTCTGTGACCATTTTACGGACCGTATAACTGTTTTACGGACCGTTAAAATTTATACGGACCGTAAAAATGAAGCGTAAAACTGCCCAGCAAAATGTGACCCTCTGTGACCATTTGACGGACCGTATAAATGTTATACGGACCGTCAAATATTCTACGGACCGTCAAATGGTCCGTCAAAATTCTTCTGCTCGGACAGTCTATCGTATAATGGGCATAACCTTTTGCACAGATGTCCGATTGAGGCCCGTAATATACCGTTGGAAAGATATTTCAAGGGGCTACAACGTTCAACAAGGAAGTTTTCCCAAATTCCAAATTAATAGAGGGGTTATGGTCGTTGGAAGTAAGACCTTCCATAAACTCGCTTGAAAACACGCCCCGTAAAGTGGCTTCCAACTTTTCTTTGCCCAAAGACATTTCTTATGACTTAATTGGTTTTAAAAAAACACTTCCTATAACACTCATCTTGGTTTTATTATATTATCATCTTATGAGTCAAACTCTCGTCCGAAGTTACGAGGTGTTACAATATCTCCCCCTTGGGATCATTCGTCCTCGAATGATAACCATTCGGGATTCTACAAAAATTTTGCCAGAGTTTCCCCTGTAATAAGGCACTACCAACCTTTCACAACAACCCATAATATCATTGCCTCACAAGGCTACATCACAACAGCATTATACATTGGCCACACACGACCAAAAACATGAAAAGAAAGCTTACATACCTCAAAATCTTGGCGCTTCATCATAAATCTCTTCTGCGGGCTGAAACAAGTGCGGGTACCTGGATTTCATATCCTTCTCGGCTTCCCATGTAGCTTCCTCAACTTTCTGACTCCTCCACAGGACTTTCACTGAGGCTACTTCCTTAGTTCTCAGCTTGCGAACTTGACGATCAAGAATGGCTACGGGGATCTCCTCATAGGTGAGGCCATTCTCAACTGTTATAGTATTAGCAGGAATAACCAACGATGGGTCTCCTACACACTTCCTCAACATGGATACATGAAACACTGGGTGAACAGCAGCCAAATATTGTGGCAACTCAAGTTTATAAGCTACTAGACCAACCTTTCGTAGAATTCTGTAAGGTCCAATATATCTGGGACTGAGCTTCCCCTTCTTGCCAAATCTCATGACACCCTTCATGGGTGAGACTTTAAGGAACACCCAATCATCAACTGAAAATTCTAAATCCCTTCGTCTCACATCTGTATAAGACTTCTGGCGACTCTGAGCCGTTTTCAAACGCTCCTGTATCAACTTGACTTTCTCCATGGCCTGATGAACCAAATCTGGTCCTAACAACTCTGCTTCACCTAGTTCGAACCAACCAATTGGTGATCTACACCTTCGCCCATACAGAGCTTCAAATGGTGCCATCCCAATGCTAGCATGATAACTATTATTATAGGAAAACTCGATAAGAGGCAAGTGATCATCCCAATTACCCTTGAAATCCAAAACGCATGCTCTTAACATGTCCTCCAGAGTCTGAATAGTACGCTCTGCCTGGCCATCTGTTTGTGGATGAAAAGCTGTGCTGAGGTTCACCTTGGTTCCCAATCCTTTCTGAAAGGATTTCCAGAAGTTCGCTGTAAACTGAGCACCACGATCTGAAATAATGGACACTGGTGTCCCATGCAATCTGACAATCTCGTTAACATATAGCTTGGCATAATCTTCTGCTGAATCTGTGGTCTTGACTGGCAAAAAGTGCGCTGACTTAGTAAGCCTGTCAACGATCACCCAAATAGAGTCATGTCTCCTATCGGAATGAGGTAGACCTGATACAAAGTCCATATTGATTATTTCTCATTTCCAGACAGGAATATCAATGTTCTGAGCTAAGCCACCAGGCCTCTGGTGTTCGGCTTTCACTTGCTGACAATTCGGGCACTTAGCTACAAAATCTGCTACATTTTTCTTCATATCATTCCACCAATAAATCTCTTTAAGATCATGGTACATCTTAGTGGAACCTGGGTGAATGGAATACCTGGAATTGTGAGCTTGTGACATGATTCGCTCTCTGAGCCCATCTACATCTGGAACACACAATCTACCTCGGTACCTCAAGGTACCATCATCTTCCCCTTGTTCGAAAGCCGTTGTCTTATGCTTGTGAATTCCCTCTTTTAGCTGTAACAAGTAGGGATCATTAAACTGTTTCTCCTTGACTTCCACGACTAAAGAGGAAAGAGCCATGTTCTGAACAACCACACCACCATTCTCCGAGTCCAAAAGTCGAACTCCAAGATTGGCCAAACGGTGAACTTCCTTTGTCATAACTCTCTTATCCACGTCCACGTGGGCTAAACTTCCCATGGAACGCCGACTAAGAGCATCAGCTACAACATTCGCTTTCCCCGGATGATAAAGAATATCCACATCATAATCCTTAAGCAATTCGAGCCATCTTCTCTGCCTAAGATTCAACTCTCTTTGCTTGAAAATATATTGCAGGCTTTTATGATCGGTGAAAATATCCACATGTACTCCATATAAGTAGTGCCGCCATATCTTGAGTGCAAAAATCACAGCTGCTAACTCTAAGTCATGGGTTGGATAATTCTTCTCATGAGTCTTAAGCTGTCTGGACGCATAAGCAACAACCTTACCATGCTGCATCAAAACACATCCGAGACCAACTCCCGAAGCATCGCAATAGACAACGAATCCCTCGGTTCCCTCTGGTAGTGTCAAAACTGGAGCAGAAGTCAATCTCTTCTTCAACTCTTCAAAACTCTGTTCACATACCTCTGACCATTGGAATTTGACTTTCTTCTGAGTCAGCTTAGTCAGCGGAGCTGAGATAGAGGAAAATCCCTCAACAAAACGCCTATAATAACCTGCTAGACCCAAGAAACTTCTGATATCTGTTGCTGAGGTGGGTCTGGGCCAGTTCTTGACAGCGTCAATTTTCTGAAGGTCCACCTTAATACCTTTACCTGAAATTACATGGCCTAGAAATGCCACTGACTTGAGCCAAAACTCGCACTTTGAGAATTTTGCATAAAGCTCACGATCCTTGAGAGTCTGCAACACTATTCTGAGATGCTCTGCATGATCTGTCTCACTACGGGAATACACCAATATATCATCAATAAACACAATGACGAATAAATCAAGATAAGGCTTGAATACTCTGTTCATAAGATCCATGAAAGCTGCTGGTGCATTCGTCAACCCAAACGACATGACAAGAAATTCAAAATGACCATAACGGGTTCTGAAAGCGGTCTTCGGAATGTCAACTTCCTTAACCTTTAACTGATGGTATCCTGATCTGAGGTCAATCTTGGAATAATACTGAGCACCCTGAAGTTGATCAAATAGGTCGTCTATTCTGGGAAGAGGATACTTATTTTTAATGGTGACCTTGTTCAACTGGCGGTAGTCTATACACATACGCAAAGATCCATCCTTCTTTCGGACAAACAAGACCGGTGCGCCCCAAGGTGAGACACTTGGCCTTATAAATCCCTTATCAAGAAGATCCTTCAACTAAACTTTTAACTCCTTTAACTCTGTTGGGGCCATCCTATACGGTGGAATAGATATCGGCTTAGTGTCGGGAAGTAGGTCAATTCCAAAATCAATTTCTCTATCGGGAGGGACTCCGGGTAGGTCATCTGGAAAGACTTCTGGAAATTCACTGACAACTGGCACTGACTGAAGAGCTGGAGTCTGGGCATCTACATCCCTGACTCGAACTAAGTGATAAATACACCCCTTGGAGATCATCTTTCTGGCTCTAAGGTAGGAAATAAATCTACCCCTAGGTGCTACTGAATTACCTTTCCATTCTATAAGTTCATCGGGAAAATCAAATGTCACAGTTTTGGTTCTACAACCCACAGAGGAATAACAGGACTCTAACCAATCCATACCCATAATCACGTCAAAATCTACCATCTCTAATTCTATTAAGTCTGCTATGGTGCTGCGATGGTAGATTAACACTGGACAACCTCTATAGATACGCCTAGCTATAACTGATTCCCCAACTGGTGTGGATACTTCGAAAGGTTCTTGCAACTTTTCGGGCTCTATCCCAAATTTCTTAGCAATATACGGGGTTACATAAGATAGAGTGGATCCTGGGTCCATAAGAGCGAATACATCGAAGGTGAAGACTGTTAGCATACCTGTGACAACATCTCCACGAGCCTCTGTATCCTGGCGACCTGACAGTGCATACAGACGATTCTGACCAACTCGTATTACCGGGCTTTGCTGCTCCACGCCCCTGCTGGGCTTGGAAAGTTCGGGGAGTTGCTGAATTTGTGGACTGAGCTACATTATTGTTACCTCCGGTATTCCGTCTTGCGGACGGACAATCCCGCAGAAAATGACCCGGCTGACCACACCCAAAACAACCATCCATGCCCAAACGGCATACTCCTGAATGTTTCTTACCACAAGTGTTGCATGTAGGGTGTTGAAAACCACGGTTGGTCACGCTGGCCTGTGAATGTGAGCTTGCCGTTCCGGAGTTCCGGTCTTTCTGGTTAAACTTGGACCTTTGAAATGGAGCACTAGCTGTTGAGGGAGTAGGTCTTGATGACCTATTCTTAAAAAACTGACGGTTGCCATCACCTTGAGATCCCCCATAACTGAAATTACCAGCAGACTTAGCCCTCTTGCTGAACTCCCTATCTTTTTGCTTTTGTAGGGCTTCTTCTTCCTTCATTCTTGTCTCGTTACCTTGCACAAATGCCAGTATCTTGGAAATAGTCATCTTGTCGTTCTGAGCAACTGTGTTGGCATCCCTGTGCAACTCGGGTTTAAGCCCAAGTACAAATCTCCTAACCACGGCTCTCATATCAAGAACCATGTGAGGAGCATGTCTGGACAATGACACGAACTTGAGGTAATAGTCCTGAACAGTCATGTCCTTTTGCCTTAGATTCTCAAACTCTATAGCCTTGGCTTCTCTAACCTCAATTGGCATGAAGTGTTCAATAAAAGCGTCTGCAAATTCGTCCCAAGTAGCAGAAGGTGCATCCTCCCCTCGGGACTGTTCCCATGTCTCATACCAAATATGGGCCACATCTTGCAGCTGGAAAGCCCCGAATTCTGCTGCCTCTGTATCAGTAGCATGCATCACACGAAATATTTTCTGGAGTCCATCAATGAAATTCTGGGGGTCTTCCTCCTTCTTTAACCCTGTGAACACTGGCGGCTTCATCCGCATAAACTCCTGAGTCCTAGAACTGTTTGACTCACTACTAGCGCCTGAGCTAGAGGCCGTTTCCTGTCGCTGGGCTTGATTTGCCAAAATTTGAGTGAGCAGCTGAATAGCTCCTCTAACATCTGCATCAGAAGTATTGGAAGGCGTAGCAGCGACATTAGCTGTGGCGGCTGCCTGGGCCTGAGTGCCCCCTTCTGTTGCTGCATCAACGGTTGCCCTCTGGCTAGTGGCCGTATTTTTCTTGTTGTACTTCCTTTTTGGAGCCATGTCTGAAATACGTAATTCGCACGAGTTAGAAGAATTCCTAAAAGCATTACTCTATCTTGGACGATCTAGAGTATGAAAGAAGTGAAACAAATCCTGAATGTCTTGGTGGTCAACTGTTTATATGTGTGGGGCCCTCACACATATAAAAGAGACCCCACTAGACACGGCTTCATAGACTCCCTAAGGCACTTGAACCTAGGGCTCTGATACCAAGCTTTGTCACGCCCCGAACCTGGGCCTGGACGTAACACAGCACCCGGTGCCTGACTGCATGTGACTGAGCGAACCAACTGGCTGGCTGAATCAACATGTGATACCAAAACATAACTAATTTATAAAATAAAACTAACACATGCTGATTAACTAAAAGTCTCACTGAAATATCGTAATGCGGAAATACTTAGACAATCTGAAATATATCTGACAGTAGCCTACATGGCTAAACCAAAACGATTTAACAACTGCCAACAAGGCTATCATAATAAATATCTGACTGTCTGAACTGTGTCTATGAAGCCTCTAAGAGTACTGAATGATAGAGCTGTCTATAAACTGAAATAACTGGGTAGCTGACAACGCCCCGAAGGAATGTGGGGCTCACCAGTAGCTGATACTTGCACTCCTAATTAGCTGGGTCGTCAACCTGTGTATCGTTACCTGCATCGCGAGATGCAGGCCCCCAAGCAATAAAAAGGGACATCAGTACATTTGAATTGTACTGGTATATAAAGCAACTGAAGCAATAAAAATACTGGAACTGAAACTGAAACTGAAACTGAAAACTGAAAACTGAAACTGAACTAAACAGGAAAGCAAGAAGCTGAAGTACTCCCTGTTCTGGATGAAGAATCACCTGTAAAACTGTAAATATAACTGTGGCCTAGGGCCCAAATAATGTGCACAAAAACTGTGGCCTCTGGCCCAAGCAATACGTATGCATAAACTGTGGCCTAGGGCCCAAAAGTACAGATACAGGTGTTCAACATTAACAATTTACAAAACTGATTCTGGCTATAGCTGATAGCATGATAACTGCTTCTGATTATGGGACTCTTGCAAATAACTGGTTATACACTGACTGAGACTCATGTGATAATAATGCATAAGTCTATAAAGATTAAGTGCTGAGTTCATGATGTTCAAAGTGACAACCATGAACGAATTCTGTAACTGCAACCCTAGAAGATAACAGTTCTATATCATATCATGAAACTAGGCTAAACTATGTTCTGAGTCAAATTTCTGACAAGCATGAAGAATGAGGCATAGGGAGAATCATGAATATTCCCTAACGTAGATAGTTAGCCTCACATACCTTAAATCCAGCCTTTGAGCGTAATACAATGTTCGTCAACCCTCTCAACTTTGATGTATATCAATACAAGTTAAAGGGATTCTATATTAGCAATAATATTCATGCTTTGGTCATCTAAGCATTTTATCAAACACTTAGTGGGCATGAAACTCTACAACCTTCATTAATGGTGTTTTCTTCACCCAATCCCCATTCTATGACTTCTAGGTGATTCTACAATCTTAATTAGATGTAATTAACATCGTTCTTCATCACCCATATGAATACAACAATCCCAAGTCAACAATCCAAAAACCCTAGCATAGTTCATATAATTCTCTTTATCAAACCCATTTACTATTCTCCCAAGAACTTATCAATACTTTAATCAACATGAAACATCATAAAACTTACCTTAGTTATTGTAGGAATAAGCCTTGAGTTGAAAAGCTTCACTTGAACAAAACCCTAGTTCCACCTTCTATGAAATTTCTTGACTTGAATGGATTTGATGTGTTTCTCACACTTAGTTTTGTGAATTAATGAAGTGGATCTTTAGTTTCACTTGGATTCTTGCATGTGAAGTGTTTGGATGGCTCTAGAGAACCCTTGAGTCGTGTAGGAGAAATGGGAATGAAAAAAATGAGTTTGGGTCTCTTATTAATATCTTAAAATCTGACCCATCGGGCAATTCTACGCCCATTTTTACGGACCGTCAAACTGTTTGACGGACCGTCAAAATGGTCCGTAAAACTACCCAGCAAAAATTGAGTTTCTGTGACCATTTTACGCTGGCCTGAGTCAATTTGACGGACCGTATAATTTTTTTACGGACCGTCAAAATGAACCGTAAAACTGCCCAGCAAAACATGGTCTTCTGTGACCATTTTACGGACCGTATAACTGTTTTACGGACCGTCAAAATTTATACGGACCGTAAAAATGAAGCGTAAAACTGCCCAGCAAAATGTGACCCTCTGTGACCATTTGACGGACCGTATAAATGTTATACGGACCGTGAAATATTCTACGGACCGTCAAATGGTCCGTCAAAATTCTTCTGCTCGGACAGTCTGTCGTATAATGGGCATAACCTTTTGCACAGATGTCCGATTGAGGTCCGTAATATACCGTTGGAAAGCTATTTCAAGGGGCTACAACTTTCAACAAGGAAGTTTTCCCAAATTCCAAATTAATAGAGGGGTTGTGGTCGTTGTAAGTAAGACCTTCCATAAACTCGCTTGAAAACACGCCCCGTAGAGTGGCTTCCAACTTTTCTTTGCCCAAAGACATTTCTTATGACTTAATTGGTTTTAAAAAAACACTTCCTATAACCCTCATCTTGGTTTTATTATATTATCATCTTATGAGTCAAACTCTCGTCCGAAGTTACGAGGTGTTACAGCATTAGTCAAACCAAATGACATGACCAAGAACTCATAATGGCCCATATGAGTTTTGAATGCAGTTTTGGGGATGTCTTCAACCACCATTCTAATTCAATGATAACTTGACCTCAAGCCCACCTTGGAAAACATAGTGGCTCCTACTAACTCATCTAACAAGTCATCAATAATTGGAATAGGAAACTTATCTTTGATGGTGCATTAATTCAATTATTCGTAGTTAACACAAAGCCTCCAACTACCATGCTTCTTACCCACCAACACAACAGGAGAAGAGAAAGGGCTGTTACTATATTGGATAACACGCTGCTGCAGCATGTCCTTCACTAATTTCTCAATGATGTCCTTCTTCATAGCTGGATATCTGTAGGGCCTGATATTGATAGGTTTTGCACCAGGTTATAAAGGTATTCTATGATCAAAAGCTCCCCTCTGTGGTGGCAAGGTCACAGGTTCAACAAAAATCTGCTTATATTGTTTGAGAAGTTCATCTACCGCTATGGGAACTTCCACCTCCTTAGATAAATCTAAGGAGTTAAACTAATGCACCATATTAGCTTCATTCACACCAGTTACCATTTGTAACATGAAGAACTGCACATCATCATTTTTCAGTTTAGCCACAGCCTTGGAGCTGGTGAGCTTATAATCTTCAGAAACACCTTTCAATACATAGTGTTTGCCTTGATGGTCAAATGTCATTGTCAACTCATTATAGTCCATAGTAACTGGACCCAGAGTTTTCATCCACAAGGCTCCTAAAACCACATCATACTCTCCCACAGGGAAAGCAATTAAGTCCAAGCAGTAAGTAGTGCCATTCATCATCCACTTGAAATCTTTGACCATACCAGAAGTTGCTACTACCCAAGGTAACATAACTCAATTGTGTAGGAATGACTGTATAACCCATATCTTTCACAGAATTTACATCTATGAAATTGTGAGTACTACCTCCATCTAGCAAGATCTGTATAAGCCTCTTTTCATTGTATCCAATGACATGAATAGTCTGAGCTCCTTATAGCTCAGTTAGTGCACAAAATGATATCATGGCGGTATCTTCTTCAGTTGTTGGCCAATTCTCCATAGTTTTCTCCCCTTCTAACAGTTCTGGTTAACTGGAACACCTTCTTCCAACTCTAAAACAAACAACTGCTTTGGTAAGTGACACTTATGACCAAGAGTGTACTTATCCTTACACCAAAAACAAAGCCCCTGTGCCCTTTTGCTTGCATCTCAGCTGGGGATATAGTATTTCTAGGTTCTATGATTGCTAATTGTATTAGCAGTTGGCAAGACTAGTTTAGGAGTCTACTGATAATTGAAATTTGCAGATCTGGAAATAGGATTTTCCTTCCTTAACATAGCAGTATGTATTCCAGTAGACTTTTAACTTCTAGCATTATCAATCAAGGTAGATTCAGCTAGTATAGCAAGCCTATAAACCTTAGACAATGTTTGAGGTTCATGCATCATGACAGTACCAAGTAACTCCTCCTTCAACCCTCCAAGAAAACATGAGATAGCTTGTTCACTAGACAAATTACATTGAGCCAATAACCTATCAAATGCAAAATGGAATTCCCTCACAGTTCCTGTCTGTCTAAGCTGTTTCAATTCTAACATAGGATCAGCAAAATCATCCCCAAAGGTCTCAGTTATAGCAATCAAATACTCCTTCCAGCTAGGTGCTACTTGATTTCCTTTACACTTCAAATAAGATTGATGCCTCATCCTCCAGATTCATAGCTACTAATTTAACTCTATGATTCGAAGGAGTTTCATGAAGGGGAGCCTTGGCGTAACTATTAAAGTTGCTGCCATGTGACCAGGAGGTCACGGGTTTGAGCCGTGGAAACAGCCTCTTGCAGAAATGCAAGGTAAGGCTGCGTACAATAGATCCTTGTGGTCCGGCCCTTCCATGGACCCCGTGCATAGCAGGAGCTTAGTGCACCGGGCTGCCCTTTTTTTATTTTATTCGAAGGAGTTTCATCAACAGAAAAATATTGCTCAATTCGATATAGCCATGTTTTCAAATTCTCACCATTAAAACGAGGGAAACAGAGATTGTGACTTCGTGTGTTCATCGTTGGATAATGATTTGGGCCCAAAATTCCAGGAGCTGCAGCTGCGTTAGTTTCCTTAGAATTTGAAGTCGACTCATTCTCTTTGGATTTTTTATGAAGATACATCTCAGCAACAGAGTCCTTTAGAGCATTCACCATTGCTAACATCTCCGCTTGTTTTCGATCCATATCCTCTTTCATTTCCAAATGCTTCTGCTCAACAACTGCTCGTAAATCATTCTGTGACATAGCTAAATCTTCATATTGTTCCTGCAGATTTCCCGATGGATTTGCGGCTTTTGTATCCTTTCGTGGTCCCATAATGAATCAAGGAAAACCTGGCTCTGATACCAATTGATATCAAAAGCTAGGTATCGGGCAAAGAATTTATAGAACAGAAAATTAGAAGAGAATTGAGAAGAAGAAGGAAAGAAGAGAAGAGAGTGATTTCAGGGAAAATGGAAGAGGACTAATCTCATTAACATTCACAAAGTGCTTGTCTCTATTACAATTTAGCTATTTATACGTGGCTAAGTAAATCAAATGAAACATACAGGAAATAAATAAATGGAAATTGCATAAAATGAGGATAAAGACTTGTAACAACTTTTCCCGCCAAAACTAAAGTAACCCAAAACATGTGATCTTGGCCAACTCAGCATCTGATATGGATCCAACTATGCATTTCTATGTGTAATATTCATATCATCAACTTTGTGATTAAGAGCAGATATATCCCTCGTTAAAAAAATGGTGCACATATGCCCCTACCGTTACACAAATGGTGAAAATATACCCTTTTTGCTGATGAAATTATTAAAAAAAAAGAAAGATCATTTAGCATATGTTTTAGTTTTAAAAATGTCACATGGCTTTAAAAAAAAAAAAAAGGGTCTACCCATTTTTTTAGTAGACGTATTTTCTTAAAGCCATGTATTGTTTTGTGGGTTGGGTCTGGTTTGTTTAAAAAAATGGGTAGACTTATTTCTTTTAAAGTCACAGAGATATTTTTTTAAAAGAACCAAACCCGACTCACCAGAAAAAAATTACGACTTGACTATAAAAAAATAAGTCTACTTAAAAAAAGTGGGTATACTTATTTTTTTTTCAAAGCAACGGGGTTTTTTTTTTTAAATTAAAAAACAAGCTAAAGGATTTTTTTTTTGTCAACGAAAAAGGGTATACTTGCACCATTTATATAACGACAGGGGTATATATGCACCACTTTTTAACAATGTGTATATCTACTCTAAATCACAAAGTTGAGGGATATATTTGCACCTTTATTCCAAAAATATAATATAAAGGAAAAGTAAAAAGAATAGAAATAAAAATTAATAAACGTTAAGGACCCGTTTGGCCATGGGAATTTTTCACTTTTTTCCGGAAAATTATTTCACTTTATTTGGAAATCAGCGTTTGGGCATGAAAATTTCAAATATAACTTAATTTGAAAAACACCTAAAACTTTGTATTAATTTTTTCTTACTTTCAATACATTCAAACAACCAAATATTATTTGCAAAAACTATAACAAAAGACAACTCCATTTTCAACTCCAACTGCAACTCTAAAATTCCAAATAAAGTGAAAAATATTTAATTTTCATGGTCAAACGCCTATTAAAAGTAAAATGAAAAAGGAAGCTTGTAATTATAACTCCTCAATTACACCACATGCTAACCAAGCAAACATTTCAAGACTATTTAATTACACTCAAATTGATTGGGCCAATCTGAAATAATAAGCATGTGGAGTTCCTTTGTAATCATTTTTTTGCGCGGATTGCACAAATTTTGCCCCTCATATTTGTGGTCTTTAAATTATGCCCCTCATATTGTTGGTCTTTAATTTTTACCCTTCGCGTTGCAACCCTGAGCGTTCACGCAGAAATTATAAGGTTCTGGGTTTGAACCCCCGCTTAAGCATAAAAAAAAAAAAAATTCAAGGCAAGGTTTGGGTCGCGTGTATGCCGAACCCAGCATACACTTGTTAAGGAATTATTAAAGTTATGCCGGATCCGACAGACTCATGCCTTATGGGCAGACTTGGCATAAGTATGCTGGGTCCGGCATACTTATGGGCAAACTTTTAGTTAAGCCTTAACTAAAAGTTTTTTCCTAGTTATGCCTTATGGGCAGACTTTTAGTTAAGACACAACTAAAAGCATGCCCCATGAGGCACAACTAAAAGTATGCCCCATAAGGCGGAACTTTTCCTTAAGACATAACTAAAATTTTGCCTTATAAGATAAAGTCTATGTCTGAAGAAAAAGTTATGCCTTATGGGGCATAACTTTTAGTTATGCCTTAACTAAAAGTTTGCCCCATAAGACATAATTAGGAAAAGACTTTTAGTTAAGGCTTAACTAAAAGTTTGCCCATGAGTATGTCGGACCCGGCATAAACTTGTGAAGGAATTGCCAAAGTTATGCCGGACCCGGCATACTTATGCCAAGTCTGCTCATAAGGCATAAGTATGCCGGGTCCGACATAACTTTGGTAATTTCTTAACTAGTGTATGTCGGTGAAGGCATAGTAAAATTTAAATTCTGCCTTGTGAATTTTTTTTAAAATTTTTAACTGAGTGGAAATTCAAACCTGAAATTTATGAATTTTAGCCGGACGGTAAAATTTAAAGATTTAAAATATGAGGGGGTAAAGTTTAAATACCACCCAAAAGAAGGGTAATTCTGCCCCGTTGTAACTAAAAAAATGGATTTTTCTGTCCCCCTCTCTATCTATCTATCATCTTCCACTTGGGCTCTTACAAAATATGATCGTCCCAAATCTTTTTTTAGGGGGTCGAAAATGATGGAAGAGTCAGCAAAATAGCAACTTTTGATCAACATGGTAGAGACCAAGATGTACGGGGCTTATGTTATTTTGGTTCGGAGCCCTTAATTTAAGAGAAGAGTGGATGCTACATCAGAGTTCCAGCGTTGTAGACATCCACTTTTGTGCGATGAGATTGGTGATGATGATTTTCTGACCAAGCTTCCAACGATAAGGCTCTTAAATATGTGAGTTTTAAGTCTTTTCATTGTAAATAGATTTTGATTTGACAAAAAATGGAAAAGCTAGAACAATGGTTCATCCAATTTTTATTTTAAGTCTTTACGACAGTGTAAGTAATGAATATTCCCCATATCATATTCCTTCAATCTTGCTGGAAAACTTGAATTTCTCCACCAATTTAAAGAGATTACTCTTTCTATCTCTTCATTTTGTTTTCTTCCTTGTTTTACTCTTTAATTTCTCACTGCAATACTGAAAAGGGGACCCGGGTACCATTTTATGTCATGAAATAGGAAGATGATAAGAAGTATTGAGTTTAGATGTTTATCTTTGCTTTGTACTGTATGCTTTAGTTGTAGTACTATAAGCAGTTAGTTAGAGGCCAACTGTCAAGTTGTTAGTCGGTTAAGTGTAGGATTAGATATTTTCTGTTTCTCTTTCTGATGTGTGTATATTTGTACTCAATACTCAGTAAATGAATTGAGCTGTCATTTTACACTTTACACAAAATGCAGTTACTTCTTCTTCCCCAAACCTAATCTGCTCGAGAGCATCCATTGTTTCTCGATCCTGAGCTCCAGTTTTAATAAGAAGTTTCCCATAAAGACTAGGAACGGTGAAAAAATTAAATTCTTTTATTCGTTATTAAGCAATAAGCACGCCAAATTATGTGAGCTATCAATAAGAACTGTGAGGTTGGTCCATGCGATTTCAGGTTCAACTCACTGTCAAGGAAAAAAACAAATGAAAGGAAGTGGACACTAAAGTTGCTGGAAATTTCTAAGAAGTTGGACCCCATTGAACAATAATGTTGCAAAGACAATAACCACAAGGCAATAAAGATATTACAATAAATATAATGACTTTAGCTTTTTCTTCGCCTTTTTGGTTAAGTTTTCTTGTCTGTTTCAGTGCTCTTTAACTTCTCACAATAATGAAGAAGGTAGGGTACAGTTTTATGATTTAGATAGGAATATGATAAGTTCCCCATAAAGACTAGGAATAGTGACAAAGGTGAAGTCTTTCTCTTTATTAAGCACCAGAGCCACCTATTTATTTGAGTTATCTCACCATTTATCCAAAGCTAAGAATTTGCCTGTTAGTCTTTAGCAATTCTTCAACAATGTCTCATGCTTCATCTTCCGAAGTTTGCAAGTATGGTGTCTTTTTGAGTTTTAGAGGTCCAGATACACGTAAGAACTTTGTGAGTCATCTCTATAATGCTTTTGAAAAGAGAGGAATTGATGCTTTTAAAGATGATGAGCGGCTGGAAACGGGAAAATCTATTTCTAATGAACTCCTGAAAGCCATAGAAGAGTCCAGATTTGCCATTGTGATATTTTCAAAAAGCTATGCGTCCTCAAGATGGTGCTTAGAGGAGCTTGCACACATCATAAACTGCCGAAATGAATTCGATCAGATTGTGATTCCCATTTTTTATGATGTGAGTCCATCCGATGTAAGCCATCAAAATTCACCATTCACTGAGTCGTTTTCACAACACGAGGAAAAATACAAAGATGATTTAGAGATGATCCAAAGATGGAGAGAAGCATGTAAGCAAGCTGGGAAAATATCAGGGTACCATTTACAAGAGTGCAAGTAAGATTTCTTTCTTTTGCTTTTTCTGTTTTGTTTGTTTTTCTTGACCCCTTCTTTATTTTGCACCATATCTTTTTCTTTTCCTTATTTGTAATTTCGAGGGGTAAGTGGGTTAAAGGAGTCTCTAGGTTGAGAGTAGGGTCTTGGAACATTGGGACGTTAACGGGAAAGTCCATAGAGCTAGTTAAGATTCTTAAGAAGAGGAAGATTAATATAGCTTGTGTCCAAGAGACTAAATGGGTAGGTCCTAAAGCTAAAGAGGTAGACGGGTATAAGCTGTGGTTCTCTGGTAGGTCGAAGTATAGAAATGGGGTGGGCATTTTAGTAGATAGTGATTTAAGAGACCAGGTGGTAGAGGTTAGGAGAGCCACTGATAGGATGATGTCGATTAAAGTGGTCGTTGAAGGACTCACTTTGAACATTATTAGTGCTTATGTGCCGCAAGCGGGCCTAGGCGAGGAGGAGAAGAGGCGCTTTTGGGAGGATTTGGACGAATTAGTGGGAGGCATACCGCCTACTGAGAAGTTATTCGTGGGAGGTGATTTCAATGGGCACATCGGGCCTATTTCGGGAGGTTATGATGATGTGCATGGAGGCTTTGGCTTCGGGGACAGGAATGGAGGAGGAGTCTCACTTTTGGATTTTGCAAGAGCTTTCGGGTTGGTGATAGCCAATTCGAGTTTCCCAAAGAAGGAGGAGCACTTGGTAACCTTCCGTAGTTCAGTGGCTAAGACCCAAATTGACTTTTTACTCCTTAGGAAGGACGATAAAGGTCTGTGCAAAGACTGTAAGGTCATTCCGAGCGACTATCTTACAACCCGACATAAGCTCTTGGTGATGGATCTAGGGATCAAGATGCCGAGGAAGAAGAGGGTCGTGGATGACCGACCTAGGATCAGATGGGGGAGTTTGACCACGACTAGTGCCGTGGAGATGGGAGAGAAATTGAAGGTTATGGGCGCCTGGGATAGCAGTGGGGATGCGACAAGTATGTGGGATAGGACGGCTAGTTGCATTAGGGCGGTAGCAAGGGAAGTGTTGGGGGTCTCGACAGGTAGTCGTGGCCAGCATCGAGGGGACTGGTGGTGGAATGGAGAAGTTCAAGGGAAGGTGGAAGCAAAGAAGGTGGCGTATGCGAAGTTGATAGAAAGCAAGGATGAGGTGGAGCAGTGGACGAATAGGGAACTTTATAAGATGGCGAGGAAGGAGGCGAAGTTGGCGGTTTCGACGGCAAAAACGGCAGCTTTTGAACGCCTTTATGCTGAACTAGAAGAGAAAGGAGGGGATCAAAAATTGTTCAAGCTAGCCAAGGCGAGGGAGAGAAAGGCACGTGATGTGGTTCAAGTGAAGTGCATCAAGGACGAGCATGGCAAAGTATTGGTAGAGGAGACTCTCATTAGACGGAGATGGCAGTCATACTTCTCCAAACTCTTAAATGAAGAAGGGGACAGAGACATTGTGTTGGGAGATCTAGAACATACTGGAAGGCGTCAAGATTTTGGGTATTGCAGGAGTATTAAGGTTGAGGAGGTTAAGGGTGCTGTTCGTAGGATGCGCAGGGGAAGAGCGACCGGACCTGACGAGATTCCTGGGGAATTTTGGAAGAGTGCGGGCCCGACAGGTTTGGAGTGGCTGACTAGGTTGTTTAATGTCATCTTTAAGACGGCAATGATGCCTGAAGAATGGAGGTCGAGTGTAATGGTCCCTCTATACAAGAACAAGGGAGATATCCAGAGTTGCAACAACTATAGAGGTATCAAGCTACTAAGCCATACTATGAAAGTGTGGGAAAGGGTGGTGGAGATGAGGGTGAGGAAAGGCGTGTCTATTTCAGAGAATCAGTTCGGATTCATGCCGGGACGCTCAACTACAGAAGCCATCCATCTTGTGAGGAGACTGGTGGAGCAGTATAGGGAGAGGAAAAGGGACTTACACATGGTATTCATTGACCTAGAAAAGGCTTACGACAAAGTCCCAAGAGAAATCCTATGGAGATGCTTGGAGGCTAAAGGTGTACCTGTGGCGTACATTAGGGTGATCAAGGACATGTATGAGGGAGCCAAAACCAGGGTAAGGACAGTAGGAGGAGACTCAGAGCACTTTCCAGTTGTGATGGGGTTGCATCAAGGATCAGCTCTTAGTCCGTTCTTATTTGCCTTGGTGATGGATGGATTGACGCGGCAAATTCAAGGTGAGGTGCCATGGTGTATGCTTTTCGCGGATGACATAGTCCTGATCGATGAGACTCGTAGCGGAGTTAACGCTAAGCTGGAGGATTGGAGACAAACTCTGGAGTCTAAAGGGTTTAAGCTGAGTAGGACCAAGACAGAGTACTTAGAGTGTAAGTTTAGTGAAGCACCTCAGGAGGCCGGCTTGGAAGTGAGGCTTGGTACCCAAGTCATCCAGAAGAAAAGTAGTTTCAAGTATCTTGGGTCTATTATGCAAGGCAGCGGGGAGATTGACGATGATGTCACACATCGTATTGGGGCAGGGTGGATGAAATGGAGGCTTGCTTCCGGAGTGTTATGTGACAAGAAGGTGCCACCACAACTTAAGGGAAAGTTCTACAAAGTGGTGGTTAGACCGACTATGTTGTATGGGGCGGAGTGTTGGCCAGTTAAGGTTTCTCACGTTCAAAAGATGAAAGTTGCTGAGATGAGAATGTTGAGATGGATGTGTGGCCACACCAGGAGTGACAGGATTAGGAATGAGGATATTCGGGACAAGGTGGGAGTGGCCTCGGTGGAAGACAATATGCGAGAAGCGAGATTGAGATGGTTTGGGCATGTGAAGAGGAGAGACACGGATGCCCCAGTGCGGAGGTGTGAGAGGTTGGCCATGGATGGTTTCAGACGAGGTAGGGGTAGGCCAAAGAAGTATTGGGGAGAGGTAATTAGACACGACATGGCGCAGTTACAGCTTACCGAGGACATGACCTTAGATAGGAGGGTTTGGAGGACCCATATTAGGGTAGAAGGCTAGTAGATAGTCTCATTACCCTGCCTTATTAATAGTCGCATTATCGTAGTATAATTTCTTGTGCTCTAATTTATGCTATTATGCTATTATATGTTATTTCCTGTGCTTTGATTATTCTATGTTATCTGTGTCGCTTGCGTTACTTCATTTCCATATCGCTTTGAATCTCTTAGCCGTATCTGACCTCTTTTTATGTTTTTATTGAGTCGAGGGTCTCTCGGAAACAGCCATCCTACCTTGGTAGGAGTAAGGTCTGCGTACACTCTACCCTCCCCAGACCCCACGTTGTGGGATTTCACTGGGTTGTTGTTGTTGTTGTTGGGTAAGTCAAGAAACATAGTTTTTTTATTGTTTTGCAAGAATCATTTGAAGTAATAAAATAAGATATAAATCATAAAAGAGAGCATACACTAGGATGCAAAATGTAAAGAACTCTATAATCTTATTTGAAAGCCATCGGCTATGTATAAGGGGTCTTTTCGCCCAATTGTCAATAAAAATTATTTACCTTATCAAAAAAGAGAAAAAACCTTATTTGGTTTCTAAAGTTTGATTTACATAGTTGTTCTTTTCATTGTAATGTGTAGGGATGAGGCAGATTGCATAAAAAAGGTTGTAGATTACATATTACCAAAAGTTATTTCACCCGTTTCAGAAAGCTTTGTGGGTACTCAAATTGATGAAGTAATCTCATTATTACATATGAAATCCGATGACGTTTGTTCCGTTGGAATATGGGGAATGTGCGGCATTGGTAAGACACAGATTGCAAGTGTTATATATGAGAGATATCATCATCAATTTGAAGCTTATTGTTTTCTTGGTGATATTGGAGAAATGCGCCGAAAAAAGGGACTTATGTGGGTACAAAAAACTTTTATCTGCAAGCTATTGGGAAAAAAGATGACTATAGCCAGTGAACATGATGGAACCATGATTATAAAGAATGGGCTTCGCTGGAAGAAAGTTCTGCTCATTCTTGACAATGTAGACCATCTAAGTCAACTAGAGCTTATAGTTGGAGGGACAGAGTGGTTTGGCAGGGGTAGTAGAATTTTGATTACCACAAGAGACAAGCACCTAATAATCACTCATGTGAAGGAGGATAAAGTTTATGAAGTCCTGCTATTATCTGAGACTGAAGCTCTTGAATTGTTTTGCATGCATTCTTTCAAAAGAAAATCTCCAGAGAGAGATTTTGAGGAACTTTCAAGTGAAGTGGTGAAGTATGCTGATGGACTCCCTTTAGCTCTTAAAGTTTTGGGTTCTTCTGTTTGTGGACGAAATAAAGAGCAATGGAGAGATATAATTGATAGATTGAAGAAGACCCCTAATGATGACATTCTAGGAAAACTTAAGATTGGTCTTGATGGGTTGAATAAAGATGAGATGAGGATATTTCTAGATATTGCATGCTTGTACAATCATGAAACAAGATATTATGTGGAACGAATACTTAAGAGTTGTGGTATTCACATGATAGGAATAAGCCGTCTCATCGAAAAATGTCTCTTATCCATCAGTGACTATGACTTCAGATTTCAGATGCATAATTTGATAAGAGAAATGGGTGAAAATGTGTTAAGGAAAGAGTATGCAAACAGCAGAATATGGCTGCCTGAGGAGGTTCATGACCTTTTTACTGGAAAGTTGGTAAGGAAGATTATTACTAAATTGATAATTTTGTAAGCTCATAGTATTGCTACTTTGTGCCATTGAGTTTTCTGCTTCATTTTTTTAGTTCCTGGACAAATAGATATTTGTTTCCTTCTTTACAGAAAACCAAAAAGGTGGAAAGCCTACGCATCCCAGAAGGTTACCGTTTTGAAGATTATCATGTAAATCGTAGCAAGTTATTCAAGAGGATGCAAAGCTTACAGGTGTTGATAGTTGATTATGGAACTATTTGCTCAGAAAGCACTGTGACTTGTCTTCCTTCTAGCCTGCGGTGGATTGAATGGCTGGACTATCCTTCAAGTTCATTGCCGGAAGAGTTTGAACCATCACATCTCGTCAGCCTTACATTATATAAAAGTCAGCTTGTCGAACTTTGGCCAATATCAAAGGTATACTTGTGCACCTTCTCTCTCCAAAACAACAAAACTCTAGTTTTTTATATTTGCTAGGTTAATGCACGTGAATTAAGCACGCGAAGGCTCAAATGCTACGCCAAATAAATGCTTCTATGTACACAGTTTGCATCCTGTAAAACTTAAACTTGCAAATCCAATGTACAGAGACTCTATCCAAAATCAAACGAATTATCTCTCCAAACAGCTCATACTTTTTTCTTTTCCCAATTAAATCTTCAAAAAATTTTCCCTTTGGATATAAGCCCAGTCCAGCCGTCCTTGTGTTTTTCATGATAATGTGATACAATTTTTTTATCGATACTAGCTAAAAAGTTTGGGCACTTATCAAGAAGTTATGCCGAGACGGTAGGGTGTGAGTAGTACTACTACAGTTCTGAAATGTATTCATATTTTCTTATGTGTTTGTAGCTTTAATGATCAAGCCTTTTTACATGATTAATTGTTTTTGGTACATTTTTCAATGTATCATGGATAATTTGCAGTTTTAGAAGTATATTTTTATATGTTTTATATGAGGCATCATGTGTGAAAACTAGAAATCATAATAATCTGGTAGATTAAATGGAATAACTATATATGGGGTATCATGAGTGAAAACTAAAAATCATGAGAGTCCGGTAGAGTAAATGGAATACATTTAAATCAGGTACCATGTGTGAAAACTAGAAATCATGATAATCTGGTAGAGTAATGGAATAAATTTATATGAGGTACCATTTATCAGACCAAGGAAGGCAGGTATAGGCAAGTTGTAAAAAACCTGCAGCTGCAGAAGTATCATACTTGTTTCTCTGACAGGTTGCACACTTGTGAATGAAGTCAACAATGTCATTTCTAATGCTCTTCCAGTAAAAATAGGCCAGCACCTTTCTGGTAGTAACATCAATACCAGAATGCCCTCCAGATGGGGTTGAATGCCACAAACTGAGAATCTTAACTCAGTCTTGTCATTACCAATAACTATCTTATCCTTTCTTCAAAGCTGATCATTCAGCCAAGTGAAATGCTTCTATGGTGTTTGTTGGAGAGAAGCAATAAGGATAACCAGCTCAGGATCTGTGGGCCAACTGAGCTTAATTCACTGCATAAGTCAGTTTGAACAGATGAAACCGTTAAGGACATCAGCTCAGCACCTTGTATCATTGAGAGAGAATCAACAGCCACATTTTCCTTGCACTTTTATACTGAATTTCAAAATTAAAGGGTAGTAACTTAGCTAACCATCTGATGTGAGAGTCAGTATGCAACTTTTGCTCTAACAAGTACTTCAAGGTCTTCTGGTCAGTCCTTACAATGAAATGTTGGCCCAACTAATAGTGATACCATTTAGTGACAGCAAATACCAAATCTAATAGTTCCTTCTCATATACATACAATGCTTCATGTTTGACAGACAACCCTTTACTGCTAAAAGCAATGGGATGACCAGATTGCATCAACACTGCACCAATACCTGTCCCACTTGCATCAGTCTCAACTACAAAGGGTAAGGAATAATCAGGCAAGGCCAACACTGGTGAAGTTGTAAGAGCAGTTTTCAGAGCTTCAAATGCTCTTTCAGCATCCTCAGACCATACAGAATTATCCTTCTTAAGGAGATTTGTCAGGTCTACTAACGAATCCATAACCTTGAATGAACTTTGTGTAATATATAGCTAGAGCAAGAAATCCTCTCAGTTGCTTGAGAGTTTTTGGAACTAACCATTCTTGTACTGCTGCTGTCTTTTTTGGATCAGTAGCAACACCCTCAGCAGATATAAAATGGCCAAGATACTCAACTCTTGGCACCCCAAAGACACACTTAGAATGTCTGGCCAACAACTGACGATGCACCATAATATCACACCCTTCAATACATGGTGCTTGCCTTGATGGTCAAATGTCGGGCCATTTCTCTACATCCTTTTCCCCTTCTGGTTGTTCTAACTCAACTGCAACACCTTCTTCTAACTCCAAAACAAACAGTTGTTTTGGCAAATTACACTTGTGACCAGGAGTGTATTTCTTCTCACACCAGAAACAAAGGCCCTGAGCCCTCTTAGCCTGCATCTCAGCTGGAGATATGGTTCTCATATTCCTGGGGCTGCTAATGGTATTAGCAGCTGGTAAAGCCAATCTAGAATTCTGTTGATAGTTGAAATTTGCAGCTCTAGGGACTGAATTATCCTTTCTCATGACATTACTATGCACACCAGTAGACTTTTGACCTCTAGCATTAGCATTCATTGTTGGTTTAGCTAATCTAACAAGTCGATATACCTTAGAAAATGTCTGAGGCTCATGTATCAAAACAGTGCCAATCAATTCATACTTCAAACCACCTAGGAAACAGGAGTTAGCTTGTTCATTAGATAGGTTACATTGAGACAGTAATAGATCAAATGCAAGCTGAAATTTCCTCACTGTTCTTGTTTGTCTCAGCTGTTTTAACTCTTTTTTAGGATTAGCAAAATCATCTCCAAATGTCTAAGTTATAGCTGACAAATATTCATCCCACCTAGGTAGAACATGAGTTTCTCTACATTTCAAATAAGATTGATGCCAGGCTAATGCCTCACCCTCCAAATTCATAGCCACCAATTTGATTCTATGATTATAGGAGTGTCATCCACGGAGAAATATTGTTCAATTCTATACAACCATGTTTTCAACTTTTCTCAATTAAAAAAACAAGGAAATAGTAAATTGTGTCCGTGATTATTACCAACAGAATAAGGATTAGAACCTAGAATACCGATACCAGCGAATGGATTCTCAATAGATGGTTCAATTGCTTTGCGTGGAGGCATTTTCGAGGTAAGACAGGGTGGCTCTGATGCCAATTGATACAACCTTAGGAGAACCACGCCCCAAAAGCTAGCTATTGAGGGGGTAGAGCCCAAGGCTATATAAGCCCCACATCAACTCTCCATTTAACCGATGTGGGACTTATTCCCATTCCTTGCACTAATATCACACAAACGACCATGCTCTGCATCCGTCGTTCTAGACGGCTGTGCGCTAGACATTGCTAGGCCTGGCCGAACACTGTTGTACCGGCGTCGTCATCCAAGGCAGGGTGGGCATGGAGGTAGTGGGTGGTGGGTGGCCTTGATACCAATTGATACCTCTTAACAAGTTATTGAAGGGATTCGTGACAGAAAAGAGAGGAAAAAGAAGAATTGAGAGAGAGAGTAAGATAAGGGAGAAGTCAGAGACAGAGAGGGATCAATGCATTAACATATCAAAAGTACCAATTCCTATTACAATTCTTCTACTTATACTTTGCTCACTTAAACGAAATTAGAGGAATTTAAGAAATACATGAAATGCAGAAATTGAAATGCAGCAATTTGAAAATAACCAAATTAACATATTTTCCCGCCAAAAAACTGTGAGCTCAAATCGTGCGACTTTTGGCCTAGTTGGCTTCTGATATGGCATCCCATGTGCGTACCCATATGTATCATCTTTTCCCCACAAAATAGAATTGCATATTTCTATTAGGAGTACTACTTAAGCTAGAGGTATTTCATAGAAATTTTATGTTTTATATATATATTTTTTTTTTTATGAAAACAGAAATTGAGCAACTTGAAGCATTTGGATCTAAGCTGCAGCCTTGGGTTAACAAAAACCCCTAATTTTGGTGATATGCCAAACTTGGAGACACTATCTTTATGGGGGTGCGAGAATTTGGAAGAGGTCCATCTCTCTCTTGGACATTGCAGAATGCTTACTAGTTTGAATTTTAATAGTTGTGCAAAACTTAAGAAGCTTCCAAAATTTGTTTCATCTCTCGAGACTCTCGACCTTGAAGAATGCACAAGTTTAGAAAATTTTCCAGAAATCTGTGGAGATATGCGGCGCTTATCAAGGCTCCGTGTAGGATCCCCCTGGATAAGAAGCTTACCCCCGTCTCTCAGCGGCCTTAGTTATTTGGAATTGAGAGGTTGCAATAAACTTGCAACGCTTCCAAACAGCCTCTTTGAATCACAGCAATTGAAGATACTTTATATGGACAATTGTTCTAGATTGATAGAGCTCCCCATATCACTTGGAGTTCAAAAGAAGCTTGTTCACTTACTCTTAAAAGAGTGTAAGAACTTAAAAAAGCTTCAAAGCTCTATTCAGATGGAATCCTTAGAGAACTCGAGATATCTGATTGCCCAAAAGTAGATACATTTCCAGAAATCAACGGAGATATGCATAGCTTAACAAAACTGACCATACAATCTACGGGAATAAGAGAACTGCCCTCATCCATTGGAAATATGAGGGGCCTCACTGAGCTCTACCTGGAAAGTTGTGAAGATCTTGTAAGTCTACCAAACAACCTCTGTAATTTGAAGAATCTTCAACGTCTTTATCTTTGTGGCTGCAAAAAGCTAGAGAAGCTTCCAGAAAATATTGGTGATCTGCAAGAGTTATGGTTACTTGATGCAAGCGATACTGGCATCTCCCAAGCACCTCCCGCCATCACCAAGCTTGGCAAACTATGGATGTTTAGATTCTCAAATGAACGGCAATTTCAACATTCCTCAAGTTTTGTCTTGTATCAAGTATCAGGTTTATCCTCCTTGAAATATCTTTATCTTTGTAATCTCAACTTATTGGGTGGACTTCCTGAGGATTTAGGATCTTTGCAATATTTGGAACACTTGGATGTAAGAGGAAGCAATATTTCTTGTTTACCCAAAAGCGTCAAAGAACTCTTATGGCTTAAAACCCTGGACGTGAAATTCTGTCTGAATCTTAATGAACTGCCAGGAAAGCTACCCCCAAATTTGGAGGAGCTATATGCAGATTATCATTTAGCTTTGAAGAGCATCAGAGATCTAGTAAATAAGTGTCTTAAGTTGCGTATGCTCTCAATATCATGGTTTGGTCATGAAAAATCCGAATGCGGAACTGTCTCAAGTGAACAAGTTAATGTGTTCCTACAACATTTTCTCAGGACATGTATCCAGGTTTTTATCTCTCCCTCACATATATGAAATGTTCAGTATTCTTGTCAAATTGATTTCTATTTATAATATTTTTTGTTGCAGTGTGACTTCCACCAAAGGGATGTTTTTTTAATTTCTTGTCCGAAAGTTAGAATTCCGGACTTGTTCAATTATCAGTTTATAAATCTAAAAGAGATCTCAATTGAACTGAACCCATCTTGGTATACCGGTAAATTCATGGGTTTTTCGATATGTTGCTGTTCTAGTGAAGCGGATGTGAGTTTGGTAGCTACATTGCTCTGCAAATCTGACCCTGTGAGAAAACATTCCTTGATGTATGTCATACGTGATTATTATAGTGAGTTTCCTTCGGCCATGTGTTTCATCTACATACCATTTAAAACATTGTGGCACGCTTCTGACAATAAAGAAGGGAAGAAGCCAAATGATTATTGCCTGTTTGAGGCATCTATAAAGTATGGGAAGGAAGCATGTTGGGGAATTCGCCTGGAGTATGAGAATAAAGTTAGGAGATGGAGAAGGAAGCAACGAGCAACGAAAAGTCCCAAACTCGTTCCAGTTCCGCGCAAAGATGCTGCAGTTACAACTATTGGCTGCTCTATTATACTTGAGCAACGAGAACAATCACGCACTTCTGATCATAACATTGCAACAGATAGGGGACTACATTTGGGATATGAGAATGAAGATCCAGAAGTGGATCAAGCAGCAATGGCAGGTCAAAAGGAATATGAATCTCAGAATGTTGAGTTGACTAGAGTTTGTGATAACCCATCGAGGAAAATGGGTGAGGCTTCAAGAAAGAGAAAGAGAAAGAGAAAGAGAAAGAGAAAAAGAAATAAAAAGGGAAAGGCAGCAGGGACAAATGAGACTAGTTCTCGTTGCACCAACACACACATGATTTTGATTGGATCATGTGTCACTGAAAGGAGAAAATCGAGGTTAGCCCTTAAAATATCTTGAGAATTCTTGTGCTCATACGTATTCTACCCTTAATTTCATGCTTCTTGGGTGTAGGAAGCATCTATCCAATCTGTTATTCAATACAAAGAAGAATAATGAGGGAGCAATTACTCAAACATCAAAGCCAAGTGCAAGGAGCTTTGCAAGTAAGATCTTGTTTCCTTGAGACAGAACAGAAGGGAATCCTCTTGCTAATTGCAAGTTTGATTACTGTTTATCATTTTCAAACTTAAGCTGGAAAAAGTTTAATTGCTCATTGTAAGTTTTCTAAAGATGTTCTTTTCTCCAGCTTCTTTTTTTTATTTTTTATGTTTCAAAAAATAAACTTAAGTTGGAAAAAAAAAACATCTTTAGAAAACTGATTATTAGCCTTTTTGTTTGAAATTTAAGTTACATTTAATTGAAGTAATTTTGACCAAACTTTCCTGATTTTTCATATGTAAAGTGAAAAACAAATGGTAAAACATACTGTCGAATCTTTTTTAGCCTTTATCCCCGTTACATGAGTAAAAGTGAGATAAGAAATCCTAAATCACACTACTTGAAGTAGATCGAAGCTCCTTAAGACAATTGACTTCACTGACTGCACGTGAAGTTTTTCAAGTTACATGATTAACTTTTGGTATTTCAAGGGACATGGCAAAATAGGAGGAAACTGAAAAATAGTTTCAAGAGGTACACAATTAATTTTACGTGGACTCTGCAATGAAAAATGGTGATAATGTTTTTGCATTGGAGTATCATAAAAATAGCCCAACAACAAGTAGAAGATAATGCAATCAACTAAACATAAGTCATCGGCATTTCCCAGGACACGACTTAGGTGAAGGATCAAGCATTTGCCTTCCCCCAGGCCCCCGCTTGAGGGGAAACCTTTATACTATTTTAATTGTATAGTGATCAGGGGAATGCTCACATTCTCAAATAGTATTTCACGAGGAGGTTGCGTTATACTCCCAATCAACATTTTGTTATTGATTTCCTTTTTTTTCTAATAAATGCAGCCATCTTTGGATACATCAACAAACCCTATTCCCATATATATCAAAATGCTAATTTAATTGTATACAATCTTTGACTTCGTCCAATGATAACAGAAATTGATGAGAGGTTGATGGCTCTCAAAGAAATGTGTTTGCTTGCTATTTTGTTAGAGAAGCACCGTCTCATTTTCACCTTTTTCACATTTTAGAGAGGTGAAATTTAATAACTTTTTTTTTTTTTGACTAGCACCGGGTGTCCGAGTCTCTTTGAGCCCCGACTAGGTGAAATTTAATAACTCTTGCAACCTTTTAAGTAATGAACTCAGCTTACAAGATTGCAGATGTATAATTGTGACTTTTCTTTTCCTACTCAGTTTGGTGAACTGAGATTGTTTTAATCTGGAGAGATGGAATCATACATAATGGTCACTTTTCATTTCGTACTCAGAGACTGATTGGGTATGTCTCTACTCCTCTTCTATGTTTTCCTGATTGGCTATGCCTTTCACTTATCTCAGTTTCATGTGAGAAAAGATTGAGTCTAATTGAATCCGCTGAACAAAGGTTGCATCTTCCTCTGCTAGTATTCATTTGAATTTTGCCTTTACTAGTTATTCCTATGGATAATCATGAATTCTTTAAACTGTCAGGGGACGTATTGTTTGAAGTATAAGAAATTTTAGTGTCCATATAAAATTCTGCATTACTTGTAGTACAATGTTTGTTTTTCGTATAAAACCTGCTCAAGTAATATGATCTCCTTATAATTAATACATTGTATGGCATCTGGTATTAAAATTTGGATAACTTTAATTCTACATAAGTTATGCTAAATTCTCCCCAAAAATTAGATGGTGTATTGCTAATTTTGCTATAACTCATATTGATTCCTCCACTCTCTCTTTCTGTTTTCCAGATTGCTAAAAGAGCTGGATTTCGAGGATCAGTCCGGAGAGTTGCCAATGGTTACGAGATTGTAATGGGATTGCTTCTATTTACTTCAGTTGCTTTACTAGCATGCTTTAGTCCGCCGAATTCCAAACCCGCATGTTGTTTGACCAACTATTCAGCAGAGATCTTCTATGAGTAATTAATTGTTTGTATTCTTGGTGGATATATAACTGAAATATCATTCTTCTCAAAACAAAGGACTAAATTTGCAAGCTTGGAAAATTCTTCAATACTGACATTGTAAATAATTATGTAGTACTGGTTGCAACAGTTTTGGGGAGTTAATAGTCATATTGGCTAATTGCACCACATGTTTTTACTTCCTTTCTTCTTCTTCTGGACTTTGACATTTGTATTGAGCTTGCTTGACTAAGTATCTCAATCCATGATTGGCTTTTCAAATTGAATTTTGTTTTTGCTCAGTCAAATGTGTTTGGTCGTTTATTTTCATTCTTAGCCATTTAACTGCAAGTGAATCGATATGCAAATGCATGTAATGTGAAGTGAAATGCGACATTATCTTATTTGTTCACCTCTCTTTTATTGAGAAAATTTGTCACATGTATAGGTACAATTGAATCACCTTCCCAGCACTAGGACCGTCAAGGCTTACTTGTAGCTACTTATAATGTGTGTTGTTGAATCAGCTTGAAGTCCTACCAGGTTGTCAAGATTTGCATGTAATGCTTTATAATGTGTTGTTGAGTTGCTTTGAAATCCTACTAGATTGTCAAGACTTGTAATTGTTTAACACATGCTTTACCTCATGTGATTTTGAATTATTTTGAAGTCCTACTAGATTGGCATGAATCGTGCTATATTTATTCTACCTATCTTGTTAGATCGTTCACAAATCTTACCGGATTGGCTTGACTTTGTGCTATCTGGATGCTACCTATTTTGTTAAATTGTTCACAAATTTAATCAGATTGTCATGATTTGTCTGGGTTATTCAACAAGTTGTTCTTCAAATTTCCAATTTCGATCAAAAGCCACTCCATATCTGCCCCAAATGATTGCAAATTTGATACAACGCCTCGACGCACCAACACAAACATCTCCAGTTACCAATTTAATCAAAAAAAAAAAAAAATGCCGAATCACTTTGTCTTCTTTCTAAGGATCAATAATGAGGTTTACTGAAATTTATAGAAGTTACTAAATTAGTGTTTGAACTAAAAATTTAAGTACAAAATAATCAAACAGTCGAACGATTTAAACTATAGTGAACTATTAACTTCTTATCTTCACCTTAAATAAGAAGTTAAAGCTTTCAAAACTAAAAAACTACAGTGTAGATATAAAATTTAAAATATTTATTTTCACAATAAATAAAGCAGTGGTACCAAAAATTAAAGACTAGACAGGCGAAGGCACACAGGGAGCAAATTCTTTGCTTTAGGGTGTGTTTGGTATGATGGAAAGTATTTTCCAAGACATTATTTTCTCGGAAAATGAGTGGTTTTCTTATTCATTTTCTTGTGTTTGGTATTTAAGTTGGAAAATGTCATTTTAAGAGCATTTGTATATATTTAAAGTCAAAACACTATGTTTTTTTGAATACGGAGTGCAACTTCTGGTGGTGGGAGTAAGGAATTCTTGCCCACTTTTTATAAAAGTAAAATAAAATATATGAAATAGAAAATTCGGAGAAGGTGGGGGGTTTTGGGGGGGGGGGGGGAGGTTAAACATTTTTTATAAAAGTAAAATAAAATATATGAAATAGAAAACTTCAGAGAGGAGGAAGGTAGGAGGTGGGGGTGGCGTGGAGGGGGAGAGGTTGGTGTGTTTTTATTGAATTCGAAAAATGTTTTCCGTCGAATTTTTAAGGAAAATATTTTCTCCTATTTTGAGAGAAATATTTCCGTAGAAAATTATTTGTCAAGACATTTAGTGCAACTAAATAAGAGAAAATAGGAAAACATGTTTCGTCATACTAAACACACCCTAATTCTCTCCCCAGTTTCCTGGAATTGCGAAGCTTTAAAGGGATTTCTTGTCTCTATCTCCACCTCTCCCCTGTGTTTTCCTTTTCTTTTCTTAATAATTAATAATAGAGATGAGTGACATTTTTCTGTTGTAATATACTCTCACTATTTCAATTTATGCACACCCTTTTAGTTTTAGTCAGTCCAAAAAAAAAAAGACATTTTCTTTACGATAAAGGGTCAAATATACCCATGTACTATTAGAAAAGGGCTAAATATACCCCTCGTTATACTTTGGGTCCAAATATACTCCTATCGTTATACTTTGAGAACAAATATACCCCTTCACCGTTAAAGTTAACTCAGGTGGAGCCCAATCCCACATGAGAATAATATTTTAATGAAGTAAATATCATGTGACATGCCACCTCACTAACCAAACCCAATTTTACCCCTCTCCTCCCTATCTTCTTCCACCGCACCTCCCCTTATAATACTACTGTCCGTACGCCCACAACCATTTTCACAAACTTAAACTTAAAGACGGTAGTACTACAACCAAGTCTGATGGCTAATCAAATGAGTGAAGAAGGTAAAATGGAGTTGAAATTTGTAGACATCAAAATTTTAATTGAATTAATCCATACAAAATTTTGATTAGGTTCTAAGCTCATGTTGACCAGGTCAAATTTTGGTTAACAAAATCGGATTAATTATTGAAGTCAAAATTACATGATTTGAATAAAATTCAAATTACATTTGGGTTAGTCCATTAAATTGGGCCTCTACAAGACGAGTCCAACCCACGTCTTTCTAGCCCAAGGTACGCTAGAATTACTTGGAGACCAAAATACCCCCAATTCTGGCTCACACCTATATAAAGGGGTCACATATCCCCTTTTGAAGACATCTTAAAAGTTGCATAGCATTTTGACTAGAGGCAAAGGAGAGCAACGACATCCACATTAGGCTTCTCCAAAGGTCTTCAACAAGAAGGAGAGTTCGAGAGACGTCTTCCCTCAAGAACAATCCAAAGTGCTGCTCAAAGTTCTTCCAAGATTCAACACATCAATAGAAGTTCATCCTTCATTCAAGAAAAACGCTAAATTGGCCCTCGAATCAAGGAGAACAACATGAAGATTAGAATCAAGGGATACATCCAGAGTTGTACTCACAAAATAATTAATAAAATGATTTTTTTCTCACATTTGTTTTATGATTGCGGTTCTTTATTTTCTGCTAGCAAAATTTATTGGGCAGAGCTCTAGTTGAGAAGGTTTGATGTTTGCTTTCAGATGCTAAGCTGCCGGATTCATTTTGGGCAGAAGCACTTAATACTGCTGCTTATATTATCGATTTATCTCCTATTGTTGCTTTGGATGGTGATGTCCCTGACAGAGTTTAGTTTGGTAAGGATGTCTCTTATGCTTATTTGAGATTTTTTGGGTGTAAGGCCGTTGTGCATGTTCCTAAGGATGAGAGGTCAAAGCTGGAAGTTAAAACTAGACAGTTTATCTTCATTGATTATGGTCAAGTCGAATTTGGCTATCGTTTCTATGATCCAGTTGAGATGAAACTTGTTAGAAGATGTGATGTTGTGTCCTTTGAAGACCAGACAATTGAAGATTTTGACAAAGTTGAGAAGGTTGATTCTCAGAGTAGTGAGAGCTTATGTGGTGTTGATCCAGTTCATGTGACTATTGCACATGAAGAAAATCTTCAAAATAATGAAGATCAAGTTGATAATGAAGATAATGATCATGTTCAGAATGACCGGAATGATATTATTGATGCTCCAGTGGAAGATGATGTGGCTGTCCAGCAACCAGCTGCTATTGATGCTCCAGAGAGTTCTCTTAGAGGATCTACTGGAGAGAAACTACCTTCATCTATCTACTAGAGAGAAAGTACTTTCATCTCGTTATTCTCCCTATGAGTTTGTACTCTTAACTGGCATGGGAGAACCTGAAAGTTTTAATGAGGCCATGGATAGTGAAGAAAAAGAAAGGTGGTTTGATGCTATGCAAGATGAGATTAAATCCTTGCATGATAATCATACATTTGATCTAGTTAAGCTTCCTAGAGACATAAAAGCTTTGACAAACAGGTGGGTTTTTCAGGTCGAAACATGAAGATGGTAACCTAGTTCTACGATACAAGGCTAGATTGGTTGTAAAGAGCTTTAATCAGAAGAAATGAGTTGATTTTGATGAAATCTTTTCTCTAGTTGTGAAGATGTCATCCATTCGAGTTGTTCTGGGCTTGGCTGCAAGTCTAGATTTATAGGTTCAACAAATGGATATTAAAACTGTTTTTCTCCATGGTGACTTAGGTAAAGAAATTTATATGGAGCAGCCAGAAGGTTTTGAAGTCAAGGGTAAAGAGAATTATGTCTGCAAATTGAAGAAGAGCTTGTACGGTTTAAAACGAGCTCCCAGGTAGTGGTACAGGAAGTTTGGTTCTTTTATAAGTCATCAGGGCTTCAAGAAGACTTCTTCAGATCATTGTGATTTTGTACAAAAATTCTCTGATGGTGACTTTACCGTTCTATTACTTTATGTTGATGACATTCTTGTTGTTGGTTAGAATGCTTGTAGAATTCAAAAGTTGAAGCAAGAGTTGAATAAGTCTTTTGTTATGAAAGACTTGGGACCAGCAAGGCAGATTCTTGGCATGCAGATTGTTTGTGATAGAAAGGCCTAGGAGTTGTGGTTATCACAAGAGAAGTACATTTAGAAAGTACTTCATAGGTTCGACATGGATAAATTTAAGGTTGTCAGTACACCTTTACCTATGCACTTCAAATTGAGCATGAAGTAGTGTCCTTTTAGTGATGATGAGAAGGAAGGCATGAAGAAAGTTCCTTATGATTCAGCAGTTGGCAGTCTGATGTATGCGATGATTTGTACAAGACTAGATATTGCTCATGCTGTTGGTATTGTTAGCCGTTTTCTTTGTGATCCAGGAAGAGAGCATTGGAATGCTGTGAAGTGGATTATGAGATATCTTTGTGGCACTTCTAGTATAAGTTTGTGTTTTGGGATAGGGAACTGATTCAGATATGACTGGTGATGTTAATACTCGCAAGTCTACTTCAGGCTACTTGGTTAAGTTTGCAGGGTGAGTTGTGTCTTGGCAATCTAGGTTGTAAAAATGTGTTGCTCTATCTACTACAGAAGCTGAGCTTTTTGCTGTCGTTGAAGCTTGTAAAGAGTTGCTATAGTTGAAGAGATTCTTAGGGGAGCTTGACTTTGCTCAAGAGAGGTATGTTCTTTATTGCGACAGTCAAAGTGCTATTCACCTTGACAAGAACTCTACATTCCATGGTCGGTCGAAACATAGTGATGTGAGACACCATTGGATTCGTGATAAGTTGCTTGAACTTGAGAAGATTCTAAGTTGCTTGAACTTGAGAAGATTCACGGATGATAATGGATCCGACATGATGACTAAATATTTTCCAAGACGAAAGTTTGAGGATTGTTGTTCGATCATCGGGATGGTGGTCTCCTCCACATAGTCGGGGGGGGGGGGGGGGGGGGAGGGAAGAACTGTTGGGTTTTTGGGCTTTTTCCCTTCCCTATGTGGATAAATAAAACAGCCTTTGGTCCTAGCCCACATATCATTTTGGCCCACATATATATAGACTTGAGTGGTTTGATTTTTAGGGTTGGTCACAACAAAGAGGGAAAAGAAAGGAGGCAACCAAGTGAGAGAAACAGAGAGTTTGTCTTTGCTGAAAATTTTGTGCGACCAGCTTCGCGTTTTTGGAGATCCCCATTGATCTAACTGTTAGATTTGGCTGAAATGTTAACGGAGTGTTCTCAACACATTGTTCTTCGATCTAAACGGTGGAGATCAATTTCAGAGGTTTGTAGTAGCAGTTTTCGAGCAATGAACAGTAGCCCTGTTATTGGTGATTTCTCTCTTTTCTTCAATTGTATTGTTGTTGCTCTTGTTGCTCATCATTTGGCATTCGTATTGTAGACATTTTGGAGAAGTTTGTAACCCTCATTTGATATAGTGGAGCTTTGGACCTGTGGTTGTTTCCTCTTCACATTGAAGGGGTTTTTCCACGTAAATTTAGTGTCTCTTGAATTTGGTTTGATTTTGCTTGCCTTGTTATTTTATTGTTGGTATAGTTGCTGCCTAGATTTCTATTTGTTCTAGCATTTATTGCATTCTCTTGATTCAAATAGGTTGGGAAACTTTGACTTGGGTATTTCTTCTGCTGTAAGTGTGGGAAACTTTGACTTGGGTATTTCTTTTGCTGTTACTTTATCGTGCAATTTGGTATTTGCTTGTTTCTTCCCAATAGATTTTTGCTTCAATTTTTGGACATGTTGTAGCCTTGTATGACTGCTTTCTATAGAATCAAGCCGCTCGTCATTTAGACACTCCAATCTCAAGATATGGAGTTTTTCATGAGACTGCACAGTGCTGAAAAAAATGCAGATTCGTAGCTCAAACTTAGAAATTTATTCCCATCAATGCAGAAACAGTTTTGTTTTGATTTTTGGATATGGTGTAGCTCCCGGAATCTATGTTATACAGAATCAAGCTGCTCGTCATTTGGACACTCCAACATCAAGATATGGAGTTTTCCGTGAGACTGTATAGTGTGCTGAGAGATCAAAACGCAGATCTGGAGTTTAACTTTAAAATTTAATTCCCGTCAATTCAGAAGGAGTTTCGCTTGATTTTTGGATATGTCGTAGCCTCCAATGTCTTCTTTCTATAGAATCAAGCCGCTAATCATTTGGACGCTCCTACACCAAGATACAAACAATTTGATGAGATTCTTAAAGCTGTAAAAGAGAAGGAAAAAAAAAGGAATAGTGTTGTGACGAAAAAAAATATAAGAAGAAAGAAAAGGCAGACAAAATTCTTTGGTGAATCCTTTGTACAATGGAAATGCTTATATAGATATGTTCATCAACAATTTTCAATCCTATACAACGGAGGTTCTGGTAAACTAAAGAAGGAAAATATTTTTTAACACCATATGGAAAGATGAACCAATAATTTAATGAAAAAGAATCATATATTCTTTTGCACCATATGGAAAGATAACCCAACAATTTAATAAAAAAGAATCATATATTCTTTTGCACCATATGAAGATGAAACAACAAATCAGTAATCTAAGGAAAGGGAATCCTCTATTCATTTACTTACACATAAAATGACTTTGTGGTCACTAATTTTGGTTATGAACGAGGTCACCCCAAGAAAGGAGGATTCTTTGCAAAAAAAAGTAAGGAGAGAAAAGTCGTCATGTGCATAAATTCAACAATTGTTCCTATATGGTTGTATAAAGTTATGAACAGGTTGAAAAAAAAATCACGAAAGGCATATTTTCTTCATTTCTTGAGCTGGACAATTACATCCCTAAATTGGAAATGAAAGTGTAAGATGTAAGATGCATTTTGTACCGTAAGTTGGGTAAAAAAAATGGTTCAATAAGTTGTTTCACACAACCGTAAATACATATTGCCGAGTGCATTTTTGATAAAACAAAAAAAAAAATCCAAATTGGCTATACTTCAAGTTTCGGCAAGCCTACACCTCGACAAGTCATGAAGAGGGCGCATCTGTAGACATCGAAATTTTAGTTGAATTAATCCATACAAAGTTTGGATTAGGTTCTAAGCTCATGTTGGCCAAGTCAAATTTTGGTTAATAAAATCGAATTAATTATTTAAGTCAAAATTACATGATTTGAATGAAATTCAAATTACATTTGGGTTAGTCCATTAAATTGGGCCTCTACTAGACGAGTCCAAACCCACGTCTTTCTAGCCCAAAGTTCACTAGAATTACTTGGAGACCAAAACACCCCAAAGCTCTAGCTCACATCTATATAAATGGGTCACATATCTCCTTTTGAAGACATCTTGAAAGTTGAATAACATCTTGACTAGAGACAAAGGACAGCAACGACATCCACATTAGTCTTCTCCAAAGGTCTTCAACAAGAAGGAGAGTTCGGGAGACGTCTTCTCTCAAGAACAATTCAAATTGTTGCTCAAAGTTCTTCCAAGATTCAACACATCAATAGATGTTCATCCTTAATTCGAGAAAGGCGCTACATTGGCCCTCGAATCAAGGCGAACAACACGAAGACTAGAATTAAGGGATACATCCAGAGTTGTACTCACAAAATAATCAATAAAGTGATTTTTTTCTCATATTTGTTTTATGATTGTAGTTATTTATTTTTTGCTAGAAAAATTTATTGCGAACAAAATTTTCAAACAGGGAAAGCTTTGGAGAGTAGATATTTTAGCATATTCAGTGGTGAAATCACAAGAAAAACCTTTCATTTGTGGTTTTGTGGTGCTGAGTTTGTTGTAAATATTGAGAAATTGTGAGGGTAATAATGGGTGCAAGAAAATGGAGAGATGTGGCCCATCATTAACCAGAGCCCTATGGCAGTAAGTGCACAGAATTTTCAGTGTGGACTTGGGAGTTTTGTCAAGGCATGAGCCTTTTCTGGTTTCTACCGTCATGTCGATGGAATACAGGCATGTATGCAGCGGAAGAAAACAATCAAGGTCAAACATACATGTAATCTAGACAACATAAATCATAAATGAGATACTAACCTCTTGAAACTTACACAAATCTTTCACAGCAGCACTGCACGCCAGTTCCATAGTCTTCTACTATGTATCCTAAATATTCTTTGAACTAGAATACTTGAGTGGTGAGTACTGCGGCTAGAAAAAGTGTATATGACTTAGGCTAAAAAGAATGTATATATAGTGGCTCTTGTACTAGTCCAGACCATATTTTGGGGTTATCTTTATTTTCGCACTTATTATTTATATGATTTGAATCTGTTAGCTAAATCATTGTTTGTTTCCACATAATTCTTTAAATGACAAATGATTTGGGAATGGTTCGCCTACTTGGGGGGACAGGGTAGGTGCCATCACGATTCATGAATTGGGTCGTGACAAAAATAGTTATGAGCAGTAAGCACTCGAATGCAATGCCTGCACAAAATTCTTGAAAATTCAAACTCTCGGCAAGAATAGTGAACGACCTCTTCTAGTGGATCCAAATAAACAAAACGCCCACCATCTATTTTGCTGTAGTGGCAAAAAATATGTGAGCCATCACTATCTGGAAACAAACCATATTCAACAGAGAGTATCATCTCATCTTGTAATAATTTAAAAGTGAAAGGTGTGAGGACTTTTGAAGAATGTTTTTCTATTGGCATAAATGTCTTAATATAAGGATTGTAATACTTTTGTCGCATCGTTGCCTCTTCACTAGCATGATTTCTTCTACTAACCGCAGTCCCGACCTGCTCAACAAATTCTTTTAAACTTTTTCTTGCATGTAAAAATCTTTTCAAATATGCATTAACAGATTCCGAGCGTCCAGTCATTGTCATTCTAGCAAGAAAATACCCCTTCAAATAAGACAATGCCCATAATGCACGATTTAAGTATAACAATTTGATATGTCGATTTGATCCAAGATCGAATAGAGAAATCAATTCATCCCATTGGTACTCCAACTCTTCAATGCAGCCAAGTTCATAAAGCCTATGAAATTCAGATTTGAATTGCAAATACCTTGAACCAAGGACAAAAGAAAACCCAGTGGGGAACTTGGATGTAATATGCCATATGCAAAATTCATGTTTGGTGTGTGGCAATTCATTAGCAATAGCTTTTGTTAAGTCAAGATCTTGATCTCTTAGTATAGTTTGTGGATGTTTCCCATTCATAAGTCGCAAGAAACTCTGCAGAATAAATATGCATTAGCTATAAAGCTAGAAAATACTTTTTTTTTTTTAAATAATTGAGAATACGACGATATTAACCTTTAAAGCCCACGAAAAGGAAGATACTTTCACATTTTGCAAGAGAACACAACCAAAGAAAATAGAGTTGCCATGATTGTCCACACCAATCCAAACTCCCAATGGCATCTCATAACAATTCAATCGGTAAGTAGTACTAAAACAACTACATCTCCAAAAATTTCATAACCACGAATGGAGTCTCCAAATGCCCAAATGATATATCACGACCCAATTTAGGATTGCACGGGCACCTACCGTTCAGTCCTCGGTAGGCGAACCCTCAATTCAATAATAATTCAATCAATAAAGACAATTTGACGAATCAGATAATTAAGTACAATTAACAGTGGAAATCAATTCATTTAATAACTTATTACAACAGTTAAATAATTACAGACTCATTCCGACTCCCCACGACCTGGTCTAGACTAGTACAACAGCGACTAATGACCCAGATTACTACCACATTCTAAGACTCATCCTCCATCCCGGAATGAAGTGGGAGGAGGCCTTCAAGATAGGCACCCTTCATTTCCGAACATGTCACAATCAACAACCTGCAAACACTCTACACCTCAAAAAAGGTGTAGAAAGAGCAATATCAGTACAATCAACGCGTACTGAGTAAGTATAATAGGCCGACAATGGTTAGAAACACATATAAGTAAAAGAATTCACAAATAAGCAGGATAAGCAACTAGATCAAAACTAGACATCTATTTTTCGCACATTATAATATCAAGACTCTTATCCTACATTCTTTCATAAGCCAAACATATAACCGATCCTGCGAGTGATCTAAGAAATAAATCAACAGGTATAAGGCAATCAAAACGTAATCAAGTACCCGTCGTCGCCTAAGTAGGACATCTAATCACAATTATACCAAGTCCCTATAGGTCCAATCCGAATCAAACATTACAAGTACAACACTAAATCATCTCAATATAAACCACTATGCAATGCAATGCAATATTGTATGTATGCAATGCAATGCCATGCAAATGCTTTGTACACATGTACTCCGGATGGAAATATCGACATCTCGGTAGCACAACCCAAGGTGACTCGCGAAGTATAAGTGCCACCCGTCCCGGATCTTTGCCTAAGTGACAGACGGGACCCCCGATCTTTGCCCACAGGGGGTTCTCACCGTCACCACCCTGAAGGACCCGCGGAGTCCATGCACTCACTCAATCCACGATTCTGGAACGAACATCGGATATCGGACTCTCACGTCACTCAAGTAAAAATCAAGCCCAACTCATCACAGTATTTCATCAACTATCATCAGTATCTCAACAGTATATCATGAATAATAAGAGTGCGTGATATGCATATATCATTATCAATAATCAAACTCAATAACACAAGTAGCAACATTGGGCACGTCAATCAATATATCCGAATCACAAGTACCAATAGTGGGTACGCTGACAATATATCAGAGTCATAAGTACCAACAGTCGGTATGCCAACAACATCATAATCAAGATGGTAAAACAGAAACCCATGTCTACCAACAACACATGGCATCAAGCCAACACAATAGAACAATCAATTCACAACACAACGTTACCACTTTCCCTGTCAACCATTACTATATGATTAATCATCTTCTACTTATAATACATAATTACTACCAGTCTAGAATTAATTTACTATCGTTGATGTATTTTGTCCTTCCAATTATCAACTAGATTCACTATTAGTAACACAGCACAATTAATCGAATGTTACGAAAATTCTCATCGTGAGACCTAGAAAATAAGTACCACCCACTATTTCCAAGTCACATAAAACCTACCAATACTCAAGAAAACCAAATCAAGAATCCTAAAGAATCTATAGGCCACAAGCCCGAACATATAAATCGCACAACAATATCATCCTATGATTCCATCCCAAATCTTCAATTCCTACGTATGCAATCTCCGCTTCTTCTAATACATGAATATGGGAAGCTAACTGGAGTCTACCGAAAGGGAAGCCGTAACCTACCTCAAGGACGAGCGGGTGCCACGAGCATATGTTGATTCTTTAATTTTATCATCACGTCGTAGTCCGCACGAAGGAACTTTGAGACAAACATGAGACCCTAGAATGGTAATCATCATTAGGATTCTTATAAGAGATTTCAGGTTAATAAGGAAGATTTGGGAACTTAGCCTACCTCTAGATTTCATTCATAACTTCACTAGGCGATTTGTCAACCACTTCCCATGAATAAAGTTAACTATGATAAGCCATTAGCTAGGTAAAGTTACCATTTTTAGCTCTATCTTTTAGAGGTCCATTTTCAAGATTCATAAAGAGACCCATTTATAATCTAGTAAGGAAATGAGAAACTAAGTTAGTAATCATCCTAGGGTGATGAACAAGAGAGTATAATTCAATGAAATCCATTTTAAGAACAACTAGCCAATCATCTCTTTAAATTTAGGAAATTGAGATACTCATTTTTGTGATTTCTAAATGAGGAATTTTAATGAGGATCACTAATGTGAAGAATGAATGGATGAAGTTAGAAGGGATACCTTTCCCAAGGAAATATCATTTTTAGCTCAATAATTGCTCCAAAGGCGGCTGGACAATTTAGGGTTTGGAAAAATGAGGTCAAATTCGGAAATGAAATCTTAAATAGGTATTTCACTGTACGTGACCGCCCCAGCAGTATGTTCACAGCTTTACCGGTGCCGCTAGGGCGGCTGAGTGGCAAACATGGTGGCTCACTAGCCACTTGCTCTTACCGCTAAGACGGTGCTTCGACCGCTACACTGTCACCGTTGTAGCGCCAATACTGGCGCTGTGGCGGCCCAGCTGGGCCTGGTGACTAGAGCTGTCAATATGGGCTTGGCCCGCGAGGCCGGCCCAACCCAACCCTTCATTTAAGTAGGGTTGGGCTAGGATTTCTTTGGCCCATATAGAAGTGAGGCTCAAAAGCCCAGCCTCTCTTGGCCCGCTGGCCTCAAGGGTTGGGCTGAGGCCAGCCCTTGAGGCCAGAAAAGAATAATAAATTAATTAATTTAAAAAACAAATATAAGTAAATTAAACAAAAAGATAAAAAGTAATGATAAAAAAAGAATGTACTTACTACTAAGTAGTAAATTAGAAACTAAAGTAATACTTTTTAGTCTTAGAATTTATATTATGCTTAATTTCTTTTGAACGTGATCTGAATTAGCGATCAAAAATTTTAATTTATATTTGTTCTCTTAAATTTTTTTCTTCTATGATATGATTTTGCTTAAGAAAGGTGTGGTAGAAGATTCTATTTCATATTGCAAAAGTTTCATGTTCAAATTGTACCAAAAATCACTTAGAAAATGTTATTTCGGAAGACGAAAAAACTTAAAGGGCTGGCCCGTCCTAACCCGCGGCCCGCTTAGGGCTGGGTTGGGCTGCCATTTTGTAGGCCCTTCAATTAAACGGGCCAGCCCGTCCTAGCCCATTTAATTCTTTGGCCCTTTAGGGCTGGGTTGGGTTGGGCTGGGTTGGCCCATATTGACACCTCTACTGGTGACCCACACTTCAATCTCTCACGTGATGCGCACAACGATTTCGATTGAATAAGCGATTTCCAGAAACATAACTAGACGAAGACATTTTTAAGGAGTCAGAGTTGCGGTTTTCTTCGAAATGCACAGTAATGACGAAACGGGTCGTTACATCAGATACCAATTGAATAACTGTTCTTCCTCGAACGGTAAGGGAATGAATTAGCGCTGACGGTGACATATTTAGCAGCCAGGACTTAATAGTACCATCTTACCCTCGTATCTTGAATTCAACAGAAAGGAATAGGACGAATAACGTAGTCGAGGAACCTTTCGTGACTTAGCGCTCTTAGACGTAACTCAACAAAGATCACCTGATTACAATCGACATTCCGGGTTAATGTACCCACACTATACTGGTAATCATCACCGATTCTCATAACTCGTACTACAATCCGAGAAAATTCGGAGTTGGTTGGATTACAAAAGCTTCACAAGGTATCAAGGTAAGAAGGACTCAAGGGCAAGGAGTGTTTGCTAAAAATCCACCACAAGATGTAAGGCTCGAATATACCCCAAACGTATCAAGAATTCCATGGGCAGGATTGGGAAACTGCTCCAGCTGCTATAGGACCGCTGGAACGGTACTGCCACAGCGCCAACATAGGCTGCTGCGGTGGTTGCCACGAAATCTAGGAGACCGCCATAACGACCTCTTTGACCGCTATAGCGCCGCCGCTACAGTGGCTACGGTGCCGCCACAGCGGCCATATCTGGTAAAATATTAAGGGACAACAGTCCTTATCCCTTCACTTCCCACTTCTAACCCATCCGAAAAAACCTCTCCATATCCCTCAAAACTCCTACCCCTATTCCACTTCTACTTCACATAAAACTCTCCCAATTTCCTACTCTTCCTATTTAACACTAACAAGGCCCCACATTCACCCACTTTTCTCTCACCCACAAGAAGAAGAAGGACAGCCAAGGCAAGAAAAATCCACCTCCATCTACTCATTTGAAAGTTCAAAAATTCAAGGTAAAATTTGCTTCCCCCTTGCTCCCAAGATTAATAATAACGTTGCATTTAGAAATAACAAACCTAGGGGTTGGAATTTTTGTGGTACAAAGTTGGAGTTTTTGGATTTTGGGTTGACGCACCACTAGGACGAATTTTTGGAGTAATCTAAACTAGTTAATCATTAAGCTAGCCTTTCCCTCGAACACTACGTGATTATAGCACAAATTTAAGTTGCAAAACTTGAACATAATAAAGAAAAATTCTTGGAATAGATTTTGAAGTTTTCTCAAAATTTGGGCTAGTTTGTTGTTAGAATGGCACCCTAGTGGGGTTTAAACTTCATGCACACTGATTTCCTGCTTAATCCATGCTTTAAAACAAGTTTTGACTTGAAAAATGGGGTTTGAAATCTGAAAATTTGGGGTTTCTGTCGGGGAAGACGATGCCGCTATAGCGGTTGACTGACCGCTGTGGTAGTCATCAAGATATAGGGTGAGACCGCTGTGGCGGTCTATTGTCCGACAATGCGGTATCGCACTAGCGGTCTGCATACCGCTACAGCGGTGCTTGTAGATTCTGCAGTTGTGCAGTTTCCTGCCAACATTTCTTTAAAACGTTTTTCACGTTGATTCTTACTAGAATGAGATGAAGCTGTTGGGACATGAAAACTAACACACTTCTAATTCCTTTACAGGTACAATGTCTCAAGATCAAGAGGAAGTACCTCAAAACCAAGGGACGGTACCCCATAATGAGGAGGTTCCCACTTATGAAAAGCTCCTCACTCGCTAAAGAAAACGGCTATACTTGAGCCAAAGGTCCATTCCTTTACTATTAGAGCGGGGATTTGACATGACAAATGTGGAAAGGCGGGCTTCTGATTTCTGGAACAGGTTGGTAGCGACAAAGTGGACTCATTTGGTCCGAAATTCCGGTGATTGCAATGAGTCATGGGTAAGGGAATTCTATGCCATGTTTTCTTTTGTTGAATGGGATGCTCCCAGCTCGGTGATCATAGTGAAGGGCACTCCAGTAAAAGTGGGGTCAAGGACTATCAATCGGGTCTACTAGTTTGATGATCAAATGGAGGAGCCTTATGCGGAGAAGGTAGCAGAGAAGGACCTTATGTGGTTGGCCTCCAAATTGGTACGGGCGGATGATATAAAGAAGACCTCTTGGGCTCATGGTAGGGGAGCGATATATAGTGATCGTTTTACTGCTGAAGCTAAGAGATGGTTGCATATTGTTAGTCGTCGGGTCAGCCCTTCATTAAACACCCATGATGTGACCTATGCCCGTGTTCTTGTTATTGCTTGTGTTCTTTCCGACATACCTGTAAATGTGGGGGTGCAGTCATTGCGGAGTGGAAGGAGTTCGCGGATAGAGGTGGGGGAAGCTTGATGTTCCCTTCTCTGATCACTTTCTTATGCCAGAGGGCTAAAGTTCCAGAGGAGGATGATGATAATTGGGTCCAGCCTGATCCCCTTTTCCATCCATTACAGGCGAAGGGTTTTGAGACAACGATTGTTAGTCAGAAGAGGAGGAAGGTGGACGATGTAGGTGAGGGGGGAGCGGAGCTGGGGCTGACACTGGAGCTGGGGATGGTACTGGTACTGAGGCTCCCCGTATTCAGGGTCCCTTTGATCATATAGATTCACGCTTTGATAAGATGGTGGCCATGTTCCGGATGATGTCCACGGATTTTGGTGGTTCCAGCTTATTAGGTGCTGCTGCTAGCTACCCCACACAAGAGGGGATGAAGGGGTAGTTTGATACCCAGAAGAAGATGGGGATTCACTCACCAACCTTCAGACTATATATACCACACTGGCTAAAAACCATGGTGAGCTTTGTCGTGACTTTGACAGGGAGAGGATGAAGAACAGGTCACGTGACAAGCTAAACATCAGGTCTTGGAGGAGTATCAAGGGAGTGTGGGGTAACATGTACCCCAATATGCCGATGCCAGTGGAGGATGATGATGACTCTAAGCAGTACTCCTTCGAGAGCGTACGACGAGAGGATGTGGATTTGATGATGTCAGTGGCGGCGGCTCGAATGATGATGGTGCGACTAGCATGCTGGCGGCCTAAAGATCCCCCTTTCCCCTTTACATTATGCTTGGTTGCCCTTGTAGGGCCTTTTATTTTCAGACAATCTTTTATTTGGTTTTCCTTGTTGGCTTGGATGTTTTGGAGAAAATTTCTGTTGGTTTGCTTTTTGTTGGATCTTGGTGGTTTGGTCCTTTGTTTTGGGCCATTTCTTTTTGTTTTTTAGGATAATTTGGATTGTAGTAAGCTGTCTTGGATGATTTCTCGCCCTTGTCGGGCTTATTTTATATGACTGCTACTGGTAGATTTTCTTGTTATGCATGCTGTTTTTGGCTGAATTCAGAAAAGGTTAAGTAATGGAACAGGGGAGTTCAGGTCTCTAATCTTCAGGCGCGCCGCATCAGCGCTCTCAGGACCCCGCTTCGATGGAGATGGGACCGCCACGACGGTCATGAGGCACACTGGGTATACTGCTATTGCGGTAGATAAGACGCTATAGCGGTGCCGTCACAGCGGGTGAGGGACCGCTATGGCCGTACCACTGAATAGCAACATCCAACATTTTTTGACAATTTGTACTCCCGAAATAAGCCAATTCGGAACAACATCGTATCACACCTTCCCGCATAGATACTAATTGGGATCGTCTAGATACCAATTGGGAACACCGAGATACCAATTTGACCGAAATAGCACGATTTGAAAGAAAGAAGGGAAATTTCCTGAATGCCCTATAGCCTCCCGGGGATGGGCACAGACGTCTCGTACCATTCCACGAGACTCTACTAGACATTGCTCTTGTACTCATGAGACTGGTAACCTAAGCTCTGATACCAACTTGTCACGACCTAATTTAGGATCACGCGGGCACCTACCTTTCCCTCCTCGGTAGGTGAACCCTCAATTCAATAATACTTCAATCAATAAAGACAATTTGACGAATCAGATAATTAAGTACAATTAACAGCGAAAATCAATTCATTTAATAACTTAATGTTGAAAACGATTACAACAGTTAAATAATTACAGACTCATTCTGACTCCTCACGACCTGGTCTAGACTAGTACAAAAGCGACTAAAGATCCAGATTACTACCACATTCTAAGACTCATCCTCCATCCTGGAATGAAGTGGGAGGAGGCCTTCAAGATAGGCACCCCGTATTTTCGAACATGTCACAATCAACAACCTGAAAACACTCTACACCTCAAAAATGGTGTAGCAAGAGCAGTATCAGTACACTCAACGCGTACTGAGTAAGTATCAAGGCCGACAATGGTTAGAAACACATATCAGTAAAAAATTCACAAATAAGCATGATAAGCAACTAGATCAGACCTATACATCTAATTTTCGCACGCTATAATATCAAGACTCTTATCCTACATTATACATCTATTTTTCGCACACTATAATATCAAGACTCTTAACCTACATTCTTTCTTAAGCCAAACATATAACTGATCCCGCGAGTGATCTAAGAGATAAGTCAACAGGTATAAGGCAATCAAAACGTAATCAAGTACACATCATCGCCTAAGTAGGACATCTAATCCCAATTATATCAAGTCCCGATAGGTCCAATCCGAATCCAATATTACAAGTGCAACACCAAATCATCTCAATATAAACCGCTATGTAATGTAATGCAATAATGTATGTATGCAATGTAATGCCATGCAAATGTTGTGTACACATGTACTGCGGACGGAAATATCGACATCACGGTAGCACAACCCAAGGTGACTCGCGAAGTCTAAGTGCCACCCGTCCCGGATCTTTGACCAACAGACAGACGGGACCGCGGATTTTTGCCAACGAAGGGTTCTCACTGGCACCATTTCACGACCTAATTTAGGACCGCGCGGGCACCTACCCTTCCCACCTCGGTAGGCGAACCCTCTATCGAATAACACACCAATTAAACAAGGACAATCATTCTAACTAAACGATATTTGGAGGTATCAGCGGAACATGATAATATATATTTAATAAGCTCAAGTGTTCATATGATTACAAACTCGATCCAATTTCCCATAATCTGGTCTAGACTAGTACAAGAGCGACTAATGATTCCAGATTACCACCACATTCTAAGACTCAACCTCCGTTCCGAAAATAAAGTGGGAGGAGGCCTTCTAGATAAGCACCGCGCATTTCCGCTCTTGTCACAATCAACCACCTGAAACAATTTACACCCCCAAAAGGGTGTAGCAAGTGCAATATTAGTACAATCCACGCGTACTGAGTAAGTATCATAGGCCGACAATGGTTAGAAACACATATCAGTAAAAGAATTCACAGATAAACATGTAACAACCCAATCAAATCATACGTCTATCTACCGCACACTGTACATCAATACCTTTTACTCGTTAACTTCACTCTAATGATCACCAGTCAATCTCACAACAATCTCGCAACTCACATATCATTAAATCGTTTGTTTTAGTCTAGTAGTCAACTCATCATAAAGACACTTGTTATCCTACATCACATAGAGACCAAACATATAACTAATCTTACGGACGACCATGGGATACTTCAACAAGTTCAATCAATAAATCCGAATCCAAGTACACGTCATTGCCTAAGAAAAGCATCTAATCCCAAATGTGCCAAGTCTGAATATATCAAGTCCGAATCAAACATCACAAGTACAACACCAAACATCTCAAAATCAAATCATAATGCAATGCAATTTAATAATGTATTAATGCAATGCCATGCCATGCCATGCAAATGCTGTGTACACATATACTCCGGATCTTTGCCCAACAGACAGACGGGACCCCAGATCTTTGCCCACGGGGGGTTCTCACCGGCACCACTCTGGAGGACCCGCGGAGTCCATGCACTATCAGCGATTCCGAAACTAACATCGGATATCGGCCATGCAATCAACGATTCCGGAACTAACATCGGATATTGGCCATCTTACGTCACTCAAGTAAAAGAGTTTTATCAAGTATCAACTTCACTCAATCAACGATTCCAGGATGAACATCGGACATCGGCCATCTCACATCACTCCAGTAAAAGATTTTTATCTATTATAATCAGGATATCAACAATGTATCATGAATGGATGAGAATGCGTGCAATGCATGAGTCAACATCAACAGTCTGATCAATATCACAAGTACCAACAATATATCTGAATCACAAATACCAACAGTGGGTATGCCAACAATATATCTGAATCACAAATACCAGCAATGGGTATGCCAACAATATATCTGAATCACAAATACCAACAGTGGGTATGCCAACAATATATCTGAATCACAAATACCAACAGTGGGTATGCCAACAATATATCCGAATCACAAATACCAACAGTGGGTATGCCAACAGTATCGTAATCTAGATGATAATAGAATCCAATATTTATCAACAACTCATGGCATCAAGCCGGCACAATGGAACAATCAAATCACAACACAATGGGGTGGCTAGTCCCAAACACACAACAGGTTAATCAAATCGATATACATTATTACCACTTCCGTAAATTAGCCTATTAGCTTAGAGTAAGTAATCTCACCTACACTCACAATCATTCGTCACAACTCAATCTAGAACTCAGTCACAATAGTTGGTGCATTTTATCCTTCCATTTATCAACTAGATTCACTATTAATGGCATAACACAAATAATCACGTATTACGGGAATTCTCATCATTAGACACAGAAAATAGGTATCACCCGCTACCCCCAAGTCACATAAAATCCATTGATATTCAAGAAAGCCGCATCATACATCCTAAAGGATCTACAGGCCACAAGCCCGAACACACAATCACACATCAATACCATCCTAGGATTCCATCCCAAATCGGGAATTCCTACACATGCATTCTCTATTCCTTCTAATACACGAATATGGGAAACTAATCGGAGTCTACCGAAAGGGAAGCCGTAACCTACCTGGCAGCCGAACAGGTGCCACAAACCCACATCTTGTTTTGTCTTTCAAAGCGTCTCCAAATAATCAAACTCTATCACATATGAATGCTATGTAAGATATCATGAATAATGATACCCATATTGACTATATTCTATTCAGGTCAAAAACCCACTCTTTAATTTGGGAAAACGGGACTCAAGGGCAAAACGAAAATTTTATGACCAAAATACCAAATTCAATACCAAAGGGTCAAAACCCATTATTTTAATCATAGAATACTTAATTAATTCTCAAAATCATCATTAATGTGAAAACCCCCAAATTTAGGTCTAAGAACCCTACTTTTAATCCCACAATTTTACCTCTAAAAATCGAAGAAACATGTTTATATAGTTTATAATCATCAAATTCATGCTTAATGAAGCTAACCCAACCAATAATACAATATTTCAAAGCCAAGAACCCATTAGGAAGAAAACCCGTAAAACCCTTACTTTTAATCCTAAGCTTTTATGGAAAATTATGAATCTAACTAATCCATTCACAACGTTTTCAAGCATATTCAACATTAATCTTACTATTTATGAAGACTCTAGGAAGCCAAATTGATTTTAGAAATCAATTCAAAAATCCCATCTAAAGACCCATTAGATTCTAAGGATTAAGAGAGGTTAAAGAACCAATAACAAGTTAGAGGAGTTACCTTCATGAAGAATCCTCTTGGAAACCTAAAATTCGCCTCCACATAGCTCTCCAACAAAAATAGAATAATGAATAGGATTTTTAGATCTCAAACTTATAAAGTAGGGTCAGTCTCAGTCAACACCGCTACAGCAGTCAAATGGCCTCCCCAGCAGTTGTGCAGACCGCTACAGCGGTCCTGGCCAAAATACACACTACCGTTGCAGTGGCTATCCCACCGCTACAGTGGTACCGCTGCAGTGGTGCTGGTGCCCCCCGCCCCCAGCGGACACCAGACACCAGAATCTAAAAACCAAGTTTCATGATTTTCTTTCGAGATCCGACAATCATCCGAGGCCTGATACAGACAACAAAGATGTGCAGATATACATAAAAATACACTACGAACGCACTCGTGGCCTTAGAATTTCCATCGGAGGCTTCGTTGACTAAGTCAACCCCCGATGGCCTAATTATCAACTTTCCAACCCAAGTCCCAAAACGCAACCGGGTGCATTGGGAACCGAACCAAGCCCACTAATCAACACAAATGATCATCCGGACCTCTCGAAATTGACAAATTTTTGAAAAAGGTTTGTTTACCCAAAAGTCAATCACCGGTCATATGGCAATCGCTTAAAGTCCCATTTTCCAAAAGATGTGCCCAAAACTCAAAACGTCGCCTAGGGAACCATGACAACTATCTCTTCAGGTCAAAACAACTCTAACATGACTCAGGAACTGGTCAGCGAGGGTAAAACGGAAGAATCACGGTAACGACAAAACGGGTCGTCACACACCACCCCAGGGGACCGGCGGAGTCCATGCACTCACTCAATCCACGATTCCAAAACGAACATCAAATATCGAACTCTCACGTCACTCAAGTAAAAATCGAGCCCAGCTCATCATAGTATTTCATCAACTATCATTAGTATCTCAACAATATATTATAAAGAATGAGAGTACGTGCAATGCAAGTATCATCATCAATAGTCATGCTCAATATCACAAGTACCAACAATAGGCATGCCAATCAATATATCCGAATAACAAGTACCAGCAGTGGGTACGCCGACAATATATTAGAGTCACAAGTACCAACAGTGGGTACGCCAACAACATCGTAATTAAGATAGTAAAACAGAAACCCATATCTACCAACAACACATAGCATTAAGCCAACACAATAAAACAATCAATTCACAACACAACGTTACCACTTTCCCTATCAACCATTCCTATATGATAAACCATCTTCTACTTACAATACATAATTACTACCAGTCTAGAATTAATTTACTATCGTTGATGTATTTTGTCCCTCCAATTATCAACTAGATTCACTATTAGTAACACAACACAATTAATCGCATATTACGGAAATTCTCATCGTGAGACCTAGAAAATAAGTACCACCCACTACTTCCAAGTCACATAAAATCCACCGATACTCAAGAAAACCAAAGCAAGAATCCTAAAGAATCTACAAGTCACAAGCCCGAACATACAAATCGCACAGCAATACCATCGTATGATTCCATCACAAATCTCCAATTCCTACGCATGCCCTCTCCGTTCCTTCTAATACATGAATATAGGAAGCTAACAGGAGTCTACCGGAAGGGAAGCCGTAACTTAACTCAAGACCGAGCGGGTGCCACGAACATCCGTTGATTCTTCAATTTGATCATCATGTCGTAATCCGCACGAAGGAACTTTGAGAGAAACATGAGACCCAAGAATGGTAATCATCATTAGAATTCTTATAAGGGATTTCGGGTTCATAAGGAAGATTTGGGAACTTAGCCTACCTCTAGATTTCATTCATAACTTCACTAGGCGATTTGTCAACCTCTTCCCATGAATAAAATCAACTATGATAAACCATTAGCTAGGTAAAGTTACCATTTTTAGCTCTATCCTTTAGAGGTCCATTTTCAAGATTCATAAGGAGACCCATTGATAATCTAGTAAGGAAATGATAAACTAAGTTAGTAATCATCCTAGGGTGATGAACAAGAGAGTATAATTCAATGAAATCCATATTAAGAACAACTAGCCAATCATCTCTTTAAATCTAGGAAATTGAGATACCCATTTTTGTGATTTCTAAATGAGGATCGCTAATGTGAAGAATGAATGGATGAAGTTAGAAGGATTACCTTTCCCAAGGAAATATCATTTTTAGCTCAATAATTGCTCCAACGGCGGCTGGACTATTTAGGGTTTGGAAAAATGAGGTCAAATCCCGAAATGAAATCTTAAATAGGTATTTCACTGTACGTGACCGCCCTAGCGGTATGTTCACCGCTTTAGCGGTATCGCTACGGAGGCTGAGTGGACGCCATGACAGCTCACTAGCCACTTGCTCTTACTGCTAAGGCGGTGCTTTGACCGCTGCTGCTTCACCGCTGTAGCGTCAGTGTTGGCGCTGCGGCGGCCCAGCTGGACCTGGTGGCCCACACTTCAGTCTCTCACGCGATGCGCCCAACGATTTCTATTGAATAAGCGATTTCCAGAAACATAACTAGACGAAGACATTTTTACGGAGTCGGAGTTGCGGTTTTCTTCAGAATTCACAGTAACGACGAAACGGGTCGTTACATGATATGTTCAAATCTTTGACATGCTTCAACTGCGAAATCATATTAGAATTCACAATATGTGTCTTTTAAACTCTTGTATATTTGTAGTAGCTCCAGTGCATCACTTTCAATATTGGTAGAACTTTCTGATTGAACAAAGATCTTTTCCGTAAAAGGCAATTGACCTGGATCTACTCCCTTTTCTAATTCAAACACCCTTCTTATTAAACCCATAGAACAACCAGCTCTTGCAAGAAGTGTAATTCACTTTTGATCAACAGTGTCAATGTTTCGATAAGCGGGGAGGAATCTCACGTCCTTATCACTCAATAGGTCATGGTTGTGGACGTTGTCAAAACATACCACTGTCCAACGAGTGGTCCCATCAATTGCGTCTTTGGCAATAAACATTTTGGCTTTACAATTACATCTGGAAGATTTTTGATCTCTTTGTCACTCTTTTTCTGCTATCATTTGAGGATGAGGGCTACCGGCTCGACGACAAACTTAATTCCTTTTATAAATTCCCATAGGATGTTTTGCACTTCCCAAATGGTGCTCACGTCTAACTGAGAAACTATTTATTTTAGCAAAATTTACATAGCAATTATAAGCCTCATAATCACTATTAAACACGTTGCCTCTCTTCAAAGTACCATCATTGTTACCACTAATAGTTTCTCGTCCAAGTTCTTCATGTAAAATTGTTGTAGATCCTACAACTAAATCTTCATTAATAAAGAACCCAATGTCATCACATGGACACCGACTTCTTGAAACTCCTATAATAGAATCACTCGTACTATTAATGACCTATATTTTTTAAACCCATCAAAAGAGAATTTTGTCAGCACACTAAGCCATCCAACTGTAAAATCAGTTCACTAAACTTTAATATTGGGTTTTACCAATCAAAAAAACAAGAACAAACCTAAAGACACAAAGAATATATAAACAAAAATTCCTTAATTGATGGGCACCACTGTTTCCAAAAGGAAAAAGTACCTCCATAATCTAATCCTATAATTTGATCAACAAATGGAAAGGTATTAAAAAACTATATTCTTACCTCCATAATGCATTGATCAATGTTGGAAGAAGAGAAAACTTGCAAAATAGAATTGAAATTTTAAGGAGAAGAATGGGGGTGAAAAATGAAAATTGGAGAGGGAAAATTAGGGAATTTTGGAGAATAGACTAAAAGGCCCATATTTTTTAATAAGTTGGCAGGGCATTTAAATAAGCTAAAAAGTTGGGAAGGGGCGGGTAGTAGTATATTAGCAAGACCATATATATATATATATATAAAAGTCCGCTGACGTGACACAACCACTGGAATTGCTTTTATCTATTTTTACAAATTTTTGGCGACTAATTCCCAATTTTCCCAGCCTAAACAACTATTTCTGCCAAACAGCGGCAGTTGTAAAGCAAAAGAAAAAGACGCCTCCTTAATTTTCTTCATTGCACTATACCTCTTCCTTCTTTCTCAGAGTGAATAACGCATCGCCCTTTACACTGCTTTCTTCCTAACCGACATTATCGCTACCATTGCTGAAGACATTATTACTGAAAATATAATGGCCCATCATCGACAGTATCCGACTGTCCCTAATACTGCTTCCCTAGAAGGGTTCAACAGCCCTTATGTAAAGACGCCATTATAAAGCATCCTCATAAGGTATCCATACTTTTTTACCTCCCCCCCGTCCCCCATAATTTTTAATTATAGGTTACTTCTTTTATCAATTCCTTCTACTTTGGGCACAGATTGGTGTACTAAGTTATTTTAGATCCTTAGAATTTTTTTCATAAATGTGTTCTATTTCTGAATTAGTTGAACTTCTTAAACCCCTCTCTCAATCATGTATCTATTAACCTACTTACTGAGGCTGTTAAATTCCTAAGTGCAAGGAATTAGCCTGCTCCGTTCAATCCAGAAGGCTATTTTGACATTGCCAAAACATACACCTAAGTCAAGGTCATGTTGGGGTAAGTTTGACTTATTGATTTCAGATTTTCTGTAGGTTTAGTGACATATATATATTGCCTAAAAACTTCTATTATACGGTCTTACTACACTGGCTGATTTTTCTTTTTCCTATTTTGTTCTTTGTGGATATTGATTTAATAAATATGCATTAAATAGGATTTTGAAAAGATGACTAGCATCGGAGATTACTAACCAGCCAGTCTCTATGGAGTGTAGGCGATTCATCACGTTTGCATAAACCTGATTTCACTCTGCTTTCGGTTTCATTTGTGTGTTTTGTCAACTTTCTGATTCATTATGTCACTGTTTTATTATCTTGATGTTTGCTCACTATTTCCTTTGTCTGGTTATGTTCCTTTTTAAAGGAAATGATTTCTATTTTCTGTTTTTCCTTTGGTTCATTCTCTGTTTCCTGATGTTTGTGTAATTTTCATTATAAAATATGTATTTTGATGTTAATTAATTGAATAATTAAGTTGATGTCGTTAGTTATTAAGTGCATTAGTTTTTCTTCAGTATTCTTTTTGTATTTGAAGAAGCTTGCATTGTTTCTATTTGTAAAATTATTTTTGTGAATTGATATTCTATATATATTGAAGAACATGGTTTTGCTTTGGTTTTCTATGCAATTCAGAAAGAGAGGTTTTTGGATAATTTTCCAACATGGAACATGCCCAAGAAACATCTAGATATCACCAACCTCAAATTTTTTCAGCTAGGAAAGGGAAGAAAATAAAGAGGAAAATTCAGAAGAAGTTTCCCAAATGCCAAGTAATGAGGAACTAATAGAAAAGTGCCAATTGGAACTGAAATTCTTAATTTGGATCAAGCATATAAGGATCAATGTCATGAAGCACTCCTTCATATATACATGAAGAACTTTCCACACAAGTTCTGGTCATTTCCATGAAGTTGAAGTTCATGGTAAGTTCAGCTTCCTTTCCTTACATTGTAAAAACAAATTTTCTTTCTCTCTTCGCAGCTAGGATTCTGTTATTTCTTATTTCCTGGTTAGTTCTTTTCAAGAAGTAAAACGAGGAGTAACCCTTTACCCTAAGGTTTTATTGTCACAAAGTTACTATTTTTTCTTTGTGTGTGTGTCGCATTGAGTCCTAAAGAAGATTAGGTAACAGAAGTAGAATTGAAAACATTATCGGTAGATTTGGTCCGAGGTCAATTTGCGATGTTAATTGTGATATTCGCTTTGGCAGACTTAACTTCTCTATATACCCAGAGCAAGCAATGCCTGCAGCAGTCAATCCTACGAGTCTCTTTTCCAGAGAACCTCACTTGGTTTTTTGCCAAAATTTCATCTTGATTTCAATGTGTGCATATGTGAAGGTAAGTCCATAACTTCATGTTTTCTCTTGGACAACCTAATGTGATTATAACACCTTTAACGGTTGTAATCAACTTTGGTCTTTTGCTTGTTTTCGGTTTTAACTTTCTCAGCTTTCGAGTGACTCAAATTTAAAAGAAATGTTTAAACCATAAATCTATATATATGTATATAAAGCTGGGAATAGAAAAGGTGATGTGGCACCTTCCTATGCCCAGCAATTGCATTATCTCTTTTCTCCTTTTTGGGGCAATTTTCACTTTCCCCCCCTTTTTTTTTTGCCTATTTCTTTCATTTATTATTTATGTGTGTTGCATAAGGAAAAACTCAACACTCGCTTTTAATTTTTACCATCAAGTCACCAACAGTCGCTTCCTTATTTTCCTTCTCTTCTTCATTCTCTCGTTGTCCACCGATTATGGTGTCTATTGATGGGAACAAAGCGCCTCCATCTCTTCTCCTTATTTTTCCTTCTGTCATTGGTTCGTATTTCCCGCAAATTTTTCTCCCACTACAGATTGCTATTTTGCTTATCATTGACCACTTGATGATTATTCGACCCATTTTATGCATTTTGAAGTGCTGATTTTTAGTTAATCAACCCATATTATTTTTTCCAGTTTATCACTCCAAGGACTCTATTACCAATGTACTACTGATATCAGTAGTTACAGGTACAATATTCTTGCCTGTGATTATGTAATTTATTTTTTCTGTGGATTTTGTGTGTTTGTTAATTTTCTCTTACCTTTTTCCTTTGTCAGGAGATCCAAAAAGGGATTCGTTTGAGTCACATGACTTCCATCTATGAAATTCTTTTGATAAGATCATGATAATTGGACAAATTAGGAGACTATACAAGTTTGATATTATTTTTCTTTTGCCCTTTCATCTAATAGGTATTCTTGTGAAATACATCTCATGAGAAGTGTTATTTTTGTAGTCCATGGTATATAGTAAATGGTTAAGTTCAAGTAGTTGAATTCCTATGACATCTCGAGTAAAAAATTTATATCGTGTAGTTTACCTTTTATGTATTCATTTGTCTATCTCATGGGGACATGGAGATGCTATACTCAACATTCGCTGTTGTTTCTCAAACTATATTCTTTAGGCAATTCCGTATTGGAGCTCTAGAGGCGGAAATTTTAATGATAAGGAAAACAAGATTGTAAAAACCATAGATCCTCATAGAAGACATGTTAGAAAATACCCGGGAGTTAAAAAAAAAAGAAAAAAGACACATTACAAAATGCTTACCCTCAAAGAACTTATAATTGAATTTCATGACCAATATAATAGCTACTTGGCAGATCATTTTTCCTTTGGGATAGGCTTTTTGTCAGACGTTCTATCAATTGGAGCCTATAATTCCTTATGGTTAACCGATAATTTTAGAGTTTAGAAATAATAACGTGAGTTGGATACAATGAAGCGCACTATGAGACTCATTTTAGTTGATGGCAATTGAATTTTATGAACTTTATGACAAAACTATTGACTTGTTAGTTCCATGAGGTTGTGGTTCACATGCTTCACAGTCACGAATTTGAAATTGCACGGAGAAGTAAACCCAGATAATAGCTCTGAAATAGAAATAGAAGCAAAGCATGAGAAGGTGAAGCTTGAAATTCCTATTGAAGAAGAGGAGAATGTTGTATTGCCACATGACGATTGATCATTTCACATGGCAATGTGTTTATGACGTCTCGCCCAATTTACAATCGATCTGAATGTGAATTTCTCACATAACATGTTACTTTCTTCTGTAATTATTCGTTGGTGAATTGTAGAGTTTGCCTTATCTGCCACCCCCCCCCCCCCCAAAAAAAAAAAAAATTAAAAAAAATTATGTCATATAATGTTGTAATTATTTCTTGGTGATTGTAGGAAATTGGTTGTCATTCTTCTTAACACTCATAAACCACATTGAATCTCATCTTGGCACCAGGCTGCACCTACTCAGTTAAAATAAAACTAAATTCAGAGAAGTTGGAATTAGGAATAAGTGATAATGTCGAATCTCCATAGTTATGTTTGAAAATATTGGTCTAAATATCTAAATTTTACAAGAAATGACCTTAAAGTTATTTGATTATTAAGATATTAGGGAATGATTATACGTAAGCTTAATGGGATCGTTGACCATTCGTGCGCGGGTAAATTATCTAGTAGAGAGCATAAATGTGCAATTATGTAGAGAAGTATTGAGGTGATTTTTGGACTTTTTAAATTATCATATAAATTCAAATAACAGTGATAAAAAGCCAAAATATGGAGTTAAAAGATAAATAGGAATGGTGACCATATAGAGGTGTCACATCACCTTGTCTATGTCTAACTTTATATTATAAACTAGTAAATTTATTCGCGCTTCGCATTGTTATAGACTTCGGGAATGGACTTCTTTTATATAGTATAATGGAGACAGAAGAGATAAATTTCATGTACATAAATAAAACAAATTAGTTCTATTTATAAATATTTTCATTAGAGTTAGAGCAGATATTATTTTTGTTATTAGATTTTATTTTTTTTTAAAAAGATTTCTTAAGAAAAAAAATTCTCTTTTTTGTACAACTTAATTTTTTTTTATAATTTTCTTTTACTTATACATGTATCAGTCTGTAGCGTTTGTTAATGCATGCGCTTTATTACTCTTTGACTAATACATGTTAGAAAAAGACACATAAACATTATATTTTCTATATTTGTTTCATTAGATAGTAAATTTTTTGTACTTTAAATAAAAGCCCGAAATAAATATTAACACCCATCAAAAAAATAGAATACTTTCTGATGTCCATTTTCTTCTCAAATATTGAAGTCTAAAAAATCCGTTGAAATCCACTAAAATTAAAGGAAATTTACTCTGTTGTCTAGTCAGTCCAGAGATAAATTAAGTAGCTAGTGAATTCAGCATACCTTTTTATCAGTTCTTTGATTCTCCTTTCTTCCAAGTGCTCCAGCTGCAAGGTGAAGGATTATCAACGCAAGTTTATTAACAAATACATTTAAATAGACAAAAAGGAAGGATGAATTAATCTCTCACACACACACACACAAAAAAAAAAAAAAAAAAGCGAAATTTGATACCCAGGAAATAACGTAGAAATATTTCATTTCCTCTAAACTATTACAAGACGTCAAGACCTTTGGGTTTTTTTGGCATCTGCGTGACTAAGAGGAATCCATACTATTATCTTCATTTTTTCTTCTCTGTTTGTTCTCCATATAGTGAAAGAATTGCGTCTCCAAGTTGAATTGGTATGATGTATTAAGAAAATGGAAGAATGGATACGTTAGTGGCACAAAATGGAAATTTGAATCTATATAAAATATAAAGCTAGACATAGACAAGGTCATGTGGCATCTCTCTATGGCCGAGAATGTTATTTATTTTTTTTCGCAAATTTTTGACTTTTTTTTTACATTTCTACCATTTATCTGCTACATTAAAAAGAAATTTAAGTGTCTTAAATTTCTAATATGTTATGACATGATCCTTGCAATTCCGCTGTTACATTTTCTTTCCAAGTACCTGGCTTTTAAGACCCTCCGTTTTAGACAAGTCTAGTAGCCTCAGGCCTTCTCCAACTACAAATAGTACTTAAAATAAGAATAGCACTTGCTATGACTCTTTCCTCTTTTTGTTTCCTATTTTCATTGATTTTAGTTGGAAATGTTATGCTTTTGATCTTTGTTTGAGGCTTCCTGTTAATTTTTGTTTTTTCTCCTCTTCTTCTTCTTCTTTTTTTTTTTTTTTTTTTTTGTTGTTGTTGTTGTTGTTGTTGTTTGTAGGCAGTGGCGGAGTCGGATTTCCGCTGAGGGAATTCAAAATATAAAAAAGTAAACATACGAAGAAGCCTAAGGGGATTCAACATCTGCTATATATACATAAAAAATAATTTTAACTTTATAAAAACAGTGTTTTTTTTTTCTGCTGAGGGGGTTCGGATGAACACCCTCGGCTCTATGTGGCTCCTCCACTGTTTGCAGGTTAGTGAAAATTGTTCCGAACCCCCTCGGCTCTATGTGGCTCCGCCACTGTTTACAGGTTAGTGAAAATTGTTCTATCGATAATTATCTTTTGTGAGGATTAACTTGCAACTTGCTTCTCCTTTCTCCTCCTTTCTCCTCCATTATTGTTTTTGTTTTTCTTTTCCTCTTCTCATTTCTTTCATGATTTCGGGTAGTAAACTTCTTCTCATAGCAAAAATTATTTAATATAAATATAATTGATGCTCCGTAGATGTTTCATTCTTTGAAAGATCAAGTGTATTTGTCTTCTCTGTTATCCTTCAGGTATAACATTTTATTTTTCCTGATGACAGTTTTATCCCTTTGAAATTATTAAAAATAAAGTTGTTCAAGAAATTATTATGGATACTTATGAAAATTTAGGATCTTCTTCCCATAGATTCTAAATATTTTTTACATTATTTGAAATTTATAGAGTTGGAACTGAAGGTGAAGTTGTGTTTTGGTTATACTTTTTGTAAAGAGTATTTGAAATAATGTTCATGCTTGAATGTACTTAAATATAACTTCAAAAGTGAAAAGTGAGTTGGAAAACATTTTATAAGTTGTTTTCCAAATTTGAAATACAACTTCAAGTTGGATTTGAAATTTTCAAACACTAATTTTCAAATAAAGTGAAAAATTATTCTAGGAAAGTGAATAATTCTTATGGCCAAACGGATCCTTCGTTGTTGAACATGAAAATTTTGTATATGATAATAAGGTTCCGGGAGTTAGATTATTCGCAATTTCTTTTAACATGTAAATAAAATTTAATTTAATTTTGTGAATATTTTATATTGTCTATCAGTTCTTCAATCGATTTTGGAATAATAATGATTTTCTTTTCATCAATAAATGAAATCTGTGAGGATTGATGCTAATATTAACCTGTACTGAGTTTCATTGATTCATCAATTCAATAGTTAATTGTTTATCTCCCTATATCCACATAGTCGATAAAAAGATCATTTTAAATCTATTATTGTACCGCGCGAAGCACAGACAAATGTCACTATTCAAAATCGCTTAGTCGTGCTGGCACCTACCATTTCCCACATTGGTAGGCGAACCCTTCTCTTACCCAACATATAATTTATCAATGCGGAAGAATAATATAAATGTTGATAAGCCTCAAATATCATATAAAAGTGGTAAGTGCGGAATATATAAATTACTCAAGGCATCTGGTCTGTATCAGTACAAGAGTCACAACTTACTACATAAGTCTAAACAAATAAGTACAAATATCTGAATATTGCCATGCAAGGCTCATAGAGGAATACTATCCGAAAAGTAAAAGACAGATATAATAAGGAATGGAAACTCGGGCTGCAGATCTGGCAGTAGCTCACCCTGAGTCTCCAACAACAACGTCTCGGACAACATTCTCGAGGATCAGAACCTGTCACACACTCTACATCCCAAAAAGGAATACCTAGAACTTTGGATTAAGAAGGATTTTTCACGGTGTATGAATAAACCCTTCAAAACTGGTTTTTCTAATTTCCTAAAAATTAGGTGACGACTCTTTTAAAACGAAGTCCGAAAGAGCACCGACGATTTCGAAGTAGCTTTTCCGAGCGCTAACCCTGCCCTTGAAAATGCGAACCGTTACACCTCCCACTCTGAGAACCTCCACGGTCCCCCTGAACTGTCTGAGAATCACCCCTACCAGACTGATAACCTCCCTTGTTAGGCTGAGCGCCACCTCTACCTGTCGTGTGACCACCCGTCCTAGTCTGAGCACGTTCCCACTAAAAGATCCCCCTCCTCTAACCGGACCAGCTGGGGCCTGGGATCCTGAAACTGACCACTCTGGTCACCCTATCTGAGTCTAGGACAAAACCTCTCGATGTGCCCCTGCTCGCCATACTCAAAGCAGACACAATCAAGAGTAGGCCTCTAAACTGACACCGAATAAGCTAAAAAACCTCCCTGATCTGAAACTCAGGACTAAGAGCCCCCCGCCTGGCTGATAGAGTACTGAACGACTCCAGATGAGCCTCCACCCAAAGTTGGCATAGTCTACTGAACCTGACGATCCTAGTAACTCTGGGATCCCCGTTCCTTAAAAAACGTACCACTAAAATTACCACCCTTTTGGGCCTTCTTCTCTGCATATTTGTTGTAGCCATCCTGACGGACACCCTCAACAGTCTTCACGTAATCCACAACCTCGTGGAAAGAACAATGTTTGATCACAAGCAGAAGAGCCGACAACTAAAGGGCAGTATTCAACCCCTTCACGAAATGTCTAACCCTCTCCTCCTCAGTAGGCAAAAGTTGGAGAGCATAACGAGCCAAAGAATGAAATCGGGACTCGTAAGCAGCGACAGAAGAGCTACCCTACTCAATATTTTTGAACTCATCACACCTCCTGTCCCTCAAGGTATGAGGAACATACTTCTCAAGAAAAATCTAGTACAACTGATCTTGACACCTAATTTTTGACTTCCCGTAGTTTATTTTAACACTCAAAGTCCTTGGATAATAAATAAAATGAGCTATGACCTTAAAGGGTTCAAATAATTTTTATATAAATTTTTCAGATCAATATTTTACTCCTTTAAATTGGTAAAAAGGTTGTTCATGACATCACAAATTATGTAAAAATTAATTGGTACCTTTTATGACATTTATGAGATACTTGTTAGATTTAATCAAAGAAAAAGGCATTCTGTTTAAAAATAATAATCATTTATTTGATTGTTTAAATTGTCAAAAATCAAAATTAGCAAATACTTTATTCCCTTCAATTCAAGGAGTTTGAGTAATTAAAATAACTAACCATTTCATCCCTTAATACCTAATTTTGTGTAATAGTAATTTGTCAAAATTATTTATAATTGTCTATAAATATTTTAATTAGGCTAATTAATCAATTAGGTGGTCATTATAGCAAATTGATTTTTAATTGTTTAATTAGTTTTTGTTATGGCCACAATTAAATTAACCAATTCATGGTTTAAGGAAATTGGGGTCATTTTTTGCCTTAATTGGAATTACCAAATTCATTGGCTCAAATTAATTAAGGTCATTAATGCAATTTAATTTTAAAATTTCCTAATTAGGCCAAATATGGCCATAATTGAAATAATCAATTAGATTGAAATCAATTGGGGCCACATTCATAAATTTAAGCCCATTTACACAGTTGGCTACTTTTAAATTATTTAATAGGCTAATTATGTCCTAATTTGATTATAATTAAAATATTATGACTAATAACCAATATTTTAGTTTTTGTCCGTTTATTAAATTACCTACTTTACTCTATACATATGTGTATATATTAGGTATACACACACACACACACACACACACACACTCACACACACACACACACACACACATATATATATATATATATATATACACACACACACACACACATATATATATATATATATATATATATATATATATATATATATATATATATATATATATATATATATATATATATATACACACACACATAAAACGGGGCCAGCCTTTTTTTTATGACTTGGACCAAGTCCAGTCCAAGAATAGACCACGACCCGGCCCAAGCCCAGACAGATTAAAGGGGATAATACCCCTTAAACATTTTAGTTCATACCAAACGACCTTTCCCCTTACCCCCTTCTCTCTCTTCCCTTTTATGTGAAAACCCTAGGCGCCGCACCTCCTCTCTTTCCTCTCTCTCAGCCAAAAATGGCAAAAATGCAGAGGTAGCAGAGAAATCGCAGCTTTTTCACGTCTATTGTGGTGAAACAATTAATGTTTCTACTTGATTTCACAAAAACAATTGCAAACACGGTAATAAATCGCCTCTTTTGCTCTATTTTTTTTATATCTTTCAAGTTAAATATATGATTTGCTGTGCTTTATTGTTGTACCTTACTTGAGCCTGATTGGTTGAACAAGAATGGATCAGATCGAGTCGTACAAGACTCAAATCTGATCATTCGTTGTTGATTCGAGTCGATCTGGGCAGTAGGAAGGCTTACAAAGGGTAATTTTGGGGAAATCTGGTTTGTCCCACATCGTGTGTTTAACTCCTTGAATGAACTTTGGGGTTCTATTTACTCTCACAAGTTAGGGGTTTTTGGAAGTTGAAAAATGCTCTCGACAACCTCAGAGCCTTAATTTGAGCATTTAAACTCAAAGCCTAGGCTCACAGTAAAATTTTAAAAGATTTAGCCTCGTTCTAGGGTTTGAGTCTTCTTTAGTTCTGAAATATTTGTGTTTTCTTTCATTTTTGTTGGTTTGAGTTGGAGATTTGGAAGCACAAAGGTTCCAAATTCAACTCTTGACATGGCTGCGCATAAAAAAGGTAACATTTAATCTTATTATTACCTCCTTGTATTTGCCTTTAAGTTTGGATGATGATATGTCTAATTTAGGAATATTTTTTTGCTTAGTTAACCTACCTTAAATTTATTTTCTTTAGTTTTTTCTTGCTTGTCTTGACTGCTGAGCATTACTGAGTTGGGCTATGTTGTTCTGGAGTTTTGTGATCACTTTCCTATGACCTTCCTTGTTTAGTTGAGTGTTGGTTTGTTGAAGTTACTAAAGTGAACATGTTTAGCTTAAGTTGATGTCCTGATGAATCATATTGGTCTAGGGTTATGTGTAGTGAACATATGATCATGATTACAAAGTAGTACTTTACAGACCAAGTCTAAATGGAGTTCTACTTAGAACCACTAGTATAATAATTCATTCTTTATCTGGATCATTTACTTGAGTAAGACTGAATTTAGAGTAAAAATGCGAGAAAAATGTTGAAGTAAGTTCAAGTTTAGAGATATACCGCTTAGAGTTAAGATTCACAATTGGTTGTGATGTTGAGAATAGATTTTGAGCCATTTTCCATTTGAGAAAATATAATAGCTGAAGTATAAATAACATTTGTTGTTTGTCTAGTCTTAGTATGAATATCTTGTTTGGTCATTAGATGCTTGAACTAAATCGTTTATTAGTCATTGATCAGAAGTAGGATAAACCTATTTGAACTATAGTAACTGATCCAACACCAAATGTTAACATACTTAAGCATGAATGATCCCTCCATGTGATCTCCTGAACTGATGGAATTGAGTGTGTTGTGAAGTTTGTCCGACCTTGAATTATTATGTGCCATCCTCATAAAGGGAAGGTGTGATCTAATCTGTCTTTCATTTGATGTACACTTAAAACTAAGGACCCCTGCCTTGTCTTAACTGTTTCATGAGAATAGTTCCCTAATTCTGAGAGATAAAAGGGCAAGGTGAGAAAAATAAAAATGGCAAATCTGTGTTCTAGTTTGTCAAAGTCCTCTATGATGAGCTATCTGTGTAGTGTCATGGTCATAACTGGAATTAGACAATAAGAGAAGAGCTGTTTTGACCCTTAGGAGTTTAAACACATATGTTTGTTTCTTCTGTCTTTGTTTATTTGTACATCACTTAGTCCATAAAATAAAGAGTCACATGTTAGGGTGCTGCATTAAAATAGAGGATTAACTACCTAACCTTTAGGAGGACCGTTGGTGGTATCACTTGGTTTAGGGAGTTTGTTCCTGCGGAGTAAAGGGTGAGCTTAGGTATGAACTGGAAGTGATGACCAGTGGAGCCTTTACTCCCCTTTTACTGAAAGAAAAGATCAGGAAAGGGTGGGGTGTAATGGCCTCACCCTGCACTGTATTTTCTTCAGGACCTGGGAACTCTCTTCTTTTTCTAAATCTCATTTCCTATAACCCTGGGATTTACCAGAGGTTCTTATAGACTCACCAAACATCAATTCTGAATAATAAGAACTATTAATGAAATCGCTGAGTCCCAAGTACTAGTATGGCCCATCATGAGATGTGTTGTCTGTTCCTGATGTTCGATGGCACTAAATTGTTGCATAAATGAGAGTTTTGATCCTTGTTCCTGTAGGATATTGGTACACTGAATGATATGGTAAAATCATGATATGCAATGGTTCCTGGTTCTGATAATGAACATGGTGGAAGGGAGGGTGTTGAGTGTTAATTAATTAAGGTAAATGATAAGTATGATATGGTTAATCCATGATAGTATCCCTTCCGATAAATATGATTTTTGACTGCTAAAATGGGTCTAAATGATTTTTATTAATTAGTAAAGTGAACTGGAGAAGTCTTTTGACACTTCATTTGGTTTGAACTTGGACTTTATGATGTCAGAGTTCCTTAATGGCTTTAAGCATGTAATTAAGGTCTAAGGTAGCTAACATAAGACATTGATATGACATTTGTGCTAACGGTGTTTCTCTAAAGCCAATCACTTAGTCTTAAAGGATTAAGAAGTGCAAAAGGGGAGCTTGGTATGAATCTATCTAGATCTTTCTTTGATAAACTGTATGTATCATTTTAAGTGTTATGGTTCAAATGATAAGTTTGTGGTGATCATGATTAGGAATGAGATTGAGGGCAGTGTTTGGCTCTCTCTTTGGGTTTAAAATATGTTGTGTCTGGCCTTGTCTTGTTCTGTTGTGTCAAATAAGGCTTAAAAGTGAGATGTGTAGATCTGTTTTGAACTCTGTCATTATCAAAAAGGGATTGAAAGTCATACCATAATTTGAATTCTAGGCTAAATAACTAAAAGTACTCATCTGAGTCCATGTTAGTTAAGTGTTTGATTGGGAATTGATTCAATAATGGTGTTTGTAGGGACATAGTGTTCATGGGCAAGCTATGAACCACTTGACAATAGAGGAGCCTTTTAAAGGCATCTTACAGAGAGGATTGGGAAGAACTAAGTCCAACTTGGTTCATACTACCTTCCTTCAAATAAAAGGTGCCATGGCATACTTTTTAAGTCTATGGGGTGTGTGTTTTCCATATGAATACATTTGACTCTACAATCCTGAGTGCATTTAAAATGAAGTTGACACTAGTCCTAGTTAACATGTGTGATTGTCTCATGCCCAAAGTCTGAAAGAAAGAAAAAAGAGAAAGCATATGTCAAAGTTGCTAACCTGGATTTATGCCTAAGTCATTAAATTTAGAGCAAGCTGATTCAAGGCTTAATAGGAAAGCCTGCCTGTCATGTCCCCTCTTGAAATCTTTGAGTCCTGGCCTGGGCCTTAGCACTTGGTCCATGTGTTTAGGGACCACTACCTGATTGGTTGCCTTATCGGAACCTCTATGACTTGGCTAGATAGAGCCTACAATATGACATGCCTGTTGGACATTCAGTGTCATGACCCAAACCGATGAGCCATGATGAGTGCCTGATCTCTAGTGACCAAACACCCCTATACTCGTATCTGAACAACATTAAATAACAAGGGCCCACAAATAGCTCAAAACGAGCTTATACTAACTCATGAAAGGATGTCATCATGAACTCTGCACAATCTGTACATATACAAGCTGGAAAGAACAATGCAAGCCGACTAAGCCGCTACATATGCTATGCAACAAAATAAGAGCCGTCATGGCTACCTAATATCCCAACTATGTACAACTGTCTACAAACCTCTAATGGAGTACAAGCTATAGAGAGGACATGATAGGGCTGCCGTCATACCCATATATACAAGTCCAAATAACTTACCAAAACGAACTGCAGCCCCGAACCAAGTGGAGCGCACTGACTACCGCTGGATAGAGGTCTTACTGAGCTGGACCACCTGTCTATATACCTGAGCCTGCGGGCATGAACACAACCCCCCCGATCAATAGGGGAGTCAGTACAGATAATGTACTGAGTATGTAAGGCATAGAAGTAACATAAACATAAGAATCATGAACTGAATCTAAACTCAAAAACCAACTGACGGTATGTATGAATCTGTATGACTGAGTATCTGAAAGTATTTGCATAAATCTGTATACTGACAATGCCTCCGGACACATGACATGCATGCTCTCAATGATAATCATGCTCATGTATGTATATATATATAGGTCATAGTGCTGAAGAACGTTCAGCTCGATCCATATATCATATAGTAGTGCCGAGGAAAGGCCCGATCCATATATGATAATGCCAAGGAACGTACGGTCCGATCCATATATTATCATCAAGGTGCACCAGCTAATCAGGTGGTAATGCGTATATAACGCCTATCCCTTTCCCCATACCCCATATACATATAATATACGCGTATATAACGCCTTCTGGTCACGGGTCAATATGCATATGTATAATGAATGCAATGCATATGTAAGATGAAATAATAAAACTCTCAAAATAATATGATGTCATACTAACTCTGGTGGGCAACTGCAGAGCTAACATTGCTAATACACGGAATCTCAAGACCCATGAACAGAAGGAACATAATAACAGGGGTACAGGATCATCAAAGACTGAAGTACTCCTAGTGCTTCTGAGAGTAGAGAAATATGAAAGCTCGTTCACTCGCTTGTACATTCATATCATAGGATCATGCCAAAAAGAAAGAAAGGATAGCCTTAACATACCTTTTTGGTCTTTTTAACTACTTAACGCTTATCCTCCCAAGCTTGTAAATCTACATTTAAGAGAATTCATACCATTGTTAGGCTCATCTTCATATGCTTGTCTCAAGCCTTCAAATTAAATCTTTTTAGAATCTGCCAAAATTCGGGCAGCATCTCCCCTGTTTATACCCCTAGCCCGAAATCACAATACTAACAACCAACACAACAACAATAACTCTAACATCAACAACATCATCATCCATACCAAAATATTCCATAAAACTTCTCACACGATGTTCATCCAATTTCTCAATCCACAAATTCGTTATACGATTATCTAATAACTTTATCTTCGTAAATAAACCAAAATTAATATCAATAAGGAAAGATTCATACCTTGCTCTTAGTGGAGTCGCAATATCTTCAATATTCACCTTGATTTCAGGCCCAGAGTTCTCGCAATACGATATTATAATCACAACTACACACTGTCCGAACCTAAATCCGGAGATTCCACTTGATTCGCGTTGAACTTTTATGGGTGGAAGTTGGGGAGAGATTTCAGAGATTTTAGGGAAGTTTTGGGGTGTTTGGATGAAGAGTAAGGGGGTAACCCCCCTTTTATAACGTTCTAGAGTCTGCCTGCACCGACTTAGAATTTGCTCAGCGCGTTCGCGCCACCTTGGGGCGCGTTCGCGCCTCCTTGGTGCGTGTTCGCGCTGAGTTATCCCTTGGTCCTCTGCGCGTTCGCGCCACCTCGAGGCGCGTTCATGCAGAGTTAATTCCGTGCTCTAGCAGTCTGTCTTAAAATGCTCATAACGTTTGATTTCGATGTCAGATCGATGGGCGATCTGTTGCGTTGGAAACTAGACTTCATGAAATTCATTTTAGGCTTTTACTTTACCTCAAGACTCTTCATATGCTAAAAAATGTTCTTTCCCCAAGTTAGACCAAAATTATCGTACGAAATCTTGCCCAACGTTTCTCCAAAGCCAAAAACTTAATCTCGACGTACAAAAACTACGAGGTGTAACATCCTCCTCCCTTTAAAAACATTCATCCTCGAATGTTAAATCTCTTTGGAGTTCTACGAAAATTTTGCTAGAGTTTCCCCTGTAACTATACCACTACCATCTTGCACAGCAACCCAAAATAATGCCACATTGGGCCACATGCTAAAATATACAACAATATGGCCTCACACGACGAATCACAATAGCTATAAATAAATCCAATACCTGGGGATGATGATGTCTCAAACTGGGCCTCCTGGGACAACGGAAACAAGTGCGGGTACTTAGTCTTCATCTCCTCTTCCGCCTCCTAAGTTGTCTCCTCGACGTTACTATTTCTCCAGAGTACTTTAACAGAAATCACATCCTTGGTTCGTAGCCGACGGACTTGCCTATCTAATATAGCCACAGGGATTTCCTCATATGATAATTGCTGAGTCACCTGGATATCATCTACCGGTACGACTCTTGAGGGATCTCCTATGCACTTACGGAGCATGGACATATGGAACACTAGATGTACAAACTCCAAATCAGAAGGTATCTCTAGCTCATACGCTACCTTACCCACCATACGAATAATTCTATATGGCCCAATGTATCGAGGGTTTAACTTACCCTTCTTTCCAAATCTTATCACTCCCTTCATAGGAGAGACTTTTAAGAAAACCCAATCACCTACCTCAAACTCTAGCTTACACCGCCGATTATCTGCATAGGATTTCTATCAACTCTGCGCCGCTAATAACCTTTCTTGAATCACGTTCACTTTGTCAACTGCTTGCTGTATTAAGTCTGGGCCTACTAATCGATTCTCTCCAACCTCAAACCATCCTATAGGTGATCTATATCTCCGCCTATATAAAGCCTCATAAGGAGCTATCTGGATACTGGAATGGTAACTATTATTATATGCAAACTTAATAAGAGGCAAATGATCATCCCAGCTACCTCGGAAGTCGATCACACAAGCTCTCAGTATGTCCTCAAGTGTCTGTATAGTACGCTTCGCTTGTCCATCTGTCTGCCGATGAAATGCGGTACTAAGACTCGCTTGAGTCCCTAATCCATTCTGGAAAGATTTCCAGAAGTTATCTGTAAATTGCGCTCCTCTATCTAAAATAATGGTTGTAGGAACACCATGAAGTCGTACAATCTCTCTAAGATAGAGCCTTGCATAATCCTCAGCTGAATAAGTAGTTTTGACAGGTAAGAAGTGGGCTGACTTTGTAAGCCTATCAACTATGACCCATATTGAATCATACTTTCGCTGAGTACGGGGCAAACCTGTAATAAAATCCATATTAACTACCTCCTATTTCCATGTCGGAATCTCCATAGCCTGTAACAAACCTCCAGGCTTCTGGTGCTCTATCTTAACTTGCTGACAATTCGGACACTGAGCGACAAATTCTGCTATAGCTATTTTCATACCATCCCCCCAATAAACTTCCTTGAGATCATGGTACATTTTTGTTGTGCCCGGATGAATGGAATAGTGAGAATAGTGGGCTTCCCCCATAACTTGCTGACGGAGGCCTGCAACATTAGAAACACACAATCTACTTCGATACCTAAGTGTTCCATCTCCTGTGATCACGAAAGATGTCTTTTCTTTCTGAGGAGCTGTATCCCGATAATGAACTAAAACAGGATCTTCATACTAGCGTTCCTTTATCTCAGCTACAAAAGATGACACCGCTGTGTCTTGAACTGTAACTCCTGCCTCACCTGAATCTAACAACCGAACTCCAAAGCTAGCTAATCGACAAACTTCGCGGACTATCTCTCTTTTCTCGGGCTGCACATATGACATACTACCCATGGATTTACAACTAAGAGCATCGTCTACTACATTAGCCTTTCCCGGATGGTATAGAATATCAACATCATAATCTTTTAACAACTCTAGCCATCGCCTTTGATGTAAGTTCAAGTCGTTCTGCTTAAAGATATACTGGAGGCTCTTGTGATCAGTATAATATATCAACATGAATACCATATAGGTAGTGCCGCCATATTTTCAAGGCATGAATCATCGCAGCTAACTTAAGATCATAAGTTGGATAATTCTTCTCGTGCTTCTTAGCATAAGCAACAACCTTACCGTGTTGCATTAATACGCAACCCAATCCAACACCTGAAGCATCACAATATATCACATAGCTATCTGTTCCCTCCAGAAGAGTCAAGACGGGTGCTGAGGTCAATTTATCCTTTAATGTCTGAAAACTCCGCTCACATGCATCCGTCCATCGAAACCTAACTGATTTTTGAGTCAGCTTGGTTAGTGGGGCTGAAAGTGTTATAGCCCGTATTTTGTACGTTCGGATATTTCGAGGTAGTCGTGGTAAGTTAAGGGCAAGACCATTTTCCAAAATTATTTTAATAAACAAGTTGTTTATGAATATTATTTATGAACATTATTAGTATGGAAATATTGAGAAAGGCTAAGGGTAAAAAAGAAAATTCACAAATGGTTCATGGTAATATTGTGGAAAGGTTAGGGGAAAAATGGAAATTTCACAAGAAGTTCAAGAAGGTTCATGAAGAACCCCTTGTGGCCGTGTGGTGTGGGTGGGTCCCACCCATGGCCATGTGTTCATATTCTTATTTGTAGGGCTTAACTATATATATATATATAGATAAGTGGTGGGGAAAAATCTAGACATTTCATCTTTTCTTCCACAACACAAGAGCTTGGAGGAGAAGAGAAAAAAGAAAGAGAAAGAAGAGGGGGCCATTCGGCCATGGTTCAAAAAAAATTGGTCCATAGAAATTGATCAAGAAAAATTATCTTCTTCTAGTATTCTGACCAAGTGGAACGTCCCTAACAACGTGGAGTAGTTGTTGGAGCAAATAAACCATTTGTTCTTGCAAGTTGCAACTCTAGCCGAGGGAGAAGTGAAGTGGAAAAGGTAAGATTTAATCTTCTCTTCATATGTTATGGATGATTTGTATATGTTGGAGAGTGAAGAAATGGATGAAATTCATGAAAATATGGATGTTATGTTGTGGCCGTGTATATGTAGTGTATGGCCGTGCATGTGTTGTGTTGTGTTGATATGGTGAATTGATTTTATTTAGTGCTTTAATTATTGTTGTGGTAGATTCTATGATGTAAAATAAGGATTCAATGGTTTGAAATGAAGTTGTAATCGTTTGTGTATTATGGAAGAAGTTAATGTGATATTAGTATGGTTTCTTATGATTATAAGAATGAATGATATTGCTAAAGTATAGGTTGTTGGTGTAGTTTATGAATTTGGAAGAAAGGAAATGTGTGGTTAGTGTTCTTGTGGAGTTTGGAAGGTTTCGGGTGAAGTAGCATGTTGATTGGGTTGTTGTGAATGTTATGTGAATTGTTTGAAGTATTTTTGAATCATGTTAGAATGATTTTGGATGAATACTTGAATGCGGGATCATTGGTGTTAGCTTGAATATATTTTGGATTGAATTGAATATAAATGAAATGCGTCTTGAATTGATTATTGATGTTGTTGGCATGATTATTAGGATTGTTGTTGTTGATAAATTGGCCGAGTTGAATTCTCGGATTGTTGATTGGTAATTTGGCCGAGTTGGATTCTCGGGGATGTTGTATTTATAGGGGAAATGCTGCCGAAATTTCGGCAGATTATAAATGAATTCATTTGAAGGATTAAGACAAGTATATGATGACAAATCTAATGATTATGTAAAATCTTCTTGGATGTAGAATAGCAAGCTTGGATAAATAAGCATAGCTAATAAGGCGTGGCACAGGTATGTAAGGCTTACCCTTTCTTTCTTTTGGCATGATCTTTATGAAACGAACAAATGACGTATATGTATGATTGCAAAGAAATTCCTATTCTTAGAGCCACTAGGATGGCTAATATCCTTGATTTCCATAAGCTGTTTCATATGGTTTGATGCGTATTTATGAAGTCCGAAGATCCATTTGATATGTTTCCGAACGGCTTTCGAAAGATAATTGACATGACTAAAGTTTTGGTTTCCAAATGATAGCACGTTTGATTATTCCACTGAGTCTTTGATAAATTTTGATACGTACATATGGTTCCAAAAGCTCTACTTAATTTGATCCGTAACGATATCCGAAAGGTACTTGACATGATTGTTGCTTTGATTTCCAAAAATGGCTTCTGAAACGTTTGTAGAAGGTTCTGTACTAAAACGTCCATAACTTTTTCATACTAACTCGGATTGACTCGAAACGTGTTTATGATCCTCAAGTGTCGATTTGCACACCTATCTATCGAGTCTTGATTTATATGCATATAGTTTGTCACTACTCTGCTCGTGCACGCCTCAATATGTCTTTCACCGAGTCCCAGGCCGGGTATGTTATCGTGCGCACTCTACTGCATTGTTCACCGAGTCCCTCACTAGAGGGCCGGGTACGGTATATGTATATGATGATCTGCTGAGATGATGATACGTTATGGTGGCCAGGAGGGCATATGATGATTTGATTCACCGAGTCCCTCACTAGAGGGCCGGGTACGGTATGTATATGATATATGATGTTCACATGCATGATTTTATCCACCGAGTCCCTTAATGGGCTGGGTACGGCATGACTTCATTCACTGAGTCCCTCACTAGAGGGTCGGGTACGGCATATATATATGTATATGTATATGTATGCATGATGATATAAAAGTATGATGGCATGATTTTATCTACCGAGTCCCATGATGGGCCGGGTACGCTATGTGATAATGATATGTATGATTAATGCTTTAAAGGCAAGAGTTTGGTATTCTAGACATTGTATATGTTTCTGCACCCCTTATACCAGTTGTGATTCTTTTACTGTGATTCTTGCCTTACATGCTCAGTACATTTTCCGTACTGACCCCCTTTTCTTCAGGGGGCTGCGTTTCATGCCACGCAGGTACACCCAGATGAGTAAAGGACATTACTAGAAGATGCTTCAGCTGGATTGGCAACTCCATTTGCTCCTGGAGTGTTGCCGAGTCAGAGTATATGTGCTATGATGTTTTGTTCGAAGTTAGAGACTTTGCAGACAGAGTCGTGGGTATAGAATGTCAGTGTTGTAAGCGGCTCCATCAGCCGATGTGTCATTCTGTGTTATGATATGAATTTCATATGATTACAGATTTTGTTTGATTTGAGATTAACGAAAAAGTACATTTCTGAAAGTTGTAATATGTATTTCATCTTTATTTGATTTAAAAGTCCAAAAATATTATGTGTGCACTAAGGGTCAGAGGGTTCGCTCGGCCCTAAGTAAGGGTCGGGTGCCCATCACACCCTAGTAAGGTTAGGGTGTGACAAAGAAAAGAAAATCCCTCTACAAACCTCCTATAATATCCTGCCAGACCAAAGGAACTACGTATTTCTGTTAGGGTCGTGGGTCTTGGCCAATTCCTTACAGCCTCAATCTTTTGAGTATCCACTATGATGCCTTCATCTGAAATAATGTGACCAAGGAAAGCCACAGAGTTCAACTAGAACTCGCACTTTGAAAACTTCGCATATAACTCTCTATCCCGAAGAACTCTAAGCACTGCGCGTAGATGATCTGCATGCTCAGCCTCTGACGGTGAATAAACCAATAAATCATCTATGAATACAATCACGAACAAATCTAGAACAGGTCTGAATACAAGGTTCATCAGGTCCATAAATACAGCTGGAGCATTAGTTAACCCGAATGACATGACACGAAACTCATAGTGCCCATATCTAGTCCTGAAAGCCGTCTTCGGAATGTCTTCCTCTTTCACCCTAACCTAATGATATCCCAATCTCAAGTCTATCGTCGAGAAATACTTGGCGCCCTGCAGCTGATCAAATAAGTCATAAATCCTCGGAAGTGAATACTTATTCTTTATAGTCACTTTATTCAATTGCCTATAATCAATACACATTTGCAAGGAGCCATCCTTCTTTCTTACAAATAATATTGGTGCTCCCCACAGCGATGTACTGGGCCTAATAAAGCCCTTATAAAGTAAATCCCTCAGTTGCTGCTTCATTTCCTTCAGCTCGGCAGGTGCCATTCTATAAGGAGGGATGGATCTGAGTATCTGGTAATAGATCAATAGTAAAATTAATCTCCCGCTCCGGTGGAAAGCCTAGAAGCTCATCTGCAAACACCTCTAGGAATTCATTAACCACAGGAACATATTGAAGGGTCAGTGACTCTATTTGTACATCCTGCACCTGAACCAGGTGATAGATATACCCTTTCTTGATCATCTTGCTTGCTTTAAGGTAGGAAATAAACCTACCCCTCGGTGAAGCGGCATTACCTTTCCACTTTAAAATTGGTTCGCCTGGAAACTGGAATCGGACAACCTTCATTCTACAATCGACATTAGCATAGCAGGAGGCTAACCAATCCATACCCATAATGACATCAAAATCGATCATATGTAATTCAATCAAATCTGCTATGGCATGACGATTGCACACTATAACTACACACCCTCAATACACCCGCAGCTATGACTGGGTCGCCAACTAGTGTAGACACCTCAAAAGGTTTAATTGACTCGGGCTATACCCCAAATTTACCAGCAACAAACGGAGTAATATATGACAAAGTAGATCCGGGGTCAATCAGTGCGTATACATCATAGGAAGAAACTGATAATATACCTGTGACACCATCAGGAGACGACTCACGATCCTGTCTACCGGCTAGTGCATAGACACGGTGTTGAGGCCCATTTGAGCTAGACACTCCACTCCTCCCTCTCCTCCGTCCTGCTGAGGCCTGCAACCCTTGCCCTGGAGGGCGTACAGATGAAGAAGAACCAGCTATAGACCCCGTAGGCTGAGCAATGCCTACAGCATCCCTCATCAGGCACTTCCTCATCTTATGGCCTGGCTGACCGCAAACATAACAAGCACTTGATCCCAGTCGACACTGTCCAGCGTGTAACTTACCATACTAGGCACACCGGGGCAAAGGTGGTCTCACTTGGCCTAAATCTGGTCTATACTGAGAACCTGATGCTCTAGAACTCTGGCTCGTTCCGGAATAATAAAACTGGTCAAATCTCGGACCTAAAAACCGCGGAGGTACAGTCCTTGCCGAATGGAATGGATATCGGGAATACTGCTGTCTCTGTCGTCCTCTGAACTCACCCCGACATCTAAAGATCTAGCCCTCTTACCATGGCCCCAGTCACGCTCACGCTCTGTCCTCCACTGACGTTTACGATCTTTCAGATTCTGTGCATATACCTGTATGTGGGAAATATCCATGCCCAGCTGTAATGTAGAAGTCGTACACTCATCTATCAAATGTGACCCTAGACCAACCACAAAATGGTGAACTCTATCCGCCATCTCAGCCACCATGGCTAGGGAATATCTAGCCAAGGAATCAAAATGTACGCAATACTCCTGAACACAAATACTGCCCTGCTCATTACGCAAGAATCTATCTGCTCGGGCCTGTCGGACTTCTGGTGGTAAGTAATGGCGAATAAAAGCATCTGAAAATTCTCGCCACACTGTTGGAGGGGCTTTCTCTCCCCTAGACAACTCCCATGCCTGGTACCACTGCACTGCAATATCACGGAGCCGATAAGAATCCAACTCCACGGACTCAACCTCATCAGCGTGCATAACCCTTAAGGTCCTCTGCATACTACCAATAAAGTCCTGAGGGTCCATATTTTTCTTTAACACTGAGAACTCTGGAGGATCTAACCCAAGGAAAGTCTTGATCCTCGCACTACCAGCTCGGTCTGCCTGGTCAGCGCCAACTCCTTACCGCTGAGCCTGGGCAGCTACCAATCTGGTCAATAGCTTTACAACATCCCGCACATCCTAGCCCGGTGCGTTTGGCTGAGGAACTAGGGCACGTGCTGGAGGTGGGGTATGCGAAGTCTGAGATGAGCTCTCACTCTGAGACTTGCCCCGAATTCTGGTAGCCCACTGAGTACGACTAGTGGCCTCACCAGCCACTCTCTTGCCCTTCTGGGCAGTTGTAGCCTTCTTGCGAGGCATCGCTGAAATGAGAAGAAATTATTAGAAAGGAAATTCTTATCTCACAGCTCTATCGCACGATCTAGGATAGAAAGAATGACAACATCCTAAATGTCCTGTAGCTTCATGTTTATAAATGTGGTGCACGACACACCTGTAAACAAGACTATACTAGACACGGTCTGTAGACAGCCCTGGGACGGAACTGCTCTGATACCACTTCTGTCATGATCCAAACGGATGAGCCATGATGAGTGCCTGATCTCTAGTGACCAAACACCCCTATACTCGTATCTGAACAACATTAAATAACAAGGGCCCACAAATCGCTCAAAACGAGCTTATACTAACTCATGAAAGGATGTCATCATGAACTCTGTACAATCTGTACATATACAAGCTGGAAAGAACAATGCAAGCCGACTAAGCCGCTACATATGTTGTGCAACAAAATAAGAGCCGTCAAGGCTACCTAATATCCCAACTATGTACAACTGTCTATAAACCTCTAATGGAGTACAAGCTGTAGAGAGGACGTGACAGGGCTGCCGTCATACCCATATATAAAAGTCCAAATAACTTACCAAAATGAACTGCAGCCCCGAACCAAGTGGAGCGCACTGACTACCGCTGGATAGAGGTCCTACTGAGCTGGACCGCCTGTCTGTCTACCTGAGCCTACGGGCATGAATGCAGCCTCCCCGAGCAATAGGGGAGTTAGTACAGATAATGTACTGAGTATGTAAGGCATAGACGTAACATAAGCATAAGAATTATGAACTGAATCTGAACTCAAAAACCAACTGACGGTCTGTATGCATCTGTATGACTGAGTATCTGAAAGTATTTGCATAAATCTGTATACTGACAATGCCTCCGTAGGCACATGACATGCATGCTCTCAATGATAATCATGCTCATGTATGTATATATATAGGTCATAGTACTGAAGAACGTTCAGCCCGATCCATATATCATATAATAGTGCCGAGGAACGTCCCGATCCATATATGATAATGCCGAGGAATGTACTGTCCGATCCATATATCATCATCAAGGTGCACCAGCTGATCAGGTGGTAATGCGTATATAACGCCTATCCCTTTCCCCATACCCCATGTACATATAATATACGCGTATATAACGCCTTCTGGTCACGGGTCAATATACATATGTATAATGAATGCAATGCATATGTAAGATGAAATAATAAAACTCTCAGAATAATATGATGTCACACTAACTCTGGTGGGCAACTGCAGAGCTAACATTGCTAATACACGGAATCTCAAGACCCATGAACAGAAGGAACATAATAACAGGAGTACAGGATCATCAAAGACTGAAGTACTCCTAGTGCTTCTGAGAGTAGATAAATATGGAAGCTCGTTCACTCGATTGTACATTCATATCATTGGATCATGCCAAAAAGAAAGAAAGGATAGCCTTAACATACCTTTTTGGTCTTTTTAACTACTTAACGCTTATCCTCCCAAGCTTGTAAATCTACATTCAAGAGAATTCATACCTTTGTTAGGCTCATCTTCATATACTTGTCTCAAGCCTTCAAATTAAATCTTTTTAGAATCTGCCAAAATTCGGGCATCATCTCCCCTATTTATACCCCTAGCCTGAAATCACAATACTAATAATCAACAGAGCAACAACAACTCTAACGTCAACAACATCATCATCCATACCAAAATATTCTATAAAACATCTCACATGATGTTCATCCAATTTCTCAATCCACAAATTTGTTATACGATTATCTAATAACTTTATCTTCGTAAATAAACCTAAATTAATATCAATAAGGAAAGATTCATACCTTGCTCTCACTAGAGTCACAATATCTTCAATATTCACCGTGATTTCAAGCCCTGATTTCCCGCAATATGATATTATAATCGCAACTACATGCTATCCGAACCTAAATTTGGAGATTCCACTTGATTCACGTTGAAATTTTATGGGTGGAAGTTGGGGAGAGATTTCAGTGATTTTGGGGATGTTTTGGGGGGGTTTTGGATGAAGAATAAGGGGGTAACCCCCTTTTATAGCGTTCTAGAGTCTCCCTGCACCGACTTAGAATTTGCTCAGCGCGTTCGCGCCACCTTGGGGCTCGTTCACGCTGAGTTATTCTTTGGTCCTCTGTGCGTTCGCACCACTTCTAGGCGTGTTCACGCAGAGTTAATTCACTTCTCTGGCAGTTTGTCTTAAAATGCTCATAAAGTTTGATTCTGATGTCTGATGGATGTGCGATCTGTTGCGTTGGAAACTAGACTTCATGAACTTCATTTTAGGCTTTTACTTTACCTCAAGACTCTTCATATGCTAAAAGATATTCTTTCCCCAAGTTAGACGAAAATTATCGTATGAAATCTTGCCCAACTTTTCTCCAAAGCCAAAAACTTAATCTCGACGTACAAAAACTACAAGGTGTAACATTCAGGCTAGTGTGTAATGATTTTTTAAAGTTAAAATGACTTGATGAACCCTTTAACAACAAATAGACTTAGTCTAAAACTCAATTCCAGAGAATGTGGGAATCTCTCTTAGGTATGCTTATTTTGACATACGCTTGTCTTACTGCCATCATTAGTTGTTTGTTTTCTTTTCTGAATACCACTATGTCTTGTAATAGCTAGCTAGATTCAAAGAGGCATGGTTCTGTTCAGTTGTGCCATGCTTGTCTAGATTCCCAATTGATTTTATTACACTATAGTGTGATCCTGCATATGTCCTTTTGTAAATAAAATGAATGTTCTTATTCAGATGTGTAGATGAACCTGCTCAGCCGTGTATGAGGTCTCCATATGTATTTTTGTTGGTTTCCATTGTGGGAATTTCCTTGTTCTCTCCCATGAATATGCAGGCTTGTAGCTAACTTCCATTTGCACCATGTCTATTTGATTCTAGACTGTTTTGAACTATGTGTCACACCCCACCCTAGGTAAGGTGTGATTGGCACCCGACACTTTGCGGAAACCAAGCGAACCAACTTACAACGCACATCCTCTATGACCCATGATGCCGGCATTACTACTGTCACACTATGACTAAGCTGTACATAGGAACTGTCTGCAAAGCCTCTATGAACATGACTGAGGTATACAAGTCGGGACAGGGCCCCCGACGTACCCTTAACACTATTCATATGTATTTATAGACTCAGACTCGGCAAAGCTCCAGGAAAAAGTGGAGCCACCACTCAAGACTAGTACCTGAAGGCAGCCTACGATGAAAGATCCTCGTCTCGTCTATCTACACCTGCGGGCATGAACGCAGCGTCCATAAAAAGGGACGTCAGTACGAACAGTGTACTGAGTATGTAAGGCATAGTAACATAGTAAGAGATACCGAACATGGAAAATAACATAATGAAAGTATGAAGATAAAGTAATATAAGAGATCAACCTGTGCCTCTGAATGCCTTTTTAAGGTGGATGTCGCGCATGCTTAGCTTTTAAAAAAAAAGACTTTTCCATGTATACATATATAATATCTTGTCCGGCCGTTAAGGCGCGGTAATATATGTAGCATCTTGCCCGGCCATTAAGGCGCGGTCTTGTCCGGCCATGTAGGCGCGGTGTTATATATATATATAGTATCTTGTCCGACCATGAAGGCGCGGTGAAATATATATAGCATCTTGTCCGGCCATTAAGGCGCGGTGAAATATATATAGTATTTTGTCCGGCCATTAAGGCTCGGTAAGTATCTAAATTACTCATATATTTACATACAACATGCACGAGTTTGAATTGAAGGCCCAGTCATGGGTGAAAATGACATGAAGGCCCAATCATGGGAAAATTCTTTCAATGATTTTATTGAGTCCGAGAAAAGGAAGGGAAGCTTATATATTGAAGGCCCAGTCATGGGTGAAAATGACATGAAGGCCCAATCATGGGTGAGAATAGTTAACTAAGGGTTTAGTACACCCATAGTCTATCCCTTCTACGTTATTTATGTTATTCCAGCTTTCTTAAAATGTTGTATTGTATTTATACTTGTAAAAAAACTCACATTAATATTGGAATCGGTTGTGGTTTGAACTAGCCATCTTAGGCAAATGGTATATACGCTGTTTAGTTGACTTTAGATCTTTAAAACAATTTTTTGAAAACCTGGATTATGCGTACTGATTTTTGAACTTAAATAAGGATTAATCACGTTTTCAATAAGTTAAAATAGTAAGGGGACTAAGAGATTTTCTAAGGTCAAAATGGCATGATATTTTACTCAAAACAAAAGAGAGGAAACAAATTGAACAATTTCTTTCAAAGTAGACACGTTTTTCTGAGTTTGAATTGGCAAAAATAAAGTATTTTGGGCCAGAGCCCACATGACTTTTCTTTTAGAAGCAAACGGTCAACAAAAATGGATAAACCTCAAACTAGATTTTTTTTTTTAAATGAGGAAAACGGATCTGGGCCTTACATAGAAAAAACTGCAAACTCCTTTAATAAATGAAAAAACAGTTTTGCTCTAAAGCCCAATTAATTTTCAAAAGAACGAATTCAATATATCTAATTCAATGAAAACCCCTTTATAAACTGTAAATGGCCAAAACATACCTGTAATTGTAAAAGTTTTAAGTGAGATCTTCTAAAAGTATTAGAAGTTGACCCGAGCCAAGTATGAGTTAAGCATGAATGGAGTTATATTCACTGTATATGAATAAATCCTTCGAAATTGGTTTTCCTAATTTCCTAAAAATTAGGTGGCGACTCTTTTAAAACAAAGTCCGAAAGAGCACCAATGAGTTCGAAGTAGCTTTCCGAGCACTAATGCCACCCACGAAATGCGAACCGTTACAACTGAGTCTAAGTCAACGGAGGCAAATTTGCTGGCCTACACTCTACAAATGCCTTCCACCTTAGTGAATCTGCCTCAGGACCATAGAACTTTGGAGGCTTCATCTTAGTGAATCTCCAAAACAAATCGTGCTCGGCATATGTCATCACCGGTCCTCCCACTGGCTTAGGAAATAACTCAGGTCCTGGGGCCTCATCCAAAAGTGCAGCCACAGTTGTGGCATGCTATGCCCCTGGCACCAGAACTGGAGCCTGAGCTGGACCACCTGCTCTCGCACCCTTATTACCTGTTGTTGCTGGTAACACACCTGCCTCTGCTAAGCTATTCAATAGGTTCAACACTCGGACCATAATATCTTACAGCATTGGAGTAGCAATAATATCCAGCTGAGCTGGTGCTGCTGCGAACTCTGCTGCCTTATCTTGAAAAAACTAAGGCTCGAGGGTCCCAACACGGTCCTGTCCAGCCGCAGGAGCCCCGCCCCTAGCTAGTGTTGCGGCGCCCCTACCTTTGTCACTGCCCCTGGCCTGGCCTCCTCCTCCACGAGTTGCGGCCCTAGCGGCCTGACCTTCTCCACAAGCTGCCGCCCCAGCAGCCGGCGCGGGTACCTCGTTGGCTGATGCTGCCGCACGAGTCCTCACCATCTGTGAGAGAATAGAAAGGAAAGTCAGATACCAATTTGAATCATTTAGATACCAATTGGAATCAATTAGCACGAAAGAAAGAAAGAAATTGAAGTTTCCTAGTGTCCCATAGCGTCCCGAAGATAAGTACAGACGTCTCCGTACCGATCCGCAGGACTCCATTAGACATGTCCTTGTAGGGCGAGATCAATGAATCTAAAGCTCTAATACCAACTTTGTCACGTCCCAAATAGACGTGAGTGGCACCCACACTAGTCCTATAGTGAGCCAACCAATCCCTTAACCCATTAACAAGCCAATATCAATTATTTAAACCAATTATAAAACATTTCTCACGATTAATGGAATAAAATATCTGACAATAAAATAAATAAATAAATAAATAAATAGTAAGTGCGAAAATCTTGCTATTACACCCCCAAAATCTAAAAGTTACCGTAGAAGGACTCTAACCAACAATGTCTAAAGAGAAGAGATACTGTCTAAAAATAAACATAATGTCTAGGATGAAAGATAAACATCTGAATAAGGAAAGATCTTCAGGCGGCATGACAGGGATTGGAGCTCACCCTATGATCTTGGCAATGAATAACCTCAACTAGATGCGAGGTCTGGAAGACGTCTTTGGCTCAAAATCTGCACTTATAAAAAAAGTGCAGCAAGTGTAGGTCAATACAAACAACACATACTGGTAGGTATCATAGGCCGACCAAGATTAGCATCGTGCATACACACATAATATCAATGGAATAGGCTGACAGGCACAACAAACATGAATCACAATAAATATCCTCAATTAACCCTCTTTCAGAATCAATCACCAATTATCAACAATGAAACACCAACGCTCAAGCCGAAAGTAGTAAAATAAATAATAAAGTTTCCAGCTCTGTACATATGCTAAATGGTAATATTTTTCCCAAATAGCCATGACCTGCAGAGGACCCATGGTGTCCATGTACCACTCGTTCTGGAATGAACCTCAGACCACAAGCTCATAATCAGGCTACATCGTCACCCCCTAGCAAATGTGTCGTAAGAGATGTATATGTCCCATTTCAATCATCATCAATAAATGCCTCATAATCACATCACAAGAATAGCTCAGTAATACGTATTAAGTCAACACCAATGAAGTAAAATCAAATAACACAAGTCACATTAAGACTCACAAACAATATGCTCAATGATAAAATAATATGGAGCTATCTCAATTCATTTTTGAAGGGTATCTATGAACACCTCCCTTTCAACAGTCTCAAAAGGACAATTCAAGTTTATCAACCTTAATAATGGAGAATCACTTCACACAATTAAATCATACAACTAACAACGAACACCAAACTCCAAGTCCAAAGACCTATACATGCTTTTTCCCATAAATTCTACAACATATACAATCAACTAATCAAAGTCTAAATCGAGTAAACCGAAACCTTCCTCGAAGCAGATTTGAGCAATGGAATCACTTCACAACAACCTTTTCCTTTTGCAATGCCTCAAAACGTTCAAAGTCTGGAAACCATAATGCTAAGCAAGTAATAGAGTATTAACTCAATTTATGGGTTCTATAATCAATTCAACCCTACAAATCTGGTTTTCGCCAAAGTTCCCATTTTTATTGGAACCCTAGCTCTCAACAAACAATTTCCATAATTGAATATCTAGTTCTCATGCTATGAAGTGATAATCTCTACTCTTATATAATTAAACAACAATAAACAATAACCCATTAATATTCTAGGGTTTTATGATTGAAACAACAATCTAATATGAACATTAAGTGAAGAAAGTTAGTGACTAAGGCTTACCTTTGATGGAGAATAATTCCCTAGCCTTAGAAAGTCGCCTCTTTGCTCTTGGAAACTATTTTGAGGATTATAAGAAGTGTGGGCCCAAAATAACTACTTAAACTCGTTATTAAACTTAAGTAGTCTTTGTTGCAGCGACCAAGGTTTCGCTGCAACAGACTCATTGCAACGAACAGGCACTTCGCTGCAATGAACCCTGGAAAATCCCACCCTTCGTTCCAGCGAACCCCTTTCTCATTGCAACAATCTCGCTGCAATAAAGAATCATCATTGCAGCGAGGCATTTTTGACCAATGAGGCACAAAATTTCATAACTTTTAAACGTAGTCCCTCAAAATCATTTTAAGGCCCTATGAACACAAGCCAACAACAAACCAAGTTAAAAACACATCACAAAATCACTTATATGTTACTAAACACAACATACAACACAATAAAATTATTTAGGTCTGCTCATTTCTAACTTCGAGAAAGTACTAGCAAGAAAAAATGGTCAAAACACGCATAATGACCAAGCGGATCGTTACACTAGGTCTTCTATCGTGATTGTAGATCATCCCTCCCTCCTTAGAAATAGGCCCTTGCTGACAAACTTGAAGGCTCGTTGATGCTCAGGCTTAAGTTCACTCTTTCAGAAACCAGTTGTTGCAAACCCTGCGGATTGAATAATGGCTCTCTGGAATTATGGAGATCTCTTATCTGCTACAGATCTCAGTCTCACTGTCTTTACTCCCAAGATTTTCCCAAGTGTCAACTTAGTGAGCACACACTCTGTCAGATTTACTATTAGTGCCAGAGCATTATCAGAGCAGAGCAGAGCAGATTCTTATAGAAATCAATCACTTCTGTTTCATATATACATGGTGGTGGTTAAGTAAAAAGATAGCTCCGCTCCTGGAATTCCACCACTTCCATCAAAACCTTCATTTTTGGATCCTTTCTCAATCTTGACATTTAAAAAAAAAACCTCTCCCAAGGAGAACCTTTTGATTTTGTAGATTCTTTTTACTACTTCTTCTCTTGGAGGAACCTGGTCTCTAAGCTTCGATAGTTTGGGGAAGAGAATAGAGGGCAGGATGAAAAGGATGTCTGTTAAACAGGCTAAGTTGATGCTTTTGGAATAGGTGTAACAGATGACAAGAAATTTGTTTAAGAGACGATTTGGCACAGATACTATTTTGAAAGATCTTCGAAGAGGAAAGAACCTATACTTTATTTGGTAATCTTACAGTTCAAATACATTTATGAGTACTAAAAGGATTACTGACCTGAGATACGGATACTAGGTCTCTAAACGGTAATTTGAATGTATCAGCAATCACTATGCAAAATTGCTTGTGCTTAAGTTCTCCTGATCCTCCCACGTATGTATACCTAGCCTCATTTGTAGCCATTAAGATCCCTTCCTGCTTAATAAAAAAAAACACTCATCTCCATACGACACACATCCTGTTATAAGGGCTTTGAAAGGAGACCTTTTGACCTTAGTCTTGCATCTTGGAGCATTCACAATTTATCAATTCATGTTAACTGCTCCTTATCTCTCTCACCCCTTTAGACGATGTCAGTCAGTAGTTGGATTTAGGAACCTAAACCAGCTTAGGTCCTTTGTAGTTGTAGAAAGGATGGATTAAATTTCTTCTGACCCACTCAGGCAAGATGTTCCTTTTCTTCCTTCGAGATCCTCTCTTTTGAGAACCTGTTCCTTTCTTTCTCGTTCCCTTCTTGGCACGGTTCCTTTCTGGTTGAACAGCTTCAGTCATTGTTTCAAAGGCTACCCGGTGGTGATCAACTTGTCCACTGTGTGTATGCCCAGTTTTCCATATTGAAAACATGATCGTTATGAAGATTGTAGGGCGCCTTCTCCTCCACAAAGCCAAGTCCTCTTTAATTTCTTCTGGAAGTAAATTCATCTGACAACCGAATGCATTTGAGGGTTTTGCCAAATTGAACTTAGCCCTTTCTAATTCGTTCTTGAGCTGCTCATTCCTTTTTGTTTCAGCAGTGAGGTTCAACTTTAATTTCTTCAGCTCCTCTTTATGCTCTAAGAAGGTCTTGCTTGCTTCTCCTCTCCTTTTGAAGGAGATTTCCTCATCTTTTCTCACTTGACCTTCCAATACGATATTTTGTTGGTTTGTCTCATGAACTTGATTCTTCATATCTTTAGCTAACACACACAAGTCCTCTCAATCCTGTTCTATTTCATCAAGAGTAAGATTTAACTCTTGTGTCTCTGTGAGCAGGGCGTGATACACATCAATCAGCATGTCTAACAGTGATATAAGTTTCCTTTGAGAGTAAATTTTCAAGTTTCTCTTTATATCGAAGAAATTTACCTCTTTGTTCTCATCATCATCATCATCCGTGTCAGATTCAGCCATGAGTGCAAGGTATGACTTATGCTCAGTTGTTCCATCATCAACTACCATCAAGGACAATTTCCCTTTTTCATTTTCAATCTCAAACTCACTTGAGGAGTCTCCCCAGGATGCAAGTGCTTGCTTCACAATCTCATCAGCGGCCTCTTTCCTTCTAAAACTCCTAACGGGGACCTGATTCCTCTTTACAGTCCTGTCATAACTGTCCTGCTTGTTTTGAGGACAGTCTTTCATGAAATGATTAGGTTTTCCACATATATGACAGCAGTAGTCAATTCCCTTGAATATTCTACTGGAGCCTCCTGTTCTAGGAAAACCCCCACTTTTCTTGATCATTTTGTGAAATCTCTGCGTGAGATAGACCATTTCTGACTTGTCATCACTTGAGTCTTCTCTTGAAGTTTTTAGAACTAGGCTCTTTTCCTTCTTCACCTCATTCTTTTATGCCTTCTTCATGATTATCTTTATTTCACGAGTCTTAATGTTCCCAATAAGCTCATCGACTGTCAATTTGCTGAGATTTTTGGCCTTAGAGATAGCATTTACCTTGCTATCTCTTGAGTCAGGCAATGCACCAAGCAATTTTCTTACCAGCTTGGTGGTTGTGATGACTTCTCCGAGAGAGTGGAGCTCATTGATTATGGAGGTTAATTTGGTGTGCATCTTATGAATGGATTCACTCTCTTTCATTTTGAACATCTTGTACTCCGTGGTGAACTTGTCAATCTTGGACTTTTTTACCTGAGTTGTTCCTTCATGGGCTGATTGAAGAGCTTCCCAGATCTCTTTGGCTGATGAAAGACTCGATTGTACTCATCCGGTCCTATTCCACACACGAGAATCTTCTTGGGTTTATAGTTTTTTTCAATCCTTTTTCTGTCAATTTCGTTGTATACCTTTCTAGTTTTGACTGTAGTTTCTTTACCGTCTTCACTTGTGTGAACTGGAATGTAGGGACCATCACAGATGTCATCCCATAGTTTTGAGTCTTCAGCCATGATGAAATCATGCATCCTAGTCTTTCACCATCCATAGTACTTTCCATTAAATCTGGGAGGTCTGGTGAATGACTGTCCTTCTTCCATATTTGGTAGGGCTGCCATTTGAGATTCTTTCTAGGTGTTAACTTTTTAAAAAGCACTTGCTCTGATACCCATTGATGTAGGCTGTGTGCTCACCAAAAAGTATATGAGGGAACTGGTACACCTTATGCAATAAAGTAAGTAAAGAAGGCACGATTTTACCGTGGAAAACTCCTTACTCAACGGATTAAAATCACGACCTACCCCAGTAGGATTTCAACTCCATCGTATGAGCAACTTCAGGTTACAACACTATCATAAGCTAGGAATTAAATCCCATAATCCCCCACCCTTATAATAACGTTTATGCAACCTAGGAACTAACCCTCGTAGTCCCTCCTCACTTGCAATGCTTCAATTGCAAGCACCTCTACTTGAATAACTCTAGTCAAGGACCACTAATACACCTAGACTAACTCTAGACTAGTGTACCACTCAAAATCTTGTGCAAACACACTTCCAACAAGCACACTTTGAGAATTTAAGACACCTACAACCAGCTTTTAAACACGAAGAGTAGGTTTACATTTTAAGCACAAACGAACAAATATTTACAACAACATAAAGAACATAGACTAAATCTGCATCTGGATCGGGTTCTTCAGTTTTGCAAGTGACTTGTTCTTGAGAGACTTTGAGAACTTGTGACGGCAAATATTTGCTCGATTGTGATTAGGTTTTCAAGTCTACTCAATATGTTATCATCATGTTGTATATATAATAGGAGCATGTGGGATGGATGGAAACCACTTATTCACTTTGGCATAAATCATGGGCTAACTCACAGCTGAACGTGTATGCAACAAGTGGCTCGGCGTTACAATTGTCTCTGCCGAAAGTGCAATGTGCACAGAGAGCTGATTACAGACCAGGTCTCTGTCTGGTTCTGAAAAGGTTTGACAATCATTAAAACACGAATGCACTTGGGACTATCAATTATGACCAGCTTATATGGACCGTATAATTTTATCCGGACCGTATAATTTTATACAGTCCGTATATTTCTGTTATGACCACCTAAAAAAAGATTTTTTCTTTCCTTTGTATTGTTTCTTTATGGCTCGGCATTAACAATACCTCTGTTACAGATATGCCTGCAAAACACGCCGTACGGAGAGGTAGTGGGCCCAAATTGAGTGGAAGGGGAAAAGGTCGAGACAGGGCTAGCGTAACACACAGATTGCATGACTCCCTCTCCAAGTCTAAAGAGAAGAAGGAGGTTATGCCGTAAAATAAAGACAGGGGGGCTACCATATCTGATCCTCCGACCATGACACCATCGGCTTCTGATTCCTCCAAGTCTGAACAAGGGGACTCTTCATCATCTGCTTCGGGGGATGCAGAGACAGAGGAGACTGAACAAGCGAGTGGCTCAACCAAGCCTTCTACTACTCCTGCTAGTCCTTCGGCTCCAGGCGGTGACAAAGAGGGCCCAAGGTTAGAAATAAATAGTAAACGACTAGATGAGGAGGCTTTGCGGTTCGGGTTCAAGGGAGCCAAAGAACTGTACGAAGCGGGGATAGCTCTAACGAAAAGAGAGGGTAAGCCATGAAGAAATATTTGGGAAGAGCGGCGATTGACGTCCGAGGGCCTATCCGGCTACGCTCACACTGTTGAGGCACTCCAATTGTACCGGCTCGCAGAATTTGACAACCCTCCTAGCGACTATTGTTCGGTGCTTGTGCGAGAGTTCTATGCCAATTATGGGGCTGTGTTACTTCTGATGAAATGACCAAGTGTGCCCACGCACAAAAGACCACTACTTGAGAATATTATGATCCGTAACCTCAAGGTTTACATTTCCAACAAGGCCATCAATAGGGTCTATTTTGGTGATGACTATGCGGCTGAGTTTATAGACAAAAGAGAGAGAAATGATGAAAGGTCTGTGCTACAGTAGGTGGACGTTATAATAGCGCGGGGTACTCCAGGCGAATAGTCCGAATCAAAAGATTATCAAGAGTTCTCTCACCTTTGAAGCCATGTTTTGGTGAAATTTGGTCAGATATAGAGTGCTACTAATGCAGAATGATAACACCCTCACTAGTGCCCAGGCTGTGACAGTTGAAGCAATGATGTCCTGGTATCCTATGAATTTAAGGCGTCTGATTAGTGAGGAGATTAGACAGAGAGCACTGCAGCCGTCCACCTCCCTGATATTCTCATGCCTTGTTACGAAGTTATGTCAGAGAGCTCTTGTGACGGGAATTCCCGATCGGGATCACTGTATTAAGGCCACCCGTATTGGTAACTGGAGAAAGAGCAAGAACGATGCGACCAAAGATCTAGAGCTGCCTGCTGGTGATAATAAGACTCAGCCTGAGTTGAGTCTTGGTGCCAGGGGAGATACAACTACTAAGGCACCTTCCATTACTACCTCGGTGGCTACTGACACTATTCAGGTGTCCACTTCTGATACTTGTACTGCTCCGGTGTCTGCTACTGATACTACTACTGCTACCGCTGTTGCTGATATTGGACCATCGACTACAACCGCACCTGCTTCTTCAGCGGGTGCCACTCTTCACCTGTACCCCCACCGGAAGCACAGTGAGAGGCTGACCCCTTATCATTGACCAGAGATAACTTTCGGGACGTAGCCATCAAAGCAAGAAATCCCAAGAAGCAGGTTGCCATTATTATGGAGCTATTCAGGCTATATGTGGCAAAACAGATCAAAATTGCCACCCAATCAATATCGGCTGAAATAGAGAAGTCTCATTCTGCTCTCCGCACGAGGCTTGATGGTTTTGAGATTATACTAGCTGCGACAGAAAGGGCAGTTTGGAGGTGATTTAGGATCACTACAGGTGGAGCTTGCCAAGTTAAAAGCTGAGGTGGAGCCGCTTAAGGCACAAGAGCAAGGTGTGTTGGAAGATCCCGTTCCAATAACAGATGTTGACTTGGACGAGCTAATCCAGGTTGAGAACTTTTTAGATGAGGATGATGAGAATGGGTCCATGGTCTAGAAAAGAAAGAGGAAATAGGATGATGTTGACCCATCCACTGAGGACCCAGCAGAGGTGACTCGGAGGTTACGCCTCCAGGAGGATACGGGATCCAAATCGCAGTGCATAATTCTCTGTGTGAGAATTATCCTGATCCTGTTGGTGCTTCTTCTAGCCACCCACTGGCGGATGTCCCTACTGCTGAGAAGGCTTCTATTACTGAAGCTAGGGTTGCAGCTCTGTTTGTAGAGACAGCATAGTCCCGAGATGACCGTAGCGCCTAGTGCGCCCAGGTACCCCTTACCCTACTCATGCTTATTTTGATGCACTTGGGACAGTGCATAGTTTTTTAGTTGGGGCTGGGGTTACTGGGCTGTATATATGTGTTTAGGACCCCCTCGGCTTTTCTTTGCCAGAGTTCTTTGCCCGAGGAGTTTATTTCTATTGAACTTGGCATGTTTAGGTTGTTTAGGTAAAATAGAGTAGATGGTAGTGGTTGATGAACTTATGGCTATGCATATGTGATTTTGTGTTTTTGATAAAAATGACCTCTCTCTGAATGTATATGCTCAGAATGTGTTAGTGTATTGACATGCATGCTTCTTTTTATTACATTTTGAGAATCAGGGTATTATGTGTGACAAATGTTTGCTTAGGTAGTCAATAAAATAAATCATTATGCCAATATGTGTGTGAGTAGTTAACATGTGTTCATGTTTTATACTTGCAATCTAGAACTTGCCCCGTTGGTCATGCTTGATTACTAAGGACAGTTTCAGCGTTGAAATGATCTTAGGCTTTCTTTGTGTGAATTTGAAGCCCTGATTACCTTATAAGCCTAACCCATTCATGTATATATTCCCTAGTTTCCCCCTTTGAGCCTTTAACCTTTTCCTTGGATATCCGTTAAACAACCCATACCCATGTTGGAAATAATTCTATCTTTGCACCCGTTCCCTCCTTGACGCTATAAAATAATAAAAAGAGGCTGTAAAACCTAAGTTAGGGGTGAAACATGTATAAAAAAAGGCTAAAAATCCTAAGTTGGGGGTGGTGTGAGTGACCTAGTAAAGGATTCGATGTGGTTTTGTTTGTATATAGTTTCTATAGAAAAAAATATTGAAAATAAAGAAAATAAAAAAGAACAGAAAAATAAGAAAATCATTGCACAAAAAAGATAGTTAATGCATAGTTGTTTTTTGAAACCACATTGAAGTTGAAGAAGTGAAAAGAGAGAGAAATACAGGCATATCACAGAAAGTAAAATGTAGTGTTCAAGGAGGGTGAGTCACTAATATCCAAATATGTATTATACCCATCCCTAAGCCTACATTACAAGCCTGAAAAAGTCCTAGTATGATCACAACCGAATAGTCCGAAGTTGAAAGCATTGAAAATAAGGACAAGCATATGGCATTTACATTTGTAATACATGAACTTCTTTGTGTGTGAGCGTTTCTCTTCTTATTTGTCTTTGTCCCGTTTATCATTGTACATATATGTGTGGGATGTGCTTTGGTCTTCGTGAGGGCATAAGGGTTGAAAGAAATTATGAAAACAAGTGATTACCCAAAGTAGCTTTTGTATATGCATTGATAGTTCCAATAACTTTATGTCATGGATTGAAGCTTCATTGTGAATTGTAACATGTTTTGAGTGATACATCTTGTTTGAAATTGTGAAATTGAGAGTGTTAATTGTGAAAGAGATGCATACTGGTAGTTCTTAGCCAAAACCATTGTAGACATTTTTACTCTATTGTATCTTAGTTTAGTTGAGTCGTTTGTGTTGTATTACTTGCTTGAGGACAAGCAAAGACTTTAAGTTGGGGGTGTTGATGTGCCGTGAAATTACGGCACATATGATGCGTTTTTACTATAAGTTTTACCTGTTTTTAAGCAAGTTTGTATTGTTTTGATGTGCTTTTATTGTGTTTCAGGTAATCGACGAATTAAAGGACAAAACTAACGAAGTTGCATAACTGGCACAAAATGGTGAGGAATTACAGACCGTATAAATTTATACGGATCGTATTCCAGGTCGTGATTAAGGATAATGGCAACAAAATGTTGTAGTTGGAGATACTAAGTTACGGACAAGAAATAGGTGGACTCTTTAAATAATAAGTATAAAAGTATAGTATAGGACGAATGTGAACACGAGAGTTACTAGGTTGGTATTTAGTAGAATACCTCGTGGTTGGGGGAATAAAAGAAGCGAGCATCGGGAGTAAAAAAGTAAGGGGGCGGTAATGGTAATGGTTTTTATCTAGAATCTGGAGGTTCATTGACTTATCTGTTTAACCTATTAACTTTATATTGTATTGCGTGAACTAATCTTAGTCGACCTATGATGCTTACCAGTACATGTGGTGTACTGATACTACTCTTGCTACGCCCTTTTTGGGGTGTAGATGTGTTGCAGGTTCTAGCTGATGTTTCGCCGCAAGTGTCTATCGGATATTCTCCTATAGCTTTGCCTATCTCACTCCCGCCGGAGGCTGTGTCATTTATCTTGTCTTCTTGTATTTTAGGAGCTCTTGTACCCGTCTAGACTACATCCCGGGGTTTTATTTCAGATTTCTTTATATTGGAACGAGTCTGTAATAAATGTTTACGTTTAATTTTATTAATTTTAAAGATGATTGTCACATGCTTTAAGTGATTGGATTTTATTGGTAAGGGTTAGCCTACTAGCTTGTCATATGGTAGGTGCCCGCACGACCTGTGGGTTGGGTCGTGACAGTTGGTATCAGAGCCATAGTTACCAGTCTCACGAATACAAGAGCAAATGTCTAGTAGAGTCTTACGGAATGGTACGACGACGTCTGTACCCGTCCACAAGAAGCTATAGGACATCTAGAAGTTTCCCTTCATTCATTCCATCGTGCTACCCCAAATACATCGTCCCCTAGTTGGATCCAATTGGTATCTGGTCGACTCCAATTGGTATCTTGATGGGAAAATTGGTATCTGCCGATTCCAATTGGTGTTCCTCTAATTCGATTCAAGGAAGACCCTCTATAAGGAGGTGTGTAATTAATTGTGTGACCAAGTAAAAGTTCTGTAGTAATGTGGCGTGATAGACTGGGTGATTATTCTGGGACCATTAGCGAAGTTAATAGTGCATTCCTACTTACGTGCTAAACGATTAAGTAAACCCCTACGCGATCTGAGCTGAAGTACTGGAAAAACAAAAAAATTCAGCCACTGGCACTGTAGCACCGCTGTAGCGGTATGGGGACCGCTAAAGAGGGATCGCCATAGCGGGATCGCCATAGCGGGCCTTGGATTCCTGCCAGGACTGCTATAGCGGCATTCCTACCGCCATAGCGGTACCGCAGCAGCAGTTGAGTGACCATCACAGCGGTACCCCCTGACCAGTAGCCTCCCCCATCCATCCCCTGTTCTTCCAAGTTTCATAGTCCATCCACAAACCAAGAAATAAATCAATCTCCAAAAGTAGACACATGCATAAAAGCATCCGCCCAACGAGGGCAATTGTCTTACGAGCACCCTTAAATTGGGGCACCCCGCGTCAAAACAACCAAAACAAAAATTATCCAAACAAATCAAAAAATAACCAAAGTAGTAATTTGTCTAAAAATCCAAGCCCAACACGGGCACATACTAAACAAAGCAGATAAAAGGGGAGGGGGGGGGGGGGGGAGGAGGAGAAAATCTCTAAGCCACTACATGGCTAGTCGCCTCATCGCCACTATCCGAGTCACTAGAGTCCTCGCTACCAAGTCCAGACTCGCTGAGAAAAGAGAATTGGGAGGCATCTCTGGTAGTCACCTTTGGAGGCTTCACCTTCGGGACTAGGGCTTTCAGAAGACCTTTTACACATTTCCACATCCTCACGAATAGCTTGTCCCTAGCCCGGCTCTTCATTTTCCCCTTGTCCAAATCTTCACGAAGATCCACGTAAGCTTTAGCCAGAGATCTATAGGCGCCTTGTAAGGCATCCACAGCCTCTCTTATCTTAGTCTGGTTCTTCATGTAAGTTTTTATCTACTCAATCGTAAAGTAGCTAGTACGTGCAGCGCTGCTAGACGACCCGACCTACATAGAAGCCCGTGCGAACCCCATCGTGGTCGCCCTCACCGCAGCCATATCAGCCTCCATGTGCTCTAAAGTACATGGGCCTGTGACTGACCACTCCCATCTGGTGGACCACCACTGTCCTCGCTATCATCCAAGCCTGTCCTCTTCCTTTTGCCCCTGCCCTGTGACCCCTTGACCTTCAGTGGGTCAAAAGCAATATTGCACTCCACAATACGGTTCCTCGGCTCCGAGGCACCCCGACATTACGGCAGAGATGAGTAATCAGGGAGGGAAACATCAAGATCGGGCCAGCCTTGGCCATAAAATCCCGCCACTCCTCAATCACCTGCATACCCACGTTCACGGGTACACCATCCAGAATGCAAGCCACCACAGAGGCCCGCGGGTAAGTGACATCAATAGTATTTCTCGAGCGGAGAACCCGCCGGGCAATGAGGTTTAGCCACCTCCGGGCCCCAGTAGTAAAGTATCGGCTCTTTATAGCCAATCGCGAGACAGCCCAAGTAGCCTTCTTCCTCTTTGATTCTGGTACCAACATTTGTACCAGCCACGGTCCGTTACCATCAACATCCTTGGCCCGAAACTCATCCTGCGGTGGGTTGGGCAGCCCGTGAACAGCATTGATGGCCTCGACACTCACCGTCGCTACAAATCCCTGAATAGTAATCTGCGGTTATAAGGCAATCTAATCTACAGTGGGGAGTATAGCATAAAACTCCCTGACCCAATTGCAGTTGACATCACCAGGCTCCTCAGCTAATTGGGCCCAACCAATACGGTGTAGGGTCTGGTAAAATTTCGGGGCCATTTCTTCGACCGGTCCATGACAAGAGCCCTCTCATGAAGCAGACCCTTGGTCTGCTGCTCCATGAAATGCCGCTTGCAAGCGTTGTTGGGAAACCTGATATATTTAGGAGGAGCCGGGGGTTGTTGTCCTCCTTGTTGTTATTGTTGTTGTTCCGCCATATTTGGGTGAGAAAGTTAACCTGCAGAGGTGAAAAGTGGAGTTAGGACAGCGCGGAATAAAGTATTAACGGGGATAGGCCATGCATAAAATAGGAGAAAAGCCCAAAATTTTTGTTATGCCGGAAGCAGCTCCGTTGTGGCGGTCGTATGGCCGCTGCAGCGAAGCCGCTATGGCGGTAAGATGGCCACTATAGCGACCAAGGCGTCGCCATAGTGGTGCCTTTGTTGCTGTAGCGGGCTCGCTATAGCGAGCAGGTCACCGCTACAGCGGCCACCTCCAAACCTTGTTGGGCCGCTTCCAGCGACGGCCTCACCGCTACAGCGGTACCGCTGTAGCGATTGAAGGACCGCCGTAGCGGTCCATCTCTCCAGTCCATAAAAATCCTTGCCCCAACCTCATTCCAAACCCAAAATTTTCACCATGATTTTCCGTTTAGTAAAGGATCAAGTAGTAAGATAGCATGCATGATTTTTACAATGTGTTCTATCCTATTTCAACTAACACAGTTACAAAAGATTTTGAACAAGAACAACAACAATTGCACCATAACAAGACCCCCACCCCAACCCAAAAACTAGCCCCTGAGCAGTAAATCTGCAGTAGTAAGTGTTGCTAAGGCATTATGAACGTGAATTAACCCTCCATGATCCAAGAAACTACCCGCCCCAAGAACAAAAAAACCCTCTATTTCTAGGAGACAAAATTTCCCTTCCTAAACTAGCAAGTTAGACATGAGATTTTCAAAACAAAAAGCCATATACAAGTTATAGGAGAGTAAAGGAGGGCATTTACCTTGAAATAGAGGAAGATCTGCAAGCCTAGCAAGAGAAAAGCAAAATTTTGTGTGGATGGGAACTTTTCTTTTTTTCGGATTTGTGAGGGATTTGGGTTATGGTAAGGGGTAGGGTGATTATAAGGGAGTGGGGAGAGAGATGAGGGGTTGTAAGTGTTTAAAGGGGAAGAAATTTTCGTGGGGAGGGGGAAGGTTTTTCAGTTATGGGGGAGAGGGAAGTGCGAGGGCTGAACTCAGTTCACCTCCCTTACATTTTTTTTTGCTTCTGCCTGATGACCGTTGTAGCAGCACTTGAACCACTACAGCGGTACCGCTATAGCGGTGGCAGTGGGACATTTTTCGTTTTTGTTTCGTTTTGTGTTGCCATTCTTTCTTTACCCTTAACGATGGGCCAAGACCCTGTTTCGCGTGGCATAAGACCCAGGACGTTAACCCCTATTGCATCTAACCCCGTTCGGGGACGAACGGTAGTTTAATTGGTATCTGGTGTAATGACCCGTCCGGTCGTTATTTAATATTTCGCGAAACCATACCCAATTTAGGTCAAGGTTTGTAAATATTAAGCTTCATGGTATGTTGTAAGAGTAAAGAGTGGGGAAAAAATAAATTTTGGAAGGGTGGAAAAATGTCGGGCCAGAATTTAAAGCGGACCGCTGTAGCGGTACCGCTATAGCGGCCCGAGGACCACCGCAGCGGTCCACGCAGAAACAGTGTCCAAAATTTGAAACTCAGTCTATTTTCTCTTCTTTTTTCAACATAAGTCTTTCAAGGGTTGTTCCTAGGGTTGCTCATGAAAGAAAAATCATGGCCCCCAAGAAAAAGAAAACCCTTCAAATCCTTTTCTCCACCATTCCCTATGGAAAATATTCGCTCATGGATTCGGATGGAGGTCAAAAGACGAGCAAATCATGTAGTATCAAATACTTTCTCGCCAAAGAGGTAGGTTACGGTTTACTTTATATGGACTTTAATTAGCGAATCATATATTCATTTGGAGTTGCCAGGAGAATGCATGTTTAGGTCTTCGGACACGGAGTTTAGATGGACGGACTTGTTAATGTGAATAAACTACGGTGTAACTGATGACTATAATAATAATGATTTAGCTTAATAGAAGGTAATGTTGTCACTAAGGAGTTACCTCGTGTTTACTTTGTGCAACCCTAGAAGTGGGTGAATTTCGTCTGTATATCTTATTGTCGAACATTCTTATGGTTATTCCCTTGAAATTAGGAGGTCGTATTTATTGAATTATATGGAGTTGGTTTTGCATCACGCCTATCAAAGGTTGGGATTATGATTGATTTGTCATGTAGTTTCGTGCATTGCAATGGCCGTGTTTATGCGAAATACAGGCAGCAGGTAAGGCTGAGTATCGCATAGTGTTGTCCGACCTTGTGGCCGTTGGATCGAGTTCTTGGATTACATAAAAGCATATAGATTAATGTGGCCCGCATCCGACGTTCTTTTCGGAGCAAATGTTTGTGCTCGGGTCCGAGGGGTATTCCGGAACGAGTGGTACATGGACATCATGGGTCCCCTGCAGGTCATGGCTACTAAGCAAAGACATCAGATAGTGTGTATGTACAGCGTGTCGGGTCTTTCATCACATCTGCATTGCATTGTATTCTCATTATTTATTGTTATACATGTGTGTATTTCTGTCGTTAACATTGTCCATTAAACCGTGTGTGTGTTGAGAGCCTGGTGGGGGAGGGGTTACACAAGGTAAGTTTAGTGTTGGTCGTTAGATAGTGATTTATTTCCCTAGATACATCATAACATAGTAGTAAGGTGAATAGGTGGACTCTTTAAACAATAAGTATAAAAGTATAGTATAGGGCGAATGTGAACACGAGAGTTACTAGGTTGGTATTTAGTAGAATACCCCGTGGTTGGGGGGATAAAATAAGCGAGCATCGGGAGTAAAGAAGTAAGGGGGCGGTAATGGTAACGGTCTTTATCTAGAAACTGGAGGTTCATTGACTTATCTGTTTAACCTATTAACTTTATATTGTATTGCGGGAACTAATCTTAGTCGACCTATGATGCTTACCAGTACGTGTGGTGTACTGATACTACTCTTGCTATGCCCTTTTTAGGGTGTAGATGTGTTGCAGGTTCTAGATGAAGTTTCGCCGCAAGGGTCTATCGGATATTCTCCTACAGCTTCGCCTATCTCACTCCCGCCGGAGGCTGTGTCATTTATCTTGTCTTCTTGTATTTTAGGAGCTCTTGTACCCGTTTAGACTACATCCCGGGGTTTTATTTCGGATTTCTTTATATTGGAACGAGCCTGTAATAAATGTTTACGTTTAATTTTATTAATTTTTAGGATGATTGTCACATGCTTTAAGTGATTGGATTTTATTGGTAAGGGTTCGCCTACTAGCTTGTCATATGGTAGGTGCCCGCGCGACCCGTGGGTTGGGTGGTGACACTTAAGCCATAAACCTCAATCTATTTGGGAAAATAAGCTTGGGTTTGGAAAGAACAAGTATCAAGAACTCGGGGCATTAACTCTCGTTTAATAGATTCACTTAGGAATAAGAGAAATTTACTTGGCACATATTAACCGTTCTTCATATCAACTCTTTTATATTTGGGAAAATCATAAAGAGAGATAATCCTTAACTATTTGAAAATATTAGGGATTCAATTAAAGGTTAAATGCATTCTTACAATGATCCATTAGAAGTATATCAAGAATTAACACCCATAGGATACACTCTATCTAAATGGGGACACAACCTTTGTTTCTTTAATCATATTCATTACAATCAAAGCAATTAGTTAATAAACATTCAATTTTGTACAAACTCACGGATACGAAATTAGACCGCAAGAAAGTACTATACGACTTTAGCAACCTTTTCATACCATATTCCCTGTGGGATTCAACCCCAACCTAATTAGGTTACTATATTTGATATTGTCCGCTTTAAATTATTTAATAGGTGTAATTTGAGCGTATCTTATAGTCAGATGTTGTACAGCCTTGTTGGCCCATACAGTATGTCCATTTTATTTATGTAGTTATGTCCTTTCAGACTTGTCATATTTCAGTCTATTACCTCTGTGAGTTAGCAGGTTATCTCATGGCCCACCTATGTTTTGATCATGCTTATAGAAGTATGTTTATTGGTGCTCAGAAAGTAAGGATCGGGAGCCCATCATGGCCCTCCGATTTGGATCGTGATAAAAGTGGTATCAGAGAAGTTCTGTTCTAGGGTTATCTACAAGCCGTGTTTAGTAAAGTCTTATTTATGGGTGTGTTATGCGCCACACTAATAAACAGGAGGATATAGGGCGTTTCAGATTGTCATCCTTCTTTTGTATTCTAGATCGTGCTATAGAGCTGAGTCATAGGGTGTGAAGACTTTCGACCCTGACCTTTGTTGTTTTACAGTTTGAAGATGACTTCTTCAGAAAGGACTATGAATGATTCGAGGATTACAATGATGACAGGAGGAGGATTGAGTTACTCTTTAGAGGAGGACACAAGTGAAGATATACATTCCATTGACACGGACCCATCTGAGATCATATCTTCTATGGAAATGGATGTCACGACCCAACCCCGTAGGCCGTGACTAGTTCCCGATCTGGGCACCCAACACGTCTATCAAATGCTATCTCAAATTCTATCAAACGCATTCTAGCATATAGCAGAAGCCGACAAGGCTTTATTTCAAATTTAGATAATTTCCAGAAAAATTTCGGCAGAGTCTCCTTTGTGTTACGGACTATCCCATATACCCTGCACGCAGAAAATACCAACAAAGGCCACACAGGGCCAACGGAGCAACATTTAAACATATGCGGACCGGCCGCCGCGGCGAATGGGATCGCCCAAACACAACATATACACACATCTGTACAGAAAGACCCCAACCCACAAACATGTCTACAGACCTCTAAACAGACCAACAAAATCATATGGCGGGACAGGGCCCCGCCGTACCCATGAACGAGAATATGCATATATAGAAGTGACAGACTGTACCAAAAGATGGCTCTGAATAAAAGAGCGCTCCAAATGGCAGAAAAGATATCCTAGACAGACGGATCGGCAAACCTGTCGTCGGTACCTGCGCGGCATGAAAACGCAGCCCCCGAGGAAAGGGGGTCAGTACGAAATATGTACTGAATATGTAAAGCCTGAATTACAGAGATAAAATCATAATTGGTACAGAACATACAGAAAGTAAACAGAAAATCCAAAGTATCAGATACGTATTTTTAAAACATGCAGAGTGTGTACAGAAACATATGTCATATCAAATCCGGCCCCTGCCAAGGGACTCGGCAGACAGAACGTGGCCACCCTCCCGACGCTGGTGCCACAACACAGAAGAATCAGAATAGGGGCATAACCCCGAACATAATATGTCATATCAAATGGCCATAGCAAATCATATCAGAACAAGCGGACATGGCACATCATACTCCACAGACCCATGTACGCGTATACCTGCCCCCTCACATCGAGGCACGGCGAACAATGCAGAGGATCACGCTTGACAACATATCCTGGCCCGGGCTCAGTGTGGGAAACATTGGGGCATCCACGAATGGAGTAGTGAGAGACTAATGCAATTAAAATACCATAAATATTTTAATAGACTCGATGAGGCATATCAAAGACAAACCGATCCAATGAAGTCGAACGGGAACATAATAAACGAGCTTCGGATATCATAATGAATTACAGAAGTATAACCTTTCTGAAATCGTTCCGAGTGTCAAAACAATTTATCGGACTCAATGGAATATTTAAAACAGTGTTTGTTAGGTAATTAGAATAGTAGTCAAAACGTTTCTTTTAAGAACTGGTCGAAAAGAAGACTTAAGTACATTAAGGGCAAAATCGGGAATAACGGGCCCACCTCGGGACAAGCAAGGCGGTGGGTCCAAATTACGCCCGTTAAGCTTATGGGGTCACCTATAAAGGTTCTACGGACATTCTATAGCTTTCCAAAGAGTTTAGAGAAAGTTTGCATAATTTCCAAGAAAACATACCAAAAGAGTTCAATCTTACTGAAAGAAAAAGTGATATTTTCACTTGCGGATTCCGAGGGGCAGAAAGTCTTTCGAGGCCCGAATCCGATACTAATACACTTAGGCATGCCAAAAGAAGGATCGGGGTAGCTTTACATACCTTTTGAGCTTTTTAAGTCTATCCAAGCTCACTCCCCGTTTCGTCGAAAATCTGCAAATGGTCACATTTACCAATTGTAAGTTATAGATGCTACGAATTCAATTCAACTTATATTTGTCTACAGAAATTTCGGCAACACTTCCCCTATACATATAGCACCCCCGAGAATTCAACTCGGCTCAAAATCATCAACAACAACCCAAACAACAACATCAACATCAACAACAAACATTAGAAACGCAATATGGCACAACTAGTTCTACTTGCCGACATAATGCCACAACCTTCATTTCAACTACAATTTCCAAACCAATTTTAATGATTTCACTTTCATTATCAAACTAGATCATCACAACATAGTTTAGAAGCGTTTCATATCGTTTCCTCAAATTATACACACGATATACATAATATACAAACTTTCCGCCAAAATCCTAACTCGTCCGAAACTTCTAATCTTTGGCATACATATTCATAACATGTTTCCATATTCCAAATTCATCAACACCCATCATAATTTGCAACCTAATAACTTCATTTTCATAATGTCGTAAAATCATACTTAAGCGACATAAGTTTCTACATTCCATTCCAAAGCAAACTCATATCGTTTTACTTTCATTTACATTGCAAGAATCATAATAACACAACTAACACATTACACAAACTTGATCCATTTCATTCCATACAACTCCATACCACACGGCCAACTACTCTCTTTGCCAATTCATCCAATTTTATTCAACTTTCATTCTCAATATGAATTCCATCACATTCACAATTAGAATACAACATAATTTCAATTCATCATTGGCATATCATGCAAGCATACACACGACCATACATATATACCACACACCCACTTTGCAAACTTCTATTCCTTCATACAATCAACACATTTCTACATACTACAACACAAACAAGACTTCATAACACAAGAATAAGGGATAGATTCTTACCTTTTTTACTCACTCTTCTTCACTTGAATGTATGATCACTTTGATGAAATAAGTGCTTCTCTCTCCAAACCAACTACACCAAGTTGAAAAGGGCACTCAATTTAGTAGGAATTCAACAAGAACAAAATTTTAGAAGCAAGATTTTTGGGAGGCAATTTTCTAGGGCCAAACCCGAACCCCCTTTTTTTTTTTCTCTTCTTGTTTTGCTTTGCTTCTTTCTTCTATTCTTTCTCTTGAATCTTCTACTATATAGCCAATTAATCACATGAGAATTTAATTAATTCCCATGGGCTTGGATCCCCCTATGTGGCCGGCCAAGCCTTGGCTTTGGGCCTCACTTTACTTAAAAAAACAATTCAAGCCCAATTGGTCAAATTCTTATTTTGTAATTCCCGAAACTAATTTCCAAAATTCCCAAAATTGCCCTTAGTCTTGTTCGTCACTCCCACATCAATATTAGTTCATGCACAACTCCTATGCTAGTTGTAATCAATTATGACCTTATTTCATACAAGTCAAGATTATTTCAAATTTTCCGAATGTGCAAAAACACGGGATATAACATCCCCCCCCCCTTTAGAACATTCGTCCTCGAATGTTAAATTAATCTTATAGGGTTTGAAATGGCTTCGGGGGAGTTTCTGTTTATAGACAGCACATATGGGACACATTCATAACTGAATATAATTAAGCAAGGATTTTTAAATTACCTGAGGGCATAGGGAACAAATGAGGATATTTCTTCTTCATTTCCTCTTCGGCCTCCCAGGTCGTTTCCCCCCTATTATCGTTCCGCCACTGCACCTTAACAGAGGCTACATCTTTGTTCCGGAGCTTTCTTACCTGGCGGTCCAAAATAGCTACGGGCTGCTCCTCATAAGATAACTGCTCCGTCACCTGAATATCATCCGCAGGAAATATTCTGGAGGGATCACCAATGCATTTGCGGAGCATAGATACATGGAATACCGGATGTACCGCTTCCAAATCTGATAGCAGATCTAACTCATAGGTGACATTTCCAATTTTTCGCACAATCAGATAAGGCCCAATATAACGCGGACTAAGCTTACCCTTCCGGCCGAACCGCATCACGCCTTTCATAGGCGATACATTCAGGAATACCCAATCTCCTACCTGGAATTCTAACGGTCGACGTCGATTATCTGCGTACGACTTCTATCGACTCTGGGCTGCCAACAGTCGTTCTCGGATAAGTTTCACCTTATCAACTCTGTCTCGCCAATATCAAACTAGCCGATAGGTGACCTGCATTTCCTGCCATACAAAGCCTCGTACGGAGCCATCTGTATGCTGGAATGGTAATTGTTATTATAAGCAAATTCAATCAATGGCAAGTGATCATCCCAGCTACCTCTGAAATCAATAACACAGGCCCGCAACATATCTTCCAGCGTCTGTATAGTGCGCTCGGCCTGCCCGTCGCTCTGAGGATGAAAAGTTGTGCTCAGGCTCACCTGAGTCCCTAATCCGTCCTGAAAAGATCTCCAGAAGTTCGCCGTGAACTGGGCACCTCTGTCAGTGATAATAGATATAGGAACTCCGTGAAGTCTCACAATTTCCCTAATGTATAGCCTGGCATAATCCTCAGCGGAATAAGTAGTCCTGACGGGGAGAAAATGGGCTAATTTTGTCAGCCTATCAACAATAACCCAGATGGAATCATACTTCCGTGGAGTGCGAGGCAAACCTGTGATGAAGTCCATATTAATGATCTCCCACTTCCACGTCGGAATCTCCATTTCTTGCAGCAGTCCACCCGGTTTCTGATGTTCAATTTTGACCTGCTGACAATTGGGACACTGGGCGACGAACTCTGCGATATCCCGCTTCATACCATCCCACCAGTATAGGCATCTAAGATCATGGTACATCTTCGTAGAACCAGGATGAACAGAATAGCGAGCATAGTGTGCCTCGCCCATAACCTGCTGTCGTAGCCCTGCAATATCAGGTACACACAACCTGCCCCTGTATAATAAAGTGTCGTCCGGTGTAACCTCGAACGGAGTCTTCTCCTTATCATAGGCTGTGTCTCTGTACCGAGCTAAAACAGGATCTTCGTATTGATGACGCCTAATATCCTCTTTAATAGATGATTTAGAAATCCCTCGGACAGAAATCCGCGTATCTCCAGAATCAGCCAGGCGAACCCCAAGACTAGCCAACTGCTGAATATCACGGGCTATCTCTCTCCTGTCTGGCTGTAAATCTGCCAAGCTGCCCATAAATTTCCGGCTGAGCGCATCTGCAACAACATTAGCCTTTCCCGGGTGATACAAAATATCCACATCATAATCTTTCAGGAGCTCCAGCCACCTCCGTTGCCGCAAATTAAGCTCCTTCTGCCTAAAATATACTGGAGACTCTTATGATCTGTATAGATATCAACATGGACGCCATATAAATAATGTCTCCATATCGTCAGAGCATGAATCACCGTTGCAAGCTCCAGATCGTGGGTAGGATAATTCCTTTCATGCTTTTTCAGCTGCCGAGAAGCATAAGCTATAACTCTGCCGTGCTGCATCAATACACAGCCCAATCCCACGCCAGAAGCATCACAGTAAATAACATATCCATCGGGTCCCTCTGGAAGAGTCAGAACTGGGGCCGTAGTCAGCTTCTCCTTCAGCAACTGGAAGCTTCGTTCACATGCATCGGTCCACTGGAACTTAGCTCCCTTCTGAGTTAGTCTTGTCAAAGGCGTTGAAATTGAAGCAAACTTTTCCACAAATCTTCTGTAATAGCCTGCTAATCCCAAAAAACTACGTACCTCTGTGGGCGTCGTGGGTCTAGGCCAATTTTTCACGGCCTCAATCTTCTGGGTGTCCACCCGGACACCATCAGCTGCAATAATATGTCCCAAGAATGCCACTGAAGCCAACCAGAATTTACATTTAGAAAATTTTGCATATAATTTTTGATGTCGAAGCACCCCGAGTACCGCTCTCAGATGATCTGCGTGCTCTGCCTCGGACCGAGAATAAACCAGAATATCATCGATAAATACAATTACGAACATATCCAAGAATGGCCTGAATACCCGGTTCATTAATCCATAAATACCGCAGGAGCATTAGTCAGCCCAAAAGACATAACTCTGAATTCATAATGCCCATATCTGGTCCGGAATGTTGCCTTAGGAATATCGGCCTCTCGTACCCGTACCTGATGATATCCTGACCGAAGATCTATCTTCGAAAAATATTTGGCGCCCTGTAACTGATCAAACAAATCGTCAATCCTGGGGAGGGGGTATTTATTCTTTATGGTTACCTTATTCAGCTGCCGATAATCAATACACATACGCAGCGACCCGTCTTTCTTACGCACAAATAATACCGGGGCTCCCCAAGGCGAAGTACTGGGTCTAATGAAGCCTTTTCTAACAGATCCTTCAACTGCTCTTTCAGTTCTTTCAATTCTGCCGGTGCCATTCTGTACGGGGGGATAGATATAGGCTGAGTATCTGGAAGCAAATCAATAGTAAAATCTATCTCCCGCTCTGGAGGAAGGCCTGGAAGCTCATCTGGGAACACGTCTGGGAATTCATTAACCACGGGAACTGACTGAAGGGTCGGCATTTCTGCTGTCAAGTCTTGTACCCGAACCAGATGATAAATATAACCTTTTCTGATCATTTTCTTCGCCTTAAGGTATGAAATAAACTTACCTTTCGGCGATGCTGTATTACCGGCCCACTCTATAACTGGCTCCCCAGGAAACTGGAAACGAACTACCTTATTTTGGCAGTCAACATTAGCATAACAGGAGGCTAGCCAGTCCATACCCATAATAACATCGAACTCGATCATATCTAACTCCACCAGATCTGCCTTAGTGTCACGGCCACATACAATTACAGAACAATCCTTATATACCTGTTTTGCTACAATAAAGTCCCCAAACGGTGTGGCTACCTCAAATGGCTCTATAGGTTCAGACGTTATGCCAATTGTTCCAGCAACAAGAGGCGAAATATATGACAAAGTCGAACCTGGATCAATTAATGCATACACAGACCGAGAGAAAACCAATAATGTACCTGTAATGACATTAGGCGATGCCTCCTGGTCCTGGCGACTGGCCAAAGCATAAATGCGGTTCGAAGGACCGCTAGTACCCGAAGCTCCACCACGGCCTCTGCCGCGACCCGCCGGTGCTGATGTACCCGGCCCTGTAGGGCGCATAGCCACTGACGAAGATGATGACCCGGCGGCTGATCCGGTAGGCTGCGCTGCACCACCCGAACCGCCCTTATACGGGCAATCTCTCACAGAATGGCCCTGACGGCCGCAAGAAAAGCATGCACCGGTGGCTCTGTAGCACTCCCCAGGATGGTATCTGCCACAATAAGAACACTGAGGCCTAGGTGGCCTCGTCTGACCAGAACCCCTATTTGTCCGCGAACCTGAAGCCCTGGAGCTCTGACCTTCTCCTGAATAACCTGGGCTATCAAATCTGCGACCTGTAGGCTGTGGAGGTGCGCTCTGTGCCGGCTGGGATAGATGTCTGCTAGGCTACTGCGGCTGCTGAGGCTGTCTGCCCCGAAAATCTCCCGAATACCCAGATGATCTGGCCCTCATGGGCTGTCTCCGATCCTGACTCCTATCGGGCTGATGACCCCTGTGCCGGTCCTCCATGCCCTGGGCGTCCGCCTGAATACGGGCAATATCCATATCGGGCTGAGCGGCCAATACCAAACAACTGTCGACAAAATACCGGTCCAACCCCATAATATACCTGTGCATCCTGTCAGCCATAGTAGCTACCACAGCAGGTGCATATCGGGCCAATGAGTCGAACTCCATACTGTACTATCGAACACTGCGGCCCCTCTGTCTCAGCAATAAGAATCTGTCAGCCTTGGCCCGCCGTAACTCCGGATGCAGAAAATGGCTAAGAAAAGCCTGAGAAAAATCATCCCAAACTGCTGAGGGAGCGCCGTCGCCTCTGGATAACTCCCATGACTCGTACCAATTTGCCGCCACATCATACAACCGGTACGAAGCCAATGTGACTGACTCTGTCGCGGAAGCATTAATCAAATGTAAGGTGCGCCGCATCTTCCAGAAAAACTCCTCAGGATCCTCCTCGGGCTTTGTCCCGAAGAACTCTGGAGGGCCATAAGTCAAGAACTCACGAGCTATCGAACTGTCACGCCTATATGCTCGGTCACCTCCCAATCCGTGCCCCTGAACCTGTCCCGCCACAAGTCTGGTCAATAGCTGGACGACCTCTCTCATAGTCTGATCCTCAGTGCCTGGCCGTGGAGCTGGGGGCTCAGGTACTGGAACTGCGGGAGCTGGCGGTGGAGCCGCCCCTCGACCTGCAGCCGCTGCTGCTCCAATCTCCTCTACGTGTGGCGATGTGGAAGAGCCCTCTGCCGGGGGCAAAATAACAGGAGCAATATGTGCATGGGCCCTGGTAGTCCTCTGGGCCCGACTAGTCTCTCCCACAGCTGCTGCCTTGGCCTTTTAGGCCGCCGTCGGCTTTTTTAGAGGCATAACTGCAAATGTAACAATTCGTTAGGGAGGAATCATCCTGATAACACAGCTCTATCGCACGATCTAAGACAAAAAGAAGGGTTGTATCCTAAATCCCCCGTAGCCTCCTGTTTATAGGTGTGGTGCACAACACACCGATAAACAAGACTCTACTAGACACGGTCTGTAGACATTCCGAGGACGAACCGCTCTGATACAACTTTTGTCACGACCCAACCCCGTAGGCCGTGACTAGTGCCCGATCTGGGCACCCAACACGTCTATCAAATGCTATCTCAAATTCTATCAAACACATTCTAGCATATAGCAGAAGCCGACAAGGCTTTATTTCAAATTTAGATAATTTCCAGAAAAATTTCGGCAGAGTCTCCTTTGTTTTACGGACTATCCTATATATCCTGCACGTAGAAAATACCAACAAAGGCCACACAGGGCCAACGGAGCAATATTTAAACATATGCGGACCGGCCGCCGCGGCGAATGGGATCGCCCAAACACAACATATACACACATCTGTACAGAAAGACCCCAACTCACAAACATGTCTACAGACCTCTAAACAGACCAACAGAATCATATGGCGGGACAGGGCCCCGCCGTACCCATGAACGAGAATATGCATATATAGAAGTGACAGACTGTACCAAAAGATGGCTCTGAATAAAAGAGCGCTCCAAATGGCAGAAAAGATATCCTAGACAGACAGATCGGCAAACCTGTCGTCGGTACCTGCGCGGCATGAAAACGCAGCCCCCGAGGAAAGGGGGTCAGTACGAAATATGTACTGAATATGTAAAGCCTGAATTACAGAGATAAAATCATAATTGGTACAGAACATACAGAAAGTAAACAGAAAATCCAAAGTATCAGATACGTATTTTTAAAACATGCAGAGTGTGTACAGAAACATATGTCATATCAAATCCGGCCCCTGCCAAGGGACTCGGCAGACAGAACGTGGCCACCCTCCCGACGCTGGTGCCACATCACAGAAGAATCAGAATAGGGGCATAACCCCAAACATAATATGTCATATCAAATGGCCATAGCAAATCATATCAGAACAAGCGGACATGGCACATCATACTCCACAGAACCATGTACGCGTATACCTGCCCCCTCACATCGAGGCACGGCGAACAATGCAGAGGATCACGCTTGACAACATATCCTGGCCCGGGCTCAGTGTGGGAAACATTGGGGCATCCACGAATGGAGTAGTGAGAGACTAATGCAATTAAAATACCATAAATGTTTTAATAGACTCGATGAGGCATATCAAAGACAAACCGATCCAATGAAGTCGAACGGGAACATAATAAACGAGCTTCGGATATCATAATGAATTACAGAAGCATAACCTTTCTGAAATCGTTCCGAGTGTCAAAACAATTTATCGGACTCAATGGAATATTTAAAACAGTGTTTGTTAGGTAATTAGAATAGTAGTCAAAACGTTTCTTTTAAGAACTGGTCGAAAAGAAGACTTAAGTACATTAAGGGCAAAACCGGGAATAACGGGCCCACCTCGGGACAAGCAAGGCGGTGGGTCCAAATTACGCCCGTTAAGCTTATGGGGTCACCTATAAAGGTTCTACGGACATTCTATAGCTTTCCAAAGAGTTTAGAGAAAGTTTGCATAATTTCCAAGAAAACATACCAAAAGAGTTCAATCTTACTGAAAGAAAAAGTGATATTTTCACTTGCGTATTCCGAGGGGCAGAAAGTCTTTCGAGGCCCGAATCCGATACTAATACACTTAGGCATGCCAAAAGAAGGATCGGGGTAGCTTTACATACCTTTTGAGCTTTTTAAGTCTATCCAAGCTCACTCCCCGTTTCGTCGAAAATCTGCAAATGGTCACATTTACCAATTGTAAGTTATAGATGCTACGAATTCAATTCAACTTATATTTGTCTACCGAAATTTTGGCAGCACTTCCCCTATACATATAGCACCCCCGAGAATTCAACTCGGCTCAAAATCATCAACAACAACCCAAACAACAACATCAACATCAACAACAAACATTAGAAACGCAATATGGCACAACTAGTTCTACTTGCCGACATAATGCCACAACCTTCATTTCAACTACAATTTCCAAACCAATTTCAATGATTTCACTTTCATTATCAAACTAGATCATCACAACATAGTTTAGAAGTGTTTCATATCGTTTCCTCAAATTATACACACGATATACATAATATACAAACTTTCCGTCAAAATCCTAACTCGTCCGAAACTTCTAATCTTTGGCATACATATTCATAACATGTTTCCATCTTCTAAATTCATCAACACCCATCATAATTTTCAACCTAATAACTTCATTTTCATAATGTCGTAAAATCATACTTAAGCGACATAAGTTTCTACATTCCATTCCAAAGCAAACTCATATCGTTTTACTTTCATTTACATTGCAAGAATCATAATAACACAACTAACACATTACACAAACTTGATTCATTTCATTCCATACAACTCCATACCACACGGCCAACTACTCTCTTTGCCAATTCATCCAATTTTATTCAACTTTCATTCTCAATATGAATTCCATCACATTCACAATTAGAATACAACATAATTTCAATTCATCATTGGCATATCATGCAAGCATACACACGACCATACATATATACCACACACCCACTTTGCAAACTTCTATTCCTTCATACAATCACCACATTTCTACATACTACAACACAAACAAGACTTCATAACACAAGAATAAGGGATAGATTCTTACCTTTTTTACTCACTCTTCTTCAATTGAATGTATGATCACTTTGATGAAATAAGTGCTTCTCTCTCCAAACCAACTACACCAAGTTGAAAAGGGCACTCAATTTAGTAGGAATTCAACAAGAACAAAATTTTAGAAGCAAGATTTTTGGGAGGCAATTTTCTAGGGCCAAACCCGAACCCCTTTTTTTTTCTCTTCTTGTTTTGCTTTGCTTCTTTCTTCTATTCTTTCTCTTGAATCTTCTACTATATAGCCAATTAATCACATGGGAATTTAATTAATTCCCATGGGCTTGGATCCCCCTATGTGGCCGGCCAAGCCTTGGCTTTGGGCCTCACTTTACTTAAAAAATAATTCAAGCCCAATTGGTCAAATTCTTATTTTGTAATCCCCGAAACTAATTTCCAAAATTCCCAAAATTGCCCTTAGTCTTGTTCGTCACTCCCACATCAATATTAGTTCATGCACAACTCCTATGCTAGTTGTAATCAATTATGACCTTATTTCATACAAGTCAAGATTATTTCAAATTTTCCGAATGTGCAAAAACACGGGATATAACAATGGACCCGTCCGAGATTCAAGATGAAGCAGCACTATAGGTATCATCGGCTTTGATGAGTGTAGAGGAGTCAGAAAGATCTCTAATGTTGCCAGTTTAACCTTTTTCCATAGCTAGGAAAAGAAGGAAAAGGCTAATGCTAGAAGTTGATCCCCAAGCTTCATATTATGGTAGACCAGAGGAGAGTGCAGGGCCTTTCAAGAGGCCGAGGAGTTTGTAGCCTGAGGACCTCATTAACCAAGACTTGACGGCATCTTGGAGCAAGGTTTAAATAAAGGTGGTGGCCAGACCGGACCGGTTAGTATAGTTGGTACATTTGTAGAAGTTACGATTAACGATGAGCAACCGATAGAGGGACATCAGGAAGAAGCAGTTCTCCAGCCCATGTTAGAACGATTTATGCCAGATTAGGATTCCAAAGTAGGGTCATGGCAAGGCCTACATCCGTCAGAGCTTTAGGACCAGAGTAACTAATGATGGATGGTATAATTGTCGCTTTGATAAAGTGTTAAAATTAAGCAAGCATGATTCTGAAATGTTCTATGTTATGCAACGACAGTAAGTCATAAAGCCCTAACGATTATATTAAGGAAAAGGGAAATGAGTAACCTTAAAGAGAAACCTTAAGTGGAATATGTGGTTAGACGATGGGTTAAGATTGTGAATATGTCGATGGTAATAAAGCAATGGTATGATTTAACAGGAAAGGTATCTATAAGACATAGTTCGATGAAGAAATTATACCTACAGCATTATGAATAATCGTTGTTAAGAGGAATCAGTAAGATATGAATGACTTGTAAGTAAGGGGAGATAGTACAGTACGAGGGGATGAGTGATGACGCCATGTACAATTATTGTGGTGATAATGTTTATACACCCTTGAGGGTGGTATTGATATATTATATGCAATTCTGTTAAGATAACTTTTGGAGCATTACCAATAGGACTTAAAAAAAAAAGTGAAGTTCTGATGGAAATTTTCAATCAGACGAAAGCAAATGACTATGTTTATACTTTGATTGGTTAGTAACCTTAGAAGTATTTTATTAATGAGACATTGATATGATTAGATAGGAGTTGTATTTTATCCTCGAGGTAAGATGTGGAACGGATATGTGCATGTTTAAATATGAAACTTGAGTGTAAATCTGCAAATGATTTACGAGCAAGAAGAGATAAAACGGGAATTATAGAAAAGGAGAAAAGTATAGGTTATGACGATGATGATGTTTAATGTCTAAAGGTGATATGAGATGGAATGTAAGATTCATTATAGGATAATTATAGTTGCGAATATTAAAGGGATATGATTGGTTAGAAAAGGTAAAAGAATGATGTAAGTTACTCAATAAGATAGATATCGACGAGGGTCTTCTTATCATATAGATTATATTGGCAAGGATGTTATACAGAGATATGAGTATAAGGGTATAAGAATCATGAATTGTTTTGAAGGAATGTATAAGGCAAAAAGTAGAACCAAGGTACGAAAAATTATCCTCCAGAAGTTCTATCACAACATGATTATTAAGTTAGTAATACAGGGCAGAATAGTTAATGAAGGAAGCAACAGATGTTCGAAAGAATTATCTTTATGATGGGAAATGAATGGGTTTGAGGTTGCAAATAGGTATAAGATACGCTCTTCTTTGAAGAGATAAACTTTTAGTCTGAAAGAGGCCTGCCAGAAGGTCGAACATTTATGTAACGAAGGAGGAGGAATATTAACAATCAGGGCAGATTTTTGAGAAAAAATATTATGCTAGATACTATTACAGTGATTGGCTGGGCGAGCGAGTAATAGAAGGAAGATGATTACTGGAAAGACGGTAAGAAAAATTATGAAGATCTCTTCGATGAAAGATTAGGCCCATTCAGGGCCAGTACATCTATAAAAGTATGTGACCCTTTATATGTATGTGCAACTGACCAGGTAGACTCAGAAGACGAATAGTTAGGGTTAAGATTTGTCATGGAATAGCTGGGAGTGTGTACTTTCAGGAAAAAAAAAAAGATAAATGGGATGTGAAATATAAAGTATTGGGCTCCTACCTTAAGGGGCAAAAGGGAGACGACAAGTATTGGATCAGAAGTATGCCTTGTAAAGATGGGAAGATAGTTACAAAAGGAATTAGGAACCACCTCAAAAGGGTATTATACAAGAAGAACGATAAGGTGCAAGAATGATTTGACGATAGACATAGCCAGTTAGTCATGTGCATGACTAGATAAATGTTGGGAGATAGGACTCAAAGGAAGGTTTTACTCGAAGTTATAAGACAAGGATGTCATGCGAGGTCCAGTAGTGAAGAAACGAAGAAGGATTGGGTATGATGACACCCGGAGTAAACGATAGACTAAGATATAAATATAGATGATATACCTCAAATTAGTTGTATTGATACGAAGCCTCAGCATCGCAGGACGGTTAGGAAAGAAGCAATAAACCTTAAAGAAGGATGAAATGTGGATGAGTTATACCAAGGTAAGCGAGTACTTAACGGCAACAGCCTACGATGAAAAATGATGAACATGTATGATAACATGGAAGCAAGAGCTTACAGATGATACAAAAATTCCAGGCAGAGAATGTAGCAACCCTCTAGGAAGGGCGTCACTTAACAAAACTAATCAAACTTACTAAGTTAAATATATTTATCCTGAAACTATTTTTATAAAATAGTTCTAATAACTAAATTCTGGAGTAAAACTAATTGATAATATTTTCACGAGTAGAAAAAAGAAGTAAATAAATAAAGAGTTCTAGTATGCCAAAAATTTTGTAAGAAACTAATTTAAAACATAGTATTTATAATTCATTAGCGAAAACAGGCCCATATGAATAAGGTTCAAAATAGAACATCCCAACATAGTAGAATCTCATAAATCACATAGTATTTATAATTCATTAGCGAAAACAGGCCCATATGAATAAGGTTCAAAATACAACATCCCAACATAGTAGAATCTCATAAATCTACCCACCACCCCCACCCTCCCTTTAAAATGTAAATATTCAATTATAACAAAAATGGAAAGCACATATTTTCCTTTCCTTCAATACTTTGGAACTAATTAAACATTTAGTAAAGGAATTGTTTTTAATGCTACAACCTCCAAAACCCATACCAAGCATGAAATTCAACTCTCAACCTCAAAACAAATTAGTTAAGTTCTCCAACTTCAATGCCGGCACTAAATTTAAAGTATTACAAGACTTGGGCTTGGACACTCCCAAAATAGTCAAATCATTCATCAAAATCAAGTTACAAAGTATTAGCATCATGACTCAAATGTCATTCAAAAGTGTATATCTAAGTGTATCGCATGGATGATGTACAAGTCCCCCAAAAGTGCACAAAATAAACATGCTTATGCAAATGTGATCTTCATCTAGAATGTCAATAAGTCTACTTCAAATGGCCATCCTCAAGTTTCTCTGGTACATCACCTACAACAGTAACAAACTATCACTAAGCATAAAGCTTAGTGACACATAAAATTAACTAACATTTCATATCAAAAAGTATGCTATGTAAGGAGTACAAAAATAAATTCTAGAAATGTAACGACCCGTCCGGTCGTTATTTAATATTTTGTGAAACCTTGCCCAATATAGGTCAAGGATTGTAAATAATAAGCTTCATGACGTGTTTTAAGAGTTAAAAGTGGGAAAAATCAATTTCTGAAGGATTTGGAAATTTTGGGCCAGAAAATAAAGCGGACCGCTATAGCGGCTTAGGTACCGCCGCAGCGGTCCACGTGGAACAGTAGCCCGAATTTCTGTACTTAGTCTATTTTTCTCTCCCTTTTCAACAAAATACTCTCAAGGGATTCTCCTAGGGTTTCTCGTGAAAGAAAAATCATGGACCCCAAGAAAAAGAAAACCCTTCTAATTTCTTTTTCACCCTTCCATACGAACATTATCGCTCATGGAATCGGATAAAGGCTAAGCAGACAAGAAATTCTTGGAGAATCAAATATCTATTCATCAAAGAGGTAAGTTATGGTTTACTTTAGTTAGATTTTGATTAGCGATTCGTATATACACTTAGAGTTGACGGAAGAATGCATGCTTAGGTCTTTGGACAAAAGGTTTGGATGGATGGACTTGCTAATGTGACTAAAATATGGTATAATTATGGTTATAATAATAATGATTTATTTTAATAGGAAGTGATGTTGTCGCTAAGGAGATACCTCGTGTTTACTTTTATGCAACCCTAGAAGGGGGTGAAATTCAGTCTGTATGTCCTATTTTGTTGAACGTTCATAAGGTTGTTTCCTTGAAAATAAGAGGTCATATTAAAAGAAGTATATTGAGTTGGATTGACATTACGCCCATCAAGGGATGGAATTATGATTGATTTATCATTTAGTTTCGTGCATTGCACTGCATGGTTTATGCGGAGATACACGTAACAGCAAGGCTAAGTATGGGCATTGTGTCATTCGGCCTTGTGGCCGTGAAGTCGAGTATATATATGCATATGAATTGGAATCCACGACCGGGGTTCGTTCGGGGGGGAAGGTTTGTGCTCGGGTCCGAGGGGTATTCCGGAACGAGTGGTACATGGACACCTTGGGTCCCCTGCAGGTCATGGCTACTGAGCTAAGACATCAGCTAGTGTGTATGTACGGTGTGTTTGGGCCCTGCATCGCATTTGTACTACTGTCGTTAACATTGCTCGTTTATTTCATGTATGTTGTTGACAGTCTGGTGGATAGGGGGTTACACAAGGTAGGTGTAGTGTTGGTTGTCAGATAGTGATTTATTTTCCCGGATACAGTGTATTATAGTAGTGATGTGAGTAGGTGAACTCTTTTAACAACAAGGGTAAAAGTACAGCACACGGAGAGTGGGAGAGTGAGAGTTACTAGGTTGGATGAAAGTAAGGAATGGTTATGATTTAGTAGAATCCCTTATATTTTGGAAATAAAAGAAGTGAGCTTCGGGGGTAACAAGGCATGCGAGTTAATGTTGTAGAAATCTTTATTTAGAATTCTGAGGTTCATTGACTTAATTGCTTATCTTATTGACTTTATATTGTATTGCGTGAACTAATATTAGTCGACCTATGGTGCTTACCGGTACGTGTGGTGTACTGATACTACTCTTGCTATGCCCTTTCTGGGTGTAGATGTTTTGCAGGTCTTAGCTGAAGTTTCATCGCGTGGATCTATCGGATATTTTCCTACATCTTCTCCTATCTCACTTCTTGCGGGGGCTGTGTCATTTATTTAGTCTTCTTGTATTTTAGGAGCTTTTGTACCTGTCTAGACTAGATCCCGCGGAAATCTTTCAAACTTTTGTTGTAATTGAAGTGAGTCTGTAAGAAGTGTCTACTTTAAATGTTAATTTTTTTACAGATGGTGGTCGTATGTTTTAAGGGTTGGGTTATTGGTAAGGGTTCGCCTACTAGGTTAGTAATATGGTAGGTGCCCGCACGACCCGCAGTTCGGATCGTGACAAGAAATGAGCATATCAAAATCATCATCAAGTACTTAATGAAGGTACAATTGTTTCAAGAGAATCAAATATCAAATAAAAATAGTTCAATATATCAATATTCAAAATCTCAAATGTCAAGAAGCTTTCCAAAGCTAATTCAAAAAGGTCCACCAATTAGTTAATTAAATAGTAAGTGATGTATCAAATATGAGTGCAAGAAGTAAATTCAAGAGATAAGCTTATCCGATTTATCATCAAGTACTTAATCAATGTACGACATTTCAAGAGAACCACCAAACCATAAGATAGTTCAAGATACTAATATTTCAAATACCATGTGTCAACAAAGCTTTCGAAGCTAATTCATGAAACATCATTCAATTAGTCAATTTAATAGTCAGCTATGTATCAAAAATGAGTACAAGAACTAAATTCAACGAATAGACTTATCAAAGTAGGCTATGTACGATATTCAAGAGAATCAAATATCAACCTAAGAAGTAGTTCTAAGTAACAATATTCATATATCTAGTGTCAAGAAAGCTTCCCAAGCTAATTCGAGAAAGTCATTCAGTTAGTTAATTTCTCCCAACACATACGCCATGCCATCACATCAAGCATAATCAAATAAAAGGAAGGACCGAAGCCCAAATCAAGAAGGGTCGTCACCCAATAATCAAGAGAATCATGAGTCATGTTGAAGGTGGCTTTCCACTTATACTCGAAAATGGACAAAAGTCCATCATCAAGATGAAATGTAAATCCAAAATCCAGATGGCCAAGATCCGAAATCAAGAAGGATCGTCACCCAATAATCAAGATCCATGTTGAAAGTGGATTTCCACTCATACTGGGAAAAGGAAGAAAGTCCATCATCCAGACAAAATATAAATCCAAAGTCAAGATGGGTAAGATCCGAAATCAAGAAAGGTTGTCACCCAATAATCAAGATAATCAAGAGCCATGTTGAAAGTAGCTTTCCACTCATACTCGAAAATGGATCAAAGTCCATCGTCAAGAAGAAATGTAAATCCAAAGTAAAGATGGGCAATATCCGAACAATACCATGAGGTATATCATTATAAGTGACAACATCACTATCACAAGAAGGACAATTTCCCGACAAGAATGCAATAATGCTCAAGCAATCCGTATATGTGGGTGAATTAAGTCGTCTTACAAAAATACTTCACATAACACCAATGTAATTTTAACATACTCATAACTCAATTACAAAATTATACCCTCAATGATAATGTTATCATAATGAAGTGTCTCAAGATATTCTTTCTCAACCAACAAAGCAAGTAAACTATTAAAGTAGCAACAAAATCAATATGAGAACAAATTAAAGTAGATATTGTTTCACCAAAATTCAAGCTTCTCACAATATCTTAAACAAAATAAATTGAAAGAAAAGTTCAAGTTTAGGTGCAAACCTCGGAGCTTTAGTGCTTCTAAAGCTCAAACAAACATCAAGAAATTATAAGTCCTCAAAGCAATGATCAAGCAATTATGTCGCCTTCCTTAGCTTTTACAAGTGCCTCTTGTACCTGTATTGCTAGTTTTTAAGTAGAAAAATCTGGACAGTAGCTATATGCTGCATTGCACCCCAGTTTTGACATACTAAACAGAGGAATTAAAAATTTTGTAAAACACGAAATTGTGGGTAATTTTCTTATCTTTCTAAATAAAAAGTTATGATCAAAATACTAACTGCTGTGCAACAAAAATGGGATTTTGATTCTCACCACAAGTGAGAGCAATGACTTGTGGATCTTTCAAAACAAAGGTTAGATTCTTTGTCTCAATGGAAAATAGGAAGTATTCAACAAAGAAGATTTGATTTCTCATGAGAAAAGTGAAGAGCTAGGGTTTGATATTTTGTAAAGAAGATGGAGTAGAATCCCAATGTAGACAAAAAGGTATAGATTTCATCTAAGGCCAGAAAAATAAATCCGAAGGATCCAATGACTAATTCATAAAGGCTATTTTTCTTGAAGTTGCACATAACACCTCCTTATTTTTAAACTCTATAGAGCATAAACCACTTTGTCACTCAAATTACATAATGGGATCTAGAAGTTTTTATTTTTATTTTTATTTTTTTAATATTGAATTTGACTCCAAATTGTCTACCTAATTTGTTAACTAATATGCATGTATTATATTAACGATTTCCTTTTTTTAAAAAAAAGGTTTACAAAGTAAAAGTCAAACTTGAATCTCAAGAATGGTAAAAAGAATATTTCTAAAAAATTTAATCAATTGTAATGCATATTATGAATCCTCGAAACTCGGGGTGTTACATAGAATATTCAAAACGTAGAGGAACTAAAGTCGCGTTGTAAGTGAAATGGAATAAGATAGACCTAAATGAGGAACTAATGGTTAGTAACGGAAATGAAGAGGATAATGCTGAGTAAGTTCACGTAAGACGTCTTGAGTGTATTAAGTGAATAAGGAGGGATCTAACACCGAAATGGATATGTTTATTCCGAAAGCTAAAACAAAGGTATGAAATTATGTACCGCAAAAATGATACAAGTATATGAAAGGCTTGCTAAGATCAGTATAAAGATCACTCTGGTGCAGCGTAGCATAGTGGAGAATAACAATAGCTAAACATGGTATATGTCGGGAAACCCGGGGAATAAAGACACAGTATCCCGGATAAAATCAGAGTGAAATATTAGAAAGGATATTCTGAAAAGAAGTAATTAGGACCGACCATATGTTAAATGTAGAAAGATTATATGATCTATTCAGAGGTAACAAAGATGTATCATGACATTAGTGGACCAACATAAAGGAAGTCCTACAGAGTTCATGGTTCATTAATAAGTATCAAGAAGCCCTCAAGGCCAATGTAATATATGGATAGGCTGTTATGGAATGGAAGAATAATCAATGTGAATTTTTGTAATCGTAAAGAATCATGTAAGCTATATATGTAATTGTTCGATTGCCTAGCATTTCTATTTATTCGGTAAAGATGCCCAATTCTCTACTAACACCTGAAGATATGTATATTCAGAGAACCTGGAGAACATAGGTTACCCCAGCATTGCCCTTCACCTTGAGATATGTAGGTAGGTAGGGCACACTTTTCAGATGTTTGAGGATGTGTTATGAACGTATATGCTTGACTTTGAAGAAAATTGGGACGACCAATTAGTGTGGGTTAAATTTTCATATGGTAGTAGTTATCATTCCAAAATTCAGATAACCCGTATGAAACCTTATAAGAACCGAAGAGTATCAGACGGTTTGAGATTTGGAATTTAATTCTAAAGAGATTGATGAGATTTGATAAGGAGAACGAGTTTACCCTTGGATACTTTAGACTTCACAAGATTATACGCAGGATCGGCCAAATGACCTACGAGTTAGATTTACCCTCAGATTTGGAATCTGCATATCCGTTCTTTCATATGTCTATGCTCCATAAGTGTATTGGGAATTCATCCACAATTGTATCAGTTGACGATATTCGGATTACGGAGCAGTTATCGTTTGATAAAGTTTCTAGTATCCTCTCAGATCGCCAAGTTCTAGGTTCGTGGATTGAGAACCAAAGATGTAGCATCGATAAAAGTACTATGAAGAAATGTGAATGTAAAGGAAATGACTTGAGAAGCTGAGGAAGACAGGAAATTTAGGTATCCGCGCTTGTTTTTGGCCACCAAAGGGGATCCAGATTGAGACATCACAACCTTCAGGTACATATATGTTGTTAGTTACTGTCAATGGTCGTGTGGAGTCATTATTGTTACTAATTGTTATAGCCTAGTGTGGCATTGAACTGTTGGTTTGCTGCATAACAGGTTGGTAGTAGTACAGTTACAGAAGAAACTCTGCCAGAATTTTCATAGGATCTCTAAGAGTTTAACATTCGAGGACGAATGTTTCTAAGGGGGGGGGGGGGGGGAGGAAGGATGTTTGTGACGATCCGACAGCTCGTTATTTAATACTTCACGAACCCATTCCCAATCTAGGTCTACGATCTTAAATAGTAAGCCCCATGGGGTGTTTAAGTGATCAATAGTGGGAAAAATCAGTTTTGAAAAGAGTTAAAAATCATGGACCCAGGGCAGAAGGTGGTCCACTATAGCGACCAAGGGACCGCCGATGCGGTCCTGCTATAACGAAGCGACGTCCACCGCAGTGGACGTCACGGGCCAGTAAACATATTTTTCTATTATTTCACCCTCCTTTTTAATAAAAGACCCTCTAAGGCTGCTATTAGGTTTTCACAAGAAGAAAAAAACCCTTGACACCAAGAGAAGAGGCTTTTCCAACATTCTCCACATCTATCCCCACAACTATCATCTCTCATGGATTCGGATAAGAGCTAAAAGGGCGAGTAATTCATGGAAATTCAAGTAGTTGTTCATCATCGAGGTAGGTTACGGTTTACTTGAGTTAGACTTTGATTAGTGAATCGTATACACATTTACAGTTGACGTGAGATTGCATGATTAGGTCTTCGGACACGGAGCTTGGATGGATATATTCATAAATTAACCAAAGATTGCACAAATAGTAATTAGGGTAACAATGGATATTTATTTTAGTACTGGGTGCTACTATTGTCGATGTTTATGTGTTACGGGACATGAACTGATTATTTGTGGTGGTTAAAAAGGGATGTTTCGTTGTTTTGAGTAATTATCCCTAGGTATATTTGATTTCTGTATTTATTTACATGTATATTGAAATAATCGTATGATTGTCGTGCTTGTTAATAAAGAGGACTGCATTGGGTGAATTGAAGGAAGACATATTAGTGCTACGCCCCCCAAGGGCATAATTCATGACATTGTTTTCATTCATTGGCATCGTTTCATATAATGCTTATGGTTATGAGGAGCAGAAGGTGATTAGTAAGTGCCAATTGTGTTATTCAGGTTGTATAGCCGAGTTAGGTTGAATACGAGGTACTATTCGACAGCCAAGCACTAGCTGTAAGGTAATATGTTTACATGTATGAAAAGGCACATTTGACCGGGGGTGAGGATGTGGCCTTGATTGTGACTCGGGTCCGAGGAGTGAATCCGAAACGAGTGGTACATGGACACCATGGATCCCCTGCAGGCCATGACTACTAAGCAACGACATTAGTTAGCATGTATGTACAGGGTGATTGGACCCTTGCATCGCATCTGCATTGCATTACATTTCATATTTCTATGTCCTTATATTTGTGTGTTGTCAGTCTGTTATATTGCATTGTGCTTCTCTTACGATTGTGTTGAGTTGTGTGACGTGATGATTAATATGAAGGTAAGTGTAAGAACGAATTACTAAGTGGTAAGTTTTTTCTATAGGTGAATCATATCTTAGTAAGTGAACTGGATAAAAAAGCTCTACGGCAAAAAGTTAGGGATTAGATGTTAGTGTAAATGAGGAGATACGACTTAATTAATTGGCTTAAGGGAACATGGAATAGGACTTCAATGACTAGTCAGATAACCGGTATTACTATAGGGATAAGAGAAGCGAATAACTGGAGTATAAAGGCAAGTTTGTTCGGTGTAATAATCTATGTTAGGAGTCCTGAGGGCCGTTGACTTATCTGCTTATCTTATTGACTTTATACTGTGTTGTGTGAACTAATCTTAGTCGACCTATGATGCTTACCAGTACGTGTGGTGTACTGATACTACTCTTGCTGCATCATTTTTAAATGTAGGTATGTTGTAGGTTAAGTTGAAGTTTCTTCGTGTAGATTACCAGGCATCTTCCTACAGTCTCGCTCATCTCATTCCAGGCAGAGGCTGGGTCATTTATTTTATTTATCCTTGTGTAATAGGAGCTCTTGTACCTGTCTAGACTAGATCACAGAGAGTTTTTATTTTTCTTGTATCAACAACAAAGTCCGTATGAGCATTTACTTTTAAATATTGTGATCATCAAGAATTTGTTATTTATAAAACTAGCTGAATATTGGGTTGGTTGGTAAGGGTTCGCCTACTAGTTAGTAGTATGGTAGGTGCCCGCACGGCCTGTGAGTTGGGATCGTGACAGTTGGTATCAGAGCCTAGGTTATCGGTCTCACAAGTGCAATAGCAAATGTCCAGTAGAGTCTTGTGGAATGGTACGATGACGTCCGTACCCATCCGCAAGAGGTTATAGGACATCTAGAAGTTTCCCTTCATTCGTTCTATTGTGATATTCCCAATACGCCGTCTCCTAGTTGAATCCATTTGGTATATGGGTAATTCCATTTGGTGTCTCTCTATATTGACTCTAGGGAGACCTTATATGAGTTGGTACGTGTTAATTGTGTGAACAAACGGGAATTCCGTGCTAGTGTTAAGTGTTATGAATTGTGTACTTATTTTAGGAAGATTGGAAAGTCGATAGCGCATTCGTACTCGTTATGTGAAAACCGCGTTGGTACGCGCTAAGCAAACGAGTGAACCCCTATGTGACCTGAGTTGGTGGGCAAAATTTTTCGCCCACTGACCCTGTAGCACCGCTGCAGCAGTATGGAGACCGCTACAGCGGGCTCGCTATAGCTAGTATTTGTCCGCTATAGCTTACCCAAGTTCTGCGCAGTCCCGTTGTAGCGTATCATATTTTTTTCGATTCGTATTTGCACTTGCCTCATTTAAAAAGGGAAGTGTCTCGGGGAAGTACGGTTATCAATTGTACCGGGAAAAAGGAAAAAATATACTTCTACTTAATGGTGCTCTAAATGGAACTATTTTAGAGTCGCCACCTAATTTTTAGGAAATTAGAAAAATCGAGTCGAAAAGGGTTCATTTAAAACAATTATTTTATGATTATTTTAAAAGAAACTTAATCTACACAGAGTCAAGACAAAAATAAATTACAAATCTTGGGCTAAGCCCAATCATTAAAGGACTGAATCTAAATGATTCAATAGCCCAAAAATAGGTACAAATCAACTGAAAATAGTTTCACACGACCAAGCCCATTTATTGGCCCACTAGCAGTTTCAGCTTTCAATTTTGTCTAAGTGTAGAAGCATGGTATACACAGATATACCACTGATATACTCCCTTATTTCCTCAAAAACTTCTAAGTATAGAGAGTGTGATATACATCAATATACCATTTGAATACATCGCTTTTCTATGAAATTTACTAAGTATAGGCAACTTAATATACCTCTTGTATACCTAAGACATAGAGGACAAAACCACCAAGATGAGCATACCCACTTATATCCACTAAAAAAAACTCACATTACATTATGCACTTATACTCAGATTTGTACCCTCCAACTTAATAAAACACAGCCAAATAAGCACAACTTGGAATCAGATTAATGGGAAAATACTCGGCAAGACCAAAGTTCACTGGACATAATAGGTAAAATAAATGATCTACTGCATAATACATGTCAATTAGCATATATGAAGACAAGTCATGGCAATGTCACAATACAGTAGAGGGGTTATAATGCAAGTCCTAAGTGTTCATGACACACATGAAGAGTCAAATAAGGAAACTCTGAACACACAACAAGTAACAGTGGAAACATGCACAAAAACTTCACAGATTCACCAAGAAGACCTCAAGATGGACACAAACTCTTAAGGGGGTATTTTAGTTTCTAAGTGTCACTATTCTAAGCTCATTTTAAGTCCAGATTTGACATAAGCAATTTCAGCAAGAAATCTAGTCACAAATTAACCTCTAACAAGTCCAGAACATTAAGGATGGCAAGTTATGGCACAGAATGCAAGAGCAAGTTCCACAAAACCATTTTTGTTCCCAACTTCAATCTCAAACAGCCTAAGACCCAACATAATCAAAGCTCCAAGCCTACTAATGATCTTCCAAATTTTAAGGTATCAAACTTAAGTTTAATAATGAGTCAAGGTGATCAGCAGAACCAAACAATGCAGACAGTCTTTGAAAGCAATTTCTATGGCAATCTTGAACTAAGTTTCATGTAGATGAATCTCAAATTAGTCAAGCAGACAACTTAGGATTACAGAATGACAAAGATACCCTCAAGTTACACCCAAGTTGCAAGTTCATTTCGCTCAGAAGCCACAAAGATCAATGTACTATCAGTAATTTAGAAGGAAGAGAAGAATGGGTGCACACATGATAAGAAATCTTAGATTTCACAAGCAAATGACAAGAGAGGTGAATCACTAAGAAACAAACAACAACTTTAGTCTTAATTTAGATTCCCACACCTAACTTATTTAAATGGTCATATTGAGTAGAAAGGGCCACTAGTCTTTAAGAAATTCAAAAATGTAAAATACTAGTCACCAGCAACAATCAGCATAAATAAACGGATGCCCAACATGAGACAAGACAAATAGTCTGTGAGCCATAAGCAAAATAGAAGTAGAAAAGAACTTCAAGTAGGGGGGAGGGGGGGATGACAGGTTTCAAAGAATTCTAAGGATTGAGACACAAAGAAAAGAGAGCTCATGGCACTGTCCTAGGTGCAGGGGATGATTCACTAGAAAAGACATAATTTCCAACAAGCCAACAAGGTCAGGTGCAAGTATTACAAGCAAGTTAGGCACAAACAAGACCACCTAAAGCATGATTTCAGTTTTAACATTATATTAGGTGTTTCCAGTCCTGTAAGTTTAAACTAGAACCTTAAAGGATAACCTAGTTACAAACTACTCTCAGAAAACTAGTGTGGCCTAACAATGCAAGTAATGAACACATGGTTGTTCATGCCAATCATTCAACTAAATAAAAATGCAAGGGGAGATGACTCAGTATCCACAAAAATGATCAGGAAAGATTCATGCTACCCCTCCTAGGTCACATAATGATATATTCATGAGCAATATGGGCAAACAATGTGCAAGGAACCAGATTTACAAGTTGGATTAATTACTCAAGAGGCTAGTATGTCTTCGTTTAGGTAATTACTTGTGACAAGCATTGGCACAGACAAGCAGAGTTCAAAACAGAATAAAATAAAAGAGACTAAACTTCATACTACTCAAATAGGTTAGTTTTAATGCAGTCATAGTGAGAAATGATAAGTTTTAGCCTTTGGTTAAGCTTAGAATGGACTGATCTTCAATATAGATGATAAACATAATGGACAAGAGCTAAGATAATTGCATACTAAACGCAGACAAAGGTCTTGTCAAACTGAAAATGAAACAAACATGGATCAAACATTTTGTCCATCAGGATAGGAGCAATAAGAATGAATGCAGTCAAATTTCAGGTACAAAAACAAGATAGGAATGCAAGTCATCTTAAAACAAGTTAAACAATAAGGTCAGCCAAGCTTCCCTTAGCAAACTCCCTAGTTTTTAGAGAATTTCCATGTATTTTTGATAGTTTAAAATTCACAAGAAGGTAAAGCTGTTCCATTTATTCTTTTTCAAACACTTTAACAGGATTCAGAGAAAAAACACTCAAATGAACTAGATACTCATAAAGGCACACAAAAGGGATTTCCTTACCATATCATTTATTAGACTTAGTGTAAATAAGAAGTAATAAAGGGAAACTAGCCTAAAGGAGGAACAAAAGGTTCAAACAACTCAAAACTAAAGTCAGAGTCCCAGAACACCCTAATATTCAAGACTATAGAAAGTGCAGAGATGTTCAACACATCTTGTGTTTTTTAAAACCATTTTCCAGACTTAAATCAAACCTCAATAGCTATATAGGACCAATACACAAAAGCAAACCTCAACAATCCTCAGTGAGATACACCATCAGGTTGTTTATAGAGAAGGGACAAGTTCAAAATTCACCTTTTATACTATCCTTTTGCTATATGAAGAATCTTAACTATTTTACAAGCCTCAATCAAACTAGACTTAACTTATTTAAGATTAACCACTTGGAATAGACCTAGCCAAATCACCATAAAGATTAGAAAGCACATAGTTCACAGGATGGCGATGGAGTACTCAAAATAGTAGCAGAAATCTTCAGGTTAACACAGAATCCCATCATGCCAAGTTTTCAACTATCTACAACAAACATATAGACACATACTTGTCCTGCAAGATTACATATGTGGCAAATAACAACGAACAAATCCAAATGGGGAAACAAGTAGGCTGAAATCCACCAAGAACCATCCAATACTCCAAATGCAAGCTAAACACATGTAACAGGACTAAAAGCACTCAGAAATAGCAATTCTTCAAACAAATAATAGTTAAATAGAGAAGTGTCACCTCAACCTTCATTTTTTGACCAAACAGGGGATTGCAAGCAAGCTACAAACTCAAACTTTCATCCATTTACTTGTTTCAGCATTGTTACCCTATAATGAATCTTCCAAAGAATCTTTAAACCTTTTCTACACTAATGTATTTACCAAAAACAATCTTATAGATACTGAACACACAACATTGAACTATACTACTTATTTTCCTTATTTTAAACCTTTTATTATTAAAGCAGTATTAAACATGGCTATTTAAACAACTTCCAAATACATAACCAATTTCAAATAAGTTCCAGAAAACTAAGAGTATCAATAGAACAGTAATACCAATTATAACTCCATTTCTTCTCTTTTTAGTTATTATTTTTTAAAACCCTTATCAACTAACAGCAACAATACAACAACATCCATATATATATATATGTTCATCCAACATTCAATAAGTAACTTTCATTAAATAAAATCTTCAAAAAATAGATTGAATAAGGTAAAAACAGGAATGTTACCTTTTGTTGGGGCAACCTAAGGATCAAAGGGTGGAGATCGGATCAACACTTCAAGCCAAACAACCAAAAGAACCACAAACAGCCTAGTTTCTTGTAATGTTTAGTAATGTAGGTAATTTAGAGCAGTGTAATCTTTGTAATGTAGTGTAATAATAGTATAATGGTAGTATATATGTAGTATAATAGTAGTATTCAAATGATGTAGTATTTTGTAGGAAGGTAAAGACTAGTAGGATTTCTTTTGTGTCGTGACTTTTTTTTTTTCCAGAAAAAATCCCCCTCTTTTGGTCATGAGACTTTCTATATATAGTATTAAGAGTAGGGTTTAGGGGGCAAAGAGGGTATAAAATCATTTCCACAGATTCCGACTCAAATCTTAAACCTTAAATTCAAACAAATTCAAATTTTAGCAAGGGGCAAAAGAATTTTTCAACATAATTACCACAATTAGTACCATGACCAATCAGAAATGGTACATATCACACAATACAACAAAAATACAGCTTATTGTACCAAAAATTCAAGAAAAAATCCCGTAAAATTCAGAATCAACAGAATAGTACACCTACTCATCAAATAGGGCAAATATCAACAAATTTTAACGATAAAATCGTACAAGGGTAGGATAGAAACCCTTAAACCGTACCCAAATCGGGAAATTCCCCCATAGGTGTTTGCTTCCATGTGATAGAGTGCACAAGATGGCTAAGGACTCGAGGTCCCGCGCATGGCAACTCTACCACAGCAAAACCCAGGTAACATCCACGAAAAACGAGTCAATTGAGCATATAAAAGTAAAATTCAAAGGGAAATAAACCTGTAATTCACGAGTACTCATGATTTAGGACAAAACCCCTCAAAAATCCGGCGAGAATGGCCGTGAAATCAGCCATGGAGCCGGAATCCTAGAGATTCCCTTAAGATCGCCTGAAGAAGAAAAGGGTAAGGCTGGGCACCTAAAAAATGAAAATGGGGGTGAAAGTTTGTATATTACAAACTTTCATCCTCGTTTTTTTAAAAAAACAAATCCCCCTCAAGATTTTTAAAAGTTAATTTGAAACCCCCCCCCCCCCCCCCCCCAACCCACCCCTCTTAATTTAGATCAACTATAACTAAATAATATAAACAACGTATAACTAACTAAAATAGTTATTTTAGGCTAATTTAAAATTTAAAACTCGTAAATTTAGAAAATTAGCTTCAAAACGAGCCCAATATTGATATAGTTCCGAAGAATATTTAAAAATGTGAAAAATGCGGTCAAAATGAGCAGTAATTCATACGTCATCTTGATTAACAATTTTCCCGAGTTAGACGCAGTGGGATGTGTATCTTCTTTTCAAATCACGTTTGTGAAAGTAAATAACCCGTAATTTCTTGTAATTGTTAATTTTTGTGAAAATAATAATTAAACGTCAATTTTGCAATTTTCTCAGGATTTTTAAATTTTAAATTTTTTAAGGGCATCCTTACTCCGCCTTGGACTCGGAAATTATGAAAATTAAAATATAAGTTTTATGAGGTGAAAATTAGGTGTCAACACCCGCTATAGCGAGACCGCCATAGCACAACCGCCGTAGCGGTCAAGTGACCGTCGCAGCAGTACCATGGACCAGTGACCCCCCTTCTGCCCCCTGTTTTCCCAACCTGTTCAATTTGTCAACAAAAGTCAAGAAGAAGCCAATTCCAAAGCAAATACCTACATAAAAACATCCGCCCGACTAGGGCAATTGTCTTACGAGTGCCCTTAAACCAAGGCACCCGCACCAAAACAACAAAAAGAAAATTATCCAAACATTCCAAGACAAACCCAAAAACAAGAAATTTTCTGAACAACAAGCCCTGCAAGGGCAAGGGATAACCAAAGCAGATATAAAAGAGGGGGGGATCTCTAAGCTGCTCCTCGGCTAGTCACCTCGTCACCACCATCCTCCTAGTCGCTAGAGTCCTCGCTGCCGAGCCCGGACGCACTAACGAAGGAGAACTGAGGGGGGGGGGGGGGAATCTCTGATGGTTACCTTGGGATGCTTCGCCTTCGGGACTAGTGTCTTCAAAAGGCTTTTGACGCCTTTCCACATTCTCATGAACAGCTTGTCCTTAGCCCGGCTCTTCTTCTTCTCTCGGTCTAAGTCCTCCCGGAGATCCACAAGGGCCTGAGCCAAAGATCCATAAGCGCCCTGCAAGGCATCCACAACGTCCCCCATCCTAGTCTGGGCATCCATATAACTCTTCATCTGGTCAGGAGTGAAATAGCCCGCACCAGCGGCACCACTAGGCGACCCAGCCTTCATGGAAGGTTGTGCAAACCCCATCATGGCCGCCTTCACCGTAGCCATATCCGCCTCCATGCGCTCTAAGGTACCCGAGACCTGTGAATGACAACTCCCATCACCGCCCTGCTGGCCATCGCTGTCTTCCTCATCGTCCGAGTCAACCCTCCTTCTCTTGCCCCTGCCCTATGCTCCCTTAACCTTCAATGGCTCAAAAGGGAAATTGCACTCAACATAGCAGTCACCAGGCTCCAAGGGCACCCCAACATAACGACATAGGTGGGTAATCAGGGAGGGAAACATCAAACTCGGGCTAGCCTTAGCCACAAAACTCCGCCACTCCTCGATCACCTGCATCCCCATATTTACGGCCACGCCATCCAAAATGCATGCAAACACAAAGGCCCGGGGGTAAGCAACATCAGTAGTATTGCTCAAAGGGCGAATCCGTTGGGCAACGAGGTTTAGCCACCTCCGAGCTTTTGGATTAAAGTGACGGCTCTTAATGGCATAACGGGTGACACCCCATGTAGCCTTCCTCCTCTTGGACTCTTTCACTAGTATCCTCACCAACCACGGCCCGTTTCCCTCGTGGTCCTTGGCCCTAATCTCAGCCTGTGAAGGGTTGGGCAACCCATGAACAACATTGATGGCCTCAGCACCAACCTTTATGTTGGCCCCTCTAATAGTAATCTCCGGCTCTAGGGCAGTCCAATCAACGGTAGGGAGCATAGCATAGAATTCCCTAACCTAGCTGCAGTTAATATTCCCCGGCTCCTCGACTGGCGGACCCAACCCATGCGATGTAGGAGTTGATAGAACTCAGGGGCCAGCTCCTCCACCCGATCCATAAGGAAGGCCCGCTCGTGGAGCAGTCCCTTAGTCTGTTGTTCCATGTAACGCCTCCTGCAAGTATAGGAGGCGAACCTAACGTATGCGGGAGGAGCTGGTGGTTGTTGTTGTTGTGGTTGTTGTTCTTGCTATTCTTGTTGTTGTTGTTGTTGTTGTTGTTGTTGCTGCTGTGGATTCGCCATAGCAGAATGAGAGAGTTAGCCCGAAAAGGGAAGACCGAGTTAGAATAATGTGGCACAAAGATTTAACATTGATAGGGCATGCATGAATTAGTTGAAAAACCCGAATTTTAAATCCTACCTCAGGCAGCTTCGCTGCGGCGGCGGAATGACCGCTGCGACTAAGGGGCCGCTCCAGCAGACAAGGCTCCGCCATGGCGTTGCCTCATCGCTGTTGCGGGCTTGCTATAGCTAGCAGGGGCCCGCTACAGCGGGTACCTCCCAAAAGACGATGTCCGCTCCCAGCAACACATCATCGTCGCAGCGGTACTACTATAGCGATGGGAGGTCCACCGCAGCGGACCCGTCTTCCCCAATACAAAACCCTCCAAAAACCCAACTTTTAGAAGACCTAAATTTTCACCATAGTTTCCACATTTTTGTTAATGATCAAGTACTATGATAGCATGCATGACTCTTACAACCTATAACACCCTATTCCAACTACAATGAGCACCAAAAGTTTGAGCAAGAACATCAAAAATTACACCACCACCAAACATCCCCACCCCAGTATGAACTACCCCATTTTAAGCAAATCTTTAGTATAAAGTGATGCTAGAATAATATGAACGACGAAATAACCTTCCATGATCCAAGAACTCCCTACCCCAAGAAATCAAAACCCCTGTTCACGGACTAAATTTTTGCCATAATCTAGCAACTTAAGCATGGAAATTTCAAAATCGAAGCCATAACCAAGTTATAGAACAATGAAAGAGAGTGCATACCTTGAAATAGTTAAGGATCTGCAAGCCTTTGCCATAAAATGAACCTTGGGGTATAGAGAGATTCTTCTTTTTTCCTTACTATTAGGGTAATATGATGAATAATGGAGGGGGTGGAGTGGTTAAAAGGGGAGTGGGGAGGGAGATGAGGGGTTTACGTAGTTGAATAGGGGGAGAAAATTCGTGGGAGGGGAGTAGTTTTTTGGTTATGGGGAATGAATATGAAATGGGGTGAACTGAATTCACCCCACGTTTTTAAAACTGCCCGAGTACCGCTGCAGCGGTACCGCTATAGGGGTCGACTAACCGTTGTAGCGGGCTACATCTTTTTCCAGCTTTGTTGTAATTTTTCCTTTTCGTGACGATAACTTAAAATCCTGCTTCCTATGGTGTAAGGTCTAGGAGTGTGACCATTACCCCACCCCGCGCCGTTCGGGGACAAACGGTGGTTTAATTGGTATCTGGTATAACGACTCGCCCAGACTTTATTTAATACTTCGCGAACCTATGCCCAATCTAGGTCTATGATCTTAATTAGTAAGCCCCATGGGATGTTTAAGTGATTAATAGTGGGAAAATCAGTTTCGAAAAGAGTTAAAAATTATGGGCTCGGAGTAGAAGGTGGTCCGCTATAGCGAAGCGACATTCGTCGCAGCGGACGTCACGGGCCAGTAAGCGCGTTTTTCTATACTTAGTTTTATATTTCACCCTTTTTTTTAATAAAAGACCCTCCAAGGCTGCTAGTAGGTTTTCACAAGAAGAAAAAAACCCTTGACGCTAAGAGAAGAGACTTTTCCAACATTCTCCATATCTATCCTCAGAACTATCATCTCTCGTGGATTCGGATAAGGGCTAAGAGTGGTACATAGACACCATGGGTCCCCTGCAGGTCATGACTACTGAGCAATGACATCAGTTAGCATTTATGTACAGTGTGATTGGGCCCTTGCATAGCATCTGCATTGCGTTACATTTCATACTTTTATGTCCTTATGTTTGTGTGCTGTCAGTCTGTTATATTGCATTGTGCATCTCTTACGATTGTGTTGAGTTATGTGAGGTGGTGATCAATATGAAGGTAAGTGTAAGAATGAATTACTAAGTGGTAAGTTTGTTCCATGGGTACATCATATCTTAGTACGTGAACTAGATAGAAAAGCTCTACGGCTAAAAGTTAGGAATTAGATGTTAGTGTAAATGAGGAGATAAGACTTAATTAATTGGCTTAAGTGAGCAAGGAATAGGACTTCATTGACTATTCAGATAACCGGAATTACTATGGGGATAAGAGAAGCGAATAAGTGGGAGTAGAAAGGTAAGTTTTTATCGGTGTTGGGAGTCTTAAGGGTCGTTGACTTATCTGCTTATCTTATTGACTTTATATTGTGTTGCATGAACTAATCCTAGTCGACCTATGATGCTTACCAGTACGTATGGTGTACTGATACTACTCTTGCTATATCCTTTTTGGGTGTAGGTATGTTGTAGGTTAAGTTGAAGTTTCTTCGTGTGGATTACCAGGCATCTTTTTACACTCTCTCTCATCTCATTCCAGGCAGAGGCTGGGTCATTTATTTTATTTATCCTTGTGCAATAAGAGCTCTTGTACCTGTCTAGACTAGATCCCAGGGAGTTTTCAGTTTTCTTGTATCAATAACAGAATCCGTATGAGTATTTACTTTCAAATATTGTGATCATTAAGAATTTGTTATTTATAAAACTGGCTAAATATTGGTTTGGTTGGTAAGGGTTTGCCTACTAGTTAGTAGTATGGTAGGTGCCCGCACGGGCCGTAAGTTGGGGTCGTGACAATGTTACACCTTGTAGTTTTTGTATGTTGAGATTCATCGTATCTTAGTTGTCCTAGTCTTGGAGACCGGAGTTATCTTCAAGGTTATACGAGATTAGACATGCCTATCTTATGGTTATGAGGGTTTAAGTTCATGTTTAGTAAGTTATGGAAGGATTTGAGAATAAGTGAATTGAAGAGAATATGTTTCGTCGAAATTTCATTTTAAGATTGAAATATACGGACCGTATCTTAGGTCATACGAATCGTATATTGTAATATGGACCGTATTTAAGGATGTAGAAGAGGCAAAATCTGAGTTGGGAAATATGGTCCAAACATATGGACAGTATTTAAATATACAGATATGTATACGGTCCATATAATTATATACGACCAGTATACGTGGTCGTATTTCTGAGGCGGTGCATCTCTCTTTTTATATATATCTCGACTTCAGCTCTTTCTCACTTCATTTTAATATAACCCTAAGTCCATGAAAGCTCTAAAACCCTCTCCAAAATATATCTAACCAATTTCCAAGAGAAATCAAAGATCAAAAGTGCTTTTCAAACCCTAATTGGGTATTGAATGCTAGTAGTACTTCTTGTGGCTGATTTGGAAAGAACTTAAAGGGGAAGAAACTTGTATGTTGGATGGCTATTGGGCTCTAGAGGTAAGCTACTACCTTTTTTTCACAATTATGAAATTATTTAGCCTTTCTACTACTTGTTAGATGAGGAAATTTTGAAAGGAAAACTTAAACTTGCCTTGAAATATAAGTTGAGTTGTGGACTGATCTTGATCATGTTGTTGCTGTGTTATTAGGATGATTTCTATGTATATGGATAGTAGTTGATGTTGTTAAGATATTGTTGAGTTTATACTTCATAGGTGAGAAGAAGGGAAGTGTATGCCATTCTTGTATATTAGTATACTTGAGAGTTGATTGACGTATATCCTTGTATGATTGTTATAGGAAGTATAAGAGGCTCATATGAGATGTTAGTTGTTGTTGTTGGCATGTTATGGCTGGAATTCTATGGTAAATGGGTAGTGGGTGATGGTGCTATCATGTTGTCATGATTTTGCTATATAGACATGGAAAGGAAGAGAATATTGTTATAGCCCGTATTTTGTACATTCGGATATTTAAAGGAAGTCGTGGTAAGTTAAGGGTAGGACTATTTTCAAAATTATTTTAATGTACAAGTTGTTTATTAGTATGGAAATATTGAGAAAGGTTAAGGGTAAAAAGGGAAATTCGCAAAATGGTTCATGGTAATATTGTGGAAAGGCTAGGGGCAAAATGGGAATTTCACAAAATAATCAAGAAAGTTCATGAAAAATCCAAGATGGCCGTGTGGCATATGTGTGGCATGTGCCCACATTTTTATTTGATGGGGCAAATTATGCATATGGACAAAGCTTATAAGGCAAGACATTAGTCATCCTTATTTTAATTTAAAGAAGCTTCAAGAAGAAGGGTAGGTGGCCACTTGGTATTGGAAGGGCTAAGTATATATATAAACAAGTGGGGGCAAATAAGACATAATCATCTTTCAAGACAAGAAGTTTGGAGAAGAAGAAAAAGAAAGAAGAGAAATATAGTAGTGTTCGGACATGGTGCCAAAAATTTGAGTCCATGGAATTGATCAAGAAAAATTATTTTCTTCTAGTATTCCAACTAATTTGCAGGCCCTCATTAACATGAAGGAGTTGTTGGAGCAAGCAAATCCTTTATTTGTGTAGTTCACAAGCCCTAGCCGAGTAAAGAAGTTGGGTGAGAAAGGTATGTGTTCAATCCTCTTTTACATATGTTATGGGTGGTTTATGCATGTTGTTGTATGAATAAATGGATGAAATTCATGTAATATATATGTGTGTGGGTGTTGGCCGAATAGTAGCTAGGTGGGTGAGATGTGATGAATTGATTTTATTTAGTAGTTTGATTGTTGTGTTGTGGATTCCATGATGTAAAATGAGGATTTAATGGCTTGAAATGAAGTTGTAATCGTTGTGGTGTCGTTGTGGAAGCTAATGTGACACTAGCATGAATTCTTATGTTTGTATAAATGAAGTTGTTAATGTAAAATGTTGGTGGAATTCATGAATTTGGAAGTGAGACATTTGTTTGGAAGATTGTAAGTTGGGTTGTTGTGATTGAATTTGAAAGAAGGAAATAGGTTGTTATTGTTCTTGTTGGAATTGGGAGGTTTCGGGTGAAGTAGTATGTTGATTGAGTCGTTTTGAATGTTATGTGAATTGAATTGAATATAAATGAAATATCGTTAAATTGTATGACAAAGGTTGTTAATGTTAGAATGCGTCTTGAATTGATTGTTGATGTTGTTGGTATTGTTGTTGATAGTTTGGCCGAGTTGAATTCTCGGATTGTTGATTGATGATTTGGGCCGAGTTAGATTCTCGGGGATGGTGTATTTACAGGGGAGATGCTGCCGAAATTTCGGCAGATTATAAATGAGTTTATTTGAAGGACTAAGACAAGTATATGACGACGAGTCTAATGGTTATGTAAATCTTCTTGAATGTAGACTAGCGATAGCGAGCTTGGACAAATAAGCGTAACTAATAGGACGTGGGACAGGTATGTAAGGCTTACGCTTTCTTTCTTTTGGCATGATCCTTATGAAATAACCAGATGACATATATGTATGATTTCAAAGAAATTCTTATTCTTAGAGCCACTAGGATGGCTAATATTCTTGATTTCTATAAACTACTTCAAATGATTTTGACACGTATTTATGATTTCCGAAGCTCTATTTGATATGTTTCCGAGTTTGCCTATGATTCTCATGCACTTCTTGATATGAGTACTCTCAATATGATCGAGTTTATTATATGATTGGATAACGAGATGAGCATAAAGAGTTTTGTTACTAAAGGAGTTTTGTAAGTTTTCATGTCCCTAACTTTTGTAAACAACCTCGGATTGCTTTGAAACGTTCGTAATGGTTTATGTACCAAAATGTCCATAACTTTCTCATACTAAACCGGATTGGCTCGAAACGTGATTATGATCTTACTCTATGTCCTCTTAACGCTGGTATTCGTTGCTAGTCTCAACTTATAATAATCGTTCCTTCAAGGTGAGACAAAGCGACCATGGTTATTCCATAATGTAATCGTAGGTTACCGACCTTACGTCACTCCGATAGATACATGACTTTCTTTGGGCTCTCATGCACGCTGCTTATATGATATATGTATATGATATATGCATATGTATATGGGGAATATGGGGAAGGGAGATATGAGGCGCTATAGACGCATTGCCACCTGGTCAGTTGGCGTAATATCATCCCGGACGCGGGATGCCCGGACGCGGGACATATGTGGGGGAGCCGACGTATTCGGCGCTATGATATGATATGTTCTATTTTCTATATATATGAAAAGAAATGTTTTCAAAGGAAGTAAAATATGATATGTATGGATCGGGCTGCACGTTCCGCAGCACTAAGCATGCATGGTACCGCCAAAAGGCATTCATACGTACAGGTTCTTTTTCATCTCACCATATGCCCTATATTTCCTTTGTGTCATTACCCATGCTATGTGTCCCTCATATGTTATTATTCATGCCTTACATACTCAGTACATTGCTCGTACTGACCCCTTTTCTTCGGGGGCTGCGTTTCATGCCGCGCAGGTACACCCAGATGAGTTGAAGCTATGATAGAGGATGTTCCAGCGGAGTTGGCAAGCTCCATTTGCTCTGGAGTGTTGCCGGGTCAGAGTACTATGCTATGATGTCTTGTCCGAAATTAGAGACTTTGCAGACAGAGTCGTGGGTGTAGTTTGTCAGTCTTGAAAGCGGCTTCACCAGCCGATGTGTCTTTATATAATATGTTACAGATTCCACATGACCACAGATTTTGTTTGATTTGAGAACAACGAAAGAAAGATTCTGAAGGCTTAACTATGTTTTTCATTTCTTATTGATGTAAGAATCCAAAGAGATTAAGTATGTGATAAGGGTCAGAGGATTCGCTCGGCTCCGAATATGGGGTCGGGTGCCCATCACACCCTGGCGGGATTGGGGTGTGACAAATATAAACAACCGTTTACGAAGGATATTTTGGGTTATTTGTTGTGTAACTTGGGAATATTTGTTGAAGTAAGTTTAAGGAACTTATGTAAACTGGTTGTGATTGTTGTTGGTTGATGCATATATTATTGTGACTAAGGATAAGGGGAAATGCTGCCCGTTTCACTTTAGAATCGACTTATCATTGATATACGTGATATACTAGTGCCATCTAAGTTATGTATGCATTCCTTTGTTTAGGATTGGTGTGCCAGTTGTGATAAGCTCATTGTTGGATTTCTTGGACGACTTGAGGTATGTTAAGGTTAACTTTCCTTTTTTTGGCATGATCCTTATGAACGGAATGTAAACGTAACGCTACTCCATAATGATTCTACTCTTAGTAGCTAGGGATGTCCCATGTTGATTCATGATCTAGTAATGTTGATTTCATTAAGTACTTTTTCAAATTTAATATGATTCATAGAGTCATTCGCTGATGAAAATGCTATCACATAACGATGTTCACACACACACACACACACATGTACAGAACTGTGACCCCTCAAGCGTTATATACACGTATATTATGTATTATATACATGTATGGGTATGGGGAAGGTGACGGCATTATATACGCACTACCACCTGATCAGCTGGTCACATGATGATGATGATGATGATGCCCACAGAGGCCGATATGATACGATGGGATGCCCACAGAGGCTTGACAGGCGTTATATATGCATATACATACATACATACATACATACATACATACAGATGTACAGGTTTATTTTCTCTCATGGCCCTCAGAGGTAGTTCAGATGTACAGGTTTATTTTCTCTCATGTTTCATGTTACTTTCATGTCTCTATTATACTCTCTTTCATACCTTACATACTCGGTACATTATTCGTATTGACGTCTTTTTTGCCTGGGGACGCTGCGTTTCATGGCCGCAGGTCTTGATATACAGGTTCACGGCTCTTCCAGTAGGATATCAGCTCAACATACAATGTTGTTGCACTCCATTTGTTCCGGAGTTGCCTTGTGAGTTAGTATGGTTATATATGCATATGTATGGGTATAGCGGGGCCATGTCCCAACCATGTTATGTCATGTACTCCAGTAGAAACTTGTAGACAGTTATGGACAGTCAGATGTTGTACAGCCTTGTCTGCCCGTACAATATGTCTAGCTTATTTATGTAGTTATGTACTTTCAAACTTGTCATATTTCAGTCTATTACCTTTGTGAGTTAGCAGGTTATCTCATGGCCCACCTATGTTATGATAACATTTATAGATGAATGTTTAGTGGTGCTCGGCAAGTAAGGCCCAATTTCTCGTCATGGCCCTCCGGTTTGGGTTGTGACAATCAGTCCCCTCGGTGCCCACCACATCGACCTCTCGAGACTTCTAGTACCTCTGTAGCTGCTTCCCTAATGCAACTAGTCGTCCTATCCCACATACTGCTCGTAAGCACTTTCATTATCTATATTATAGCCAGTTTGTCAAGCTTATTTTTCCCCAAAAGTTTTTTTTTTTTCAATAAGTGCTTAATTTAAGAAAAAATGAGGTGTTTGGCCAAGATTTTGGGAGGAAATAAGTACTTCAGGGGAGTAGCATAAATAATTTTTCAGAAGCTAAATAAATAGTTTTTGCTCAAAAGCACTTTTGAGAAAAATACACTTAGTAGGCGTTTGGATATGTGGTTTGAAACCATGAGATGAAACCAGCCTTTGGACATACATTTTATCTCATGGTTTCAAACTATGATTTCAAATCAGAAATCATCCAAAAGGGCATGATTTGGGGTTCAAACCATGGCTTTAAAAAATTTAAATATATTTTAAAAAGTGTTTTTTAAAAAATAGTTTTTTTGGCCAAAAGTTGTTTGTGTTTTGCCAATTAATTTAAAAAAGCACTTTTGAGCAGCGATTAATATTTGGTCAAGCTTTTAAAAAATGCTTCTAAGGAGCCGTTTGGACATGGATTGAAACCATGGTTTGAAATCATGTTTGGACATGCAATTTGGATATCTTAAGTTGTATTTTCTATTATATACATAAAAATCTCATAAGTTGTGAAAACTATCAAAACATTCCCAATTCTTATACAATCTTACCAAATGAGCAAGTCATATTTCATAAAAAAATTAATACGCTACTAGAAGGTCTTTCTAAAAAATACAACATCAATTGATCAAACTTTAGTTCAATAAAAACGAAAATTTAACACGAATAGTAATGTAACTACTCTTTAATATAATCCTTCCACATAGTAGACATAAATAAAGGTTGATAGAAGTTAATGAGGTTGGTAAATGGTTGGTGGGAGTAATTGTTAAAAATATTTACCAACTTATGAGTTTTTTTTTATAAAATCTAAACTTGGGTCGAGTTTTATATTTTAGAAAATTGGCCAAACACGCTATTACACGTAAATAAACTAAAAAAATACTTATAAATCCAAACATCATCTTTATCACCTACTTCTAAAATAAACTAATCCAAAGCGTTTCTTTTATCTGTGTCATTAATACTCGAATCTTCCCAATTCAAGGCAAGCTAGCTTGGAAATGATAGAAAAGATAAGGCCATTTAGGTAAAATATTGAAATAGCGATACATAGAAAGCTCTACATCTTCTTGTAGCGGCTAGTGTACGTTCAGGTGAAGCTCTCTACTTTGGATTTCACAAAGGTTTGTTCCATTTCCTCATTTATTTACTTTCAGTTGTATCATATCCACTTCTAATTAATAGTGTACATGTTCTGTCAGATGTTTTACTGCAAAAAGATATTAGATCTGTTCTTTTCTTTATAGTTCTAAAACCTAGATCTTTTCTACACCTAATTGAAAAATGAAATCTACAAATTATTGACAATTTTCAGAATAGTTTGATCCATCAAGTAGGTATATTAAACTAGTTCCATTAGTGATGGAAAGGTTCTAGTTTTTACCATATGCTAGCTGTGTATATGAATGATGATTGACCTTTAAAATCTATCTATCTCTACTAAAGGTTTCTTGTTTAGTATATTATGTATTTCAGTTTTATTTTTTATTTTTTAAATGGTAACAATTATGTATTTGAAGGGTAGCTTTGGGTAACTGGTAAAGTTGTTGTCATGTGATTAGGAGGTCACGGGTTCAAGCCATGAAAACAACCTCTTGCAGAAATGCAGGGTAAGGCTGCGTACAATAGACCCTTGTGGTCTGGTCCTTCCCCACACCCCGCGCATAGCCGGAGCTTAGTGCACCGGTCGGCCTTTGTTTTGTAACAGTTATGTATTTGAGTATTTTCCTCATGTTGACTAAAGATAGGATCAGAAACACAGAATTAGAATAATCACTTTGTTAAGCAATGAAGCAAGGAAAACGTGTATTTGAGTATTTTCCTTGCTTCATTGCTTAACAAAGTGATGATTCTAATTCTGTGCTTCTGATTGTATTTTTTTTTTTTTAGTCAACATGGGTAAGGGGAAAGTTCACATCAACAATTGTGGTCTTTTTATTTATGTAACAGACTTACTTACTTACTTATATTTACTTATGGTGGTAAATTTGGCAGCTCTTATTTCCCCAACTGCAAATCCATATCAATTTGGAGAATGAAGGTTTTCAAGGCCGAGGCATGATTGCATTCAAGATCTAGTATTATATGTCTGGTAAAGGAGGATCTGGGAGTTTTCTATATTTTATGGTACATTTCTGTCAGAGGAAGTTCGGTTTCTGCTTCTAATAAATGGAGTGACTGCATCCTATTTAACTGAAAATGTTGGACCATGCCATATGATTTACCCATGTTGTGATTAAGAAAAACCTGGATAAGTGCACAAATCCTGATGCGATGGAAAACCAGTGCTTACCCCAAAGCAGTGAAGCGATTCGTGAAGTTGGTTCATCTGTTGGGAATGAAGAATCAAGAAATTCTTCTTCTATATCACGTCACAGTCTAGATAAGGAGGCAGCTTGTCGAGTGTGCCACTGTGCTGAATCAGACAAGGTGGGAGTTGCTGCTTTAGGATTTCTAGGAATTATTCCACCGGCACCAGGTAGCAGTGGAGAGGTGAAGCTTGATTGTCATCAACATGTGAAAAATGACGAAAACAGTAGCACGAAAGGATCTGCACTAGTTGAATTCATAAGTCCAAAAGGAGAGGTGTTTGTTTGTAATGGTGATATAGAGATGGGTTCTTATGATGAGAACCAGGACTCCTTGAATGAGCTTGGCTGTGCGTGCAAAAATGATCTTGCTATGGTACACTATGCTTGTGCACTTAAGTGGTTTGTCAACCATGGATCTACCATATGTGAGATTTGTGGATGTCTTGCAAAAAACATTAGAACTTCGGATTTCAAGAAAGTTGTGAGCTCTTTGAAGCAGTATGATGCATTGAGGGAAAGGACTGCAAATGGGGTCCCTAATCCTGTGCCGGTTCTGGAAAACTCAACTGTAGATCCTGATGCTATTGCAGCTATTCGAAGGCAAAGGTTAAGTGAGATTGCATTGTGGTTCAATCCCCATAACAACTATCCCACTGCAGTTGTTACTGAACCACCGGCTTCTGGCTCTAACATTGTTACAGAAGAAGAAGCTCTTCCTGCAGAAAATACGGCAACCAAATGGGCTGTTGAGAGTACTGGGATCCTGCTTGCTACAGGGCTTCTTACTATCACTCTTGCATGGCTTATTGCTCCTCATGTTGGGAAGACAACTGCCAAAAATGGACTGCATATTCTTCTCGGAGGTGTTTGTGCGTTAACAGTTGTAATATTCTTCCGCTTTTTTGTGCTAACAAGAATCAAATATGGCCCTGCTCGATACTGGGCAATCCTATTTGTCTTCTGGTTTCTTGTGTTTGGTATATGGGCTTCAAGAACACATGGTGCCCATGCTACATGATCATGAGGATTTGGTGATATCTAATTAGTGCGCTGATGTTTAGCTTCTTCATTGACCTAGTACTGCCAGTAAAGTTGTTGAGATGATTATCATAATTCATACGCATCTCGGTGTGATGCTACTATGTTTATGCAGATGTATTAAAAAAAAAAAAATCTCTATGTGCTGCTTTGCACGTGTAAGTCAAACCTCTTGATTTTTCTTATGCTAGGGACATTGTTGAGGTATTTCCTCAACAAATCTCTATGTCTAGACAAATCAAATTAATTGTTTGGTCTCCTCCTTGTGCAAGAAAGTTTAAATTGAATACTGATGGCAGCGTGAAGACAAAAACTGGGGAGGCTGCTTATGGCGAAATTTTTAGAAATGATCAGGGAAAGTGGATAATGAGATATTTAGTTAAGATGAAACCTACCTCAAGCCTCACCACATAACTATGGAGCATCAAACAAGGGCAACATCAGCTCAAACTCTAGAGGACTGCTTTCTGGTGTGAATGTGCTTCTAAACGCTGATGCAGAACAAACTGGCCTCCTCAATCGTGCATGTTTTGGTAGGCCTAAGGTAACATCAGAAAAGAATGAGCAATGGTTTCAGCTCCCTATGGAAGAAGCTTTTTACCTTCAATATTCTCTAAAATGCATTAAGGTTGTGACGACAATGACACTGAACTAAATTACGACGAGTTATGGAAGCATATGACATCCAGGAAGGAATATTTTCCTATCTTATTCAAAGATTTTTCTCACCCTAGAAGTAAGAACTGGGTGACTAGATCGGTCTCTCAGTAGACTTTGTTGCCTATCGTCATCATCGTACATTCTGAATATGCTGTGCTCGTTTTATCAGCTCAAGATGGCAGTGCAAATGGTCGCTTAAGGGTTTGGTCCGTCTTCACAATGCACTCTTCGCCTCTGTGGTAGTGGGCAAAAACATTATTAATTCTGGATATTGAAGTTGTGCAACTTCTCCATCATGCTTTGATAATTATGTTGTTGAAGAGAGAACAATCACAAGATGAAGTCCATAGCAAGGCCGTGAAGAAAAAAAAAATGTGACCCAAGTGTAAAGTAGATTGACATTTGAGTATTTGCCTTTTCTTTAACATAATCCTGATACAGCGCCATAGCTGTGAACATAATCCTCATTTGAGTGTTTGCCTCTTTTTTGAACTGTCATCTTTAGTCACATTTGAGTAATAAAATCCTCATTGGATTATTTGAACCTTATGGCCTTCGTTTAGGTTGCTCTTAAAATTCTCTTCCCTTTAGCCAAGCGAGCTAAATTTCAATTTTAAAAGTTAGATGAAATTATTTTTTAAGAGAATTTTAGTTCACTGGGCTAATGCGGAACTGAAGTTTAAGAGTGACCTCCAAAAAAGGCCATTTGTGGAAATGCAACCTACTCATTGTTCACATTTAATATCATTTTGTTGTTGACAAGCTATAATTTCACTACAGCAAACACTCATCTGCATGCTTAAAGGCATAATACTGTTCTGGTTCTCAAGCCTTGTACGTTCTTCTACAATGATTCCATTCTAGGATTGTGCTCTTCGAAAAGTCTTTTTTATGGTCTGTCAATAAATAGAAGAGTGAGGAGGGATTTCTGAGAAGGTTTCAAGTGTGAGCATACATGTCGGGACTCGAAAAATGGTGAACTATGCCTGAGCGGGGCGAAGCCAAAGGAAACTCTAGTGGAGGCCTGTAGCGGTACTGACATGTAAATCGTTTGTCTGACTTGGGTATAAGGGCGAAAGACTGATTGAACCGTCTAGTAGCTGGTTCCCTTCGAAGTTTCCCTCAGGATAGTTGGAGCTCACGTGCTAGAATATCAGGTAAGTCAATGATTAGAGGCCTCAGGGGCGCAACTCCATCGACCTATTCTCAAACTTTTAAACTTTAAATAGGTAGGACAGTGCGGCTGCTTTGTTGAGTCGCACCACGGAATCAAGAGCTCCAAGTGGGCCATTTTTGGTAAACAGCACTGGCGATGCGGGATGAACTGGAAGTCGGGTTACAGTGCCAAACTGTGCGCTAACCTAGATCCCACAAAAGTTGTTGGTCGATTAAGACAGCAGGATGGTGGTCATGGAAGTCAAAATCCGCTAAGGAGTGTGTAACAACTCACCTGCTGAATCGACTAACTCCGAAAATGAATGGCGCTTAAGTGCGCGACCTACACCCAGTCATCAGGACAAGTGCCTACGGGTTGTAGAGGAAGAATTCCTCATCTGCGAGCTACTGGGGATTTATTCTCAGGAAGGAATGAAAGAACCGACTTTCGCTTTTGCGCAACTGCTACGCCCTTGCTTCTTGTCTTATCTTACTTAGTAAAACAATCTTTCACGCTAGGCATTCAACTTTTTTGTCTGGAGGGAAGCTGGAGAGCAGGGCTTGCTTAATCGGATCCACTAGATGATGGGCCTGCTTGACCGATGGAGATCATACTATGATCATAGTATGAACAACTTTTATGAAAATTCTACCTTGAACAGTCATAAGGCAGTTCACATCTTGTTTCTTTTTAAGCCATAAAGGAAATGGTCAAATTGATCTTGATCTTAGATAATATATGAAAAGTTCAAAAAATATCTGACTTTTTGTACAATGCACAAAAACATAACATCATAAAAAAATGCGGCTGAGAGTGTGGGGTGGGGTGTGGGGGTTGGGGGGGGGGGTAACCATTGCAGTTGCATCATTTCATCCCCCAAATTTCTAAAACTAATAATACTCTTTTAATGCATGCCAAGTTGAATAAATAAAGTGAATATAAGTGTGACATACGGATAATTTAAAATAACAACACTTAATCGTGTAATTTAACTTTCCCCTAAGCCTTATTTTGTTGTCATTTTTAATCAGATAGGGAAAGAGCTAATAAATAATAAACAGCAGACTTTTCCTCTTGATGTTATCTTGCAAATTTTATTTTATTGAAAAGTATTGATGACATACTTTCTTTAAAATAAATTACGTTATTTAATATTGAAATAACGTGTATTTGATTGAATAGAGTTGAATGAATGTAAGTGACTTATATGGCATATCCCGGCTAGTTTGAAGTTAAGGAGTACTTAATTATTAGTTGAATTTTTCTCACCTATATTTTTAAAATTTAATTGATTTTCGCCTTTTCTTTTTCTTATTAATTTATTTAATCACGAGATTGTAGAAACTATATAATCTACGAGACTCAATAAGTAGTTCTGTTAATGACAACTTACATCTATCTGAATCTTGTGTGTTATTTTGTACTATATGAAAAACAAAACAATAAAGAGAAAGCCAACTAAAACCAATTAATTATCTCAACTTGTTCATAAAGTAGTAGGTAAATTAAGATACCAATTCAAGCCGCCGAAGTCAATCTCTGTCTCCCCAAATGTAATATACCTTTCTTCTTTCCGTCAAACCCAACTTAGTTCTAGATATCTTTGAAATATTATTTTTCTCCTTTCCTCATCTTTGAAAAAATAATTAAATCCAGAGATACTCCATTTTCTTGATGTATTCAAACTACAACGGCGCCTTCCCATTTCAATTCTTCTTATATATATATATATATTATATTTAACACAACAATATTGTAATTTCATAAGTGGGCTCCGATTGAATGGGTGCAAACTTTACCTCTATTTTGTGCATAGATTGTTTTTAATAAACTCCCTGTTCAAGAAAGACACAAACACAACATGAAAGTAAGTAGTAACAATAACAACAACAATAACATACCCAATATATTTTCATAAAGTGGATCCAAAAATAGTAGAATGTTAGCAGATCGTGCTCCTACCAGAGACTATTTTCGACCGATCCTGACTCAAATAAAGCAAAATCACAACAATATGAGAAATTAAAAAATAGTAATAAAAACAAATAGTATAGAAAACTAAAAATGAGAAATACGGAAATCATAAAATAAAATAACCTCTCCCATCGTCCTATCAGTCATGTCCTCATTAAGCTTTGAATTATTCTTATATTTCTAGACAAAAATAAAGCACCTTAATGACAAAGCAAAAAAGATTACTATCAAATACTCCATATTATTTTAGGACTATATAGAATCATCATACAACTTCGAACTAAGAAAAGCTCCGCTCAACTTTCCGGTAATACTCCACCGTTGATTTAATCTCCAGCGTTCATCTGCTTTAATCTGGGCTGGTTAATTCACTGAGTTGAACAAAAATGGGTCAAGAATCCTTCATATACAGCTTTGTAGCTCGTGGTACAATGGTACTAGCTGAATACACTGAGTTTACCGGAAATTTCCCTGCTATTGCAGCTCAATGTTTGCAGAAATTGCCATCTTCAAACAATAAATTCACTTATAATTGTGATCACCATACTTTTAACTTCCTTGTTCAAGATGGTTATGGTAAACATTTAATTTCCTTTTATCTTTCAGTTTTATAGCCTATCTTTTGTTTTTTACATTGTTTGTAGACCTGTGTTGTTGAGTTTTAGCTGGATTTGAAAATGGATCTTGAGTTTTAGAGTAAAAGGTGGAGTCTTTATTGGGCTTTCTAGGTAGAATTGTGCTGTTGAAAGATTGCTGCGAAAAGAAGGGCAAGTTATGAGCTTTGTAATAAGCTGGAGGGCTAGAGTGAACATGTTATTTTTTTATTTTTTTTTAAATGTTGGAAGAAAGGGTGAGTATTGTGCTTAGGACAATTGGATCTTTGGTTTTATGGAGTATAACAGAAATTTCAGAAGCTCAACAATGATAATTTAGCAAGATTGTGTTTTTACTATGTTGCTCAGACCCTCCAAAAATACTGCCGCACCCATGTCAGATCCTTAAAAAATGTATAGCTTTTGGAGGATGCAACGCACACCCAGCGATATTTTTGAAGAGTCCGAGCAACATCGGCTATCGGGTTTGAATTTTCTGTCACTTATCTGCATTTATTTTGTTTTAAGAGTTGTTCCATAAATATGAAACTGAGAATTTGGTTTAATTCTTGAAAGTTAGTATTATAAGCTAAACGAAAACGATATAGGATGAGAAATGTCTATGTGGGATCAGTGAGAATCATTTTTCAGCAGATGAAATGGTCAGAGAATTAGCTGATGGGGGAAGAACAACTTTGGTTGATATTCTGTCCTTCTGTTTGTTGAATAGTCAATATTCTATATACACATCAAAGCAAAAAAATCCAGATTCTAGTGGTTTATTGAATAGTCAATTTTTTTTTATATGAAGCAAAAGAAATCCAGATTCTAAACTAAATAGTACTAGAGAAGAGGATTTGTTTCCAAATCGATCAATGACACACATTCCATCTTAAATGAAGTGTAGTTTTTACTTTTCATTTACAAATAAATAATGACAGGAGGTTGAATTGTGAACCTATTTAATAATTGTAGCTGTACATGATTAAGGCAGAACTTGGCTTTCTAATCTTAGTGGAAGTCCTACTGAGCGCTGCGAGTCAAGATTTTGTATGCTGTAGTTTGAAGAGGCTGAGTGAGATGGATAGGAGCTAATGGACAGTCAAATAGAGGGAAGGAGGATAATTTCTGCTTACCTTGGGCCATATTGTAGTTTAGATTGAAAGGATGATTGACGGTCTTACTAATTCATGGCTCTATATATACCTCTGGTGTAGACTGGAGCCCCTGGCTGCTCTTCTATCTAAAAATTAAAAAGGTTGAAGAAGCCAAGTCTGATCTCAAAGAAACTTTAGGCTGCCGAAGTGCAACAACAACAACAACATACCCAGTGAAATCCCACAATGTGGGGTCCGGGAAGGGTAAAGTGTACGCAGACCTTACCCCCATCTCGGAAGATAGAGAGGCTGTTTTCGAAAGACCCTCGGCTCAAGAGAAAACATGACGAGAAAAGGTTAGATAAGCACAAACAGTTCAAAGCAATACGAAAATGAAACTAACGAAAGCGCCAAAAGCTATGATAAAGTACTCTGAGAAAAAGAAGCAGTAGCTACCACAGATAAATACGATAATTATGGTGCAAGAAACAACATATAGTTGCAAGAATCAAAGGACAAGAAAATGAAGATCAAAACTACAACTACTAATACGACCGAATACGTGGGACTACCTACTAGCCTTCTACCCTAATCTGAGTCCTCCATAGCCTCCCATCTAAGGTCATGTCCTCGGTAAGCTGGAACTGCGTCATGAAGGCTGCCGAAGTGCCTATGCAAATAATATACTTTTTTTGATAAGGTGTCTCTGCCGATGATTTCAAAGACCCTATACCACTTGAATTGTTAAATGATATTATTAGCTATATGGTCTAGTGATCCTACAACAATAACAACATACCCAATATAGTCTTACAAGTGGGGCCTGGGGAGGGTAGGACGTACGCAGACCTTACCCCTACCTTTGTTGGGTAGAGAGACTGTTTCCGATAGATCCTCCGTTCGAAAGAAGTCTAGTGATCCTATCAAGAAAAAACCTATATGCTCTAGTGTCGAGAGTCAAAAAACCATATTGTCTGGTGTTTCCAAGTAATTTTGCTTGAGCTTGCTCTCGTTTGATCCATGCAGAGAAATGATGTTAATCACCTTTTTGCTGCTTCATTGACCTCCTTTCACTTAAGTTCCTCCAACTGTCTTATACTATAGGTTGATGCAACAGCTGAACGTTATGCAATCTGGTTTAATGCCTGTTAACTTTTGCAGCTTATTGTGTTGTTTCCAAAGAATCTGTGGGGAAGCAAATTTCTATTGCATTTTTGGAACGTGTGAGAGCCGATTTTAAGAAAAGATATGGTGGTGGTAAAGCAGATACAGCTGTGGCTAAAAGTCTTAATAAAGAGTTTGGGTATGTTGCTTAAAATATGTGTTCTCATATTCCACTGCAGGTGTATTCTATTACACAGAAGTATAACGGGTAAAATATGTCAAACTTTTCAGACCCATCATGAAAGAGCACATGCAGTATATAATTGACCATGCCGACGAGATTGAGAAACTATTAAAAGTTAAAGCGCAAGTGTCTGAAGTCAAAAGTATTATGTTGGAGAATATAGACAAGGTATGCCATGTATATGATATTATCTGCTGCAATATGGTTCACTTGTCTCTTAGTGATGTGTATATTGTCCTCCCATGCCCCCTTTTTTGTTTTTGACTTGGATGAATTTTGCCTAGTATATCCTGACAAAAGTATTTCATTTCACCTCTTTGTGCAACTACATGAACATCATATTGCGTGATTGATCTGTGGTTAAAAATGAACCTTTTTTATTTCCACCCAAAAATGTGGGATGAATATATTTGGACCTGATAGCTGATTAGAAAACATATTCTTAAACTTACTGGTATCTAATTAAAACCTTTTAATTCTTCCAAAACTAACCTGCCGCTTCTGAAAATCATTGATGGATACCATAGACCAGTTCCCATATCAATTTTAAAGTTCCATAGGTAATAGAAAAATTGGCTTTACAGAGAAGAGAAAAGGTAACATTTTGCTCTCAGAGTCGCATCTCGATTTGCGCTTAGCATTCATAAACTTCACCTAATTAGGTGCCTTCCTGGTCAACCATACATCTTTTATCTATGCTATGGAATTTATCTTATCCCCTATTTTTATTTTCTTTAACATAAGAACTTCCTATTTGACTAACAAATCTTTGTGCAGATACAATTGTATCTTAAGTCTTATAGTTGGTATGGACCATTTATGTTACACTAGATACTTGTCATCAAGTTAGATTTTTGTTCTTTTCTTTTGATAGGTTAATAATATGTGTAATATTTTTTTATTTAGTAGCAGGTAATCATAGTATCCCTTGTTCCTTAATGAATCCCAAAAACCTTGTCAAAATTATCAAAATTAGGAGACTACCTTTTTAGTTGAGAAGCATCTGATGTTTGGTGAATCCTGCGGTTTGCCAGCCTCTTTAAGTTTCAATGTACCGTTAAGGAGAAGCGTATTTAAATGTGATTTAGTTATGGTTGTTTTATGAGGCAATAAGCATGTGTTTCTTTCTGATTTTGGTTGCACGATGAATCTAATGGGACAGACAAATAAAAAAGAGAAAGAGAAAAGTATCTGCGGGGCACTGATCTTTATGTACGCATCAATAAGTTGTCTTATTAAGTCAGTTCTCTTGTGGATTTGCTCCGTCTCTGACATCAGTTTGTGTTCCTTGAGATTACAACTATTCAACCCATGAAGTGCGTGAACAGTAACTTGAACAAAGATGACTGCTTATAGTGCCAATAATTGTAACAGTAATATTTCTGGAAGAGAAAGTTCCAGATTTCTTCAATATGTGCATGAAAAATAGAATTTCCACCTAGTTTGGAGGACATCTTCGTAGTGTTGGATGTGCAAACAAAGTACCACATTGGTAGCTGAAAAGAAAAATGAGCTACTTATAAGGAGTTGGATACTGTTAATGATGTGAGTCCTTTTGGAGAAAACCATGCGGGCTTGGCCCAAAGCGGACAATATCACATCATGTTAAGAGTATCTTTGAGCCATTTTAGCCCAACAACTGGTATCAAAGCCAAGGCTGGACGAGTATGAAGATGGCAGAGTGTGGCGTGGAGCCCAGCTTAGTGCCTTTGCCCGTCTATGGGCCGGTTTACAACCTTTACCCGTAGCTTTGAAGATGCATACACGGCCTTTGGCCTTTGGTGACCGTAAACACTCTGACGATGTGGGTGACACACATACATGTTGAATCTCTGACCCGTGAGTTATGGTAATGAGCCATGTGGAACTTAGTTCGAGGGGGAGATTGTTGGATGTGCGAACAAAGTACCACATTGGTAGCTGGAAAGAAAAAGGAGCTACTTCTAAGGAGTTGGATACTCTTAATGATGTGAGGCCTTTTGGAGAAAACCGTGCGGGCTTGGCCCAAAGCAGACAATATCACATCATGTTAAGAGTATCTTTGGGCCGTTTTAGCCCAACACGTAGAAAAGTGTTTTATATATTAAGCTGATTAACGAAAATAGACCTATAGAAACTAGGAGCTCCGAGTTCCAGCTAACAGTGATGGAGACTCCCTTTAATAGCTCAACATTATTGCGGTAGATTGATTAGTTATGTAATTGTTGATGCTTTTTGAATCCCAAATTGATTAATGAGGGTTGTTGACATGCCTGATTCTGGTATTCAGGCATACTTAATATATCTAATTCTACGATGCAATGTGCTTTTGCTACTATCTGCAACTCAGATGTTAAATTTGTTATTTCTGTCAACATAATGTGTTCGTACGCCTCAGCAATTGCCTCAGGCTTCTATAAGCATTTATGTTTTTGGAGTAAGCAACAAGTCATGCTATTGAAACTTATATTCATCTGACTCAATTTAAACCTGCCAGACTATTGAAAGAGGGGAAAACTTGACTACACTTTCCGACAAGGCTGAAGATCTGCGTGATTCGGTAGGTTTTGGTTGATGGCTTCTAATAATAGCAAGTGTTAATAGCATCTGTAAGGTGTTTCAAACCTTTTATGTTTTCTTTCAGGCCCAAGAATTCAAGAAAAAGGGGACTCAAATACGGCGGAAGATGTGGTACCAGAATATGAAAATAAAGTTGGTTGTGCTAGGGATCATCCTGTTTCTGGTTCTTATAATCTGGCTTTCAGTTTGCCGTGGCTTCAATTGTACCAACTAGGATATCGATGAGCACAGTTGGGACCAAATTCATACAAATGTAGGTTAACAGGACCAAACCGGCACATCTGTGGAAGAATTTGCCATGAAGAAAGTAAAACATATATAAGCCTTTGTTTCAGATTTTTCTGAAACCTTTTATAAAAAAACAAAAAGAACATTTTTTTTCCTTTGTTAATTTCTTTAAAATGTTTAGAACAGCTTGAATGTCTTTTTATTTGCGTCTTTTTTTTTTTTTTTTCATTGAGGGGTCGGGCGGGGTGAGCTGCTGCAGGCAGTGGTTATTAGCTTGAAATTGTGCATTCTGTGCTATGTAAATTGTAGACATGTTAGATATCTATAACTGATAAAAGAATTTTGATTCAGTAAAATTATCTATGTGATTGGGTAGCTTTGTTGGAATGTCACTGGCTTTATCTTTCTTCTTATTTGTTGCTGTCATCTTTTGAGTGAAGTTCTGGAAATGCAGAGCTGATTTTAGTTTTAGCTCAAACTAAATTTAGCAAAACTGAATATTGAAACAAGTTTTGTTTCCTGAAATGAGAACTAAAAGAAATCAACAGAAAGAGTATTCCCTTTGTCCCAAAATAAGTGTCTTCTTAGCAAGAATTACACCAATTAAGAAATCAATAAATACAATGTGGAGTTTACTAAAGGCATAGTTGGAAACACTTGTCAATTTTTGTCTTGAATTTCAAGGCAACGCTTATTTGGAAACAATTTTTTTTTTACTAAGATGACACTTATTTTGGAACGGAGAGAATACCAATTTTGGCATTGAGCTAGTTCCCGATGATAGCTTTATTGGAACGTCACTGACATTTAATTCCTAAACTGGTGTTTCACGTTAGTTGATGGTTGAGAGGCGAGTGGTTTCAATATGGAGTTAAGTCAGTTTCAATATTCATTTTGTTAACATAATTTTACAGCTAAACTCATTTTAATTTATGGTTATATCCGATATTGGATTCCAATATTATATTATTCACTCTTCAAATGCCAATTTTTGGATTGGGGGGGGGGGGGGGGGGGAGGTGTTAATTACTTTTCCATATTGGTCGAGTGAGGGGTTATTTGTCACCTTGTATGATTTTGAGCAACGAGTGCGTAGCATTAGAAAGAAAGTTTATCCAATGGATTGATCAAGGGAGAATTAGCCAACTGTGGGGCCCCACTCTCTCCTGACTCATGGCCAAAGAAGAAATCACCCAGAAAGGATATCAAAGGTTAGGTTCTGGAGAAACGACTTTTCCAAATTTAAGGAGTCATATGCCAGGATTCACTCCCTACTATGCAGTGTGAAGAAGATAAGGGCGGTGCCACAAACCTGCCAGGGTCACCCAGGGTCCCAGAAGAAAGAATTTGCGTGTATCACCATGGCCGCCTCGGCCACAACATTGAGGAGTGTGTGGATTTCAAGCTTGAACTAGAACGCCTCGTGGATAAAGGCCATGTTTGGATTGTCGCAGGAAGACAAGGATAGAAGATGAAAATGGAAAAGACGATGAAGACTTGCTTAGTATGGCCGGGTAGAAAAACACAAGTATCCCTTTACTGCTTTCAATAAGATAGAGTATTCCTTTCCCTTTTATGTAAATGGAACCACACCGACCTGATGTCCTATTGGGGATATGTGGAAAGCCTATATAAGGCCTGGTCAGGGTAGAAAAATTAAGTTTCGGGTAACATAGGAAAAACGTTTCTGTGTATGCCTGAACTACGGATGGACCTGATTTCCCTTTGGTGGGATACGTAGGCAGTCTATTTAAGACTCGGTCCTTTTATAATAAAAGCCTAAAATCCCCCTTAGTATAGGAGGGGCAGAAGCAAATCAACCATACAAACTATTTACCGCAAATCAGTATTACCAAAAGATATAAAAAGACCAAAATACCCTGGAATGTGAATTAATCAAGGAGTTGAAACAAAATATATGATTTTGTGTGCTATAAACTGCGAACAACGTAATATCTTGTGTTTTGTACTTAAACCTAATGCTAAATTGAAAGCTTTTGAGTTGTTTTCTCTTATAGACAGGGGTCGATTCGCTGGCACCAGTGACTCGATCAAAAGATGCCGCAGCGTCCTTAAACCCTCAAGAAGAAAACATGCCTGAAACTCCACCACCGAACATAAATGCTTTAGCCCCAACAGCTGACATAGCTGGAATGCCTTAGAAGAGGATGTTGGTCTGCTGATGAAACAATTGGCTGAAGCCAGAGAAGAAGCAGACCGCCTGAGGGCCGAGAAAGAAAATGCTACTAATGTTGAGGCTAGGAGACCTCCACCCACTTTCCCATATTTGGATTTGCCAATTCCGGACTATTTCCCTCAAACCCAGACTGGGGCCGAAATACCACCCATGTGGGGAGTTCCTTCCACCAAACGCCAGCTTTTCAAACACAAATGCTTATCAAGCCCCTCGGGCAACAGGAGTTCCTGTGACCCATCCTATACAACCAAATGTCACTTTTCAAGACCATGTCACCCATATTGACTCTTCGCCAGAATTGGAGAACATGGAAATGTTCTTTGAAGCAAGAATAGATAAAATAGAGAAGGCGATGGGGAAGAAAATCGCTGAACTAGAACATGGCTCTAAAAAGAAAGAGGTGTTAAGATACTCCGATTTGTGCATACATCCAGACCTGAGTCTGCCAGAATGCTTCAAAATTCCCAAGTTTGATCACTTTAATGGGTCGGGCAATCCCAAGGCCCACTTAAGCGCTTACTACGACCAGTTGGTTGGAAGTGGCGGAAATGAAGCCGTACTCATGAGATTGTTTAGTCGAAGCCTGACAGGAACGGCTACGGAGTGGTTCATCTCTCAAGATATTAGCCGGTGGAAAACATGGGAAGAAATGGCAAGTTCATTCATGGAAAGATTCCACTTCAATATGGAAACTGTGCCTGATTGCTTCTCATTGGAGAAAATTCGTCGAAAATTAACTGAAACCTACCGAGAATATACTATTCGCTAGAGAGATGAAGCGACACGTGTACAACCTCCTATGACCGAAGCTGATCTAGTAGCCACATTCATACGTACCAAGAAGCTGATTGCTTTGACAAAATGATAACTATGAAAGGGAGTTCCTTCGCAGATACAGTCGCCATTGGGGAAGATATCGAGGATGACCTTAAAACTAGCAGGATTGTTAGTGTACTAAACAGATCAGGTGCGTCCGGCGCCATGAGTGGCAAAAAGAAAAAAGAAGATATAGCGTATGTTTCTAGAACTACTAGTCCAAAAATCTAAGGAAAACAGATAATCCACAAAAATCCAATTAGCTACCAATCACCTCCAACAACCAACTATACAACCACCTCACCCCAATATATCCCGATGACTGTGTGCTACGCACAACCCGACTACCAAGCTCCACAACCAAACTATCAAATACCAGCACCGAGCAACCGAACCCTATGACCAAATTATCGAATGCCAGCACCTAATAACCAAGCTCCGCAAAACCAAACTTTCCAGAACCATCCTCCACCGACAAACTATAAGGCACCCCAAATAAAACCTATGAGAGCATTCACTCCTCTGCCATAACAAGAACAAGTCTATTTGCCAAACTAAGGGATGTCGGGCAAATAAGCTTTGTCCCACCAAAACCTGCTAACCCCACTGATCGACGGTACAGGCCAAATATCACTTGCGCCTATCATTCTAACCAAGCTGGCCATGCTAGTGAATATTGCATAAACCTAAGACACAAATTACAGGACATGATTGACAATCGTGAGCTCATCTTAGAGCCAACACCTCCAAATGTGGACACAAATCCGCTCCCAAAGCATGGAGGAAACCAAATTCACATGATACAGAGAGGTGATGAATGGCAAGAGAGACCGGCGATAATTCGTCCAGATATTGAAGGATTAGAGAGCACTGTCGCCTTATTGTCATTACAAGAGCGAGAAGAAGTGATAGACCCTTTGACAAAGGGATATAAGATATCTGCCACAACCAAAAGAGAGCCTTTCGTGCTCAAATACCCCTCAACATTCGCTCGAATTCATAACGAGCCATTCATACTCAAAGCATCGGGATCAATTGAGATTGAACCCTTTGTGATCAAACCACCGCACCAAATGATGATCAACAAAGATAAAGAAATAGTTGTTGTGGTTCAGGGTATGACCAGGTCAGGAAAGTGTTATACCCAGAAAAACCTGTGCCCGAAGCGTCTCGTCGCGAAAACCCTCAGAAGAAACCGATAGCTGAAGGAGAAGCTTAAAATTTCTGGAGGAAAATGCCGGTCAAGGATTATTCGATTGTCGAGCACCTACATAAAACTCCTGCTAGGATATCGGTAATGTCACTACTACTCAGTTTATCCCAACATCGCTTGGCCTTGATGAAAGCCTTGGATGAAGTCCAAGTACCTGCCGACACTATAAGAGAAACATTGGCCGAAATTGTGGGGTATGTCGTGCGAGCTCATAGGCTATCATTCTCTGACGATGAATTACCAAGGGAAGGGAAGTCTCACAATAAATCCCTGCACATAACAGTCAAATGGCATGACAAAGTTATTCCACAAGTACTGATTGATGGGGGAGCTGGGTTGAATGTATACCCTGTGACGACTCTGAAACGGCTCGGGTATGATATTGGCAAGATCCGACAGAGTCGGACCAACGTAAAAGCTTATGATGGTGCAACCAGTGACCTGATTGGAGAAATAGGTTTACACATACAAATAGGCCCCGCAGAGTTTGTAGTGGAGTTTGTCATCATGGACATCAAAACAAGTTATAACCTGTTGTTGGGTCGCCCTTGGTTGCATGCCGCTGGAGTTGTAGTATCCTCGTTACATCAATCTCTCAAATTCATATGGAATGATCAGGAAGTCGTGATTCACGGTAAAGGAAGTGTCCACAATTATCCAGATAACTTTGTACCAGTCATAGAGATAACTTTGTACCAGTCATAGAGAGATCACTAGCGGGTGCAGTTTTTCACATCGTTGAGCTAACCATGATAGACTGTAGGGGAAATGATGAAGATATCCCTATGCCTCTGGTCCACAAGATGGTTGCTACCACTATGATAAGGAATGAGTTTGAACCAGGTAAAGGTCTGGGAAAGAACTTGCAAGGAATCAAAGAACTAGTGGGTATCAAACATGGGAAATACCGATTTAGGGTTGGATACGAGCCATGTCAGGCAGAAGAAGAGGAAGTAGAGTATGGGCCGAGAGGTTCCGTTGAAATAAGAAAGCCATTCTCTCATCTCTACCAATCCTTCACAACATGCCCATTGGGCCAAAACGGCGAAGATCTAGAAGAGGGTTTAAGGACGATGTTTTGGGAAGGAGAATGCACGACCATCATTGAAGAATGCTTTGAAGCATTAGAGATTCGCCTTGCTGAACCAGGAGAGATAACATGTGGATGGACTTTTACCTCCTCGTTCACTCTGCAGTAGAAAGAATGCTCATTTTTCAGGAAAAATGGCGAAAGTCGGCTTTGAGGCCCGGCTTATCACCTTTTCATTTACGTGTTGTTTAATAATAAAAATGGTTCGATGTCCCATTCCGAACCAGGACCGTCGTTTGTACTGATCTTTTTAAAACGTCTCAAAGTTTGCAATAAACCAAAATCGTTTTACTTCACCTATATAAGTATATATAATTTTAATATGACTATATATCAATACATAATTGAGATTGCTTTTACATGATTAACAACCATGCTATTTTGTTTTATAGTAATAATACAGAGGCCACAAATAATGTCATGACATGTTACAAAGCAAGTGAAAATGACGATGAACAAAATGATGATCAAGGAGAAGAGACAATTGAACCAGAGGGGTTAATAGATGTCGAAGAAGAATATGAGAACAGACCCACACCAAACCTAGAGGAAACAGAAACAGTTAATCTAGGAAGTGAGGAGTTGGTACGGGAGACTAGAATAAGTGAGAACTTGACGGAAGCTGAGAAAGAAGGGTATTGGAGCCTGCTGAAAGATTATGAGAATGTTTTCGCTTGGTCATACGCCGATATGCTAGGTTTGAGTATGAATATTGTTGCCCATAGGTTGCCAATCCTTGAAGGATTCGCCCCGGTAAAACAGAAAATCAGGCAGCCTAAGCCCGATGTCAGCATTTGAATTAAAGAAGAAGTAGAAAAACAGATTCAGTCGGGGGTCGTTGAGGTGACACCATACCCAACATGGTTAGCAAACATAGTTCCGGTACCAAAGAAAGATGGGAAGATAAGGATTTGTGTGGACTACCCTGATCTCAACCGCGCTAGCCCAAAGGATAATTTCCCGCTCCCAAATATCCACATACTCTTTGATAACTGCGCCAAGCATGAGGTACAATCTTCTGTGGATTGCTACGCAGACTATCATCAGATGCTCAAAAGACGGCATTCATCACACCGTGGGGAGTATATGATTACCGAGTAATGCCTTTCGGACTCAAGAATGCCGACGCTACTTACATGAGGGCAATGACTGCCGTCTTTCATGATATGATGCACAAAGAAATTGAGATGTATGTGGATGACGTCGTCATCAAATCCCGGGTAGGTGAGAACCACCTCGAACATTTACGATGATTCTTTGACAGACTCCGCAAGTACGATTTGAAGTTGAATCCTGCAAAATGTGCATTTGGAGTGCCTGCTGGAAAATTACTAGGGTTCATAGTCAATCGTCGGGGTATCGAGTTAGATACCACAAAGATCAAAGCAATCCAAGAGCTACCACCCCTAGAACAAAGAAGAGGTCATGAGTTTCTTAGGAAGGTTGAATTACATTGGACGCCTCATCACCCAGTCCACAGTGATCATAGAACCAATCCTCAAGCTTCTCAAGAAAGGTGCTCCAACCAAATGGACGGAAGACTGACAGACAGCCTTTGACACAATCAAAAGATATCTGTCAAATCCACTTGTTTTGATCACACCAAGGCTGGGAAGTCCTTTGCTGCTATATATGTCGGTATCAAAAAATGCTTTCGGATGTATGTTAGCACAAAACGACGAGACATGCAAGAAGGAAAGAGCCATCTATTACATCAGTAAAAAATTCACACCTTGCAAATCCAGATACTTCTTGGTGGAAAAGACGTGTTGTGCTCTAACTTGGGTATCTCAGAAGCTAAGACATTATATGGCTACCTACACGACTAATCTGATTTTAAGAATGAATCCACTAAGGTACATCTTTCGCCAACCCATGCCCATAGGGAAGCTGGCCAAATGGCAAATGCTTTTAAGTGAGTTCGACATCCAGTACGTGGCACAGAATGCAGTGAAAGGACAGGCATTGGCAGACCTATTGGCAGGAAGCTCGGTAGATGACAATCAGTACTTTTATGGACTTACTTCCCAGATGAAGAAATAATGACAGTTGAAGGAGAGGAAGGTGAAGACGAATCGGGATGGAAAGTATACTTTAATGGAGCAGTCAATTTTAAAGGATCAGGAATCGGAGCCGTCTTGGTTTCAGACTCAGGCTAATGTTATCCAGTGGAAGCCAAGTTAAGTTTCAATTGCACTAACAACATGGCTGAATATGAAGCATGTGTCTTGGGTCTACGTTTAACTCTCGACATGGATGTGATAGATCTTCAGGTAATTGGTGACTCGGATTTGCTAATCCATCAAGTTCGAGAAGAGTGGGCTACCAAAAACGAAAATATCATACCATACGTTGGACTTGTGCAAAGATTGGCAGATCGTTTCCGAGAATTCAAGTTCAAACATATACCAAGAACTCAGAATGAATTCGCCGATGCATTAGCAACAATAGCATCCATGATCCAGCATCCCGACAGTAGATACATTAATCCTGTCAAAGTTGAAATTAAAGATCAGCCAGCCCACTGTGCTCTTGTAGAAGCTGAGACTGATGGAAAACCTTGGTATGTTGACATTAAAATGTTCTTGGAGAAAGGATAATATCCCGAAAGAATCACTTTAAATCAGAAAAGGACTATCATGAAGTTAGCAAATGGTTTCTTCCTCAACAAGGATGCCCTGTACAAAAGAACTCCAGACCTGGATTGCTTAGATGTGTTGATTCTTTCGAAGCTACAAAATGGATTGAAGAAGTGTATGCCGGAACCTGCAGACCACACATGAATGGGTTCATGCTAGCAAAGAAAATCTTGAGAACATGTTATTATTAGATGACCATGGAAAATGACTGTAGCAAGTTTGTCCAGAAATGCCACAAATGTCAGATTCACAGAGACTTGATAAAGGTCCTTCCTACAGAACTAAATGCTATGACATCACCTTGGCCATTCACCGCTTGGGGCAGGGATGTCATAGGACCAATTGACCCAGCCGCGTCAAACAAACATTGCTTCATCTTGGTCGCCATAGACTACTTCACCAAGTGGGTAGAAGCAGCATCTTATTCATCAGTAACCAAGAAAGTGGTCACAGACTTTGTGTGCAACAACATCATATGTCGATTCGGCATCCCAGAATCAATCATAACAGATAACGGGGCTAACCTGAATAGCGACTTGATGAGAGACATGTGTGCGCAGTTCCGGATCACCCACCAGAATTCAACTGCATATCGACCACAAATGAATGGGGCTGTAGAAGCCGCCAACAAAAACATCAAGAAAATACTCCAAAAGATGATGGATAACTATAAAGACTTGCATGAACAATTGCCTTATGCATTGCTGGGATACCGCACTACGACCAGGACTTCGACTGGAGCCACCCCATGCCTGTTGGTGTATCGCACTGAAGCAGTGATACCATCCAAAGTAGAAATCCCTTCACTTCGAATAATACAAGAAGCTGAGTTGGACGATGCAGAGTGGATCCGTAAAAGGTATGAGTAACTGGCTCTGAAAGATGAAAAAAGGATGATTGCTGTTTGCCATGGTCAACTATACCAGCAAATAATGGCGCGTGCTTTCAACAAACGTGCCAGAGCTAGGGTGTTTCAAATCGGGCAATTGGTACTCAAACAAATATTCCCTAATCAAGAAGAATACAAAGGAAAGTTCGCACCGAACTAGCAAAGGCCCTATATGTTACGAAAAGTGCTATCAGGATTAGCTGTAGTTCTTGCTGAAATGGATAGTCAAGAGTGGCCAAAGCTATAAATTCAGATGCAATCAAAAGATACTACGTGTGAAGAAAAGACAGCTACGAGGATCCATAGTTTCCATAGTTTAGGTTTTCTTTAGTTGCATTCCCTTTTCGTGTAATTTTGCATTTCTTATTAGAAAACCAAATCCAAAATATTATGTACGAACTACGCAAGGACCTGATTCCCTATACTTATAAAGAGATACGTAGGCTCTTTTCCAAGGTCGGTCGCTTTAACCCAAAAATCTAAAATTTTGTATTTCGAACTACGTTATGACTTGATTCCCACTTGGGATACGTAGGCGCTCGTTTGAGTTTGGTCTGGCAAAAAAATTTCCAATATGTTTACCCCGAACTACGTTTCGACCTGATTCCCGAAACGGGATACGTAGGCGCTCTCCCGAGCTCGGTCATCCCAAACAAAATTCCCAATGAACTCTAGGAAACCTCAGAAATAATTTAGCGAGAAAAAGACAAAGACAACCCCACAAGGAAACTGGGGCGGAATTCTTGAGGGGACCTCAAAAAACTCTTTGAATAAATCAGTGCTAAGGAACGGACTGAGTAAATTTCTACACGGGGGCAGAATTTTTTAGAGGGATCTCGAAAATTCCTCAAACGCGGCAAAATAAAGAAACGACAAGTACACACTTACGCTGGGGCAAAAATTTTTAGAGGGTCTAAAAAATTCCTTCGACGTAACAAAACTCAAGTTTGGTAGAAAGACGTATACAAACTGGGGCAAAATTTTCAAAAAGGATTCGAAAATTTTCACAAATTGAGATCAAGAAGAAGAGACGGAAGACCTTGCTTGAGTAAATAATGTCATGACATTAAAAGGGCGTGTATAAAATATTATTTTCAAAACATATGTACATATATTTTCAAAAACAAAATCATCGCACAAAAACTTTTCTTAGCTCTGCTAGAAAATAAAAGATCTTTAAGGAAAATGAGCATCCTTTCTTACCAAGATATGAACAAAAGAGGTCCATACGCAAGGAGAGCGGTCGACCATATAGGAACGGACAAATTTTTCTGTGGATGCATGAACAAACAAGCATGGATATTCTACACTAACTCGTTTGCTAGAATGTTTTAAACAGGGTAATGGCGACGAGCAAAGTGAAGGAGAAGCGTAAAAAAATAGCGGCATGAACGAGTATACGAAAGGGTAACGAAACCCTCCCCAAGTAAAGTTTTCTTTACGCTAATAGGTTTGTTCATTTCGCAGAGCACAAAGTTTTACAAAAAGAAAATTTTAAAGACTACTAGAAGATATAATCACGGTATCAGAAGCCGGGTTTCCACTAAAAACAGCTTTTATATCAAGGTATTGAGACCCCGGCTTAGACGTCATATGGCTTGCCTTGATACATTGGCTGAGTGGACGTCCAAAAATCCAAAAATTTAAAATGACGCATTGATAGCGGGATTGAATGTCGTTATTCACAATCAATTCTAGTCCTTTTGGAAGATGTGAATCTTGTCGACGGGCGGGTATTCTTCCCCGGAGTCAAAAAAGGAAGGTGTAAGTCTTGCCACCGAGGTAAGCTTCATTCCTCAAAATGAAGATATGGATTAAGAGACTACGTGCCGAAGGGGCTGAGTCGCCATCCATATATATAGCCAAAAATAGGTAGCGTAATTCCGAGCTTGATGTCCGCAATCATTGAAATACGAATGTGATTTCTACATCAAGATTTGCGGTCGCTATTGCAGTCTATTTCAAGTTAACGTAATCATGGTTCAGGGATAGTGGTAGTCATGAGAAAAGGCTCTGCCCTTGAATATGCCGTAGTTAACATGAAAAATCTGACTAAATGTTGTAATTCTGGACACAGGGGTTATCGGTCATCATGAGAGGAATATGATACTGCACTTTGATGTGCAGTCTACATTCGGGTATTTTTTACTATAGGTGATTTTAGACCAACTAGTATACCGCGGTCACCGTATGCGGATAACGGGATGTGCGACACCAGATTTGGACAGTCATCGCGATATGCAATCATGATGTGACGCCAAATATTTTAGGGTAGTGGACGTCGTAACAAACAATAACGGCCCCGCACGATAAAAAATGGGTTTCATGATTGACATATCGAGTTATGAAAATGACAATCGAACTGGGATGTTTAGGTTCGCAGAAATGCGGTATAGCCCGACCCAGATCCCAACAAAAGTTATCATTGAACGATGGAAACATCTGAAGACGACTAAAAAAAATCCGATCGAAGTATTGTGATTATTATCCAGAGTTAAAAAAATACACAAAAACACATACTTACAGGAGAGAAGAAAGAAAACGGATAAGCATTTGCGAAAAGACGGACATGATATCGGAGGATGACTACAATGTCAACAAAATGGCAAAATGCCACACAGGTATGACTACATTAAAATTAAAATTTTCAAAAGACTAACACGCAGGACTTAGCATTTGGAAACAAGCTAGAAGCTACCAAAGGTGGAAGCAAAAGCCGGATTCAAAACATGCGGAGCATACGTGGAACTTTTCTTGGGAAACCGGTCAAAAACCGTGTACGAAAGTCAATCTTTCTACACCAGGTATTGGAGATCATTTCAAGCATCAACACTAACAAGTCCCTTCAAAAACCGCCTCCGGTTCGGATTTTGAACCGAAAATAGCCAAAGGGTTTCCCACATAAAGGGATATTCCTTTTCGGGCTATCGAGTTGAACTACAATTGGCATGATTCCCAAAGCCAGGGATATGTAGGCTACTCAAATTTCGAGGCTCGGCCATATTCCTATAATTATCTTGGGACATCCCGAGATAGCTTAAAGAAACTCTTTATTTTTATAGTCCTTATAGAGTCAGAACTACAAACGGCCTGAATTATCATTTAGCCTGAGATATGTAGGAAGCCCAGAAACCAGGGTCCGGCCATACTTCCGAAATATTGCGCAAAAAGGACTGTAATTTCTATTATTCAATGAAATTAGGTTTGTCAAATTCATAGCTCAAGAATGGCCTTGCCATCCTTGAACTTCGAAGGGGCAATTGTTGATACCTAATTTTCACCTCATAAAATGTATATTTTGATTTTCATATTTCCCGAGTCCAAGACGGGGTAAGGATGCCCTTAAAAGATTAAAATTTTAAAAAAATCCTGAGAAAATTGCAAAATTGATGTTTAATCATATTCTGTGAAAATTGACAATTACAAGAAATTACGAGTTATTTATTTTCATAAATGTAAGTCAAAAAATAAATAATACAAATCCCGTTCCGTCTAACTCGGGAAAATTGTTAATTAAGACGTCGTATGAATTACGGTTTACTTTTGATCGCGTTTTTCACATTCTTAAATATTATCCGAAACTATATAAATATTGGGATCGTTTTAAAACTTGCATTTTTTACTTTACGAGTTTTAATTTTTATTTAGCCTAAATAATTAATATACTTAGTTGTATATACATTTATAATATATAGTCTATTAAATAAAAAAGGGGATTAATTTAATTGTTTTAAAACTTAAAAGGGAGGGGGGGGGGGGGGGGGGGGTTCTTAAAAAAAAGGGGTGGAAGTTTATTAAAAAATAAACATTCCACCCCCCATATTCATTTTCACCACCCCGCACCCCTCACCTCTTTGAGAGGCGATTTCAGGCGAATTTAGGTTCCGCCCATGGCAGTCAACCCATGGTGATTTGTAGCCATTTTTAGTCGGACTTTTAAGGGGTTTTGTTCCTCTATGCGTGCTCTATGGTTTGCCAGGTTTAGTTTGCTCAAATTCATATTTTTGTTGGCTCCAAATTGATAAATTTCTAGGGTGTTACTCAGGCTTTATTCGTGATAGGGGTTGCCATGGGCAAGACCTCGAGTCCTTGACCATCTTGTGCACCCTACCACATTGGAATATTAGCCTAGGGGAAATTCCCTAGAATCCTTTCCCATTTGAGTATGATTTTAAGGATTCTTATATGTTTTTAGTACGATGTTACCGTTTAATTGGCTGTTATTTGTCTTATATGATGACTAGGTGTACTATTCAGTTATTTGTTCCTTAATCTTAGGGATTTTGAATTGGAATAGGTTGGAATTTTGTTTGTTTGTGTGACATGTACAAAATCTGAATTGGGGATAGTACTATTTATACAATGCAGCAAAATTCTTATCCTATTTTTTATGCCTAAATTCGAAATCTTTGAGGATTTTTGGGGGGGAAATCTATTTTGGGAATGTTTCTTACCATTTCTACCCCTAAGCATATGAATTTACCTATAAATAGAAGGCTTCTATTCATTTGTTAGGAGGCCAGAATTTGATAACCTAAAACACCTATTAAGCCTATTACTCTATATAGCAATATACCTTGCAATGTACACTAATATACTACATATATACAGTACAATATTAGTAGCTGATATACATATATATACTACATTTATAACATACTATCGGGGGAGAACACAAACTGTTCTTTTTTCTCTCTGAAAATTCTTGAAAGAAAGGGTTGAAGGACTTGTTTGGTGTTAAAACTTGGACTCTAATCTCTCTTTGATTTTTAGGTTGCCCCCTAAAAAGGTAACTTCTTGTTCTTTCACCTTTACTTGCTTTACTGTTATTTGATATATATGTATTCAAGTTTACTGTTTTATTGATATGTGATGTCCATATGTCTTGTTTAATCTTGTTTATGTATATCTGAGGCAATATAAGCCTAAATGGAAGACAGGTTCTTGTTCTGTGATAAAAAATGTGAACATGTGCTAAGTTAGTATGTATCATGCCATGTTTGTTCTGGCTTCATACTTTATGGGGGTTTATAAGGTTGTCTCGAGTAGTTTAATCTAGTCTAAAGGTTGCCTGAACTTTAAAAACTGTTACAATAGATATAAAATAAGCTTTAAAGACTTTTTTCTCTATGTATTTAATGTTGTATGGTCATACAATGTAGTGCTATGCTTGTTCAAACTGTCTAGTAGTAACTCAGACCCTTAAAACTCTGTGCAAAAACTTATTTTTCCCTAAAATATGCCTAAGTTAAGGTTGATTGTGTGTCTGGAATCTTGTGTTAACTAGTAATCACTTAATAAATGCTTTTAATTTTTAAAAACTCTGACGTTGTGGACTCTTTGTGGCCTGCAGTCGCCATTTGAAGTTGTTTCTACCTAATGTGTTGGCTTGTGTGTGTGTCTTACTTCAAAACTAGCTCATAAATGCTATGTTGTTTGTCAAAACTAAGACTGAGCTCAAATTGGCATGTGTGATCTCTAGAAAGTGTAAGATGAGACCCCTGCTAGCTTAAAAGTTTTAAAATGAGTTGAAGTCCCCTTGTAGTTGACTCTATGATTCTGGAATGCTCATAATATGATGTTTATGTCTTTGAGATTACTATCTTGCCTAATTCATGTGAGAAACCTCTTGTTTGAATCCTTTCAACTCTAAAAATTACTAAAGAACCACACTTCTGAACCCTTTTTTGGTTAGAACAAGCCTATTGTTTTATCTAAAAAGTTTAAAATTGACTTGCTAGTTGACTTATAGGTTAGAGGCACTACTTGTGTTACCTTAGCCTTGTTCTTTCTGGAAATTGGTGTTGGGGAGGGCTAATGCTATGATGGTTGTGAAGCCTATCATGTTTCTATAACTTATATGTTGTTGCCTGGCTAAATAGTTGATGATCCCCGTTTCTGTGCTTGAATTCCTTTTTATAAAATGAACACTTATAGCTTGAACTCCTTCCTTGCTTGTTGTAATCATTTGAAGTCTAAAAAATGAATCCTGAAGCCTAAAACTATGCCTCTATGTTACTGTCTCTGCATGATATAACTAAAATGAACACTGCTTAGCTTAGTTTTTACTAATCTGGGTCTAATTACATGGGATTGACAACCTTTCTGCCTTAATTAGTGTCTTAACTCATTCTAAAACTTGAAACCCTCAGAATGTGTCACTTTATATGATAATTCTGAGAATGTATCATGATCATTTGACATTATGTGCATTTGTTATGTCTGTCTCATACTTAGTTGTTACTTGATGGCTTCAAATAACTTAAAAAATGAATAAATGGACTCTTGTTTGAAAATGTTGAATGTGTTTGAATAAAATGGCCTCTATTTAGCTAAGTTTGTATCATTTTTTAACCTCTGTAACTTATTTAAAAAAAGGGAAAACTTGAAAATGACTCACTTGAAACTGTTGTTGGCTGACTCACAAAACGAAAATGGGCTTAGCAATTAAATTTGATTCAACCTGTTGTCTACTACACTCTAAGCCTTGTTAAGACTTATCATGGCTAAGTGTTTGTTATACTAAGTACCTCTGTGTGTTTGCTGCCTTATATAGGTGACCTTTATGTCCTTAAACCTGCTCATTGTTCACTAAATCCTATTTGACACCAGAACTTTCATCTGAACTAAAAACTTTAACAATGGAGGGTGTTTCTATGCCACTGGATTGCCAAACAGCATGCCATGACAATACATTTGAGTTCTGTGATATCTGTGCTAGTTTACAATTATATATCTAGGCCATCTTAATACTTTACATGTTCTATGAGTCAACTACATGACATTCACTCTAATATTTGGCATCCTGAAAGCTTAAGCCTTGTCTCTACTTTGTTCTACCACTTGAATGTCCCTCTTGTGTACCTAGTTGAACCCCCTTTATGACTCTTAGTACCTAAAGTGATCTCCTGAGATTACTACTTGCTTTGCTAGCCATGTTCTGTGTCACTGGTTTCCCTACACCATTAAGGTTGTTTGCCTTCTTCTCTGTATCCAGTTAAACTTTTAGCTGAGTTATGTATAATTGTATGTGTGCTGAAGATTTGTCTTGGTTGTTTTGTATACAATCTGAATTTAAGAGCTTGAATTTGAGTAGTGGGGAGCTATAATGTGAGTTTGGGTAGGTATAAGAAGGTATGCCCCCCCCCCCCCCCCTCCCCTCTTTTGGTGGTTTTGCCCCTTGTATCTTTAGGTATATGGATGGTATAACTGGTATATTAAGCTTCTACACTCAGAATTATTTGGGGAAAGGGAAATATTGGGCCATTAACTGGGCCTGGTACCTAGTTGGATTATTCCAGTCAACTGTATATGTTGGTCTCTTATCTTTTTGGGTTGCTAATTGAGGTCTGGTACTCTATTTTGGGCCTCTGTGGCTCCAGATTATTGTTATATATTACTAGGCTTTGCCCAAAGTGTTGTAATTCTTATTTTTTGGTTTTGTAATAATCTTATGTAGTTTAATTTCCATATTATTTATAATTATTGAGCAAATACTAATGTTAAGTATACCTCTTGTATTTTCCACCCTCCAAACCGGTTGGTGGGCTTCCACGAGGCCCATCAACCCCATTAGATCGAGTCTACAAAAACGGAGCGCAAATTGGAGCATACGTTGGATTAAGGACCCGAAATTGCATTTTTATTTTCTCTCTTGGGCTTGGTCGGCCCAAGTCCCTCAACTTTACATTTATGCCATTTAAATTGTTATTATATGAGTTTTAACATTCTAGATTGGGACCCTTATGTTTAAAACTGTGTATTTGAGTCGATAAAACTTCTTTCACAAATTAATTGATGCTAAAATCAGTAAAAGACTAAATTGAGACAGTTTGGATGATAAGGGACTGAATCTGATCGATTTCTAAAATCTTGAGGACTAAAGTGGCATTTTAAAGACCTTGTGGACTGGACCGTTGATAGCAGATTTGAGACTTCTAGACTGATTTGTAACTTATAGAACTTGTAAAATTTGATAAATACTTGTATAGAAAATGTTTAAAATGGGCCTTAAACTTGTATAAAAATTGGATAATTTTAAGTAAATTACGGTTTATATACATATAATATGCCTACAAACTATTTTTTATAAAACTATTTTCAATATTCAAAACGCTTTTTTTTCAAAACATTTTTTGAGTGGACTTACGTAGAGTCCTACTTAGGCTAAGAGCCTTTGGGTATTAGCTTAAGTGTTCTAGTCCGACACCCTACGCCCAATTTTAGGCAAAACTATACTTCGTTGATTTCCTTGAAAAGTGTATTTTTGCATGAAAATGACTAACCTTATTGCGGAAATCTAGACTTAAGCAATTTTTATCTAAAAAAAAACTTATAATCATAAGACACTATTAGAACCCGTAGGTAAATCACAATTGAGCGGATCCTTAATACCAGGGTGCCTAACACCTTCCCCGAGGGATCACTAGAACCCTTACCCAGACTTTGGTAGATTAAGTTTCTTTTAAATAATAGTTTTAAATGAACCCTTTTCGAATTGGTATTCCTAATTTCCTAAAAATTAGGTGGCGACTCTAAAATGTATCCTTTAGAGCACCATTAAGTGTTTGGCGAGTTTTTCTGACTTTTCCAGTACGATTCACAACCGTACTTCCCCGGGTCACCTCCCTCCTTTTATGAAGTATGTGCAAGCCGGTTAAACTTAGAATTCTCAACGCCCGCTACATTGATAACGTGTTGTAAAATCATTCTAAACGAGTTAGTACAATATATCAAAAGATGAAGCAAGAACAATAAAGAGATAAAGAGAGACAGGAGAGAGACAGGAGATGAGAGCTTTCTTATTCATCCAAATATGTTTCAAGTGTCTACAAGTGAGTATTCATATCACATCATATACCTCTATTTATACAATTACATAGAGGTAGAGTTACAAAGGATGTCTGTTGGTTTTTGAAACAAAGAAAATACAGGAAAATAAAGAGGAAGAAAACTTTAAGAATTAGAGTTGAATGCAGTAGAGTGCAAGAAAGAAGAGAGCTTATGAACAGAATTGAAAGTTTGATATTTTTACAGTAGTATAAGACTACAATTTATAATAGAAAATATTAACTCAAAAACCTAAAGATAATCAAAGATAATCTGCTGAAAATGACAAATTCCTAAAGACTAGGAAATACTATTAATTCAAAATTAAAATAGAAATCAACTCCTAAATACTAGGTCTAACTAGTTGACTAGGTAAAACTTAATAAATTACCGCAATAAAAAGATTTGCAGTTCTAAAGCAAATATTCAACACTCCTCCTTGCTTTAGGAACTGCAAAATTTTGGTCTTCTATCTTGGAATCTTCACACTTGATAACTGAAAGTGACCTTGTGAATGAATCTGCAGATTCATCTTTGGACTTGTGTTGACACCCAATTTTGTCCCGCCTCTCCTCCGAAATACCTATTTACGCTTCTAATATTTTTGGAAAATTAAAATATATATATTATATTTTACTATAATTACTAGCCTTTTATCAATGCCGGTGTTTTGCTATTCTATTACAATACTAATTTTTATTATTACTATTATTATTATTATTATTATTAATATTATTATAACTCACATTTTATCATTTCAGCACATTTTACCGGCTTATGCACTCACATCGCATTTATCTTCGCATAATTAAATAATAGTTTTATTTACTGTGGATTTTCGAAATATTATTGCACGGCTATTACAACGTCATTTTTATCTGAGCATTAATAATTGCATATTTTATATCGAGTAATATTTTAACACTAGTTATTTAAATAGGTCTTTTATTTAAAATGTAGTAGCCCAACCAACCCGTACTATTTTCGGACCAATTCATAAAATTTAGCCCAAATAATTACCCAACCAGTCCACTATTTTAGCCCAATATACAGTCCATTAACTCCTTGACCCGACCTGAGTCTTGCACAAATGAACCACTAGGGTACCCTATCCCTTTCATCTCTTCTTCTCTTTCACGCCGCGCCCCCCTTTCTCCCTTCTCCCCTTCTCCCTCCTTTCTCCCTCATCACCCCCACGTTACCTCTCTGACACCCCACTCCCCTCTGCCGCCTCGTCTCCACCATGTCCTGTTCCCCACGTTGTCACTGCCACCCCCACTTCGTCACACCATCCCCCGCTCCTCTCTGTCATCGTCATCGTCATCTCCTCTCCACCACACCCTGTCCCCCCACGCTCCTCTGTCACTTCCACTTCCTCTGTCACCTCCACTTCCTCTATCCCAGCTCCTCTCAAGAGAAAAAACCTAATCCACCCTATAAATACAAGTTTTCCAATGCCAAAAAGGAAGGGTTTTCGGATTCGGAGAAATCGCAGAAATTCCCCCCATAGACAATATTAGTTCTTTAGCAGTATTGTTTGATATCGAGTCGAAATCCACACCATTTTTTGTTCTGTTTTTGCCCTTGTCATCTGTTTGGATTCGAGGGTATACAAATTCGGGATTCGCAGCGTTTCGAAGTAGATTTGTGGTGTTCGAGTGGATATCGAAACCCCGTACCCCTTTCGCTGCACCCGAAGAAGGTAATTTCCTTCCTTCAATTATTTTTGGTATTGTTTTTTTTAGCGTTGAAACTGTGTATGTGATTTGTTTGGCTTAGTTGTATTCCAGTTCTGTCTGTAGTTATCCTTGGCGTATTAAGCGTGCTTAATTCTGTTTAGTTCGGTTTTGCGACTATTTCAGATTTATGTGCAAGTTTAAATTAACCTGGTGATTTAGTTTCATTTTGTTTGCCTGTATGTCCTAGGATTAATCATGTGCTAGCATTGATTTAGGTAATCTGTCAGTCGTGTTTTGTGTGCATTAGTTAGTCAGAACAACTTATCTAGGATATGTTCTGATTCAGTAGTGTGTAGTTTGGGTCTACAGTTACTTTGTTATGCTATAAAAGGCTAATTTTATCTAGTTGTATGCTAGGTTAGCCCACAGCCTGTTTAATCAGACTGTCATATGCTTAGTCTCTCTGCCAAATGACTTCAACCCATTATTATTCTATATGCTTGGTTCTGAATCCTGTCATTGAATTTATAGTCTCATGTATTCAAGTATTAGGGCCTGGACTCGGATTAGGTGTTTTAATTGCTTAAGTCTGTGTTAGATTAGTGTAATCCTCGGAGATTCATTGATACTTGTTTATGCTCAGTATTAGTTGGTTTCAGTCACCTATGATTTGTTGAAAGATGAAATCAGTATGATTAAACATGTTATTAGTATAGTCCGTAGATCTTGTTTGATGTGGAAGTAGCTTGGGATGTTGTGTTGGTTCTGTTAACTGAATCAGGATTCTATATTGAGTTGTTGACTCATAATTTATGAAAAACATGGTTAGTTTAAACTTTAATAATGTAGGGGACTTTGCCTAGTCCAGTCCAGTTTGCACATGTCATTCTAAATTGGTCCTTGTGTCCAAATTCATATGCGGAATCACCAGCAATCTAGTGGTATATCTGATTAAGACCCCCTGCTTAATATTTGAGACTCTGGTTGTTTTTATTCTCATCACGTATACCTTCCCTTTCTTCTCTAATATTGTCATCTGTGTCTAAATAGCTAATTCATGCCCCTGTTAAATGTGAGTCCAGTGTGCAAATTTGTTTGTTTGCTGTTGTGTGCTGTCTCTTTCGAGTGTTTGTTGTAGTGTTTAAAGATCTCGGAATAGGTTCATCTAAAATGGGTAAAAGCATTTGAACACAGTTCTGCCTCTATGTGTGTTCAATTTGTAACACTGGTTGGAACCTGTTGGGATTATGTAGGCTGCTGTTTTGATATTTGAAAAATGTAAAAAGCCCATCTTGCACTCTAATGTGTCACCTGTTTTGACCAGTATTCTCTTGGGATGTATGTTTCTTGAACATACTGTCTTCTTCTTTTGTTCCCTAATGACCAGTTAGACTTCCTTTCCCTCTTTACAGTTCTGTCCATGAAATATGGTAATGAAGTCAGTTTAAGCTCATAAACATAGGCTAGCTTATCGACTTAACGTATGCATTAATTACTTGGTTTAACGAGTTTATATCAAAGGTATATGTTAAAGTTATCTAATATGACCCATCTGAGCACTCAGCTATGATCAATTAATATTGACATTGAGAATTCTGTGTATATACTCATGCCTAAACCTTTAAGTGCTCAAGTCTGCAGTGCTCCTTTATGAGCTTTGGTTATCGTCACATGCATACTGATGACAATCGATTTGAAACACCAGTTGAAAATTGACCTGAAATTTGATATATATTCCTGATAAGTTGTTATTCATTTAATTATCAGTCTCCAATCCTTGACGCGTGTTGGTTAATTTGCATATGCTCTGAATATACTCAAATATACATGGAATATACATAGTCCCCTGGACTGTTTTAAATCTACATTGTACATGTTCAGCCGTAGTCATTTGATTTAGTACTAATCATTTTCCTTTCATTTTGTGCATGACCACCGCATACGAGTCCGAGGGACTCGCTCTTCTTCCGCGTTCGGAGTTGGGCTAAAAGCCCAACATAACCCCATTCACGTCCAGCCAGTCTGCAGCAAAATAAAAGAAACGAAATTCGGGGCTAAGGTCCAACAGCAACAAACAGATTGCAGCAGCTCTTTTAAAATGGGCTGAGCCCATTTAAATTAGCTACTTCTCTATTTTGTGCATTTAATTTGTATTATGCAATTAACTCTTTGTTTGTTTTTGTTTTCTTGGTTTAGATAAATCCTAATGAATTAGTAGGCTTAGTTTTAGTCATGGGTAGTTAATTTAAGGGAAACTAACAATTAATTTCATAAATTCCATTTTCTTCTTTTTATATTAAAGTTATTTATAGTATCCATAATATTTACTTCTAGAATAGTTGATAGTACAGAATTCATATTTTTCGAATTAAAGGAATCATATTTTCTATTATCTTAATTTCAAAACATCATTAATATACAAACATAAATTCAAACATATTATAAATAACTCTTCAAGTTTGAATCAATCACGTCTATTTTTAGCCGAGTATAATTAAATAAATCAGTAAAAGAGAAAGAAATTCATCATCTTTGCATTCTATTTTTAAAACAAATCTAGATTTCTTACACTATTATACTGATATAATGTCATATTGGCTAGGTTCTCTCTTAAAAGCTTCTACTTCTATACAAATCATTATATTTTTCCAGTCTCACTTTTATAATAAAAATTATTATTTTAAGCTTAACAAACATTTATAAGTTTTATTTTTAAGTGGACTACTATGCATTTCTTCGAGTCAGTTTAAATAGCATCATTATGTTTTCTTTTAAAACCTCAATAATATTTATAACCTATTTTTTCTTAAGAATTAAGCATTATATTTAATCTTAATTAATTAATCTAAGTTGGCCGGATAACCGTAAGTTAACGGATTCTAAAGGATGCCTAACCCCTTCCCTTTAGGATAATATAGAGCCCTTACCTAGAATCATACTGGTTAAGCAGACTATTAATTGGGGTTTAGTTTTAACTTTGTCTTAGTTAACCTCTAGGTGTCCTAATTCACCGTTAAATTAATTAGGTGGCGACTCCTTAAAATAAAACAAATAGGAATCATCAATATGTTGTACTTCTAATTAAATCCCAGTTAAAATGGGGTATGACAACTTGTAGTGAATTAAATTCACTTCTGTATTTGATTGCAACACTTGACTGCTAAAACTTTCTGGCATGTTTTCCTGCTCCATTTGCATTTTGACTTTAAGCTTGTCAATTTTATTTTCCCAAAACATTGACAACTCCTCCATTGCTTTAATTCTTTTTGGAACATTGCAAGCTTTTTTAAGCCTAGGTTCACTTTTTGCTTCTGCTTTTTCAATTAGAGTATCATCTTCCAATTTTTTCGGCCTTTGATCTTTTGCTTGTTCTACAGGAACATTTTCCATTGGATCAAATGAGAAATTCTTACCTCTCATCTTAATTTTTAAAATTTATTTTCTAGCAACATCATTGATGAAACAATGCTTATCGTCAAAGGATACTTTGAATCCTTTTTCTATCAACTGACAAATACTCAACAAGTTTTGATCAATATTTTGTACATAAAGAACATCTAAAATTGTCTTATTACCGGAACTTGTTTTAATGACAACAGTTCCTTTCCCTTCAACAAGAATCTGGTCACCATTTCCGATCCTAACTTTAGATATTTCAGTGGATTTTAACTCTTTGAACAAACTCTTGTCATAAGTCATATGGTTAGTGCAACCGCTATCAATCAACCAAGAATTTGTTGAAACCTTACTTGATATACACGTTGAAACAAAAAGATGGTCTTCTTCTTCATCGGCGACACGTGCATCTGCATCATGATTCTGAGATTCGTTTTTGCAAATCACTGTTTCATGACCAAGTTCATTACACTTGTTACACTTTGCGTCTGGCCTCTTCCAACATTTGAATGGTGGATGTCCTGTTTTTCCACAGTGCTGACAAGGTGGGTAATTTTTAAAAATTTTACCCCTACTTTGAGCTTTGTGGCTGGCTACTAAGGCTCCTTCAACCATACCATCTTGCCTCATAAGCCTCTTTTGCTCCTATGCCTGGAAAGAATTTAACAACTCTGCCAAGGTAATCTTGGACAGATCTTGTGTGTTTTCCAAGGTAGTTATACATATTTGATATCTTTCGGGCACTGTTACCAGAATTTTTTCAACAATTCTTGAATCTTTAAATTTAGTGCCTAGCAATCTTACCTTGTTAACAATGCCAAGCAATCTGTTCGTGTACTCTTTGACAGTCTCGGACTCTTTTTCTGTAACTCAAACTCTCTTATCAAATTTAATACTTTCATCCCTCGTATTCTCTCATCTCCAACATATTCGTTCTTCAAATAATCCCAAATTTCTTTTGGTGATGTGAGAGACATAATTCTCGTGAAAATAGTTGTTGAAACAGCAACAAACAAAGTTGCTTTCACCTTGGACTTCCTGGTTTTCTTTTCCTTGTGGCTCTTGATTTGGGCCATGGTGGGATTGTTTGGCAACGGATTAATTTCATAATCCTCTTCCACGGATTCCAAAAGATCAAGGGCCTCCAATTAAGTTTCCATTCTAATAGCCCATAGTCGGTAATTTTCGCCATCGAAAGCAGGAGGAGCCATTCGTGAAAAACTATTTTCGGAATCCATTTCTTTACTCACAAGTCCCTTAAGAAAAAAAGGCTCTAGATACCAATTGTTGGTTTTTGAAACAAAGAAAATACAAGAAAATAAAGAGGAAGAAAACTTTAAGAATTTGAGTTGAATGCAGTAGAGTACAAGAAAGAAGAGAGCTTATGAACAAAATTGAAAGTTCGATATTTTTACTGTAGTAGAAGACTACAATTTATAATAGAAAATACTAACTCAAAAACCCAAAGATAAGCAAAGATAATATGCTGAAAATGAAAAATTCCTAAAGACTAGGAAATACTATTTATTCAAAATTCAAATAGAAATCAACTCCTAAATACTAGGTCTAACTAGTTGACTAAGTAAAACGTAATAAAATTACTGCAGTAAAAAGATTTGCAATTCTAAAGCAAATATTCAACAATGTCTTAAAAATGACATTAACCAATTGACATCATGGGATAGTTATGGGGGAGATCATGTAGGTGTGGGAGTAAGAACCACATAATGGTGAAGAAGTAGTGGAGATTAACTATACATCATGGAGAAGAGTAGTGGGAATTGATTCTTTAGGAGTTGGACATCCACCATATTATTCTAATATTTCATACTTTTTGGCTTTTATCTCAGCATTCTCCTTCCATCTTCCCTCAATTTGTGACAAACCATGCACTTTTCACGCAAAATTTATAGAGATATGGTGCACCCAAGCCCATTCCTGTTGGAGTTCAAAGTAGGGAAATAACCCATACATACGACCCCACATATCAAGTTTGCAGTCGATGTAGCCCACTGTATCACGGTGTATAGATAATGCATCTTTTTTGTATAGCTATATATAAACAATACATATACTATGTAAATATAATGTATATGCCTTGTATAATCATATATAAACACACGAAACCAACTCAAATTGCAGTGTATAGATAATGTATTTATCCTGTATTGCTATAAATAAGTTGCTCAACTTCTTTGTAACTTTTTCATTTGCTTGATGTCTTTTGAATAAAATTTTCATTGAACTTAAACAACAAAGTCGAGAAAAAAAAAAAACAAACAAAGAAGGGAAAAATGGCCACTTATTTAGATATTATCCCAACTTATACAATCATATATATATACAAACGTCTCCCTTTTAGGTTACCACTTGGATATTATTCCTATTTTTAAAAGGTGTGCAAATATAGCGTTTGAAAGTTTTTCTTCAAGAGAACAATGGTCTCGGGTTTAATGTTTGCTCATGTATTGCTGAACCTTTCAGACAAATTATTAAATTATTGTCTAAAGTTTGAAATAAGTTACAAAACTTTCAACCACCATAGTCTAACGTTTTTTCATTGGATTTCCAGTTGTTCAAAGAGGAATTTTAGACCGTCTTTAAAAAGTATATAGGTCGTAAGAAAAATAAAAAAGGACTATTTACTAAACAAATGTCCCAAAAAGAGATAATCGGCAAAAACTTCACGGTATCAACATGGACAAATAAATGGCATAAAATAGCCATAGTTCAAAACTTTTGGCAACGGATGGCCTATTACCACGTTCTTGAGCTATAGTTTTGTATTCAATAATCAATATAAATTCTCTCTTCTAAAAATCTTCCGTTCTCTCAAATCATCTCCCTAAATCCCTCAAATCATATTCACAAATCTCTCGAACCATCAAAGTATCCCATTAAAATAGTTTCCAAAATTTCGAACAACATTCTCTCTCTTCCGAAAATCTTCCTCTCCCAAATCATATCCTCAAGTCTCTCAAATCATATCCATGAATTTTTCAGACCATCACCACAAATTCACGATACTCACAAGCAGTATATCAGTATCCTACGTCCCACTTGCTTTTTATTTTATTTTTATTTTGTTAAGTTTTTCACAATTTTGATACAAGGTTATTCGTAATGATATACAAAAACAGCTACGAAGAAAAACTTATAGGCCAGTTTAGTCATTTTGATACATATAATTTTTTAGTATCTGATATACATACTGGAGATAAAGTCGTTCGTACTTAGACACAAAACATATATAAATAAAAAACTTAATTGATGCCAATTTCATGAGGTAGAGATACATATATTTACTCTAGGATAAACACTTGTATATAATATTTTTTTCAAAACGATGTACAGTAATGTATGTATAAAGTTCTTTACTCATTGATATACATATTCATATATAAAGTTATTCATAATGATATACAATAAACATTTTTTTTGAGAAAAAACATTGATTCCAACACTCATTCATATTCATCGTCATCTCGATAGCCAATTAATGAGACTGTATCACCACCATCTATATCATATATATCAGCAACTTCCAAAATTGAGATGAATGTTCATCGTTCAAAGTTAAACTAATGCCATGTATATCATTCTCCTTCACTGATATACACAAGGAATACAACTTAATTTTTCTTCTTCTTGAACTCGATGTATACATGATTACCCATATCGTTTTCAATTAACAATGGTGGAGAATAGTCATCAAAAATAGCTACTTGTAACTGAGCTATTGTCATGGAGTTTTAGTTGTGAAATTTAAAATTTCATGATAATGACTATTTTTCAAAGACATGATCAAAAAGTGATTAATAGGGGCTATTTCTAAAATAATTGAAAGCTATTTCTGGAAGGGCCAGAGCTCATTTCTCTCAGGTAAGAAAATTTAGTGCTCTCATTTCTCTCAGGGGCTCCCACTCCTATTACATGTTTTTTTGTGCGGAATGCCCTCCAAAGGCACAGGTCTTTAATTTTTATCCTTCGCCTAAAACTCATGGGTTTCCGGTTTAAACCCCTACTCAGTAAAAAATTTAAAAAAAATATCACAAGGCAGAGTTTTGGATTCACCAGACAGAGTTTTGGATTCAAAATCAAGTAGAGTTTGGGCAAAAGTCTGTCTTTTGCCTTAAGGCCTAACTTTTGGGAGAAAAACGTATATAGCAGCCCATTAGTGTTGATTACTTTTTGTAGCCCTAGAAGCATGTTTAAGATAAAATAGCCCTAAAATAGTATTAAAATATCCTTTTTTCACTTATCCACTAAATTAATCCTCCGGTATGAAAATAATCCTCACGAGGAATATAAAAATCTCAAAGTTGAATAAAAATTACAATTTCATGTTAATAAAAATTACATCAATTATAACTAAAAAGTGATTATACACCAGATACTCAGTCTTTATATACATTTTACACATCAATCATACCAAAAAAGGTGATTTATACACCAGATATTTAGTCTTCATATCTATTTTACACATCAAATATACCAAGAAAGCACCTGTTATGATTAAAAAAAATTACAGTCTTTTTATTCAATTTACATACCAAAACGTGATTTGTACACCATATATTCAATCTTTATATCCATTTTACACATCAATTATACCAAGAAGTGATATCTAAGAAATTGTCATCCATAGCATCCAAAGGAATAGGTTTATTCTCGTTTCTCTTCATGACTTTGTACTCTTGTGAGAAGCCTTCTTGACCAGAGAAAATCGAATAAAAAAATTCTGGAGTAAAATTTCACCGATTGAGAAAATTGTGTGAGATGGAGAGATATACGTATCCTAACCCCTAAAAAATTGTGATTAGAATCAAAATCCTACATTTACTCCTAACTATTTGACAGGCTAATAAAAGTTAAAATCATGTGGAAGGTGGTTATAATGGGTTGATAAAAACAAAAGATGTTTATATTGAGTTTAAATGTTAAATGGGCTGCTGATTGAGTTAATTTTTCTTGTATATTTTCCTTACGGAAAGCCTTCATTGCGTGATTAAAACCCAATTTCAAACCTGTATACATATTGTCGGAATTGGTAATGCCCTTGAGCTTGGGTCTAGGACTATTCACAGTCGATTCTTCTGAGATTATACATCAAACCTCTTGTCCTCACACTCCAAAATAAAAATGGCGTGGTGGAATAAAAAACAATTTTTATAAGAACCTCTAGGGCACTGCTTTTACAATCCAAATTGCCTATCAACTTTTGGGGAGTATGTGTTCTCAAGGCCACCCGCCTCATTAATAGATTCTTATCCTAACTGTTGAATACGAAATTTCTTTATGATTTATTATGTAGTAGTCCTCATTCTTCTTCTTACATAAGGACATTTGGATGTTTATTTTACGGCCTCCAAGTGCCACAAGGACAAATTCTAATCTGAGCTAGACCTTATATTTTTATTGAGTATTCACAATTGAAAGAAAACTAGCTACAAGTTTACAATTTACACTTCAAACTTATCATGATTTTAAGGGTTGTGGTCTTCATATTTTTTTTTCGTTGTCATTCTTTTGTTCATTTTGCTCTTTTCTTTTCTGTTATTTATTCTTTTCCTGATGATACTAGAACTAATTTTTCTTCCTATACTTGTGATACCCTCCTGTGGTTGCACCTACTTTTGATTTTGTTTCTTCTAATTTCCTTGCTTCTGGTTCTTTAGGCGCCATTGCCATACTTAATGATCTAAGAATGTCTTTTAGGCTCATACTCTTCCTTTCTCATCTTCCGATTTTATATGTGATGTTTCTTATTCTATTTATGGCTCTAGTACTTCTTTTCCCTCTTCTTCTTGAACTCTATAATTACCTAATCCTACCACTGAGCCTCATTTTTACAGTTTTCAAAATTGGGCTGGCTTGCGAGGCCAGCCCAACTCAACCCTTTATTTGTGTAGGGTTGGGCTAAGATTTATGTAGCCCATTTAGAAGTCAACTCGATAGCCAAGCTTAGGGGTGTACAAAGTAAACTGACAAACCGCACCAAACTGATAAACCGAGTCAAACCGAGAAAAAAACTTGACTAGTGATTTGATTTGATTTGGTTTGGTGTTAAAAAAAGAACCCGATCATAACTGGTTTGGTTTGGTTTTAACTAAAAAAAAGTCAAACCGAACCAAACCAACCCGACATTACATGTATTCAGTTTTTAAAATATTTTATACATAAAAATATTTATTTGTATTGTAATTTATAAATATTTCTTAAATTTTTTCGTAGTTTTTTATATATTATCATATTATTCAAGCTTGAACTTAGAATTTTGAATGTTTATAAGTTTTATATCCATGGATGTTAGTAACTCAAATAAAGTCTAAACCGAAACCAACTCAACACTAATGCTAACAAAAGAAATTTAATTTACCACTAGGAATGACAATAATGTTGGATATCTATTCTTTAGTTTTGCATAATTGATTTAGAGAGTGAAAATACATTACTTTTTTTTTGTCATATAATTAATACTTATTAGCCGTACTTATTTTAGCATAACTTAATATTTTTAGATTATGGTCATTTTCTTTATGGCTTGTTAATTAACAATATTTATTTTAATCGATTTTATTAGCTTTGTTGAATATTTTAATACAATGCCATCACTCTTCTCACATTTTGTATTATTTTCTTAAGAAACACCTTAATTATATAGTTGTATCTTATTAGGATTAAAGAAATATTTGAAGTAAAAGTTGTATATGTTTTGTATCAAGACTATTCGGAAAACAAAATCAAAAAACTCGAGAAAACCGAATAACCCAAGAAAAGCCGAGGTTGAAAAATCCGAATTTTATTGGTTTGGTTTGGTGTATAAATTTAAAAACCCGAAGCAATTGGATTGGTTTGTTGTTTAAAAATCCGAACCAACCCGGTCCATGTACACCCCTAGCCAAGCCTTTCGTGGGCCACTAGGCCGAGGCCAGTCCATTTTTTTTTTTGCACGGATTCCCTTCAAAGGAGCTGGTCTTTAAATTTGCCCCTCAAATTGCTAGTCTTTAATTTTTGTACTTCGCTTTAAAAAGTGGCCGAAAATAGCTCAAGATTCTGGGTTCAATCCCACACTCAGTAAAAAAAAAAAAAAAAAAGGCAAGGCTTTGAGAAACCCCTTAAGGTAGAGTTTACCTTGCGATACTTTGCAAGACAGATTTTTTTTTTTCACTCTATTGAAATTCTATAAAAGTTAAGGCTTAACTTTTACCTGAATAGGCCTAATTTTGCTACGAAATTCTGCCTTGCGATTTTTGTTTTTTTGACTAAGTCAGGATTCGACCCCAAAACCTTAGGGTATTTTAGGCGAAGGACAAGAATTAAAACACTAGCAATTTGAGGGGTAAAAATTGAAGACCACCCCCAAATAAGGGCAATCGTGCAAATGGTCCAAAGGCCAGTCCGTGACTCTAGAAAAAAATAAGGGGAAAGGGCACTGTGTCCACTCAATCAAACTAATCCCACATTTAACCACTGTTCGGGCTTAATTCCACTAGGTGTCCGTTCGGCCCAAAATAATGCCAAAAAATGGCTGGTCGGCCCAAAATAATGCCAAGGCTGGCCAGCCCAACAGCCCAGGCGCTAAAAAAAAGACTTTTTGTGGCGACTAAGTCGCCATAAAAAGTCGCCACTAAAGGGCTGCTACAGCATATATACATATGTTGGAATTATATATATACTTTATATACAAGAATTATACATTTTATATACATATGCTGGAATTAATCATACATTTATTATAAATAAATTATACATTAATTATACATTTATTATACACATATTATACAATAATAATATGATATTTATTTTTAACATATACAATAGTGATACATGTTATATACCACAATGATACGGTTTCTATGGTACATTTTTTTTACGTATGACACATTTTCTATATAAGACTGATATAGTTTATATACACATGCTGGAATTATATATACAATTTCTATACAAAAATGATACATATTATATACAAAAATGATACAATTTTCTATTCTATAATACACATTATATACACAAATGATACACATTATATACAAAAATGATACATACCTTAGTGATTCATATTTTATACAGTTTCGATACATTACATATAGGTACTGATACATACTTTTATACACAAATGATACATATTATATACAAAAATTGCCTCAGAGTTTTTTGGGATATTTTTTACTAAATTTACACATATTATACATGTTTTGGGATATTTAACCTTTAGTGATGACTTTTTTAATTGCCACTAAAAAGCATGATTTTTCTGTAGCAGCCCTTTAGTGGCGACTTTTAGTCGCCCACAAAACGTCTGACTTTTTTTTTTTTTTTTAAAGCGATGGGGTTGTTGGACCACCCAACCTTTAGTGGCGACTTTTTAAGTCTTTAGTCCTCACAAAAGGCTTGCTACAGATTTTGGCTACCGAATGGGAATAGTTTATGGGCTAATTTTTGAGTTTGGGAATAAATGGGCCAGCGCATGGGATTGTTTATGGCTCAGTGGCCATTTGTGTCCTTTCCCCAAAAAATAATGAATGAGTTAATTGTTAATAATCATAAGTAACTTAAATAGAAAGACAAAAATTAATGAAAAAAAAATGTACTGACTACTAACTAAGAAGTAAATTAGAAACCAGTGTTTTACTTTTTAATCTTAGAAATCTTATTGTGTTGAATTCCTTTTGACCGTGATTGGATTAGCATATAAAGATAGTAATTTGTATATATTCTTTTTAATTGACTTTGTTTTTGTAGTGTGAGTTCGTGAAAAAATATGTGGTGTAGAACTCTATTGTAGATTTCAAATTTTCATATTTAGATTGTACCAAAAATCATTTAGAGGACACTATTTTGGAAGAAAAAACAAATTGAAGGGCTGGTCCGTCCTAATCCGCTTAGGAATAGATTAAGGTACAATTTTAGAGGCACTTCAATAAAAAAAAGTCAACCGTTCTAGGTCATTTAACTCTCTAGCCCGTTGGGATTGAGTTGGGTTGGGTCTATCCGTTTTGACATCTCTACTCATTTTACACCCAAGAAGCATTTATTCTAGTTTAGCAAGAGGCAACGAGAAAAAAACTTCAGGCCGTTTTGGAAAGAAAATACTTGGCTGATTATAGATAAGGGTTGAAAATGAGTTTACAAAATTAAATACTATGACGATAAGATTAATGAGAAGTATAAGGCTAGATTGGCGATTAAAAGAGATACTTGAAGGACTAGATCTTACTGAGACTTTTTTCTCTGTTATCAAAATTTTCACCGTGGTAGTTGCGGTCAAAATATTTTGGTCCCTCAGTTTTTAAAAAATGGCCGCTTCACCCATATATGATTGAAATTCAAGAAAAAAAAGTTTGAAATGAGGCAAAAATGATTGAACTGCAGCAATATATGGGTGAAGCTCAGGCATTTTTTCCTCACTACAAGAAAGAAGACATTTGCCAATAATTTTTTTTGTTGCCATAGTATTGACTATTGTTGCAAAGGGATACTTTTGGCAACAACATTCTTTATTGTTGCACTTTTTCCATCGGCTGTTATTGCAACAACGTGCAGCAACTTTTTTGTTATTGTCAAAAGTAATTTTTGCAACAATAGTCAATATATGACAACGAAAGTAAATTGTTTGGCAACAAAAAAAAGTTCAGTTTTAAAAGTTTCATCTTATATGGGCCCAATAATAAAACTAAGTTGTAGCACAATATTGAATTTTGCCAACAATAATATTTTTGTTGCCAAAGAGTTGTTGCCATTTCTGTACTTTCTTGCAGAGCCTGTACTTCAGACATATGAACTTCAACATTAGCTATATGAAATTTCAGACATAATGTATAAAGTTATATTTTACTTTATTAAGACTAACTTCAGACACTATATATATGAAGTTGTCTCAAAGTTAAATGACGACGTCATAAACGAGTATCCGTGTACTTTGCCCTAATGTTCTAATCGTCTCTTATACTTCCTTTAAATGAACCTCTTTGTTCTATTAACTAAGAAATTATATTTCAAACTGTGCAGAAAGTGATCCGTTTATTCTGAGCTCGGAACTTTTGTAACCCAAAAATAAATTTTGGAACCAAAATAACCCATTAATAAAAAATAAATAAATAAAAAAAAAAAACAAAATAGGCTTCACGCACAGAATCTGTGCGTAAGAGGACCTAAGTGTAAATTTATACTTAAGTTCTTTTACGCACAGATTCTGTGCGTAAAAGCCCTCAAATAAAACGTCCCCTTCTTCCCCACCACTGGTCCCCAATTCAAAAAAGAAAAAGAAAATCAGCCATTAAAGGTCGCGTTCCGAGGTCCCACACGATCAAAAACATCGTTTTCTTGTTGATTTCCAACCCGAAAGTCAATATTTTTGGTATATTGAAGTCTATGAATAAGTTTCTTCACAATAAAGCGGCGTATAATTCAATTCAAAAACTCAAAATCAAAGCTTCAATCTAGGTATTTTACTACGATTTTTCTATTACATTATTAACATAAGCATTATTATTGTGTATTATTCGCGGATATCGACCAAAAAAAAAAAACTTTTACGCACTTTTTTTGTGCGCAAAATGGGGGTTGTTTCCACTGCCATGGACAGCCCGTTTTTTCATTTAAAAAAAAATTATTTGTTTATTTGTTGTTAATTTGTTAATTGTTTATTTAGTATTTGTTAATTGTTAGATTAACGAGTTAAGTATTTGTTAATTGTTAGATTAGTTATTTCAATTGTTGGACTAGATAATTATTTATTTAGTTTTTGTTAAGCCAATTGTTTATTTGTTAATAATTTATGAATTGTTTGATTAGTTAGTTAATTGTTTAATCATATGCTAATAATTTGTTAATTGTTTGATTAGTTAGTTAATTGTTTATTTATTAATTGTTTGCTAGCTAATTGTTAATTTTTTGATTTGTTAATTATTAAAGTTATATCATTAATTGTTAATTTATTTATTTGCTAATTAGAAATTAAAAATCCTTAGTTTAGGATTCAATCCTTAGAAATTGAAATATTACATAACTAATACTATGTATTAAGGATTAATTAAAAAATAATGATTAATTTAAAATGCGTAAAACAATATACCACTTTAATCCTTACTTCATGTATTAATGATTAATTTAAAATGCCTAAAATAGATAGGACACCTCCATGGAGCCGAGGCCCTTCGACAACAGAGGGTTACTTTATCTACAGCATGAGCATAGGTCCCAGTATGTATGGGATGCACCGGTATCCTATAGTAGAGTGGTCCGTACCCGTTTTGGAGGAGTCAGCATGGGATATTCTAGAGGCTATCCCCCCACATCCTCGTGTCGTAGATATACTACGTCGGGGCGGTATTTATCGGTGCACCGGGGTTAGTCGGCTTGTGCACGATAGGGCTCTAGTGACGGCCATGATTGAGCGCTAGCGATCGGAGACTCATACATTTCATCTCTGCACTGGCGAGGCTATTATCACCCTGCAGGATGTCGAGGTGATTTATGGTCTACAGATTAATGGATAGGCATTGTATAGAGTGGAGCCTCCGCAGATGCTGCCGTATCGCTAGGAGTTAACTAGGCTCACTGGTTTCGTGCCTCAGCATAGGGATATACGTGGACAGAGTCGGTTGTTGCGGCCCTCCCTCTATGCTCACTTGCGCCTCGTAGATCTGCATGATCCGATTGACGAGGCGACGCCTCAGGCTGATGTTGACCAACATGCTCGCTTATATCTTCTCATCATATTCGGGGGCATCATGTTCCCGAACACGTTAAGTGCGGATATGAGCATGAGGTATCTACTTTATATTGAGGATCTAGACCAGCCGAGATGTTACAGTTAGGGCGCCGCTGTCCTGGCTTACATGTACAGAGGATTTGATCGAGCCTCTATGGGCGAGAGGCTTGAGGTCGCTGCATTTAGCCCTCTTCTTCAGGTAATATATTTAAGTGTGTGTAATAAAACACTAAATATATTTTTTCAAAACTACGTTTTATAAATAATTTTTTGATGACTATGACAGATATGGGTGTGGACTAGGTTGAGACCTTTTCAGCCCATAGCTGCTTACCCTCCGGATGACTATGTTGATGAGGATATGCCATATGCGCGGAGATGGTCGCGAGGCTTATTCTGAGGTGTGGAGACGCACCATGTCATTCTCCCATTTAAGGATCAGTTAGACTGCATGACGGCGTCCGAGGTAAGTTTTTTTGATTTAACGTTAGTTTGTTGTTTTTGTTAGTCTTTTATTGTTAACTAGTTGAATTCTTTTTATAGGATTTCATATGGACGCCGTATGATCAGATTTTGGGTCAGCTGGCGGCGTTTTGTAGGGCTGGTGAGCACATGTGGATGGCACAGTGTCCATTGATCCATATAGACATTGTTGAGCATCACGTGCCTGACCGCGTGTTACGTCATTTTGGGCATGTACAAAACATACCCGCGGCTACTCATTGGGAGCACGCCCACTATACCAGGGACGAGCGTTCGATCGGCAATGTGGCATGGCGGAAGCGTATGCACCAGGAAGTCGATGCATGGAACGCGAGGATGACGACTCTAGCGGCGGTCGGACATGGCACTTCGGTCCATGAGTACATGACGTGGAACATGAAGATCACTCGCACCTTGATTGCCAACCCCTCGATGCCGCGTCTTGATGGCTGAGGATATGCATCACTCTAAGGAGCGTGTGAGGCGCTGGTAAGTTTATTAGTCTTAAACTTAATCCATAGTCTTATTATGTATTACTTTAAGAATTTATTCAATTCTTAAAATTTGCAAATATATGTAGCTACGGATGACTCTGATGATATGCCATGAGAGCATTCCCCTTACGGAGTCCCCCGAGTCCGGGATAGTAGCATATGCAGCACAGATAGTTCAGCTTACCGACACTAGTATGATATGGGCACAAGAATGGCATCGTATCGATGAGGATGTTCCAGAGCCTGTACCAGAGGGAGTTCTATATGGTGGTAGGGCTGATAGAGGTGGCTGGGCTGGCAGAGGTGGTCGGGCTGGCAGAGGTCTAGTAGATGAGCCTGACGATATAGCCCGTCAGGCTCCGTCGGCTACAGATATCCCGTTGACTTCTTCTTCCAGGGCGTCCACTTCACAGAGACCTGGATATACGCTAGAGATGTTTGCACATTATGACCCTTGGTCATCATTTCCACAGGTGCCAGTTAGTGATCTACATGTGGGAGACGGACATGAGGACTTTGACTTGGGGATTATTAACGATGAGTACTTTCTTCGTCCTACAGCCAGGCCTACGGCACCATCTGCATCTCCGGCTCTGCGGGCCGCTCAGGAGCCCTCTCACATGCCATCTCAGGAGCCTGTCGACACACAAGTTTGTTTTTTTACAATAAAATAATGTATTAATTAATTATTTTATTAATCTAAACTAAATTATTTACATGTATTATAGGTTCATTCTTCTGCGCCTGTGGACTCGTCTCCTCTTGTTCAGATTGACCCGTCTCCACCTCCAGCTACATCTCCAGGTAGCGCTCAGGAGACCGTTGAGGAGCCAGTTAAGGAGCCCTCTGACCAGCCATCTCAGGAGGCCGTCGACACACAGGTTTGTTTTTTTACAATGAAATAATTTATTAAATAATTGTTTATATGTTATTTCATGTTTAGTTTATGATAAATCTAAATTAAATTGTTTATATGTTATTTCAGGTTCATTCTTCTGCTCCTGTGGTCCAGTCTTCATCGATTGAGTCATCTCTTGAGGCATGTAATGAGTCTACTAAGGTTTCGACCGTCGCCGTCTCCCACATGAAGCATATTTTCATCCAGTGCCTGAAGAAGGGAAGAAAGGATGATCATGGTATAAATCATCCTGTCATTAAAAGGAGGAGAGAGGATCCTGATGATAGTGCGGGTGGTGGGGTTGGCCTTAGGCCTTAGGAGATTGTGTATTTGTAAATAAAATATACATTTTATGTTAATATTATATATATTTTTGGGTATTATTTTTTTTTTAACGATAATTAGTCATTTTAGTACTTATTGTCGATTAAAAAGAACTCATGCGACGTCCTAGATTAATTAAAACCCTACAAAATATGACAATTAAACTTAAAGATAACAAGTTTCCAAACTTATTTCTGAGCACTTTACAACCCCTAAAACGACGATCCAAACATATATGTATACTTAATGTAATGAGACAATATTATTGTACGCTAAAAAAATATTAAGTTCTATATAAAATATTTATATTCCGACGTTTTGAAACGTGGCTAATCTTCGGTCAAAGTACGAAAAAAAACTTAAATATAACAAGTTTCCAAACTTACTTCAGAGCACTTTATAACCCCTAAAACGACGATCCAAACATATATGTATACCTGATGTAATGAGCCGACATTATTGTACGCTAAAAAAGATATTAAGTTCTATATAAAATATTTATATTATGGAGTTTAGAAACGTGACTAATCTTCAGTCAAAGTATGGAAATAAACTTAATTTTGAGTGATTTTCAAAGAATAAAGGCTGGAAGAAGGAAGGGGATGTGTTATTTCAGTACTTTTACACATAGAATCTGTGCGTAAAAGGAGTTAAGTGTAAATATACACTTTGGTCATTTTATGCAAAGATTCTATGCGTGAAGCCTATTTTGTTTTTTTTTTTTTTTTTTTTTTTTTTTTTGTTAATGGGTTATTTTGGTTCCAAAATTTTATTTTTGGGTTACAAAAGTTCCGGACCCATTTATTCCATATTGCACGAAAGCATCAGAAGTCGTGGCATACCAAACTTATCGAACTTTGCAAAATACACATTATTAGTTTATTTTCTAATAACAAAGGGCAATGACACTTTTAGGTAAGGAAAGACTTTTAATCCCATGAAATAATGGTGGGCGCCTAGAAATAGAGTACCACTTACAGCATCAATTCATCCCCTTAGTAATCTAAGAAAAAACCAAATCAATTATTTTAGACAGATGGAACCCAAGAAAATTCTATAACTAACGTCTTTCCAAGAATATTAGCTATCTAATCACATGTAGAATTTTACTTTATTTTTGTCTATCATTCATTCTTGTTCCTTTTTCTTTTCAAAGTTCGATTTCTTTTCCTTTAAAAAAATTTGGGTCGAAATTGGCACCTATATATATATATATGAGGCAGGGAGAAAAATTCACGATTTGAGCTTAATAAAATCATTATTTTGAGTTCTTTCAAAATATGAATTCAAACTTAAAATCGATGTTGCTGCAAGAGTTTTCAGATACTCGCACGCGCGCACATACACATTTATTTATATTATATAGTGAAAATGATGCGTTCAAGTGAACTTTGGGTTAGGGAAAATTGAACACTGTACATTTTTTATTATTCTCAAAGGATAAGATTATTCTCTTTACCAAACATATGTGGATCCAATCACGATCTTATATATAAGAAGAATCGGAGCCTTTACTTTATACTTTAATTTAATATTTAATCAACTAATTAATGTTATTGTGAACTTGTATAGTTCGCACGCTTTGGCTCTACCCATGAATTATCGAGTAATAGGTCTTTCACAATCAGATCTACCTATACAATAACGGTATTTAATTATGAAAGTTTGCTGGGTAGCTGACCCTCTTAGTCCGTTCTTGCCAGACCTACCTAATCTTTACGTTTTATGCTTTTTATAATTTGATAAGTCAATGATTTTTTTTTCGTGTTGCAGAATACGGTTAACCAAAATGTTAACTAATTGATTACGATAAATTGGATCGGATAAATGAGTTAGAGGAGTGATAAATTTGCATATATGTGATGCAGAGCGGTGTGAATCATTGTTAGTCATGCCCTTTTACACCAAAATTTTATTCAACTTTTTCCTTTATCTTTTCTGTTACCTTGTACGAGGCATGTACACAAATTATTCACTACTGTCGAAAATGACTGAACTTGGAATGACAAAAATCAAATTTAAGGCTCAAGTGGGCCCTACTAGTCAAACACAGGAAAAGGAGTTTGAATCTTGACGTTGCTTTTTCAGATTTCAAGCTAATAAATTTGAGCTATATTACGTAAATTAATATATAGTCAGTCCTATATGAATATATCTAGGAGTGTTTAGATTTTTTTGATATCTCATGCTATTAAATTAAGCCTCATTAGTAGAATATATGAAGCAGTATTCTAAGTAAAAGTTGGCACTAGCTTTGGTATCCCTATTGAAGCATCTCTTGTAAAAACTTAGCATGACAAAGTGATGTCTTTCAAATAATTCTGCCTATGTGATGTCTTTCAAATAATTCTGCCTGCCTCAGCTTATAACTAGCTATATATATGATTCTGCCTTCTAGATGATACAAAACGACAAGCCAGTTAAACATGGATTACATATATGCCTCCTAGGGGTGTACAAAGTAAACCGACAAATCGCACCAAACCGCTAAACCGAGTCAAATCGAGAAAAAAACCCGACTAGTGGTTTGATTTGACTTGGTTTGGTGTTGAAAAAAAAAACCCGACCATAATTGGTTTGGTTTGGTTTTAACTAAAAAAAGTCAAACCGAACCAAACCAACCCGACATTACTTGTATTCAATTTCTAAATTATTTTATACATAAAAATATTTATTTGTAACGTAATTTATAAATATTTCTTAAATTTTTTCGTAGTTTTTTTATCTATTATCATATTATTCAAGCTTGAAATTAGAATTTTGAATGTCAATAAGTTTTATATCCTATGGATGTTAGTAACTCAAATAAAGTCCAAGCCAAAACCAACTCAACACTAATGCTAACAAAAGAAATTCAGTTTACCACTAGGAATGACAATAATGTTGGATATCTATTCTTTAGTTTTGCATAATTGATTTAGAGAGTGAAAATACATAACTTAAGTTTTTTTTCTTTGTCATGTAATTAATACTTATTTAGCCGTACTTATTTTAGCATGACTTAGTATTTTTAGATTATGGTCATTTTCTTTATGACTTGTTAATTAGCAATATTTATTTTAACTGATTTTATTAGCTTTTGTTGAATATTTTAATACAACATCATCACTCTTCTCACATTTTGTGTTATTTTCTTAAGAAACACCTTAATTATATAGTTGTATCTTACTAGGACTAAAGAAATATTTGAAGTAAAAGTTATATCTTTTGTATCAAGACTATTCCGAAAAAAAAAACCCAAAAAATTCGAGAAAACCGAATAACCCCAGAAAACCCAAGGTTGACAAACCCGAATTTTATTGGTTTGGTTTGGTGTATAAATTTAAAAACCTGACGCAATTGGTTTGGTTTGGTGTTTAAAAAATCAGAAACCAACCCGGTCCATGTACACCCCTAATATTATTGCCTCCGTCTTTGATCATTTAATGTTTTTTATCCATAAAACCAGATAACCAAATTTATCTTTTGGGCATTTTTTATCACTAGCACGGTTAATCATAGAGGATTTTACGATGTATAACCGTCCATCAAAATAATAGTCGGTCAATATATATTTTTTGTATATTGATATACATATACACATAATATACATATTTTGTACAAATTAATGTGTGTGTGTATATATATATATATATATATATATATATATATATATAGCGATTATAATTATTTTTGACAAGCTGGGGATTACCGACAAATTCTATAGCTAATTCTATGTTTTTTAGTATGTAACTTTCCCAAATTCATATTCCTGGGGATGGACCTACTTAGGAGGTGAAATGATCTTACCAAAAGAGTACTCGAACTAGACATCCTATTAAGGGCAGCTATTTACGAAAAAAGAGACCCTCCCTAGATCCCACTTATGTGTTTTGTCTTTCGAATTTCAAGTTAAAAACGAGTTTTTCTTTGACCGTTATTTTTTCAGATGTCTTTTAAATATTCTGAATTGTCAATTAGTGTGACTTATAGTACTTTTTACACTCATCGAATATAATCTTAACCTAAAATTTGTCTCACAAAACTATTATTTTTTTGTATCCTTAACCAAATTTAATAGAGCAGAATCCGTAATTGAATAGTAACGTTAAATTAATCCCGAGCCCTCAGATTACACCGTGTCCTTAAGAAATTTAACTCACTCATTATTGCCCCAAGGTTTCAGATTAATTCCTCTCAAGATAGAACAAAACATTTTGTAAAGCGGCATTTCAAATTACAAAATCTCGACTAAAAAACTCAAAGAACGGTGCAAATCACACTTGACACTTGCTTTTAATTTTGAAAATAATTCAGAAGAAAAGGGGAAGTAGAGTTCGAATTTGAGTATTGGCAGTATATCAAATATGAGGCAAATTCTCTGAATTCATAGACAAAGGAGTGTGGAAATAAACAGCAAAATGCCGTTGACTTTATTTAAAATAAGAGCCGCGAGGAATTAAACTGGAAAATACTTTATTTAAAATAAGGCGCAAAGATTAAAAGAAAAAGAAGAAGACATTTCAGCCAAAAAATATATCAATCAGTCACATCATTTTATCGAAGCTGAGCGAGTGACGATAACAAAACGAGGACATGCCATCTCTCCAACTCTTTAAGCCAGAGTATAAGTGTTTTTTTATTTGTGCCCAACAAATTTCTTCCTCCTTCCTATGTGGAACAAAGTCCCTTCATTTCTTATTCATTACCTAACCCAAAGGTCATGAAATCAAACCTCATCTACACCAAAATCCCAACAACAACCCGGTTGCAACACCATGTCTTAACTTATAAAAATTAAATGGATAATATATACTTGAATATTATGCTCGATCAACTTTAACATATAAAATTGATTTTAATGGATAGTACGAATTTAAATAAAAGCTTTCTAAAGAAAGAAATACATTCTTACAAACCACACCAAGTTTTCATTGTCATAAAACTTTTTTTTTTACTTCACTCTTACACACGATTTAACATCAAAGTTACAAACAAAGAACACCACTTAACAAGTTAGCTTCCTCACCCTAAAGAAACTAAAACACTCCTTTAACCTAAATACACAAAGCAAAGCTTAAGTTAAAAAAAGAAACAACCTAATCAACCAAACAAACATTAATTTGAGGAAATCTCAAATTGATTATTACATGTCCCTAACTTCAAACTCATTGCGATTCTTAACAACAATATCATACATGTGCATGGACTTGAACCTGTTGAAATCCTTAGGGAGAGAAATAAGATGAACAGTGGATCTTTTGTGGTACTGAAGAAGGTCAGGATCATCATAGTACCTCTCCCATCCAAGAGAATACAACTTCCTTTCAAGCACTGCATATGATGTAATTACTTCATTACTAGAAAGATGTACTAGCATTTTCCGGCGACCGGTTGCACCGTGGCAGTCGCCGGGGTTCTCCACTAGCCGGACAACTCCATTCTTGAATACCCAAACACCGGACATGTTTGAAAAAAATATGAAGGAAAAAGGATGAAAATGAAAATAGTACTTAGTTAGTAGAGTGTGTGAGCTTGAAGATGGACAGAAGGAGAAGTGTGAGTGGGTTTTTTATAGAGGTTTCTGTGTGATAAAAAATACATGAAGTGGCGCAAAGTAATTTCTTATAAATTAATTGATAATCGGAATGTAGCTGCTTATAGGTTTCTAATTATATAACCTATTTGCTAAATCTTTATTTTTGGGATGTAATTACAACATTTTAGTATACACGAGCTTGTAAATAAATTAGAATTATACTGATTTATTGTACGTTAAGATTATAGTAAAAGAAGGGAGAATATTTAAATGGCCCCGGCCACATGGAAGGAGATGCCCTAATTTGCCCTACTGAAATTAGAATCGTCACCTAAACAATCACTAATTAACGATCTTATGCTCCTTAAATGAACCTTCTTTTGGTTAATGGGTTCCAAGCATAATTCTTTGATTTGTTTAGTGCAAAGAACAATCCTAGATCTATTCCTATGTCCATTGCTTGCATAAAGCCCCTCACTAAAAGGAAAAAAGATAAATATCGTTACTACCTAATTTGCGGACATTAGTTTTAAAAAAAATATATATATATTGTTTTTATTACATAGGGGTAGGGGCGGGGGAACACAACGTGAGTATTCTAACCCTCACCAACAAAGTGAAAATTTAGGTAGTTAACCAACTGAGCTACTAGATCTCTACAAGCAAAGTTAAAATATCGATGCATGGATAGAGAGGCATGCGATTGATCTAGCTAGTTTTTTTTTTTTTGGGAAAAAGGGTCTGATTTACCCCTCTACTTTGGGAAAAGATTCATAGTTACCCCCCGTTATACTATCAGCCCATTTATACCCCTACCGTTACAATAGTTGAAACATTTGCCCCTATTTTTAACCCCCTGTTCCTGATAGTATAACGAGGGGTAAATATGAACCTTTTCCCAAAGTAGAGGGGTAAATCAGGCCCTTTTCCCTTTGATTGCCGATTCTTCTATTTTTAGATAACGTTGCAGGTTTCTTAACTAGTTCTGATTTGCTAAAAGAACAATATACACAATAATTTTATGCAAAAGTAAGACATTGCTTCATCCAAAAGAAGGCTTTACAATAGATATATTATAACAACAATTTATCCAAACGAGGGCATTACATTACATTCATCCAATTTGAGGAAAGAAGTAGCCAAATTGGAGGCTATAAGTCATTCTCAAGTGATTAAAGTGTCAACTTTGGAAGACAAAGTAACAAAGATGTGGATGGTAATTATAGTTTCATTGGCACTTTTCGTGGGTTTCATTACAGCTCCAATGATGAAGTGATTGCCCTTACGAGACTAGTATTTATGTTTTTGGTGTAACTTGAAAAATATTATCATGAAGTTGTTTTAAATGCCTTTGTTTGGATGAATGTAATGTAATGCCCTCATTTGGATAAATTGTTGTTATAATATGTCCATTGTAAAACCTTCTTTTGGATGAAGCAATTTCTTACTTTTGCATAAAATTATTGTGTATATTGTTCTTTTAGCAAATCAGAACTAGTTAGGAAACCTGCAACGTTATCTAAAAATAGAAGAATCTGCAATCAAAGGGCAAAGGGCCTGATTTACCCCTCTACTTTGGGAAAAGGTTCATATTTACCCCCCCGTTATACTATCAGGGACAGAGGGTTAAAAATAGGGGCAAATGTTTCAACTATTGTAACGGTAGGGGTATAAATGGGCTGATAGTATAACGGGGGGTAAATATGAACCTTTTCCCAAAGTAGAGGGGTAAACCAGGCTTTTTTTCCTTTTTTCTTTCATTAAGTAACTTATAGTACTACGAAAATTGAAGGAATAAAAATAATTAGTGTTTAGTTCTTAAGATCATAACATGACAAATTAAAAGGGTTCATCAATGGATTAAAGAATGTTTCCAAATATATGAATACCTTTCTAAAAATGGAAGACAACGTGAAGCAAGTGCAAGAAAGGAATATGAATAGATAAAATCAAGGAAATAAAAGTGAGGGAGATGGAGATCTCTCATGCCCCATACTTTGTGGATATTGGATTGGATAGGAATAGGATTTAATGAGAGAAGTAATTGAAGAAAAACCAATTTCTTCCTTCTCTTCTGTCTTTTTCACTTTCCCTCCCATATCACAATTTCAGTGAACAAAGGAGAAGTCACATATGCCCATTCATTTGAGGAATGGCCTTTGCTGACAAGAATATGAAATAACTTAATTGGTACTACTTTTACGCTCACACTTTTTTCATGATCAGTATGAAGTTCCTTTTGTCAACCCGCCAACACCCCAAGAGGCATAGTTCAATTGGATCCCCTCCATCCAAGATTATAATACTGTATAAATTGAACAACTTTTTTTATTGTATAGTAATATCTATAAATTGTTGAAATTTAGTGCGTAACGACAAACGTCGTTTAAATGTTGTTCAATATCGCATGTTTGAATTTATATAGGTGCTGTTGTATTCGAAAATACTAGTTAAGGAATTTGCATGTTTTTCTTTAGCGGCAAGTGGATTTGCAATAACCATGACTGATTTCATTAGTCGTCTGGATTCTCACGAAGTGGATGAGTTCCTTTGTCCGCAGGCTATTTTTCCTTTCTAGGAAGATGCAGAGCCCACAACCAAGATATACTCTCTAGGAAGTGGATGAGTGTATTTTGTATGCAAACCTTAGCTATAGTCATCATATTATGGAGAAATTTTTGTTCTTTCAACGCCTATAATGATGTATTTATGTATTATAGGCTAGAGTTTACGAGGAGAAAAAACTAACGAGCTAACAGGCGAATTATCACCCTTATAGATGGACCCGACCCAATAACTATTTTCAACATGTGTAATTTTAGCTCTTTATATTTTTTAATTATACTATTAGAATTTTTAATTCCGCCACAATTAATAATTTCGTCTCCTCGAGGCCTTTTTATCCAATTATGCATGATGTCCATGAAAAGAACAAGCTAAGGGAGATGGGTTGGGGATTGGCCAAGTGGCTCTTCCCTTTTCTTGCATAGTGCACGTGTTGATAAGGCTCTTATCTCCACATGTAAACGGCTCCCAATTAAGCAATTGCACTTTTGTCAGATTTGGGTTCAATAGAAGTTGTAGACATAACTAGTTTCTGGATTCTTCAAAGTTGATTAGACCCTCCCACAACTTTTGAAGCACAAATAAGATTACAGGAAATGCCTCCAGGAACTGCTTGGATGGGTACAAATAAGATTACAGTGCATGGACTTGCAAGGTATATGGAGAAGAATGGCCAGAAAGACACCAGGGAAAATAAGTAGGGGATTCATATGGGGAGTAATAGCTGCTCTTATCTACCACATCTGGCGAGCAAGAAATGAAGCCTTGTGGAACAATGTTGTGCCCATGCCACATAAAGTCATAGAACACATCAAACAGGAAAGCAAGTACAAAATTTTTGACATCATACATAGGAAAAAACACTGTATAGATGAAGGGTGGATTGAGAGATTATATCAATAGGGAAGTTAATGTAAATAGCAAGTAGATAGGCAGGTCGAGAGTAGTAACTGAATTATGTTTTTTTCTTTGAATGGATGTAGCTGTAAGCACGGTTTGAAAATGAATAAAAGTTGTTTGTTCGACAAAAAAAAAAAAAAAAACTTTTGAAGCACATGTTGGTTTTGGATTCTTTTATTGTATAATAATTTCTTGTTCTCTCATAGCGCAAATTATCAACATCAACATAAGAAATCTTGAACTTCTCACATCTAATATGCTCATAAAACTTGAGAAATATATAGCCATCATCGATTATTTAATCATAATTTTATGACATGGGTATAGTATCACTTAGCAAAAAAAAAAAAAAACAGATATATTGGTTGGAATATCTTCAAATCTGAAATAAATCACCTAAAAGAAATTGTTATTAAGATAGCGTTTGGTCATAGATTCCCATTTTTCTTTTTCTTTTTTTTGGAAAAACTTGATTTAGATGAAGTTTTTCAAGTTTTGAAAATGTGTTTGGTCATAGTTTTTCAAAACATTATTCATTTTTGTTTTTTTAAAACATGAAACATTACTTATACTCATAAGTTCTAAAAACTATTAAGACTACCAACCATACAAAACATACATACTTGCTAATCTCAAATTATGCAGAACATGATATTTTAATAACAATTGTTAGTAACACACTTACGAGCTACTACAATTCAAATTACAGTACAAAGATCCATCCATTCAAGAAAAAATAACAACGGTAGTAACTAGCTTAGCTCGTTCACTTTATAGAAGATAATGTTTTAATTGTGAAAATATGGTAGATATAGTTTTAATGGAGGAACGGAGTAGATAGAATTAATCGGCTTATAAATAGATGTTTTTTTTTTAATTATTATTATAAAATATAAAAATTTGGGGTGGTTTTTAAAATTTTTGAAAAGGCCAATACATAAATTTTGGGCCAAAAACATGTTTGAGTCTGAATTTGGAATTTGAAGATTTATCTTCAAAATCTGTTAAAATTTTATGGCCAAACAAAAATTCAAAAACAAATCTTCAAAATATGCTCTCAAAATCTATGGCCAAACGGGAGCAAAGTATTGTTTGAGAAAATTATGACGCTTCTAAATATTTGCGAACTCACTGTATTTTTTTTGTCTTTTTAAAAGAACACACTGTAATTAACGAAAGAACATAAATCTAAGGAACCATATGTAAGGAACACACTGTAATTGAACTCTTGAAGCAGCGAACTGCAATGTGTGCTCCGTGTTTGAGACATAGAAAATAACCCATATGTAAGGAACCCATATTTTGCTTGCATTTTACCCATATTTATCCATATTCCTACGAATTTAATATGGGTTGAAAGCCACATTTTACCTATTTAAATATCACTCTTCCGACCCGCTAAAATATGGGCGGGTTGAGAAAATATGGGCTCATTTTGCCAGAACTAATTGAGACCAAATTTAAACGGAGTGCTAATGAAGAGATACGTTATGTTCATGATCCGACTTATCATTCGAGCGTAATACTCCCAAGTTCTAGTCAATAAGTTGTCATAAAGGATTAGAGTCTCTCCTTCAAATGGACTGATATTGACAAGTTGTAAGTAGGCTAAAGGGGTTATTAGTCATTGCCTAAGATGGACATAAGGTCGAAAGTTTCTAGATAATCGTTAAGGGTGATAGAGCGTAACGTAAGACGAATTATGCCATAAGCATTTAGAGCACCACCATTGAGGGTATAGGGCGTCATTTAAGATAAACCGCATTGATGTAATTGACCACAGTTTTTCCAAAATAGGATGGTCCGCAAGAGTGGAGAATGGTTTCTGAGAGCATCATAATAAGGTCTGTACAATGGTAAGTACGTAGGTCTAGATTGTATTCAACTGCTCCGACGTGAAGTACTATCATATATTCCCTTCTTTAGATGAGTTTCAAAGAATGAAGTGTCACAAGTCTTCTACTTCTACACAGTAAATCCCTCCATGAGAGATTATTTATCAACTCCTCGTAAGTGATTCAACTCTCATTATTGTGGAGTCGTATGTTCCAAGGGTCTATGATAGCAAAAGTATGTAATGACTATCCTTTCTTTCTTTGGCATGAACCCATAATCAGTAAGAGTCAAACGAGCGTATACGAGAAGAGTAACTCGTAGAGTTTCTATATCTCTGTTATTTCATCTTACTTGTGTTGAAATCATCTCTCGTCTATATTCAGTTAGAGTATATATAGTCTATATTCAGTTAGAGTATATCACCTCTAGTTGAGAAACAGAGAGTATATTATGCATATCATTTACATCATCATTACATACATTTGCCTTCGGGGCTATGCATTCATCATCATATACATTTGCCTTCGGGGCTATACAGAGGCACATTTGCCTTCGGGGCTATACAAAGATACATTTGCCTTCGAGGCTATACAGAGATACAGTTGCCTTAGGGGCTATACAGAGATATGTGAATTTGCCTTCGGGGCTATACAGAGATACAATTTGCCTTTGGTGCTATTCATATTTACGTTCGGGGCTATGCACAACCTTCGGGTCACTCACGTTGCCTTCGGGGTTATACACTTACACACCAGACCCTACATGAGGCCGGGCAGTTTATTATCAGTATTGCATACATGACATGAGACAAAGACAGTTAGATATATTCCATAAGAAGTTATAGAATCTTCAGTTAAGGTTTAGTTGGATTACCCTTCAGCTCTTTCCTTTCTTAGCTTCAATTTATTGTATATGTTTCATGTCTGCCTTATATACTCGGTACAATCTTTCTATACTGACGTCCCTTAGCTGGGGGTGCTGCATTTGTTTATGTTTTACATTGCAGGTTTAGGTATGCCGAGTGGCAGACATACATTCTAGTTGGTACATATGTTCAGCGAGATAGTATAGCTCCACTTCTTCCTGGAGTTGAGTCAGGTCTAGTACTATCATTGATGTTAGAGATTTTGGGTAGGCCGGGGCCCTTCCCTGGCACCTGTATGGGATGTTCGGTCATAGGTATTCCTAGAGGTTTCATAGACGGTGTATGTGGGTTTATTGTATCCAGTCACGTATGTACGGAAAACATTATGTCCCTCGTTTGTATCCCAAGTTGTGACATATAGTTTGTTACAAGTTCATAGTAATTGCATATAGTGCATGGTCCGTTCCATTCAAATTTGGGACGTGATAGAGTGGATACGAGTTACAGTTTGGTTCGCTCGGCCCTAGTACGGTGCCGGGTGCCAATCACGCCTCACCTAGGTTAGGGTGTGATAGAAAGTTTGTCTTATTTTTCATAGTTGAGGTGCATTTTTGGTCTTTTTATCTATTTTTAATGTGTAGGAATAAAGCGGTGTAAATATGAAGAGAATTGGAGCAAAATGTGATTAAAAGGAATTAAGCTGAGGGGGAAAAAAAAAAAGGAGACACTAGGGACATATCAATTACTAAGGGATTGTTTGGTAGTTGGTTAGAGTTATGCAGGTATTAGTAATGTATGAATTAGTTATGAGGTAATATATGTATTATTTTATGCAGGGTTTAGATATTCATGTATTACCTGTTCCACCTTTGGTCCTGCATTAGATAACACATAGATTTCCTCATAACGTATACACGTATTAATTATGTGAGTTTCTAAATTGCAAACCAAACTCCATACTAATTTTATACATGCATCACTCACCTTATAAATAGCTACCAAACACAATACTAGTACTTATGCAGGATTATAATACATGAATAACTTACTCCTAACTAGCTACCAATCGACCCCTAAGAGCAAAAGAAGAAATTAAATGAGTGAATTTGGATGAAAATGTACCTAAGAGCAAAGTTGGGCGTGCGATGTTGGAGATGGCGCAGAGGTATCGCGAGGACTTTCTGTCAATGAATCTCAATTGGCTTGTTGCACCACTCCTTGCTATGCAAAGGTGGTGGCGGATCACAAGAAAAATTCATGTTCGGATTTAAATTTGATTTTTAAAAGCCCAGGACTTTTTATGCTCTATAAATACACTATTTACGTGACTTTTACACAATTTTTAACCTACGGAGAGCTCAGAGCCATTGTGGAGGTCAGAGTTCATTGGGTTTTACCTTTTTGTCTTGGTACTATTTTCTTTTTTGGTTTTCTTTGGATGATTTGTTGTTTTGCTTCCATGTTTATCTGGAAGTAACTTCACGTTCTAAGGTGTTAGTTCTTTCGTGACTATTGTTGTATATTGATTTTGGTTTCGTAGCTTATTATATCAGTTTATTTATTCAATCGCATGTTCATTATTTAATTGTTTGATAAACAATGAATATTTTCTATGAATATAAAGTTTTGCTCGGGAGAGGAAATTCTAGATTTCATATAGTGCTGACACCTAATTTCTACCGCATAAGATGTCTATTTTAATTTCCAAAATTTCCGAGTCAAAGACGGAGCAAGGATGCACCTTTAAAATTTAAAAATCCCGAGAAAATTGCAAAAATTGACGTTTAATTATTATTTTTTATAAAAATTAACAATTACAAGAAATTACGAGTTATTCACTGTCACAAACGCAAGTTTGAAAGAAAGGTACATATCCCGCTCCATCTAACTTGGGAAAATTGTTAATGACGTATCAATTACGACTCATTTTGGCTGTATTGTTTGCATTTTTATATATTACTCGGAAGTGTATCAATATTGGGCTCGCTTCGAAGCTCGTATTTTAAAACGCCGTATTATAATTTTATTTCGTGAAAATATCATTTTTATGCGGGTGTTTTCGATTAATTAACCTAAATTATGTGTTATATTTTTTAAAGGTTGTGTTATATTTTATTAAAGGGAGGGAGTAATTAATATATTCAGCCCCCCCCCCCCCCCCCCCCAAATCATTTGTACGCGTCATTTTTTACCTCTTTCTACCCTAATTTTGTTTCTCTCATTTAAGAGGATCTGATGGCGGCGCTAGGGTATCCACCACCAGCCACCGCCCCTTCGCCGTGTTTCCACCATTTTTCAGCCTCCAACGGGTATTTCTTCACCCCCTTTATGGTGTGGGATGCCATCGGTGAGCCTTTAAGGCTTTAGCCATCTTGTGCCACCACCACAAAAAGGGTGTGTGTGGTGATTTGCTCGACGGTGGGGATGATTATTTGGGGTACGTGTATGCCTGGATGGGGTTTTAACGACATTATTTTGTTTGATTGTTGGTCTTTTTTTGTTGTTTTATGTGTGTTGGTGTCTGGTTATACAAATTTGATTTCATTCTTATTATTGCTGTACAATTTGCGAAAAATTAGGGATTCCTAGTAGTATAATGTGCTGTGTTATTTTGTCACTACTCTCTTTTTGAATTTTAATCTGTGACGGTTGGGAATCTTTCGGCCTTGGGTGTGCTATTTTCGTCTGAATTTGGGATTTATTTTTGCCATTTAGTACAATTAGGATAAGATCCCTTTTGTTTTATTTGATTTTGGGAATTTTGATTTGGTGCATATGGGAAATTCGTTGAAATAGGTCTAGAATCTTCTATTTTTGGGGGGAGGTTAAATTTTTCCCCTGCTATAAATAGATATGGGGGTGACAGTGTAAAGGATCGGTTTCTTCTCTCTTCTCTGAAAAAAAGAGGAGGGTTCGAAGGTTTATATATATATATATATATATATATATATATATATATATATATATATATATATATATAGAGAGAGAGAGAGAGAGAGAGAGAGAGAGAGATTACTCTCGTGCACAGGGGATTACTTTTGAAAAAATGGAGAGAAAAGGTTTGGAAAAGGTTTTGCAGTGCTTTGTTGTTGAGGTTTTGATTCAATCTCCCTCATTTGACCTTTTGGTTGCCTTTGAAAGAGGTAATACTCCTATACTAATATCTATTTCAATTCCAGTCTTTTCTATGAATTTAAATTATCATATTGTTGTGTAAATGCGTGTTTAAGGCTTTATTTAACTAACTTGGACATACTTCTGCCTAACTTAGTTAATAGTAAGTTGTTGCAGTTTGATTTTATGGCGTTTGCCTTTGATCATGATTAAGAGTTTGTTATGCTGTTTTCTTCTTGGTATCTATAAGCAAAAATAAGATACAGAGAATGGTTTTGAGGTTTAGTTTTATAGTGCTAAGAGGTTTAGAGCCATAGCTTTGTTATATGGTTACTGTTTCATTAAGTCCATCAAGCTATTGTGTTATAATGTTAATGTGATTAAGATCAAATGAGCTCCTAAGTTTCAACCAGTAAGTATTGAGGCTACAAATAGATTTAAAAATGAAGTAGGATTGCTGAGTCTTGGTTCTTAGTTATTGTCACATTGATTAATTTAAAGTATTTGAGGCATTTTTCCATTTTTTGTGTGTTTGGCTACCGTTCTTTATGAAATTCTTTTAGGATTGTGTTGACTGATTGTGGTTCAGTTTAAGTGGTCCACATTAGATATGTTGGTCTTGAGTAAGATACAAGTTTGTGATGTTTGGTTTTCTGGCAATGCTTTTTGTTAAAACTGTTTTGGAGCTTAAAAGTGGTCTATGATTCCTTATTCATGATTAATGGACCAAATCCAGTCTAAATGGAGATGTAAACTTCTCTAAAATAGCTAAATGGGCTTCAACAAAACTGGTTCTGAAAATATTAAGTCTGAATCCATTTTCCTTGAAACAGCTTGCTTATGAATGACTCTAAAGAATTTCAAACTTGTCCTATGTTCTAACTTTGTATGACCCTAAAAACCACCTTGGGAACCTGAAATGTAATGTTTGCTGTTTCTTCATGAACTTGGACTTAAAGGTGTTTAGGACATTGATTCCTTGTTTTGCATTTGTTTGGACCTATTCTTGTTCTTTCTAGGTTAGTCTTCAAACCCCTCTGATTTTTCCCTATTTTATGACCAAGAGATGGACAAAGTAATAAGAAAAGGTCTTTTGTGTTTTTGTTTGACTGCTTAGCTTCACCTGTATACATGTTGCCATCTTTTATTTAAGTTGTGTGAAAAAGTGAAAAATGATCTTGTCAACTTACATTGTAAACCTTGAAAAGTCCTGAATGAGGCTTGAAGCCTCTAAAACTGGAGTATTTGTTTAAAATGGAAACTTGAAGAATTCTGTAGCTGGTCTTATTGGTTTTTAGAGTCTGCATCCTATTTGGCCTTTTATGAATAGTAAATCACTATTTCTTGAGAGTTCTCATAAGAAAATAAACCACATGTTGCAAGAGAACTGTTTCTCTTTTGCTTAAAACTAAAAGAATAAGAGGCTAAACTATGGTGTGCTATTTGCATTCTTTCTGTGACTCATCTTTGTCTCTCAGACCTGTTGTTGATCCAAATTATTGTATAAAATGTCCTATTCGAGTTTGTTTGAATTTCCAGGCTTTCAATTCCCTTTACTTGCTAGATCATTAGAGGCTAACTATGTAGAAGCAAATGGAGACTAAGTTTAATTTTGAAAAAGAATTCTGGGCTAAGTATAGTGACAAGTTTACACCTCCTTTTCTCCCTTTTTCCTATGATTAGTTTTGTAACTTGTATATGTTGTTCTCTATATGCTATCTATCCATATTGGTCTTGATCAGGTTACTTTGTGATTTAGGAGAGGTGGCATGAGCTTGTTTTGTCATTTTATGGGCACTTGGCCTCTTCTGTGCACTGCTTCTAGTTTTATATCTTCTATGAAATTGGAATTTGCTGAATCTGGTGCATTGTTAAAGATTGAAATCAAAACTACTTCTAAAGGATAAATATAGTGTTTTCCTGTTTGAACTTTACTTATATAACTCTATTTGTTAACTACTGGGGGTTCCTAGGCATGATTCCCACCCCCTACCTGTTTGGTGGAGACCAAAACTACTACTGCTAAAGCAAATAGGATACCTACAATTGCAGCTATAACTGGTTTGTGAATTTCTATGGTTCATGCACATGAATCCTTGCTTTCTGCCTGCTGTTTGGTGCCCATAATAAATCTTACTATAGTATATTAAGCCCAGGATAGTGTCATCAAACCTTTAAGGCCCACAGTTAAACTATGTTTGCATGTATGTTGGTTTCACCCTCTCAGAATTTTGTTGATCTTGTCTTGGCCATTCTTTATGCTATAGATGAATTCTGTAAGACTTTGTATTCATGTTGAACCTTCATGTTGTTCTTGGTTATGCCATGGTCATCCCTGAGTCTCAAATATTTGTTGTGCCTTGCCTTAAGTTGCTTTTGCACTGCCTAAAACTGGGTATCTCCTTCCCATTGTTCCTAATGAACTATTCAGTGGTATTTTGCTTGTGTGTTTGACTGTTTGAGCTTTGGGCAGTAGCCATAACTTGATGTTTGTAACCGTGTGGATTTGTGGGAAGTTTGTGTTTTGTACATGACTTGAATATGGTGTTTAGAGTCAAGTTCAAAAATTGAATATGTGGTGTTTACCAAATGTATATGGAGGGTATTCCCCTTTGAAGGGTTTTGCTCTCCCTATATAGGTGGTATACTGTTAGTATATTATGTATATCGCCTCTTGACACTTAGAAAAATTTGAGGAAAAACTGAGTAGTATACTAGTAGTATGTCATGTATATCACATTTTGACCCTTAGAAAATTAGAGAAAAGAACATTTTAGGCTTATTACCCAGGCCCGTCAGTGGTAATTTCATATTCGGGCTGCCATTAATATTTTGGGCCCACTTCACCTTTGGGCCATCTCGTTAGCTGTCGTTAGTTATAATATATAGGCCTAGCCTAATAAAGTTGTAATTCACTTTTTGGGCTTTGTAATAATTGGTGTAGTTTTAATTTTATACTTAGTCTTATTCATGAATGTACACTAATATTATGCATACCCGTTTGCATCTTTGCCTATCCAAACTCGTTCTTGGGCTCCAATGGGGTTTACCAACGTATCTAGATCAAGTCAACCCAACTTAGAGCAAAAATGGAGCATACGTTTTGGACCCGAGGATTTCCCTAAATGCATAACATATTCTTGTTGGGCTTGGTCGGCCCAACATCCCTATCTCTTTATTTATTTATGCATTTAAACTCTATACTTGTGTATTTACCTATAAATTGGAATCCCTAAGCTTACCCCATATTTAAAGTTGCCTAAACCCGATTTCTAAAATTATGTAAAACCAATATTGCAAACTTTAATAAGATTATGACTTCAAACGAATTAATTTAATATGATTTGGACTGAAAATGACCGACATAAATTATGGGACTGATTTGGACATTACGAAACATACAGACTTGAACGTATGGATTGATTTGGACTAAACTTGTGGGACTAATTGTGACTATTTAGACTTAGATTAAAAAATAAAATTTGGCTAAAACTTGATCAAAAAATAGAATAAAAATGGACTATATAGTATACTATTAATATACGAATTATTATAGCATGCCTAAATATTATTTTGTTAAAAACTATTTTCTATACAAACTATATATATACATATATATTTTCAAAACTATTTTGGGTGGACTTACGTAGGGTCCTACTTAGGCTAAGAGCAGTCGGGTATTAGCCTAAGTGTTCTAGTCTGACACCCCAAACACCCAATTTTGGGTAAATTTTTACCACTTTTGATTCTTGAAATGCGCTATATTTGCATAAATGACTAATATTTATTTGCGGAAGTATTAAACAGAAACTATTTTTATCATGAACCAATTTGTATCTATATAAACATATTATTAGAACCCATAGGTAAACCGCAATTGAGCAGATCCTTAATACCAGGGTGCCTAACACCTTCCCCGGGGGATCACCAAAACCCTTACTTAGACTCTGTGTAGATTTGGTTTCTTTTAAAATAATCCTAAAACAATTGTTTTAAATGAACCCTTTTCAACTCGATTTTTCCTAATTTCCTAAAAAATAGGTAGCGAATAAGTCCATTTAGAGTACCATTACGTAGAAGTATATTTTTTTCTTTTTCCCGGTACGATTGACAACCGTACTTCCCCTGGACACTTTCCTTTTTAAATGAGGCAAGTGCAAATGCGAATCGGAAAAATATGACACGCTACATATAGGATTGAGCAAAGCAAGTTTCTGAACCTGTTCTTCAAGGAATGAATTCATGGTTAGGATAGGAATATACCTAACAGTCTTACTTAGTCATTATACATGAATTATCAATACGTTCTTTTTACCTTGGGGAGTAATGTAGAACCCTATCTTATTTTCTACACAAAAGCTCTTGTGAGGAAGAATGATTTTTCTCTCACCCCGATGGTTCTTTTATTTATATTGTTTTCGCTTGGATGCTTTGGCCACTGATTTGTAGTCCTCACACCCACAATGACAAACTCTTTTTGGTTGGGACACTTTGGCAGGCGCCTCACGCTCCCTTAGACGCTCGTGGCTGTAGTATGTTTTTTATGACATGCATGACAATTTTTAGTCAAATAGTCATAACTTTTGCTAGGATTATCGAAACAATGAACAATTTAAAGTGGTGGAAACTAGACTTCAAGGGATTTAATTTCATAGATAGCTCATAGCTTAATTTCTTGTACACTTGGAGATATGACCATTTAATAAAGTTATACTATGTGTGTCTAAGGTGATCTTTTTCCTTTAAACAATCCAAACTTGTTCCGAACCATCTCTCCGCACTTTTAGACATCCATACAACATTTCAAACATAAGATCTAGGTATTTACAACTTCACAACTTTTTGAACACCCTGTACCCAACTTAGAGGCTGAGTGAGGACGTAATACTTAGTAAAAACACTTTCGAGACGTTATACTTACACAACTGATGAGGGATAATGTAGTACTCTCTAACACTCTTTCGCATGTGTAACTAGGTTCAACGGATTACCCGTGGATATTCTACGCTACATAACAACCAACAAAGCCCACAATAAAAGATAACTGTAATCTTAATTATTTACAGATATTCTAGTATAATCACTGTAACGGTTCACATTCTCGCGGGCGGGGTTAGCGCTCGGAAAAGCTACTTCAAAATCGTTGGTGCTCTTTCGGACTTTGTTTTAAGAGAGTCGCCATCTAATTTTTAGGAAATTAGGAAATCCAGTTTTAAAGGTTTATTCATACAGCGTGAAAATTCCTTCTTAATCCAAAGTTCTAGGTAAGGGTTCTGGTGATCTCCTAGGGAAGGTGTTCGGCACCCTAGTATTAAGGATCCGTACTATATGGTTAACCTTCGAATTCCAATGAGTGAGTATTTACATGAACTATTTATTTAGTATTTATTTCCCGAAAGAAGGCCTATCATTTTCGCATATCATTTTTTTTTAAAAGAATTGAATATATTCCCTTTACATATATGGTATTTGGGTTCGGATTTATACTATCCGGATATAATTAGTTCCTTTTATATATAAGGATATATATAAGGATAATAGTTTTTTCCATGAAGAAGAAAGAAATTTTATTTATTTTTAGTCTAGGCAGATAGGTTCTTCTCATGCTTTGACCCACACATGGACCGGGTCACTCCGTTTAATACATTTCTAGAACATCCTTACCTAAAACCTTTATAATTATGGATGTATAAGGATAGGACTGTTTGAATTTCTACCAAAAAAAAAAAAAGAGACTCTTCGTAATTCTAGGCATATCGTACGTTTATCCTTTAAAAATTGATTTGATTCATGTCCAAATGACTTATATATGTCCCTTTTTTTAAAATATGCTCGCTATTTCTTTATTGAGTAAAGTCTTAGATTTATTTAAGGCAAAGTTTGACTTGAAGTTCAATTTGATTTCTGGCCCAAAACACCTTATTTCAGTTATTTAAAACGTGGGCCTTGGCCCAGAAATCTTAACCATAGATTTATTTTAGAAAAATAAAGTGGGCTTTAACCAAAAGAAATGTTTTGTATTATTGGGTTTTAAAAGGCAAAAGCTGCGTGGGCCAAAAATACTTTTTGAACATCTGGTTTAGAAAAGAACTTAGATAGGCTCTGGCCCAAACTACCATAATTTACCAACTCAAAACCTAGAAAAACGGGTCAACAATTGAAAAGGATTTTTTTCCCGTCTAATCTACTCATCCCCTTGGCTTTTACACAACATGTTATACTATTTTGTCTTCAAAAAAACCTCTTTAGTTTTGTTGTTTATTTAAGACAAATGCAATTGCTTCCCTTTTAAGTTTTCAAAATAAGTACGCCTTTTCAAATTTTTCAAAAGAGAATTGTTTTTAAGGAGCTAGAGTCAATCTAAATGGCATATGCACCTTTTTGCCTAAGATGCCTAATTCGAAAAATAAACGATTCCAATAATATTTGTGGGTTTTTACAAGTATGAATACAACACAGAAAAACACTTTAAGCAAGTAAGGAGGGCATGAATATACAAGGAAGGTAAACTAGGGGTCTACCAAGCCCCTAGTAACCATTTTCACCCATGGTTGGGCTTTCGTGTCATTTTCACCCATGACTGGGCCTTCAATATATTTGCTTCCCTTTTCTTTTAGGGAAAGGACAGAAATGGCCACTGGGCCGTAAATAATCGCACACGCTGGCCCATCTATTCCCAAACCCAAAAATTAGCCCATAAAGTATTTCCATCTGCTAGCAAAATTTTGTAGTAAGTCTTTTGTGGCAACTAAAAGTTGCCACTAAAGGGCTGCTACAGAAAAATCAGGCTTTTTAGTGGCAATTAAAAAAGTCGCCACTAAAGGTTAAACATCCCAAAACATGTATAATATGTGTATATTTAGTAAGGAATATCCCAAAAAACTCTGAGGCGATTTTTGTATATAATATGTATCATTTGTGTTTAAAAATATGTATCAGTACCTATCTATAATGTATAGAAATTGTATCAAATACAAATCACTAAGGTATGTATTATTTTGTATATAACATGTATCATTTGTGTATATAACGTGTATTATATAGAAACTTGTATCCTTTTTGTATATAATATGTACCATTTTTGTATAGAAAGTGTATATATAATTCCAACATGTGTATATAAACTGTATCAATCTTGTATAGACAGTGTATCATACGTATAAAAAATGTATCATAGAAATGGTATCATTATGTGATATAATATGTATCACTATTGTATATGTAAAAAAAAATATATCATTATTGTATAATGTGTATAATAAATGTATAATTAACGTATAATTTATTTATAATAAATGTATGATTAATTCCAGCATATGTATATAAATTGTATCATTCTTGTATACAAAGTGTATAATTAATTCCAGCATATGTATAAATAAACTGTATCATTCTTGTATATAAAGTGTATATATATATATATATAATTCCAACATATGCTTATAAAAATGTATCATTCTTGTATATACTTACTAAATATACACATATTATATATATTTTGGGATATTTCTTACTAAATATACACATATTATACATGTTTAGGGATATTTAACCTTTAGTGGCGACTTTTTTAGCTGCCACTAAAAAGCCTGATTTTTATGTAGCAGCCCTTTAGTGGCGATGTTTGTCACCACAAAAAGTCTTTTTTTTTTTAAGTGCGTGGGTTGTTGGGCCGGCCAGCCTTAGCATTATTTTGGGCCGACTGGCCATTTTTTGGCATTAATTTGGGCCGCCTGAACAGCTTGTGGTATTAAGCCCAAAATTGGTAAAATGTGAGATTAGTTTGGCTGACTGGACACACAGTGTCCTTTTCCCTTTTCTTTTCTTCTTGGACTCAACGAACTTGAAAGAATTTCCCTGTTGCCTGTTGGGCTTTTAACCCAATAGGGTGGCTGGACCTTGGGCCAAATGGCCATGCAGTGAAGAGGGAAAGAAACCAAGACCCCGGTTAGTTTATAATTTACTGCTCTTATCATATGCATAACTATACACATATACATACACAGTGTCTCATTCATTTACAAATCCTATCGTATACACAAATATACACACATATAAGCATAATATCCTATTTATTCACAAGCTCACATAATGTGCATATGTATTTTCATGTCTTTAAACTCAAACCCCAAACATAGGTAGTGAGAAGGCAAAGTCATCACCCCCCTTATTCCTGATGTCCCACAAGTTCCAAGAGGTTTCATGAACCTCCGGCATGGCTAGTCACCAGGGAAAGGTTCAAACTAATCCCCCCTCCTACCTAAACCGCCTCTCTCATCTAATATAGCTGTGAGAGACACATATCCACATATCTACATACATGGCTTGGAATAGATAGGATAGTTCTAAATACATAACCATAGAACAATTATAGATTAACAAGAACTGATGAGAACAAGAAAAGAAGAGGTGGATGGTCTCAATGGGTGTATCACTCTTATGAACCAAGGCCAAAGCACTAAATATGATTTAGACATAGAAAGAAAGTAATCCAAATGGACATAATGTGGCCAAACTAAACTGGACCAAATAGTCACAATTTAAACAATTTCATAGAAGCAGCACAGTCCCAAGAAGTGTTGAATCAAGTAGATATGGTGAAATGAATAAAGGCATATAGGCAAAGGATAAACCAACTTCAATATGCGGTACAATACAACAGATAAGTGGGCAACAAATTTAGCATTCACAGAGTACATGTAGAATTATTTAGAAAAAAATCTTCAAACAAGCCTAGATGTCCTATGCACAGCCCTGAGTAAAGGTTCTTGCCATTCTTTTGGGGATCATATTTTAAAGTTTGTGTGATTCTCATACAGAATGCAGGAAATAAACAGGATAAGCAAAGCTTTAATTCTAACAAACATGATATGAGCGAACTCAAATAGGTGAAAATCAGAGTTCATTTTGTTGAGCCAAACACTTACCATTATGCAGTACACAAGGAAAGCAGCTGATTCCTTAATCACTTATGCCATTAACAAAAACAAGAGCATAGGTAGATCTAATTATGCCAAGGAGGTATAATGAGAGTCATAGCCTTATTAGCCTTAGCAGACACAAGTGAGATGCTACATTACCTTTAACAGAGTTCAGTTAAAGGTTAAGACACAATAAACTGGGATTCGAGTCATGATAAACTGTAAACAAGGCCAAGAGACTTTGAGTTCTAATGATTCTATTTAAAATATACAATTTTAAGCACAACTACATTTTTTTTACATATACCTTAAGCAACTAGAAAGTCCCACAGTCCCAAGGATGCGCAGAAGATTCAACATTTAAATTTCAGAGTTTGAAATCCTTTTTAGACCTTTTTCCTGATCCTATCCTATTGCAGAAAGAAATAGGTTGATTTTAAAAGAGGATTCACATGATTTAGATACATTCACAAGTAGTGGCCTACTCATAGTTTTTAATTACTTCAAACTGGACAAGTATTCCTAACTCACCTAGTATTATTTCTAAGTTCACTTGTTGTTAATATACCTTTAGTTGGTTTTTAATACTACACAAAAGGGGAAGCATACCTATTCAACAGGACTAGGTTCATTTTTATCTTCTAACTGGATTTTAGACTAACAAACTCAAGGACATGTCTCAAAGTTGGGAACATGATATATTATCTAGAGTATCACAAAGGAGTCAAATATGTCCCTAAGACACTATATTACCACCTTAAATTGATGTAAGCTACTGATTTCCTTTCTTTTAATGCCTTAATGTTTCTTAGAAAAAAGAGAAAATAGACCATCTTTCAAACACAAATGAAATCAAATCAATGCACACAGAACTTACATATAGATCTTAACTATGAGCTCAGCCTAAACAGATATTAGAGAGACTGTTATACCTTATCATATTATCTACATAAAAATATCTCTTGCCTTATTTTCCAAGAAACAGTATTCCTACTTAAAGCCTTTTCCTCTTTCCTATTTTAAGCAATAACTGCAATCTTTCAAACTACTATATATTATCTAGCCTAGTCAATCCAGTCCGAAGGCATATCGGAGCAGCCCATCAAAGTTCATCAAGTCCAAAAATCACATATTAAAACTAGGTTTAATAATCTAAGTGAACAGTTACCAATGCACAAGAAGTTCATTTTTAGGATCCATTCAACTTAGAAAAATGGAAAAGAAGACATCAAGTGTGAAAATGTAGCAGGTTACACCCCATAGACTTGTGGGGGATGCCATAGCAATCTCTTATTTTGGGAAGAAAGACACTATGGGTCAAGTGATGCCTGACCCTTTCTCAATCTTATCCTAAGATATCTTTAAAAGACTTCCCCGTTAGTCAAGCGGTTTTAACTCACACATCTACACTTGTGATCCTCTTTTCTTACCATTGAGCATTTACCAAAAGGGGACTGGATAGTTCATATATTAAAGCCAATCTTTCTCAAAGTTGCAGTTATATTTTCTCCTCCTATTTTCTTTCTTTTTTTATCCTTTTCCTTAACTTTGACAGGACTTATAATATCTTGCCTACTTATCTTCATATTTTAAGCCTAAACAATCAAAGGATCCTGAGTTATTATCAGCATATTCTTCACTCATGCACAAAGAAAAGCAAGCAGACCTCATGTTTCAAAAGCAAACCTCAATCCCTAGACTGTTCAAGACTTGAAAAAACATGACCAAACTACTTCATTTCACCCTTCTCTTAAAGCTTTAGACTAGTTGAACATGAACACTTAGGATCATCTATTAAACATAGGGTCAATTCATGAATGAATATTAATGCAGATGCAGGAATGTATGGCATTCCAGTCTACTTTCATGACACAAGTTACTTCCCTAATTAGATAAGACAAATGATAGGGATGAGAAGAACAAATCAAGAGATAGATTTTCCAGATCCATGGCCACTGTCTCCTTCCATTCTTATATCTTTCAACTCCCAAAGTGATCACTGACCAAGTTACAACCTAATAACCATCTTGCTAGCTAGGTAGACTAATTGGATTGATCTTAATTATCTTCAAGTGATGACTTGGTCCTATAGTTCCTAAAAATTGATCCTTTCCTTTTCATTTTCTTCCTTTTCACCAAACTTCTTAACACTTTGGGATACACCATTTTCAAATGCAGGACTTATGACATGGATTATACAAGATAGGTTATGAACATCATATGTTTAAGCAACAAGCTCAGACAAGAGATTAAATCATTGGTCAAACCAAAGAAAACAGATTTCATACTCAAGATCCTTAATCACATTAGTTTTAAGATTTGCTACAAATCATAGTTAATTAGTGCACAATCTGACCTAAACTAAGTGAGAACTTGATCACAGGTGTTGCCATTAACTGTTTACCAATCCACAAATCAAACTGAAACTGATTCTATTTTTAAATCTGCACATTAGTTGATAAAAGAAGCAAACTGTTAACTGACCTTATCTTTATTCTATTCTATATGAATAAAGTCATTTAAGAAGGAAAGCAGAAAAAAATGAATGTTTAAGGTACCTCATCCACACCATTTGACAGTTGACATAGAAACCTTTGAGTCACATAAATAAACAAACCACCATGAGATCCAATCAACCAATTTCAAATGAGTTTCAACATAGCAGTCAAACTGATTCTACTATTTTGTCTCAAATGAATCACAAACCAAACACACAACTAAATGGAACAACCTTTAGCAATAAGAACCATCATTAGCAAACATCAAACCACAAGCAGTCTAACTAATTCAAATACACTTGGGCTAGGCCAAATTCTAAATAAAGAAATAAAATGAATCAAGAGTTACCCTTTATGTGTGCAGCCAAGAAAAGAATGGACTTGGGAGCTTTATGCTTCCAACCTCAACATTTAGCCACGTGAGATAAAATAAAGCAAGAAAATATTTTAGAACTGAGAATAATCCCAACTATTTCAGTCAAGGTATTAAATTTTTACTAAGAAGCTTTTAAAAATTAAAATTTTTAACTTCTTCAACTTTCAAACCTTTTCCTTTATTTTTCTATCTACCTAATTTCTTCTTCTTCTTCTTCTTCTTCTTCTTCTTCTTCTTCTTCTTCTTCTTCTTCTTCTTCTTCTTCTTCTTCTTCTTCTTTTCTCTTCCTTTTTTTTTTCCTGAGAGTGGAGTTTTATTTATAAAACCCTAAAAATTCATCCAAGGTTTATACCAACGATGTGGGACAAATCCCATTTCTAGAACCAAACACTCAGCAAATGAAATCAATGACCCAGATCTAAAGTCAAGGCAATACATGCGGTCAGATCTAACCCTTCTTGGGTCAATCTTGAACCAACAACCAAGAAACAATAGGAAATAGCGCAAAAAAAAAAAAAAAACAATATAACCTAAAAGTAAAAGAAAATCGCAAGTTTGACTGAAAATCTGGAAAATGAGTAAAAACTAAAGATCTATTACCGTGTTTAGATAAAAGACCATGAAATCGAGTGGAACATTAAACTTTTTCACCATAACGAACATGCAACAGGTGTATTCATCAGCTATAATCTGCAACTTTGCCATTTTTGACGGAGATAGAGGACGAAAACTCAAGGCGGCGGCTAGGGTTACACCAAAGAGGAAGAGAGAGAAGCGGGGTGGGGGCGGATTTATTTTGCAAAAAAAGAAAATGAACTAAAAAGGGGGAGGGGGAGGGGGGTGGTATACTCCCTCTTATCTGTTATAAGGAATTAGGCCGGGTCTCAGCCTAGCTTGGGCTGGATTCTGTCCGAATTTGAAGTATTAAAAAGAGGCCCTATAAATTTATATATACACCAAGTGTGTGTGTGTACTTGGTGTATATATATGTATACCTGGTACACATAAAAATATAAATAATTAAATAAAGAACAAAATTGAAGAAATTTTAACCATAGAAAAAATTAGGACAAAATCATTTTATTAAAATAGTTTTAAAAATTGTGTTAATGGGCCTAAAATTACGAACATGGCCTTAATTAATTCCAATCTGGCTGATCATTTCAATTATGGCCTTGTTTGGCCTAATTAGCAAATTTTGAAATTCACGACCTTAACAAATTTGAACCAATGATCTAGTTATTTTAAATAACTCCGTTAAGAGGCTAATTTCGCAAAAATGACCCTAATTTCTTTAAATCATGAATTGATTAATTTAATTGTGGCCATGCAAAAATATTTAGACAATAAATAATAAAAAAATCAATTTGAAATAATGATCATCTAATTAATTAATTATCCTAATTCAAACATTTGTGGACATTTATGCATATTTTTGACAAATCATGCAATTATAGACAAATTAAAGATTTAAAGGGTTAAATGGTTAATTACTTAAATTGGTCAAACTTCATGGATTAAAAGGAATAAAGTAGTCGGAAACTTTTGATTTTTGACAATTTTAGGCAATTAAGTAAATGATTATCTTCTAAACAAAAGACCCCTTTTCTCTTTTTAATTTTGTTTTATTAAATTTAACAAGCATCTCATAAAACATCATAAAAGTACCCATTAATTTCTAAATAAATCTATGATGCCATAAAATTCCCTTTTTATCAACTTGAAAAATTTAAATAAAAATCATTTAAACCTTTCAAGATGCATATCTCATTCTATTTATTATCCAAGGACTTTGAGTGATTAAAATAAATTACGGGAGGTCAAAAATTAGGTGTCAACAACTGCCCCTTTGGTGTTCGGGGATGGCGGGGCCATCCCTAAGCAACGAAATTTGACTAACCCTAGTTTTTTTACTGACCCGACTCATTTTACATTTTATCTTTATGCAATTTTCACATATGTGGTCGGGCCCTGGTCTTTGGGTTTCCTACATATCTCAGGTTATATAAGAATTCAGGCCACTTGTAGTTCGACTCAACTAAAGACCTTTAAGTGATTAGGAAGGACAATCCTGAGATCCCAGTGCTGTGATTGGGTTCCTCCGGACAACTGTTAGAATGTGAACGACTCTCGGGTCTTGAGTTTGCCTACATATCCCTGGCCTCTGAGAATCAGGTCACATGTAGTTCGACTTGCTGGAGAAGAGTATATCCCATATGTGGGAACACATTCAGACTTCCCGGTGTGTATTCGATAGGTCGCGATTTTTAGTGGAAAAAATAAAAACAAGACAAGCAGTGGCTGAGTCTGAGATTGGATGGCTTCCAAATCCTGGCTTGAGAGCTTGACTCTGATGGGCACCTTATATTGACTGGCTACGTAAGAAAAAGTTCCATGTTTGCTCCACAATTTGCTTGGATCTGGTTTAGCGAGCCAGGTTCTTTTGGGCAGTTGTGTGCCTCTTTCGTGGATTTTGACAATATGCAGATATTCTTTGTGAAAATTTAGATGTTTGGCCATCTCGGCTATTTGTATGAATGACCCTCTTGGCAATTTGTACAAATGACCTTCTTGGCTGTTTGTATGAATAAACCTCTTGGCTTGTTTATATGAAATACCCTCTTGGCTTGTTTGTATGAATAACCCTCTTGGCTGTTTGTATGAATGGCCCTCTTGGCTTGTTTGTATGAATGACCCTCTTGGCAAAATAAATGAATTGTCCTCTTGGCTTGCAGATGACAATTATGGCCCTTGTGGCTGAATAATCTTTCTTTCGTTCATTGAATTGGTTGTTGACCCTTGTGGTCGGATGTGCCCTTTGTGCTTGTCATGACCCTTTTGGCCGTATATATCTTTACGCTCATCAGTTGTGACCCTCTTGTTCTGATATATATTTGATGCCCACTATTTGTGTGACCCTCTTGGTCGGATTTTTCTTTGCGCTTATTTGCTCTGTGACTCTTGCGGTTAGATATGTCTTCATTACCAATTTTTTGTTGTGACCCTTTTGGTCTCTCTTTGTTGGGCTGAGTTTTCCCTTCCACCTTTGCTGTGATAAGCTGGTAGGTGGTGTGTCTACTGTCATGTAGAAGAAAAACCTGCATCCACAGAAAAATTGTGAGTTTCCTAAGAATCCCATTAGCGTTGTTGTCTTTTCATCTGATGTCTCCTCTTGACGCTCCTTCGAACCCTCTTGGGCTCGGTATTTCGAGAGATGTTTTCTGGGGATGTAATTATGCTTTTGGAAATTCAAAGTAAAACTTTATAAAAATGCATTGCTTTTTCCTAAAAATAAATGTTTGTTTCATTTTTTATATGTCATGATGTGCGCTTCCCTCGAATGAGGTCTTCCGATTCTTTCCAGAGATATGATTGCTGACTTTCGTGCCATAGAATTTTTGAGAACTTTCTAAAAATTTCTGCCCCAGTTTCAGGATTTGCTCTGAGTGACCCTTGTTTTGTTTTGCTACGTAGGAATTTTTGGGGTCTCCTCAAAAATTCTGCTCCGATGTAGGGTTGATGTTGTCTGATTTTGTGCTGACCCTTACAAGCTTGATCTTGCTAACTATTCATGACTTATGTCTCTGTGGCTTCCTAAAGGTTTCTTGGTATTTCTTTTATGGTGACCGAGCTTGAGAGCGCCTACGTATCCTGTCGCAGCAAGAATTCAGGTCGAACATAGTTTAGGATAAAGCGACCGGGTCCAGTATGGATTGCCTACGTATCCCACTATGGGGAATTCAAGTCATTGCGTAGTTCATTACATAGATTATTTGTTCTTCTCCTATTCTAGTACGATTACAAGCAAAAGGTACGATTATAAGGAAATAATAATGCGATTACAAGCAAATGGAATCCTAAATGTAGTATCTCTTGAGCGCGTCTGCATTGATGGATTTTGGCCACTTTTGTCAGTCCATCTCGGCTAGGACTACGACTCCTCCTGAGAGTACTTTCTTGACCATGTATGGTCCTTGCCAGTTCGGCTCGAATTTCCCTTTATATTCCTGTTGGTGAGGAAAGACTCGCTTGAGTACGAGTTATCCAATTTGGAAGAGCCGGGTTCTGACCCGCTTGTTGAAGGCTCAAGACATCTTTTGTCTATGTAGCTGTCATGACCCGACTAGGGGCCATGACGGGTACCCGGGGCTAACCACCGAGCACCGCTCGTACCAGTACCTATCGTACATATCAAGCGTTCATTCATTAATCTTATACTCAAATCATAGGAAAACCATTTTTCACTTTGAACATAATTACCTTTATATACATACAATAAGGACATCGTGATACCATGCTACCCACACATACGTATCTACGAGCCTCTACTAGAGTGCTAGACTTTGGGACGGGACAGGACCCTACCGTGCCCAAAATACATTTACACAAAACAATAAGCAATGGCACCTCCGGAATAATGGAGTGCTCTCAAGGCCTGCTAACAGCTCCTACGAGTCTGGATCTCCTCCCTGTTTACCTGTGGACATGAACACAGCGTCCAAAGAAAATGGACGTCAGTACGAACATTGTATTGAGTATGTAAGGCATGAATGAAATGAACATAATAGAGAAATCATAAGACATAAGATGAAGACATAACCTGCTTGACCTTTAAGAGTGGATGCATTTCATACATATAACATATATAATCGTAGTACATATATCGTCATAGCACATATATCAGCATATCGTATATGTACCATCATCGTTAATCCGCGTCCGGGTAACCATCATATGCTGCCCACTAGTGGTGCCATGCCCGGCCCTCTAGGCTCGGTGTAAACATAGCAGCCCGCCTTAGCGGTGACATGCCCGACCATTTAGGCATGGTGGAATCGTATGTAGCCCGCCTTCGCAATGACATGCCGGCCATTTAGGCACGGTGGAATCGCATCGTCATATACTCATCATAAACTTGACATTTTCATACATTTCATAGGCATATCATAAGCTTAGCGTCATTATACCTTTATCATCAAACATACATTAGAACTTGAAGACAACTATGGTTATGTCGGGGTGACATAAGGTCGTGAACCCCCGATTACATTATGGAGTAATCATAATCATCATATCTCACCTTGAGGGGACTAACATTTTAAGGTGAGTATACATAAGGAAAAACATCAATGGAACCATACTTAGGATCATTAACCTCATGGACATCGTATCTCACTTTAAGATTCTTTATACCTACTCATCGTCATCATTATCATTGTATTCATGACATATTTCTCATCTTTATCTCATAAGAAGCTCTTTATCAACGTTGACTCATAGTTCCCGGAATGTAAAAAAGTCATGGAGAGGTAGGGAATATAATATCATAGGAATCATATAAGGATCATTAGCTTCGTAGGAATGTCATATCATGAGCTTTAGGACTTCTAGACTTAGATTCATCATCAGTATTGTCATGCTCGTAACGTATCTCTTTTCTTTATCTTGTATGAAGCTCTTTATAATCATAGACTTATAATTTCAAATATGTAGGAAAATCATGGAAAGATAGGAGGATTCACACCATAGGATTCATGCCTTAGAAAGAAGATACTAGCCTTACATACCTTTTCGTTTAGCTATTCTATCGCTTGCTTGTTCTCCTTCAACGCTCACATTGTCACCTTCAAGAGAGTTCGCATTAACATTAGCTAATCGATTACATGAACATGCTCAACTAAAGCTAGAGAAAATTGGGCAGCATTTCCTTTTTTTATACAACTTTCCCCATATTTTATATCAACTCCCAAACATCTATAATGACATTCACAATATTATAACCAGTAATCTTCATTCACTCTATCTTATCCACATTTCACAATTTCACTTCAATTCATCCATAATCATGGTCGTAGTATACTAGTACGTTTTCTCACATATAATGCTTATCCCATGTCCTTAATATCATTTATAGCATAATCATAATCACAATATATCAAGAATCATGACTCATCCCAAGCTACTACTCAAAATCTCATTGTTCTCATCTTTATAACCCATTTTCTATCTCCTTTCATAATCTAAGTCTTTGAACCTCTCAATATCTTAAACAACATGGAATGATCATAAAACTTACCTTAGATAGTGTAGGAATAATCCTTGAGCGAAAATACTCCTCTTACACCAAAACCCTAGTTCACTTTCATTGGATTTTCTTGGCTTGGATGAACTTCAATGAGTTTCATACACTTGATTTTGTTGGTTTGATTAAGTTGATCACAAATCTCTCTTGTGTTCTTATGGATGAAGAGTGGAGAGCTCTCTAGAATGTTCTTGAAGTGTGGAGAGGAGAAATGAAATAAATTGAATGGGGTTGGGTCCTTATATCATTTTTAAAAATCTGTCCCGACACCAATCTACGGACCAACATACGGTCTGTATCTTTTCTACTGGCCGTATGTGTGGCCGTAGATTTGGTCCAGTGAAAGAGCCATTCTGGGCAGAGAATACGGCCAGACATACGGCCAGTATGTTGGACCGTATGTGGCCCAACCTTCCGGAATTCATTCTCGTCGACTCGTTTGATCTCCAATTCTTATGGAACCTTGTTAACATTTTTTTAACACCTCATTACCAATCTAAGGGACGTTATAACTCTTCTCCAAAACATATTTAAGCCATCACTAACTCGATACTCGTAAATCCTTCTCAATACATAACGTATACCTTGTCTTTCTTGGCAAACTTTCTTCTCTTACTTCGAATGTCTTTGAAATCTCAATTAGGATTATTAAATGCTATTTCTTACTTATCGAAGCATCGTATACCTCGTTCCCTTCATTAGTCTATTCACTGTACGTTAACGGGAAATTTTCCGAGGTGTAACAGTAGCTGTCTGTGGCATACCGGCATCATTCTCTTTTCTTCTATCATGACTAGTTGTTCATAACGATTTCTAATCCATTCTGCATCTTTCAGCTCTGCCTTTTGGATGATCGTGAGTAAAGGGACTTCCACTTCTGCGAGTATGACTGCTTCTGTACCGTAGACAAGGAGGTATGAGGTTGCTCCAGTGGAAGTTCCGATTGTCGTTCTGTACCCCAACAGGGCATAAGGTGGCTGCTCGTACCAATTCTTGTGGTTGTCGACCATTTTTCTCAAGATTCTTTTGATGTTTTTGTTGGCAGCCTCTACGGCTCCATTCATCTGTGGCCGATAGGCGTTAGAATTTCTGTGGGTGATTTTGAATTGCTCATAGATATCTTTCATCAAATTTCTGTTCAGATTGGCACCGTTATCTGTTATGATGGATTCCGGCACACCGAAATGACATATCAGATTGTTTTTGATGAAGTCGGCCACGACTTTCTTGGTCACTGATTAGTGGGAAGTTGGCTCCACTTATTTAGTGAAGTAATCTATGGCAATTAAGATGAAGCGATGTCCACTGGAGGCTGGAGGTTCTATGGGCCCTATGACGTCCATTCCCCATGCCACGAAAAGCCAAGACGAGCTCATTGCATGTAATTATGTAAGGGGAACTTTGATCAGATCCCCGTGTATCTGACACTATGGAACTTTTGCACGAATTTACAGAAGTCGTGTTCCATAATCATCCAGTAATATCTTGTCCTCATGATTTTCTTAGCAAGGATGAATCCATTTATGTGGGGTCCGCATGCCCCCGCGTGCACTCTTTTAGCAATTTGTAACCCCTTCGGCTTCTACACACCTAAGCAACCCAAGATCAGGGGTCCTTTTGTACAGCAGTTCCTTGTTCAAGAAGAAACCATTGGCCAACCTCCTGATGACCTTCTTTTGATTTGCTGAACTCTCTGGGGGATACACTCTTTTTTCTAGATAGGCCTTAATGTCGGCATACCATAGTTGGCCATCTGGCTTGGCCTCGACATGGGCGCAGTGAGCTTGTTCTTTTCTCAATGTGATCTCTAATGAATCAATGTGGGTACTCTCAGGGTGTTGGATCATAGACGCTATTATGGACAATGCGTCTGCGAACTCATTCTGAGCCCTTAGAGTGCGCCTAAAGTCAATACTCTTGAATCTCTCGCACAATCTTTGTACTAGATTCACATACGGGATTATCTTATCATTTTGGTTGCCCAATTTCCTTGTACTTGATTTATGAGCAAATGGGAGTCCCCGATTACTAATAACTCATGTATATTCATGTCAAACGCCATCCTGAGGCCGAGGATACATGCTTCGTACTATGCCATGTTATTGGTACATCTGAAGTTGAGTTTTCTAGCCATTGGATAGTGTTGCCCTCTTTATGATATCAACACCGCCCCAATGCCTGATCCTTTGTAGTTGACTGCTCTATCAGGGAACGGTCTCTAGCCTGAGTACGGTTCTACCACATCCTCTTCCATGGCCATCACTTCTTCGCCTGGGAAGAAAGTTCGTAATGGTTCCAGTTCATCATCCACGGGACTTTCTGGCCAGTAGATCCGCTAAGGCTTGACCCTTGATTGCTTATTGCGCTACGCATACGATGTCGAACTCGCTTAGTAGTATCTTCCATTTAGCCAATTTTCCTATAGGCGTCGGTTGTCAAAAAATGTATCTCAGTGGATTCATTCTAGATATGAGGTGAGTGGTAAAGACCGATAGGTAGTGTCTCTGTCACGACCTAATTTTACAAGTCGTGCAGGCACCTACCTTTCCCACCTCGATAAGCGAACCCTTAACTCAATATTCATAACTAATAGAAAATCGCGGAAGAAGTAACATAACATAAGTCTCATAATATGATATAATATAAATAAGTGCCGCAGTAAAGGAAATCCACCCTAGTATCCGGTCTGGTTATACAAGAGCATCTAAATTCGAATACTAAAAGTTTGAACAATAACACATAAGTAGTCCCAAATCATGTCTCAGAATAGAAAACAAGACATAAGTAGTAGAAGATTCTTCAAGGCCAGCAGATATCATGCTCACCCTAGAAACTCGAGTGGAAGCTGAAGAGTTGATCAGCCACGAGCCAGAGAAGTAGATCTGACCTGGTACTCTGCATTCATAAAAGAATGCATCAGGTCAGTACAAACAATAATGCTGGTAGGTATCATCGGCCGACTAAGTATAATTAACACAATTCAGAAAATAAGGCAGATAAGCAAATAAACCAACCAAGCATGAGACCATATAATCATTACCGAGTATCTGTCATCACCTATGTAAACATCTAAACCCCAATATAATAAGTCTGAGTACATCCGATTCGAACCAGTCACCACGATAGAATCATCACAATCTAATCATCACAACACAATTACCACAATCCAGTCATCACAACATCTCACTCAAGTCATAATGTAATGTAGTGCAATATTGGTATGAATGCGATGTCATGCCATGCAAATGAGGTGTACACACGTACTCCGGACCGAAATATCAACGTCTCGATAGCACAACCCAGCATGACTCGCAAAGTCTAAGTGCCACCCATCCCGGATCTTTACCTAACAGACAAATGGGACCTTGGCTAATTGCTCACAGGGGGAGTCTCACCGGCACCACCCTGGGGGACCCGCGGAGTCCATGCACTAACAAAGATTTCGGGATAACATCGAAACTGGCCATGCAACAATGATGCCCGAATATAGCCATCGAATATCGGCCTCCTCACAATCACTCAAAAGAGTCTGTCAAATATCAGTTTTACAAATAAACGATTCCAGAATTGAACCTCAGACATCGGCCTCTTCACAATCACTCAAGTAAAAGAGTTTATCAAGTATCAATTTCATATAAACAATGATTCTGGAATGGATATTTGGACATCGGCCCTTTCACAAACACTCAAGTAAAAGAGTTTATTAAATATCAGTTTCGCTCAATCAACGATACTGGATCATCACCGGATATCGGCCATGCATGATAAATATGAGAAATGCGTGCAATGCATATGTCAATCATCAACAATCAAGCACAATATCACAAGTACCTCAACGGGGTACGCCAACAATGCATCACATCACAATACCAACAGTGGGTATGCCAACATATATCAAATCAAGTACCAACAGTGGGTACGCCAACAAATACATCAATAATCTCAAGTACCAACAGTGGGTACGCCAATAATATATCCAAGTACAAACACCAACAACGATATTTCAATCTTATCCTAAACAGGACAACAAGTAGAACTCGATATCTACCAACTACACATGGCATCAAGCCAACACAATTGAACAATCAAACACATATAACGAGGTGGCTAGTCCCAACACACATCGGGGCCTAACCTAAGGCAATATCCATCCCAACTTCACACCCGAAGGTTCACATGTTGTCTCCTACATTATAATCTAAATATGTGATTCACTATACGAAGTCTCACTAAAGGTAAACCGTAACCTATATGGACTGCCGAACTGCAACACCAACAAGTCACTCTTTTGCCTTGCCCTTCCTCTGAAGCTCAGAACCAAAGTATTCTAAGAATAATCGAATTCTATATTAGAAATCATGAAGAATGATACTAAGATTGCTATGATATTAACTAGGTCCATTTTAACCCTAGAAATTGGGGAAAATAGGCCCACAAGGGTAAAACGGGAAATTCGCTAGTAAAATACCAAATTGAATCCTAGGTAATCATAACCTAACCATTAATTGTTGATTTAACTTAAGAATTGTCCCAAATCTTATTTCAATTAAAAACCCCAAATTGGGTATGGACCTTAATTCTCCAAATCCGAAATTCAACGTTAAAAGTGGAATATATGAGGTTACTAAGCTTAAAGTCACCACATTTTAACATCAACATCATCAATTTATCAATTATAATCCTAGGGAAAAGTCTCCCAAAACCCTCCATCAAATTCCATTTCTAAGCGATTGGAAAGGGAAGGGGAAATTCTAATATGATAGTGATTAAAGAGGAGTAAAGGATTAGACAAGGTTTTACCTCCTAGAATTTCTTCAATTTGACTCCAAGAATAGTATCTCCAAGCTCCAATATACATATATGAAATAATGAGGGTCTAAGACTCATTTAATGGATTTAACTGCCTGTCACCCGCTACAGTGGTGCTGTGACTGCCCTAGCAGCCACTTGACCGCTTTAGCGGTCAAGCCAAAATGGCTAGGACCGCTTCAGCTGTAGGGCTACCACCCCAGCAGTGCCGCTGTTGCGGTGCTAGTGCTGCCAAAGCGGGCACCAGACACCAGAACTTGGCCAAGCTTTTTCGTTTCGATCTGATTTTTTGACTAACTCTCGAGGCTATCTGCTCACATACCAGATACCTAGTCCCACATAAAAACGCGCTACGAACAGGTCTGTGGCTTCGAAATTTCCAACAGAGGTCTCGTTGACCGAGTCAACCATCGATCCCTTAATTCCCAATTCTCATCCAATGTTCCAAAATGCATCCAAGTACATTGGGAACCTGAACAAACACACACACAAGTTCTAAATGATTATCTAGACCTCTCAGAATTGACAGAATTCCGGAAAAGGTTCGCTTGCCCAAAAGTCAACTTTGAGTCAACCACTTTCACTTTAAAGCCTATATTTTGACCAAAATTGCCCGACTCTGGCCTAAACACCTTGGGAAGCATGTCAACGGTCCCCTCGGGTTAAAAGTAAGCTAATCAATGCTCAGGAACGAGAAAAATGCTGAAAGGACTATAACGACCAAATGGGTCGTTACAGTCTCAGTTTCTAGGCAATCCAGGTCAAAGCACAATAGGTCTTCTCTATGAGGGTATACTGCGCTTCGCAGGAGGTGAAATTCTTACTCAAATAGTAGATGGCATGTTCCCTTTTTTCTTCATCATCATGCTGGGCGAGCATGCATCCGAAAGATTTTTCTGACACCAACAGATATAGTAACAACGGACTCCCTGGTCTGGGCGGTACCAAGACGGGAGGATTGGAAATGTATCTCTTGATTCTGTGAAATACCTCTTGGTATTCTTCCGTCTAATTTGTGGAAGCGTCCTTCTTAAGCAACTTAAGGATTGGCTTTATAATTACTGTTGACTAGGCTATGAATCGTCCAATGTACTTCAACCTTCCTAGGAAGCTTATGACTTCTCTCTTGGTTTTGGAGGCAGTAGCTCCTGAATTGCTTTAATATTGGTAAGGTCCAGTTCAATACCCCTACGGCTGACTATAATCCCAGCAACTTACCTACAAGCACTCCAAACACGTACTTTGCAGGGTTCAGCTGTAGCTTGAATTTGCGAAGTCTGTCAAAGGACTTACGCAAGTGCATGGTATGCTTCGAGCTTTTCCTTGATTTTATGATGACATCGTCCACATTGACTTCAATCTCTTGATACATAATATCATGGAACAAAGTGGTCATAACTCCCATTACATGGCGTTGACATTTTTTAGGCCGAATAACATCACCCTGTAATGGTAGACTCCCCAAGGGTTGATAAAGGCTGTCTTTTCAGTGTCTTCTTTGCTCATGAGTATTTGATGGTACCCGACGAAACAATCCACGAATGACTGTAGCTCATATTTGGTGCAACTATCTATTAGAATGTGCATGTTTGGGAGAGGAAAGTTGACTTTTGGACTGGCCCGATTGAGATCTCGGTAGTCCACACAGATTTGAATCTTTCCATTCTTTTTGGGTACTGGCACTATGTTGGCCACCTAAGTGGGTAGGACGTCACCTTTGCTATTCCAGACTTGATATGTTTCTCCACTTTGTCCTTTATCCTGATACTCATGTTATGCTTAAATGTTCGGGTCTTTTGTTTAACTAGAGCAAAACCTTCCTTGATGGTAATATATGGACTACAATTTCAGTGCTCAATCCTCACATGTCTGTGTATGACCAGACGAAGACATCCACAAACTCCTTTAATAGAGCTACAAGTTGTTCGATCTATGGACCTCTCAAGTGAGCATTGATTCGTGTCTCGTTGACTTCCTCTTCGTCACCGTAGTTGATCACCTCAGTTTTATCCATATTCGGCTTCTTCTTATCTTCTAATTCTTCCGATTCTTCTACCAGTCCCTCTGGCATCATTGTCGATTCATCTTACTCCTTGTATTCCTGTTGTCTATTTTCCTCGTTCCTTTCACGACACGTCATGACATTTTCCGTTGTTTTATTATTGTTACTGCTGAAAAGGTGAGGCAAAGTAAAATTAGGATTATTACTGTTCGTTATGCCTAATTAATTTTACGAAATTCATTATTATTATTATTACTAGTATTATCTGATAAGAATTGCAGATTTATGTAGATCGAGGCTTTTCATTAATTCAAGAGCATTAACTACAACTGTGGTCCTAGTTCAGAACAACATCGAACTATTTCCATTTTTAAAATCACAAAGTAATTTATAAAAGGCGATCATTCGGGCCTCGGCCGATGTCGCCGCTTTTATCAAAAGGTTTTAAGGAAAGTCCATCTCTCTATCGATGAACCAAAAGGGGTAGATGTCTAATTGTTTAGGCGTTTTCCCGACCTCAGACTGTGTATGTTCGGTGTATCCTGACTTTCTTCAAAGGCTTCATAGCATCCCTCTTCTTGGAACAGCGACTCGAGACCCTCGCTAGTTTCTTCTTCACTCAGCATCGATATCTTTCTCGGGAATGACTGGTACATTCCCGAAATTGAACGAGGTAAGCTCCTTATTCTGGGCTCTCTCCTGATTTCCGTTGTGAGGTCATCTTCGTCGGGAGTATATCTTAAACCAAAGTGGTAATTTTCTTTTGGAATTAGCACGGGCTTCGTTATCCCCTCGAGGTCCCTTCCCAGATCATTTCCTATTTCAAAACCACTTTTTAGCATGGTGGAAGCAATTATCTTGTAGACTGCTGGCATAGGGTTCTCGACCTCTTCCTCCACATGAGTGGCCTCAACTTATTCCACTACGTGGAAGTTTGATCTGTTAGGACTCTCTTCCATTGCTGGCACAGTGTTGTAAGGATGCTTCTGGGTATCCTTTTCAGCTTCGACCATAATTTCGCGGCCCTGCCATTCAAATTTCATGGCTTGATGCAGACTTGATGGTACCGCACTGGCGAAGTGGATCCACGGTCTTCCCAGGAGCATATTGTAGTTAGCAGTGATCACCATGAGCTGGAATTCTACTGTAAAGGATGCAGGTCTATCTCTCCCAGGGAATCACTTAGAGATCCGTCAAATCCCCTGATGTTGATCCCACTCTGGTAAATCTTGCCTATGTCACAACCAAGTTGTGTCAATGTGGTGATAGGGCAAATATCGAGGCCTGATCCATTGTCCACAAGCACTATCCCTATTAATTTATCATGACACTTCATGGTAATGTTCAGGGCTCTGTTGTGACAGGTTCCTTCTGCTGGCAACTCCTCTTTTGAAAAGCAAATTTTGTGTTCTCCGATGATGTGGGCTACCAGCCCTGCCAAATCTTCACTGCTTGTACCATCTGGCATGTGTGCTTCATCTAAAACTCTCATGAGAGCCTGCCTGTGTGATGAGGAGATGGCTAGTAATTACAACACCGATATTTATGCTGATGTTTTCTTCAAATGATCAACGACGAGTAGTCATTTGGCTGCATGTGCCTCTATAAATCTTCGGCTTCTCCTTCAGTTATCACCCTCATTTGGGTGTTCTTTTTACTTGTAGCATTCTGAGCTAACTCCTCAGGAGTGTAACACCTCCCCGAGCGGGTCATGTGCTCAGCCACGGCTGCTTGTACAGTGATTAGCTTTTTGGGTGTAAGAGCAATTTGTTGTGATGTCTGTGCTACCATGGGCGTTGGAATCAAGGACCTGAACCTTCATGTTGCTTTCATGTCTCTTAGTGCTGGGACCAGAACCTTAAAATTGGGGCATTCTGGGAGTGTAAGAGAGGATACTGTTTGTTCTAGGGACTCGACTGCTCTGGAGATTAATACTCTGCAAGCTTTCCAGTCCTTATTCCTCTCAATCATGTGAACCCCGTTCTTTTTGTGATTAGATAACGGGCTTGTGTTCACATTGGGTGTTGCGATTTCCCAAATGATTTCTCTTTTGTTGATCAGATCTTGGATTTTGTTCTTGAGATTTATACAGTCCTCTATGTTGTGCCCATTTCCTCCTGAATGATAGGTATAAGTCTGATCAGCCCTGTAAAATCTGTTCCCTAGCTATGCTGGCTTCAGGGGGATCTTCTAGATCAGGCCTGCAGCTAATAACCTTTCGAAAGTAGGATGTAGAGTATTGTATGTTAGGGGTGGCAGTTGATTTTGATAATTCTGAGGTGGTTGATATACTTGTGGTGTGTTATTTGGTAGTAGGCGATAATTTTGTTAAAGTGAGGCTTGATAAGTGGGAGCGGACACACAGACGCTAGGCGGAGCCGCGTAAGTTGGTACAGTGGCGGTGAAGCTTGGTTGTACGTAATTCACGGATGTTAGATTATAGGCAGGTGCAAAGTAGTTTATGACAGGCGTAGTTATGTGGGAGGATTGTGATTCTTTTGGGCTTGGGTTTGGAATGTGGGATATGCTTGCCACATCCTCTTTCTTCTTGTAGAAGGTCCTGCTATAGCTTGTTCAGATGCCTTGTTCATGACACTAACTATTTTCCCGAATTTAAGACCATTTTCTATAGCCTCTCTCTTTTTGACCAATTCAGCAAACGGTCTTCCAGCCATGGATAACATTCTAACATAGGAATCAGGCTCCTGGGATCTGATGAACACAAAGACTAACTCTCTTTCATATATTGGTGGCTGCACACGGATTGCCTCAGCCCTCCACCTGCTAGCAAACTCCCTATAGTTTTCTGTTGATTTCTGCTTGACCTTTTCAAGGTAATAGCGGTCTGGTACTGTTTCGACATTAAAGTGAAATCTTTCCATAAAGGATTCTGCCATGTCCTCCCAGGTGTGCCATTGGCGCATATCTTGATTTGCGAACTATTTAGCGGCTTCTTTGGTCAAACTACGATTGAATAGTCACATGATTAGAGGTTCATTTTTCTTTACTCCGATCAATTGGTCACAGTAGGATCGGAGGTGCGCTTTGGGATTCCCTTTCCCGTTGAACATCACAAATTTTGGGATTTTGAATCCCTCTGGCAAGTCTAAATCCGGATGCATGCCCAGGTCATCATATCTTAGGGCCTATAGCTTTTCTTGCTAACTTGTTATATTTCTCTAGTAATTCCTCCATCTTTTTCTCCATATCTTTTTCATGCTTATCCTGTTCGGCTCTTCAAGCCCTTTCCATTTCTTCATAATGATCTAGCTTTTTATGTCCCGGGGAGAATTCGCTTGGGATGTTGGGAGTGAAGAATGAGACCTGGTGGGTGGTATGGTGGAGCGGGGCAGTGGTGGTCTATCCAGTTGGTGGTGCTGGAGCACGTAATTGGCTTGCCGGATTAACAAAAACAGGCTGAAGAACCTGGTAAGAAGGAACTAAGTGAGTGGTCCCTAGGATTTGAGTGTATTTTGTTGGTGGAGGAGTGCAGTAAGAAGGACCAGCATGGTTTGGGTTGATGTAGCTTAGTGGGGGTGGGACGGTTCCTAGTGGGTATATAGGGAAGTGATCGGGCATTGGTGAGCTCAGGGAAGGGAATGAAGGGGAGGCCTTCTTTCCTCCATCGAGGCATTCTTGTCTGTATTTATTGCCTCATTCCTAGCTAGCTTTTCATGGGGAGCCATAACGGCAGTCAGTAATGTTGCAATCACATCTTCTTGAGATGATACTTCTTGTGGGTCTTGGGCATCTCCGTCACAGAGGGCGAGCTCATTTCTATTATCAGGTGTACCAGTCATTTTCTCTTTGCCTTTGCCTACGAAGGATGCTAACGCGGATTTGGATCTTGTGAAGTATGCCAGCTTTCAGTACTACGCTTATCGGCCTAGTTCTATAAAACAAAAATAAATCAACGATAGACAAAGTTAGTTACTTATCAAAAATATTAAGGCAAGATATCACACATTGATATTTAAAGTGCACATAGCACACAAAGTCATATATTAAGCTTGAATATTTTTGATCCTTTGTTCTAAAAGGTTCGGATGTCTATGGGCTTTTGATGTTTCGGTGGAGCTTGGTTCAACGGGCTTTTATGGTTAACTTACTTTGGCAAGGCCTTCCCTGTTATAGAAATTAAACAAATGGGTGGGGGTAGGGAGGATTATAATTTATATTATGTGGGGCTGAGTCTTACGCAGATTGCCTATATATCCCACCAGGGGAAGCCAGGCCCTATCGTGGTTCATTTTACAAAAGAAGGATATATATCTTTCCTAAATATCCTTTAAGCTAAACCTAGCTAAATAAATCCCCAAACCAGGCTCGGCTAGGGCGTCCCGCGTATCCCTCTATAGAGACGTCAAGTTGGCGCGGTTCCTTACAATATTTATGGGGGAGGGGGCAACTCTTTATGTGCAAAAATAGGGACACCTAATATCTACCCAAAAACACAGCTTCATGAGTCGCTGTCCTTACGAACTCACCCTCTCACTTCACTTTTTATCTCAGTACTGCGGTGTTAAGATGACTAAGATCTCTCCTATACAGATCTTGTGCTTAAGTTCAAGCTTGAATGCATGGCTTTCTTCTCTGTTGTTCTCCATAGCTCCTATATGATATAGGCAAAAATTGTTCCTATTGGGCCCTAATGGCGTAGGCTCGTGGGCAAATTCCACGGGTCTAATATTTCTTAGACTAGCCAGAGTTGAGAATATGCGAGGAGGGATAATAGGGTCGTGGACTAGTAGGGTGTGTGGCCCCGACAAGGTCCCAATGATCCTATCATCAATTAGGCTACAAATTCTTCTCCTGAACCCTAGACACTCATTTAGGTTATGACCAGCCTAGTTGCGGTGAAATGGGCACCCTTTGTATGCATACACCAACTCAGGTGGCGACAACCTAGCCATTGTGGTTCAAGACACTCCTGTAGAAACCATCCTATCGTAGACCTCCTTACAGGTAACGGGACGTGGAGCCACTCTGAATTGGGAGGAATGGGCTTTAAAAGATACTCCCTACCAGGCGGGTTCAGAAAGGCCTGCCCTTCAAAAATTCTCTGACGCCATGGTGGAGGTGGTAAGTACTATCATTGGTGAGGGTGCATAGAAGTCAGATCCTTCGTTGGTTGGGGCATAGTCGTTAGACTCCTTATTGGCGTCATTCTCCTCCTCTGCAAACTCAGGAAAAATCTCAAATGGTCCTTCCTCTCTCTCAGCCTCTAGGTCAATGGGCTCTAATTCATCCTCCTCTATGTTTTGAGGCTCTTCTTTTTCCTCTTCTAGTTCTTCTTCCTTGACGGGTTTGGATGCTTCCTGTTGGGGTCCCGACTCCTCTGGCGGGTCTGATTTTGTCACCCACGGGTTTGACCTAGCTCCTTGGTTTTCGTTCACTCCTTCCGGAGTTCCCTCTCTAGGCGTCATAGGCCTTCTCTCTAAGGTATATAGGTCAGCAGGAAATCCCTTAATTCTTCTGAGAAACTCCCATAGTATTGTTCTTGAGGTATGCCCTCTAGCGGGTTTCCAACCATCTTTAGCAATCGGTCTGCTTCTTCAATTTTCCTCCCTATTTCTTGGAGGTGCTTCTCTATTTATAGTACGTTGTCCCTCAACATCTCAGCTATCTCTCCCAGGGTCCGCGTTTCTTGCTCTCCTTGGTTGGCCATTGTAACTCAACCTTTTATGGAGATAAATTTGAGTAAGTTTTAAGCTTTTGGTTTTCTTTTGTTATGTAGTTTTAGATCATCAGATCAAATGTATTCAGGCCTTAATATATGATAAAACACAAAGCAAATAGACATGTGAAGCACGTAGCAAGCATTCATGCAATTTGACAGATATTTATACTATTCGTGTTCCTAAAGCCTTTTTGAGTTAAGGCTCTCTTAATCGATTGAAGCATGTAAGTACCATTTGTGAAAATGAACCATTTCCCCAAAAAATCATCATTGGTAAATAAATAACAATAATAAAATATCTTCCCCGAAAGGATTACAAAGATGATGAAGCTGACAAGGGGCTTAATATAAAGTAGTAAATCAGCAGGGTTTTTCTCCAGCGGCTGATATCGAGGTTTGGCTTGTCTTGGCCTTCTTCACCCTCTGAAGGGTGGTCTGAATCCGAAGTCATGCTTGGTACATCTTCATCCTGATTATCACCTGATCTGTTTCTTCTAAAATCTTGGCTAAGTCCTCATATGTGTTTTCTAAATATTCATTCAGACACTCTTCTTCTTGGGCATCGTGAGGAGGTATGGGCCTTGGGATGGATGCACGAGGCAAGTGTCTCTGCAGCCATTCACAATACCCTGGGTCACACCCTTCCTCGAATATGTCTGGAGCTAAAGTGCCTGGGCCCCAACTCACGCGACCATTCCATTCTCTGAGGATCACCCCAGCATTCTTGATCTTCGGCTCTATGTGCTTAATGATGAACTGCTCAGGATTTCCTACCTGAGGTATCACTTGTCTCCTACTAAATTGCCTCAAAACCCGAGATGGATAATAAGGACGGATTCCCCAAACCTCTGCTAATGGCACAAAAGGACAATTCTTACCCCGAACCAACACAATTTCTGATATGAAGTTGGGAAATATCCACTGGACCCTATCTTGAGTCAGCTCCTCAAAAAAACTTGCCCACGCCCCTTTTGACATGTAACCAAGGTTCAGGCAATAATTTGTAAGGCGGTCTATCTTGTTGTGTTTGCTCACCCTTAGCCATGTTGATGTGTTTAATAATCCACTATTGAAACAACACGCTACATCCTTGGAAGTATCGAAAGCTATTCCGACATTTGTCTAAACCCCAAAAAATGTCTGCCAGGATGATGGGTGTCAGGTCAAAGTACCTCGTTTCTTGATCCTTGGTTATACCATAGAAGATAGGGTAGGCTAGATAGATCACTCGGGTGTCTATGGCCAACGATTCATCCTATAGAAACACCATAGTGCCTAGCAAGGCTATAGCAAATGCCAAAGGTCTAATAGCTTCCCATTCTTCTCTATTCTTGAACTTCCTTTGATACAGAGTATACCCGGTGACATCTTCGATACAAGTCTCTAAAGGCTATAGTGGATCCTCTCGCCCAGGGTGCCTCAATCAGTGCAAGAAACTTCATGATTTGGCCGACTGTGAGCCTCTGTGAAAATAACAGGTGGTGATCTGGTTTGTGTCATCTCCTTAGACAAGTTACATTGCTGTCTATGACATCCCTAATCTCCTCCAAGGTCGGAGTCATCTTCATTTCACCGAAGCGGAACAAGATTTCCTTATCGTCCCAATGTCCGGCTAACACCTCTATTAGTTCCGGATGACCTTTCATTGTTATGATAGCTGGTAGGTGACCTAAAGGACAGCTAATTATCTTTTTATGTGTATCACCTAACCACGCTCAGCAAACTCTCAATAAATCCGGAGCCTCGACAATTATGTCAAAACGGATACGGACTCCCATCTACAAAATAGAACACAGTTAGGATCCCTCCATCCCCATAGGGTCAATAGTTCATCACATAGGCACCAAACATGCTTCCACATAGGACAAATGAAATGCGGTGCTCTTCGAGTGATAGACCGTCCAAACACAGGGTGGTCTCTCTAAATGAGCTTTAGGTAGGTCTGAGATACCCAAAGCTCGTCTAGCTATGAATGATCTAGTTCAGTAGAGATTTGGCTTAGCTTTATCTTAGTTTTACTAGAGTGGGCTTTTCAGAAAAGACCGGGAACCCGAGCAGGCAACTGGGGCTGAACTGTTAGGGCTGTTGGACGACCACGAACCAACCCCTCCTAACAACGGTTCCAAAAGAAATATTTTGGTGTTATAGTGAAGGTACGACCGCGCGCTCTACGAAGTCGCCTTTGGAACAAAGTGTAAAATAAAAGCCAGGAGTGGCGGAGTTATGATATGCATGCAATGACAGTTGATAATTGCAAGAAAGTAAACACATAAAAAGTTGAAGCAAATATACCCACATTATATTGGAATCCTTATGGTCAGAACCTTTAAGTCCCCAGTAGAATCGCCATCTGTAACGGTTCGCATTTTCGCGGGCAGGGTTAGTGCTCGGAAAAGCTACTTCAAAATCGTTGGTGCTCTTTCAGACTTTGTTTTAAAAGAGTTGCCACCTAAATTTTAGGAAATTAGGAAAATCAGTTTTGAAGGGTTTATTCATACACCGTAAAAAAATCCTTCTTAATCCAAAGTTGTTTATAAGGGTTCCGGTAATCCCCTAGGGAAGGTGTTAGGCCCCTAGTATTAAGGATCCGTACTATACGGCTGACCTTCGAATTTCAATGTGTGAGTATTTGCATGAACTTTTTACTTAGTGTTTATGTCCCGAAAGAAAGCCTGTCATTTTTGCATATCATTTTTTTAAAAGAATTGAATCTATTCCCTTTACATATAGGGTATTTGGGTTCGGATTTATACTATGCGGATATAATTAGTTCTTTTTATATATAAGGATAATAGTTTCTTCCATGAAGAAGAAAGAAAGCTTATTTATTTTTAGTCTGGGCGGATAGGTTCTGTTCATGCTTTGACCCACACATGGACCGAGTCACTCCGTTTAATACATTTCTAGAACATCCTTACCTAAAACCTTTATAATTATGGATGTATAAGGATGGGACTGTTTGAATTTCTGCCAAAAAAAAAAAAAAAGGAGACTCTTCATAATTCTGGACATATCGCACGTTTGTCCTTTAAAAATGGATTTGATTCATGGACAAATGACTTATATATGCCCCTTTTTTAAAAAATATGCTCGCTATTTTTTTATTGAGTAAAGTCTCAGATTTATTTAAGGAAAAGTTTGGCTTGAAGTCCATTTTGTTTTCTGGCCTAAAACACCTTATTTCAGTTATTTAAAATGTGGGCCTTGGCCCCGAAATCTTAACCATAGATTTATTTTAGAAAAATCAAGTGAGCTTTAACCAAAATAAATGTTTTGTGTTATTGGGTTTTAAAAGGCAAAAACTGCGTGGGCTCTGGTCCAAAAATACTTTTCGAACATCTCGTTTAGAAAAGAACTTAGGTGGGCTCTGGCCCAAACTACCATAATTTACCAACTCAAAAACCCAGAAAAACATGTTTCAACAATTGAAAAGGATTTTTTTCCGTCTAATTTACTCATCCTCTTAGCTTTTGCACAATACGTTGTACTATTTTGTCTTTAAAAAAATCTCTTTAGTTTTGTTGTTTACTTAAGACAAACGCAATTGCTTCCCTTTTAAATTTTCAAAATCCTTTCCAGATTTTTCAAAAGAGAATTGTTTTTAAGGAGCTAGAGTAAATCTAAACGGCATATGCACCGTTTTTCCTAAGATGCCTAACTCGAAACATAAATGATTCCAATAATATTTGTGGGTTTTTACAAGTATGAATACAATACAGAAAAACACTTTAAGCAAGTAAGGAGGGAATGGATATATAAGGAAGGTAAACTAGGGGTGTACCAAGCCCTTGGTAACCATTTTCACACATGGTTGGGCCTTCGTGTCATTTTTACCCATGACTGGGCCTTCAATATATTTGCTTCCCTTTTCTTTTCTGCTTGGACTCAACGAACTTGAAAGAATTTCCCTATTGGGCTTTTAACCCAATTGAGTGGCTGGACCTTAGCCCAAATGGTCATGTAGTGAAGAGGGAAAGAAACCAAGACCCTGGTTAGTTTATATTTTACTGTTCTTATCATATGTATAATTATACACACATACATACACATTGTCCCATTCTTTTACAAATCCTATCATATACACAAATATACACACATATAGGCACAATATCTTATTTATTCACAAGCTCACATAATGTACATATGTATTTCCATGTCTTTAAACTCAAACCCCAAATGTAGGTGGTAGGAAGGCAAAGTCATCATTCCCCTTATTCCTGATGCCGCACAAGTTCCAGGAGGTTTCATGAACCTCCAGTATGGCTGGTCACCAGGGAAAGGTTCAAAGCCCCCCCCCCCCCCACCTAAACCACCTCTCTCATCTAACATAGCCGTGGGAGACACAGATCCACATACCCACATACATGGCTTGGAATAAATAGGAGAGGACTAAATACACACAGCCATAGAACAATTATAGATCAACAAGAATTGATGAGAACAAGAAGAAAAGAGGTGGATGGTCTCAATAGGTATATCACTTTTATGAACCAAGGCCAAAGCACTAAATATTATTTAGACATAGAAAGAAAGTAATCCAAGTGGACATAATGTGGCCAAACTAAACTGGACCAAATAGTCACAACATAAACAATCTTATAGAAGCAGAACAGTCCCAAGCAATGTTGAATCAAGTAGATATAGTGAAATGAGTAAAGGCATATAAGCAAAGGATAAACCAACTTCAATACATGGTACAATACAACAAATAAGGGCAACAGATTTATCATTCACAGAGTACATGTAGAATTATTTAGACAAAATCTTCAAACAAGCCTAGATGTCCTATGCATAGCCCTGAGTAAAGGTTCTTGCCATTCTTTTAGGGATTAAATTTTAAAGTCTATGTGATTCTCATACAGAATGCAGGAAATAAATAGGAGAAGCAAAGCTGTAATTCTAACAAACATGATATGAGCAAACTTAAATAGGTGAAAATCAGAGTTCCTTTTGTTGAGACAAACACTTATCATTATGCAGTACACAAGGAAAGTATCTGATTCCTTAATCACTTATGCCATTAACAAAAACAAGAGCATAGGTAGATTTGATTATGCCGAGGAGGTATAATGAGGGTCATGGCCTTATTAGCCTTAACAGACCCAAGTAAGGTGCTACATTACCTTCAGCAGAGTTCAGCTAAATGTTATGACACAAATAAACTGGGCTTCGAGTCAAGATCAACTGCTGACAAGGCCAAGAAACTTTGAGTTCTAATGATTCTATATAAAATATACAATTTTAAGCACAACAACTACATTTTTTTACATACACCTTAAGCAATTAGAATGTCCCAAGGATGCACAGCTGATTCAACATTTAAAGTTCAAAGTTTGAAATCCTTTTTAGACCTTTTTCCTGATCCTATCCTATTGCAGAAAGAAATAGGTTGATTTTAAAAGAGGATGCACATGATTTAGATACATTCACAAGTAGTAGCCTACTCCTAGTTTTTCATTCTTCAAACTGGACAAGTATTCCTAACTCACCTAGTATTTTTTCTAGGTTCACTTGTTGTTAATATACCCTTAGTTGGTTTTTAATACTGCACAAAAGGGGAATCACACCTATTCAATAGGACTAGGTTCATTTTATCTTCTAACTTGATTTTAGACTAACAAACTCAAGGACATGTCTCAAAGTTGGGAACATGATAAATTATCTACAGTATCACAAAAAAGGAGGAAAATATATCCCTAAGACACTATACTACCACCTTAAATTGATTTAAGCCACTGATTTCCTTTCTTTTAGTGCCGTAATGTTTCTTAGAAAAAGGAGAAAACAGACCATCTTTCAAGCACAAATGAAATCAAATCAATGCACACAGAACTTACATATAGATCTGAACTTTGAGCTCAGCCTAAACAAATATTAGAGAGACTATTATACCTTACCATATTAAATACATAGAAACATCTCTTACCTTATTTTCCAATAAACAGTATTCCTACTTGAAGCCTTTTCCTCTTTCCAATTTTAAGCAATGACTACAATCTTTCAAACTACTATATATTATCTAGCCTAGTCAATCCATTCCTAAGGCACATTTGAGCAGCTCAACAAAGTTTATTAAGTCCAAAAATCACACATTAAAACCAGGTTTAATAATCTAAGTGAACAGTTACTAATGCACTAGAAGTTCATTTTTAGGACCTATTTAACTCAGCAAAATGGAAAAGAAAACATCAAGTGTGCAAATGTAGCAGGTTACATCCCATAGACTTGTGGGGGATGCCATGGTAATATCTTATTTTGGGAAGAAAGATACTATGGGTCAAGTGATGCCTGACCCTTTCTCAATCTTCTCCTAAGATATCTTTAAAAGAATTCCCCGTTAGTCAAGCGGTTTTAACTCACACATCTACACTTGTGGTCCTCTTTTCTTACCCTTGAGCATTTATCAAAAGGAGACTGGACAGTTCATATATTAAAGCCAATCTTTCTCAAAGTTCCAGTTACACTTTTCCCTCCACTTTTGTTTCTTTTTTATCCTCTTCCTTTACTCTGATAGGACTTATAAAATCTTACCTACTTATCTTCATCCTTTAAGCCTAAACAATCAAGGACCACGAGCTATTATCACCATATTCTTCACTCATGCACAAAGAAAAAGCAAGCAGACCTCATGTATAAAAAGCAAACCTCAATCCCTAAACTGTAAGACTTGACTAAACATGACCAAACTACTTCATTTCACCCTTCTCTTAATGCTTTAAACTTGTTGAACTTGAACACTTAGGATCATCTATTAAACATAGGTTCAATTCATGAATGAATATCAATATAGATGCAGGAATGTATGGCATTCCAATCTACTTTCATGACACAAGTTACTTCACTAATTAGATAAGATAAATGATAGGGATGAGAAGAACAAACAAGAGACAGATTTTCCAGATCCTCGACCACTGTCTCCTTCCATTCTTATATCTTTCAACCCCCAAAGTGATCACTAGCCAAGTTACAAACTAATAACCATCTTGCTAGCTGGTTAGACTGATTGGATTCATCTTAATTAACTTCAAGTGATGACTTGGTCCTATAGTTCCTAAAAATTGATCCTTTCCTTTTCATTTTCTTCCTTTTCACCAAACTTCTTAACACTTAGGGATAAACCATTTTCAAATGCAGGACTTGTGACATGGATTATACAAGATAGGTTATGAAAGTCATATGTTTAAGAAACAAGCTCAGACAAGAGATTAAATCATTGGTCAAACCAAAGAAAACAAATTTCATACTCAAGAACCTTAATCACATTAGTTTTAAGATTTGCTACAAATCATAGATAATTAGTGCACAATCTGACCTATACTAAGTGAGAACATGATCACAGGTGTTGCCATTAACTGTTTACCAATCCACAAATCAAATTGAAACTGATTCTTTTTTAAAATCTGCACATTAGTTGATAAAAGAAGCAAACTGTTAACTGACCCTATCTTTATTCTATTCTATATGAATAAAGTCATTTAAAAAGGAAAGGAGAAAAAATGAATGTTCAAGGTACCTCATCCACACCATTTCACAGTTGACATGGAAACATTTGAGTCACATAAACAAGCAAACCACCCTGAGATCTAATCAACCTATTTCAAATGAGTTTCAACATAGCATTCAAACTGATTCTACTATTTTGCCTCAAATGAATCACAAAACAAATGCACATCTAAATGGGACAACCTTTAGCAATAAGAACCATCATTAACAAACATCAAACCACAAGCAGTCTAACTAATGCAAATACACTTTGGCTAGACCAAATTCTAAATAAAGAAATAAAATGAATCAAGAGTTACCTTTTATGTGCGCAGCCAAGAAAAGAATGGACTTGGGAGCTTTATGCTTGCAACCTCAACACTCAGCCACGTGAAATAAAATAAAGTAAGAAAATATTTTGGAACTGAGAAAAACCCCAATTGTTTTAGTCAAGGTATTAAAATTTTACTATGAAGCTTTTAAAAATCGAAAATTTTAACTTCTTCAACTTTCAAACTTTTTCCTCTATTTTTCTATCTGCCTAATTTTTTCTCTTTCTTGTTCTCTTCCTTTTTTTTTTTTTACCTCAGAGTGGGGTTCTATTTATAGAACTCCAAAAATTCCTCCAATGTTAGTACCAACGATGTGGGACAAATCCCATTTTCAAAACCAAACACTCAACAAATGAAATCAATGACCTAGATCTAAATTCAAGGAAACACATGCGGTCAGATCCAGCCCTTCTTGGGTCGATGTTGAACCAACAACCAAGAACCAATAGGAAATCGAAAAAAAAAACAATATAACCTAAAAGCAAAAGAAAATCTCAAGTTTGACTGAAAATCTGGAAAATGAGAAAAAATAAAGATCTATTACCGTGTTTGGATAAAAAGACCATGAAATCGAATGGAACATTAAATGTTTTCACCATAACGAACATGCAATAGCTGTATTCATCAGCTATACTCTGCAACTTTGCCAGTTTTGGCGGAGAGAGAGGACGAAAACTCAAGGCGGCGTCTAGGGTTACACCAAAGGGGAAGTGAGAGAAGCAGAGTGGGGGCGGGTTTATTTTGTAAAAAGGGGGGGGGGGGTATACCCCCTCTTATCTGTTATATGGAATTGGGCCGGGTCTCAACTTGGCTTGGGCTGGACTCGGTCCGAATTTGAAGTATTAAAAAGAGGCCTATATATATATATATATATATGTGTGTGTGTGTGTGTGTGTGTGTGTGTATACTTGGTGTATATATATGTATACCTGGTACACATAAAAAGATAAATAATTAAATAAAGATCAAAATTGATGAAATTTTAATTATACAAAAAATTAGGACATAATCATATTATTAAAATAGTTTTAAAATTGACCAAATTGTGTTAATAGGCCTAAATTATGAACATGGACTTAAAATTCCAATCTAACTGATCATTTCAATTATGGCCTTATTTGGCCTAATTATCAAATTTTGAAATTAAGTGACCTCAAAATTTTGAACCAATGATCTGGTTATTTCAAATAAAATCATTAGTAGGCTAATTTTGCAAAAATGACCCTAATTTCTTTAAATCATGAATTGATTAATTTAATTGTGGCCATGACAAAATATTCAGACAATAAATAATAAAAAAAATCAATTTGCAATAATCATCATCTAATTAATTAATTAGCCTAATTAAAACATTTGTGGACTATTATGCATATTTTTGACAAATCATGCAATTATACACAAATTAAATATTTAATGGGTTAAATGGTTAATTACTTAAATTACTCAAACTTCATGTATTAAAAGGGATAAAGTATTCGCAAAATTTTGATTTTTGAAAATTTTATACAATTAAGTAAATGATTATCTTCTAAAAAACGACCCCCCCCCCCCCCCCTCTCTCTCTCTCTCTCTCTCTCTCTCTCTGATTAAATTTAACAAGCATCTCATAAGACATCATAAAAGTACCCATTAATTTCTGAATAAATCTATGATGCCATAAAAATCCCTTTTTATCAATTTAAGGGAGTAAAATATTGACTTGAACAAAGTATTAAAAATCATTTAAACATCTGCATAGCTCATTCTATTTATTATCCAAGGACTCTGAGTGATTAAAATAAATTACGGGAGATCAAAAATTAGGTGTCAACAATTATTATATAATCTTTGTGTATATGTTATGCCTTATTCTACAGAAGTTACAACTATGTGGGTGAAAATATTTTTAGTCATCTAGCTAAAAATTTTATGCTCTTTTGATTTTTCAAAGTGGAGAGAGAGGAGTCTCAACCAAAGTGAATCTCAGAGCAAGAGAGGGACAAATTAGACTCAACAGGCTAATTGGTGGGTCTAGAGCAATGTAATGGCTCAATGGGCAGAGTTAAAAGAGAAAAATCCAGAGAAATAGAACATAAAGAGAAATATATTGTGCGAAGAGGCTTATTACCAAAGTTTTGGCTCTGATAATATGTGAGAATTTGTACTTCCAAGTCAAAACCTTTGTATTAGGCTAAATTTGTAGAATACAGCTGGACGAATACCATGATGACAAGTGTCAATAAGCGTGACTTGAATCCGCATCAGCAAACGGCATCTTCGGTAAAGGTATGATAATACCGAAGGAGTTAAAGGGTCTGGTTGCGTGTTGTAAAAAAGTGGCACCTGTTGAATGGCAACGGTCAACCGTTACAAGCATACCTTCCCCCTTTTACGGGGCATTAATAGGCCTTATTGCCTTTTTTATTGTACGTCATTATTATGATACCAATGCACATTATTAGCACAATTCTTGGAATGTGTACTCCTAGTTCCTAGTATGAATAAAACTTATCATTTCCTTGTAAAGGACACAAAAATCCATTCCACATTTTTTTCTCTTTAGTTTCTTTATTATTCTTTAATCTTATAAGATCTGAACTAGTAGCGTGACCGGAGTTGCATCACGGAAGTTGCATCGAGGCTTAGGCTATTTTAGTTATTTACTTTGCCTATATTTCATTTACATAAATTTAATTGTTAATTACACTTTCTTTATTGGTCACTTTAATCCACGTGTCCTTGACCACGTACACAAATTCAATTGAACTGTTTTTTGGGTAAACAGTTTGGCCCCCACCGTAGGGCTATGACAGTTAGGGTAATCACTGTGACCACTGTTTGTTTTACTAACTCTTCGTGAACTCTATTTTTTTGCCTTAGCATCAACAACAGGAATTTCAGGAGTTAATGACAACGTGAATGTTGGGAACAATTTGAGCAATAATCAGCTTAATCTGGACGGCCTACCGCTTTAAGCTCCCGTAGCAGATCTGTTGCCCTAGAATGCGGACAGGGTAACAACAGGAGATAGGCAGGAACATCCAGCCATCGAGTAAGAAACTCCCATCGACGAAACTCCTGCTGAGACGATGCAAGTCTTGAGAGAGTAAAGCCACACAATAAGAGTGGAAATGGAGCATATGAGGCAGGTCATCATTTCGCTGATGTCCAATCATTAGGCTAGAGTTTCTGCTCCTGGTGTGACACTCGTGACCCCAACCAATAAGAACGCTGCCACTGGCAGCAGACAAACGGTGGGAAGAAATGGATAGGTATCAGGGAGCGAGTCCACCCCGAAAGATCATTTCCATATGCAGGTTCAATAGTTCATGAGAGAAATCACCAGTAAAGTAGATCAGACCACCAAGGAGGCTAAGAAAAATGCTAAGGGGTTTCAAAGGTGCCCGAGCCAAATCCCTGTGGCTACCCCAATGGTGGAGGGTCCGAACACCAAGAGGTATATCCAGTTGGAATATAAGCCAAGGTCGTGCTAGAGTTGATCCCAAAGAGATTCAAGATGCTTGATATCTCCAAGTACGATGGGACAACAGACTCGCAGGAGCATATCATTGCCTACACTATGGAGGTCAAAGGGAAATGACTTAAAGGAAAAGGAAATTGAGTCGGTCGATCAAGAAGTTTGGTGAGACCCTCGCACGGGGGTCCTAACGTGGTACTCCCAGATACCTAAGCATTCGATCACCTCCTTCACCATACTAGACAACACGTTCATCAAGGCTTATGCAGGGGCAATAAAAGTAAAAACCAGAAAGGCGAGTATCTTCTGCGTCGTGCAGAGAAAATTAGAACGTCTTCGAGACTTTGTCACCGATTCCAGAAAGAATGCATGCTCCTGCTTGTGGTGCCGAATGAGTGGGCTACCGAGGCTTTCACTAAGGGGTTAAATCCCTCATGTTCGGATGCTTCCCAAAAACTCAAAAGAAATCTCCTGAAGTTTCAGGCTTTTAGGAAGATGTTCATAATAGTTATGAGTCAAAGATTTGGGTGGAAGACGACATGCTGCGGACTCCCATGGGAGACCTCCCCTAAACAAATGGACAAAGGTTTGGGTGCAGATCGGGGTTCCTCGAAGAATTGGTTCCAGACTTATCTATCCCTAGAAGCGAACGGTAGAGGTCTACGCTATCGATAGTTGGAAAAATCAAATGCAAGCAAGAAAGAAAATCATGGAAAGAACAGTTGCGGGTTGCAGAACTAGAATAAGAGAATTTCTTTCGGATCCTCTTTGAAGGGAATGGAATATCCAAAACTTTCAGATTACAACTTTACCATCAATGAAGTACATATGGTGGTCGTGCTAAGGACTCATCCGGCATCACGTCCCCCTAAGTCTCTGCATTTTGATCCTAATACCAAGGATCAGATGGTGTGATGCGAGTTCCACGGGACCCCTGGGCACAAAATAATAGATTGCAGGAATCTCCGGGAAGAGATGGACAACATGCTCAACAGAGGGTACCTCCGGGAATACCTAAGTGAAAGAGTGAGAAACAACTACGGGAGAGATGGACCTGTAGAAGAGAAGATTGCCCCTGATGCCCCTCCGCATGTTATCAATATGATTTTTGGTGGATCTATGATCAGTGAAACCAGTTTCACCGCTTCCAAGAAGATAGAGATCTCGATAACACGTGAAAAGAGGACTCTAGAATTCCCAGATGAAGACATAATTACCTTCTCTGACAAGGATGCTAGAGGAGTAATTTTACCGCACAATGATGCCTTATTTATCACCGACTACTTCCAAGTAAAGCACGTGATGGTCGATCAGGGGAGTTCTGCCAATATCATCCACTGTAAGGTGGTGGAAAAGATGAGACCGTTGAAAAAGATCATGCCGGCTGCAAGGATCCTTGCTGGTTTAAACATGTCCAGTGAAACTACTAAGGAGAGATCGACTTGCCCATAGAGCCGGAAGAGTTATCAAAGAAATAAAGTTTTACGTGATTGATTGTGACATGCGCTATAACGCAATATTCAGAAGACCCTGGCTCCATGATATGAAGGCGGTTCCCTCAACTCTGCACTTGATAAAGTTCCCTATTCCAGAAGGGATCAGGCAGATCTGAGGGGAGCAGCCAGCATCAGAAGAGATGTTCGCAATTAAGGATCCTAAAGTAAGCAAAGTAGTTGCAGCCAATCAATAGCAATCACAGGAGCCGGAACCCATCCCAGAAGTGGTTCAACAAACTCCCTTGCGAGATAAAAATGAGATGGGTCTGAAGGAAGTACAGAGTTATGAGTTATTTTCAGCTGCCTAACGACTCCGACGCCACCAAATCCAGGGCCGAATAGCTCGACCAAATTATCTTGCATTCAGATCTACCGAAAATAAAGGTATACCTGGGCACGGGGATATCTTCAGAGATCAGGGAGTTGTTTCTTAATTATTTAGAAGATAATAGTGATTATTTTGCTTAGTCCCACAAAAACATGACAGGGATGTGGCGACTTACAAACTTGGCCTGGACCTCAGTTTCCTACCTGTGTGCCAAAAGAAGAGACCTAATGTCAAGGTCCGCAACTTGTTTGTCAAGGAAAAGGTATCCCGTTTATTAAATATAGGGTCCATCCGGGAAGTCAAATACCCAAATTAGTTGGAAAACATAGTCGTGGTATTGAAGAAAGGAAATAAATTTAGGATGTGCATCGATTTTAAAGATCTTAATAAAGCGTGTCTGAAGGACTCATTTTCGCTTTCGGGTATAGATTAAATGATCGACGCTACGGCCGGTCATTAGGTAATGAGTTTTCTCAATGCTTACTTTGGGTATAACCAAATTAGGATGCACACGTAGGATCAAGAGAAAACATATTTCATCACAAATTTCGGAACCTATTGTTATAACGTAATACACTTCGGGTTAAAAAATGCCGGAGCCACTTATCAGAGGTTCGTCAATAGAATGTTCGAACGGAAAATAGGTAAGGCAATGAAAGTTTATATTAATGACATTCTGGTTAAGAGACTCCATATAGGGGACCATTTGAGTCACTTGCAGGAAATATTTGAGATATTGTGGTAGTTCAACATGAAGCTCAACCCAAAGAAGTGTGCTTGCAGGGTAGGGTATGGAAAGTTTTTGGGTTTCCTTGTCTCTCAAAAGGGGATAAAAATAAATCTAGACAACAACAAGGCAATCGAGAACATTCTGAACACTCTGGAGGATGTGAAGGTAGTGCAATGGTTGACCAGTCGGATCACAGCACTCAGTAGATTCATATCCAGGTCATAGGAAAAATGCCACAAGTTTTTATTGTTGCTGAAGAAAACAAATGACTTTGAATGGATGTCGAAGTGCCCGCAGGCACTTCGTGATTTAAAAGCATACCTATCATCCCCTCCTCTCATGTCAAAGCCAAGGGACGGTAAACAACTGTTAGTCTATTTGGCCATTTCAGAGGTTGCGGTAAGTGTTGTTTTAGTACGGGAAAAGCAATTTCCTGTATATTATGTGAGTAGAGTCATGTACGAGGCTAAAACGCAGTACCTGCTTCTAGAAAGATTGGACTTTGCTCTAGTGATGGCATCACGAAAGCTCCGGCCATATTTCTAATCCACCCAATTGGCATTGTGACCACGTTCCCGTAATGGAATGTGCTCCCTAATCCCAAAAATTTGGAATGATTGGCTAAGTGGGTGGTAGAGTTAAGCGAGTTTGATATTGTGTACAAGCCACGAACTGAGATCAAGTCTCAAGTTCTTGCAGACTTCATCGCCGATTTCAGTCCAGGTGTAACCCCCCAAGCTGAAAAGAAAGCTTCCTTGGTACCAGGGGCTACACTTGGGGTTTTGATGCTCTATACCGATGAATCATCTAACGTAAAAGGAACCGATCTGATGTAGTCCTACATAGCCCTACCGGAGATATTCTGAGGCAGACAATAAATAGCGTACCTTTAACTAACAACAAAGCAGAGTATGAGGCTTTGATTGTAGATCTCAAGTTAGCTCAGAGAATAGGTGTTGAATTCATCGAGGTGAAATGCGACTCCCTGTTGGTGGTGAACCAAGTCCACAGCGTGTTCGAAGCAAAAGAGAAGAACATATTGCGGTACATTGAAAAGGTGCTGAAATCGCTCTCCAGATTCCAAAAATGGACGATTGTTCACGTACCCCGAGAATAAAATGTAGAAGTGGATACCCTTGCTAATTTGGGCTCTTCCACAGAGTCAGCCAGACCAAACTCTGAATCAGTAGTCCAGTTACTCTATTCGGCGCTGGATCCGGTAGGGTGTGATGAGGTTAATTCCACTAGCCTGGTTTGGGACTGGTGAGATGAATTCTTAGAGTACCTGAAGCACAAAAATTTGCCGGACGACACAAAAGCATCAAGGACCCTACAAATCAAAGCTACCCGATATTGCATCATTGATGGCCTGTTATACCGAAGGTGTTATTATGACCCGATGGAACGATATGTTGGCCCGAGGAAGCTGACTACGTAATGAGAGAGGTCTATGAAGGAATATGTGGTAACCATTTGGGTGCAGAGTCGCTAATGAGAAATTTTATTAGAGCTGGGTAATATTGGCCCAGAATGGAAGAAGATGCAAAGGCATTTGTTTGAAGATGTGATAAATGCCAGCGACATGCACAAATACTGCACCGGCCGGGCGAAGAATTGTACCGGTTGTGTCCTCTTAGCCATTCATGAAATGAGGGATGGACATAGTTGGGCCTCTGTCTGCCAGTCCGGGGCATGTGCGGTTCGTGATGCTAATGACAAAATTACTTCTCTAAATGGGTGGAAGCAAGAGCCTACAAGAAGATCTATGAGAAAGAGGTAATAGACTTCATATAGAAACATATAATATGTTGCTTTGGGATCCCGAAGGAAATAAATTGTGATAATGGGCCTCAATTCGTTGGATCCAAGGTCACCAAATTCCTTGAGGATTTAAATATCAAACACATCACCTCCTCTCCTTATCACCCGAGTGTGAATGGACAGGTGGAGTCATCCAACAAAATAGTGTTTTAAAATCTAAAGAAGAAGTTGGAACACGTAAAGAGGTCCTGGCCATGCAAGCTGCCCGCGGTGCTTTGGGCGTACATGACAACAGCCAAGTTTAGTACTGGTGAAAATATTTTCTCCCTATTATATGGGGCGGAGGCGTTAATACCTGTAGAAGTTGGTACGGCGAGTTTACGATATCTCCGGTCTGACGGTCAGTCCAATTCAGATGTGATGTTGGTTCAGCTGGACTTGCTTGAAGAACATAGGGAGCTGACATATATCATGCGCAGAAGTAGCGGGTATTACATTACTATAACCGCCATAACAACCTCGTACATTTTAAAGTTGGAGACTTGGTACTCCGGAAAGTAACTCACAACACTAGAGTCGTGAATTGCGTACCACCTGGAGGATGAGAATGGCCATAGGCTTCAAAGAAATTGGAACATCAGTTTCCTAAAATGATATTATACGTAGCCGGGGATGACACGGCCGGTAGGATTGCACTCTTTTTCCCTTCGACCGGTTGTTGTCCCAATTGGGTTTTTCCGACAAGGTTTTAATGAGGTGGTCCCGTCTGGTTTTCCTTTGGCGTCTTTACTTGAAGTAATTTTTCAGTGCTTGAGACTTCATTATTTACTCCTAAACACTGGGGGGGGGGGGGGGGCTATATACACTCATGCAGAGACTAAGACTAAGCTACAAGCCAAAAGTTAAAATGAAAGCCACATGCTGTCACAAGAGACTTCTCGGGCTAGTGGAGTTTTCTGAACATGTAACCGAACTGACCATACTAGATGGTAGTCGGGTTGTTAATTTTTGTGTTACATTTATGAGATTGAGGAAGCAATAAAGACTCCCCTTCTTTTCAGATGAAAGCCTTGGTTAAACCTTGAATTTTTTGCCACTTAAAAGCAGAAAGTATTGACGGATGCTATTAATAACATACTAAAACCTTGTGCCAAAATGAAAGGGAAATGTCCTTTTCTAAAGCACCATAATAATAAGGGTCCTCTCTTATATAAAACCAAGTTAAAACCTTGCTAAAGAAAAGGTTAAATTTCAATTGCCTAAGGGATTGAACAAATTTTCACCGGTACGATAATCGGGTGTATTAAGCGAGAGATCATACAGGCTCTGCTAAGGGGAGTTAAAGTTTGGAAAACAAAAAATCAGCTAAGTTACTTTCCAGCTGGTTAAGATTAAAGCCATCCGGCTCGAAACTGCAAGGCTTTAGAGTCGCAAGTTTATTCTTCTTATCTTTGGAAGAAAAAAGTGATTTTTCATAACAAAAAAAGCATGTAGAAGCAATTTAATGTAAGGAGCAAGTCATTGAAAGCAAAAAGTTAGTTCGCCATTATAAAAACTCTCCAAGCTTATAAGGACTCGGAGACAAGAGGTCATAAGCCCGCAAAAGGAACCGACATGCTTGGTTCCATGCTCCCCCAAGGCTTTTACAAAACAAGTCCTTTAAAATAAACACTACTAAGAAGAGACTGAAGTTAGAAGATAAGCAGATTTTGAGGCTTCTGGAGTGACACCAGCAGATGTGTCGGGGTGCACCCCTGATGGAAGGATTTGGCCTGCGATCAGAGCTTTTTTCTCAATGTCCTCATCCTCACCGGATAAGCTATCCTTATCACCCTCAGGTTGGAGCTCCTCTTCAGAGGACTATACCAACCTCTGATCTAGGCGAAAAACTTTTTCAATCTCAGCACCGAGATCACCGATGCTCCCATCTCTAACTGCCTTAAGGTCCTTTCTTCTCATCTGGTAGACACTTCGGATCAAGGCTAAATTATGCTGTCAACAGAGAACTGATACTTAGCCTCAGCAATCTCGGCATCAAGGATCAAGTCAGTGTTCTCACTCCGAAGAGCTGTCATGGAGTTCGACAGCTCCACATTAGCATCCCGGTGCTGCTGAGTTTGAGCCACAATTACGGCCATCCGATTTCTCAACCTCTCAATCTCCTTACGGATAGCCACAACTCAGAATTCTCTGCCTGAACGAGTTCCTCCAAGGATTGCACATCCACCTCAAGACCAAAAACTCGCGCCGTCATCTCTACCACAGTATCATTAGCCATGCCCGACTTTTTCTTCCAATTTTTGGCACGGTCCTACAGAATGGTAGCCTGTTGGCTGAAGGGTTCTTTGTCAGCTTTGGAGCTTGTTGGCTGAAGGGATCTTTGTCAGCTTTGGACTGGCTAAGTTTGGCTTCTAATTCCGCAACCTAAGCCAGCTTCACTTTGGCCATCAATATCCGCTCCATTGTTGAGTCCCTCTCTTTGGCTAATGAAGCTTTTTGCTCAATCATTTTTTGAAGGCCCTCATTGCAAAGAAAGTTGGCCTATACCAAAAAATAGATCAAAGTTAGGCTCTGAATATGAAGGGGAAGGATGAAGGTCCTAAAAGAAAAATTACTTGGGCTGCAGCATGGTTGCCTGTACTAATCATGCATTCAGCGGAAACTTTACGGGTCTTCCTCCGGTCCCTTTTCGAAGCCACACACTTTATGTAGTTGGTCACCTACACGGGCTTGGATAAGAGGTGGTACTCAGCGGGGACCTGAAAAGTAACTAGCCTAAATTCATCTGGCTCATCTGCCGGAAAGGGGTATTATTCACCAGTCACTCCTGCTGGGAGAAAGAGCAGCGTTCCCAATAAAGAGAATTTTCTCCCCGGTGGTCAGGGATCGAAGGAGCTGGAGTCTCGATGGTGGAAGGAGCTAGTGCAGGTGGAGTACAGAAGCTGGCACGGTAGAAGAAGTTGAAGGTGGCACATGCAATGTAGCAGCTCTAGAACCAACAGGGGCAAAGAAAGCTTGGGTCGTCGAGTCCCCACACTCGGCGATATCCATCTCTGTCCAAACAAAGGATTCTATTTTGTGGTTAGTTTTTGAATCTAGAAAGAATACAAAATAGGCTAAGAATTCACTTCGAATGAAGAAATTAAAAATATTGTTTCCTGATATCTCAATTGGTCAAATTCGAAATCAAGTGTCTCATTTCGATAAATGATCGAAAGAAGTTGTCAGTCCTTTAGAGGCTTCTCGAGAAAGGTCTTCCATCTTCTTCATCTTCCATACTATAGAGATCCACGATCAGAGAAATATTGGCGGCAGCAGGAGCATGAGAGGAGCCCTCAGGTTGTTGTGGAGGAATTCAGTTGGCTCCCTCCAGGCCTTTATTTTATTTTCTTATAGTTCGTTTAGCCCTGGACCAAGGGCTTGATGAGGTGGTTTTTCAGGGGCACTTGCGCTTCTGGGCTTGGTCAATAATCTGGAAGGCTTCCGCGATATCATACAGAACTTCGGTTAACGAAATGGGAGGAGTTAACTTGGGCAAATCTAAAAAGAGTAAACGAACCGTAAGAATGCTAAAATGAGAGCGGTGGTAAAAGGGTGTCAAAGAAAATGCCTTTACGCTACTCATAATCCAATTCTGGTCTTCGAACAAAACTTTTTATGTTCGAGTTTTGAGGGTAAAAACATCCAGAATACTCTAGATCCAGTCTTCAAGGTCTTCGATCTTAGGTGGTTCCCAGGCTATAGCTGCAAAGTGAAAAAAGAAAGGGGATCTTATGGACTGAAAAGCAAAAGTATTTATGTCCAGGTGAAGGTGAGAAACATACGGGTTGGATTCCACCTCTCCGGAATGGGCCTGCCTCCGGGAAGAAGAAGGTTGGCAGTAGCAATGATCACGACACGCTCTGGCTAATGTTTGTCATGGTTATCGTCAAGACTCGTAAGCAGTGACTCACTGCCTCTTTTTGAAAGCTTTATCATCCCTTCTCGGAAGATCCTCCGAGAGTATACCTGGATCAAGTAAGCTAGGGTAAACTCCACTGCCTTGGCTTGGTCTGCAAAGTGCCTGATGCTCGCTACAGCTCTCCACACCTAAGGTCAAATTTGAGCTATGCACACCTTCTAGCGCCGACACATGTCGAGGATTACTTCGTCAACATCATTTTCGATTTTCATCTAGAAAGGGTAGGTATAAACAAACAAATATCCCGGCTGGAAAAAGGTCACACTTTTGTTTGGATCAAGGATGAGGGTTTTGACATCCCTCTACCGATATTCGTCCCTTACTTTAGAAGGATGCCGACAGTAATTCGAGTATGATATTTGCCGGCGTGGGACTCCCGAACTCCGGGATGATCCAATATGACCGTCTTAGGAGTAAAGTCATTTTTGCAACACCAGTTTTTTGGCATGATGGACTTCGCAAGAGGGTTCCGTCTTTCGCCGCCACGGGAACGGTCGCCTATGGCGGAAGAGGGCAACGATGGAAATATCAGCAGCGTTAGAAGTAGTCATCATAAGGAACGACTGGTGTGGCTATCTTTTGCTAAGGAAAGAAGAGTGAGTGATGGAGTTTCCTTTTTTTTCGGTGATCGAAACTTGCTTTTGGAGTAACACCTTTTTCACAAGAGGGGGAATTTTAATTAAAGAAGAGAAGGAGTGAAGTGAGTTGAGACTCTGTTGCGTGTTCTTATAGGAGAAGGTGATGTAAAAGGTCATCATGGGCCTCAGGACTCCGCGAAGGAGAATTCAGAGCAATACTCATTCAGGAAGAAGCACGTGTGTCGGGTTGTCAAGTCACTGCAGGATACATCTTGTCAACTATCAGAAAAGTTTTAGTCACGAATTTTCAAACGCCATTTCCACTTCCCGTTACACCTGTCCAGGTTACCGAAAAGTGGGAGGACTATTTATATTGGGCTAAATTCGTAGAATACAGTTGTACGAATACCATGGTGACACATGTCAATAAACGTGACTTGGATCTACATCAGCACATAATGTCTCCGGTAAAGGTCTAATGATAACGAAAGAGTTAAAGGGTCTTGTTGCGTGTTGTAACAACATGACACTAGTTGAAAGACAACAGTCAACCGTTACAAGCAGACTTTCTACCTTCTACGAGGCATTAATAGGCTTTATTGCCCTCTTTATTGTACGTCATTATTATGACATCAATGCACATTATTAGCAGGGGCACAATTCATGGAATTTGTACCCCCAGTTCCTGGTATAAATAGAACTTATTATTTCATTGTAAAGACTACCAAATCCAAGAGATATACACAGAATACGTTCCACATTTTTGCTCTTCAGTTTCTTTATATTCTTTAATCTTATAAGATCTGAACCAGTAGTGTGACCGGAGCAGTAAGTTCGGAGCTGCACCACGGAAGTTGCATCGAGGCTCAAGATATTCTAATTATTTACTTTGCTTATATTTCGTTTACATCGATTTAATTGTCAATTACACTGTCTTTATTGGTCACTTTGGTCCACGAGTCCTTGACCACGTACACAAATTCAACTGAACTGTTTTCCGGGTAAACAACCTTAAAGTAATGAGTAAAGTAGTTCAACACTAGTTAATTAATCGTTTGAGAACCCTTACACAATCGGTGAAAACTAGGAGTGTTCATAGTTTGGTTAAAAATCGATCCAAACTGAAAACCGAACCAAACCAATATTTACTGGGGTTGGGTTTGGTTTGTTTTAAAAATTTAAAAACCAATGATATTTGGTTTAATTTTGGTTTTACTAAAAGCAAACCAAAGAAAAATCCGAACCGAACCTATATATATATATATATATATATATATATATATATAGAGAGAGAGAGAGAGAGAGAGAGAGAGAGAGAGAATGTTAATTTTTCTAAATACTTTTAAATAATTTATATATCTTGTAAGAAATTTTTTATTCATCTCTATTAGGCTACCTTAACCCCATATTGAAATAGAAATACATCAATTCAAACTCATTATATTCAAAGAAACAAGTATGAGATTTACCTAGATTTATTTTTTGATAAACTTTATTCACTTAATTAAAATAATAAATCTTAAAACATTGTTTCCATAATGCAAGAAAATTATGGCTACCATAATGAAAGGGTAACAACGAATTATAAGTTGGAAAATCATGGAAAAATTCTCTCCTAATTGTAGGAAAAAGACATGAAAGAGAGAAATACTATTAGTTTTCTTAAAAATTGAAAATCGACCCAAAACGACGTGTATGTTTTATATTTGGTTTGGTTTGATTTGATTTTAAAATTTTAAAATCGACTAGATTGATTTGATTTTAGTTTTAACTCAAAACCGACCCATGAAAATGAAAACCAATGCAGTGTCTCTAACCGGCAATTTAATGTAGACAAACCTGGAGTAAACAATACCCACACAAGAAGAGGTAAACAATACCCACACAAGAAAAGGTAAGGGAAAAATGTAAAAGAAAGAAACAGGACATGCATTTAAATAGATGGGTTTGAGCAGATTAGATTTATGAGTTAATTAATTCGTTTCTCTTTAATTAAATGTTTTTTCTGCATAACTTTATCATATGAACATTCAATTCAGTGGCTCAAAACCTTTTAGTACTAATTTCGAATTGTCTATGGATTTCAAAAGATTTCACGATCTGTGGTTAGAGGAAATTGTGGATTATGAATAGATACTAGTGTGATTTGGCCCGGACGTAAGGCAACATTAAAAATTAAATTTTTAATTTTTTTGTGGTCCATTCTTTATGGCATTAAGTTATTGAAAGAGCAGTATTCTACAAATTCCTAAAAATTAATCATATAAAACTATTTGCAATTAAAAATAAATTTTTCTTATTTTATAGTTTTTTTAAAATTTTATTTCCAGACAATATGCAAATGTAGGATATAAAAAAATTCTTTTTGTTTACAGAGTTTTTGATAATATAATCTTCAATAATTCGACTGAGCTTTACTATATTTCAAATTAATTTCAATCTTTTTTTCTTGAATTAACTCGGTATGACTAACCAAATTACCATAAAACGATATTTTGGTATTCGAGAAATGCTTACATAATTGAAACAATACCGCGCTAAGTAGGAGTCTACTGTCGAGGATCATTTTGTTTATAAATCTTCTTCTTTATTTTCTTTTATCCTTGGGTATTTTTACATCTATTGAAATTATCTCTCAACTAATTCTAAAGCTTAGAATCAAGTTTTTTTGTTCATTTTATTTCCTAGACATTTTGAGAAGAAAAAATAAATACAAACACCAGCTTTAAACTGAAATCAATAAATAACACAAAAATACATTAACTAATCTAATTAACTATCCTAAAATCATTACTAATAGCAAGCTCATCATATAAGAATTCGACCGATTTATCATGTGCAATATTTAAAGGGATTACTTAATATTGTAATAAATATTCCATTCGTCCCAATTTATGTGCCATAATTGAAATTTTGAGAGTCAATCAAGTTTTTCTTTGGCCGAAATTTCTTTATCTGCCTTTTAAATATTTTAAGTTATTAATTATTATGATTTATAGAACTTTTTACAGAGTTTTCAAATATATAAATTTTATTTTAAAAAACCTAAAGCTTCTATATCCGGATTCACATTCAACATTTAGAAGTTTGAATTTTAGAATTTCAACGATGTCATGTAAATTAGGACAGAGAGAGTAATAATTCAAATACATAAAATAATTCTTTTAAAAAATATACCAAAAACTAATTTTAGAACAGATGTAAGCACATATAAAGACATGTTTAAATGTGACACAAGGACAAATAATATACTAACAATTCACCTAATAAAGACCAACAAGAGATTACAAAAAGTCAAAGAATGCACCAATTATGAAGGTCCAAGTGAGGGTGGTCTCAAGAAATTAATGAGGGCAAAAGTGGGAATATCCAAGGCAAAGGTAACTATTGCAACCACCAGGCAGCATAAAAATCTTGAAATTCATATTCAGCTCTAGTAAATGACAATATAGTCGTGTGTGAGGACTACAAAAAACTCTCCATTGTCTCTTATATATATAGTTATAACATAATATTAAAATCAAGTGAAATGTGTCCCCACTAATTCAGTACTTACGAAAGAAATTGCACAAGTTCCTAGCTTTTTCTTTTTGTTTTCATAAAAAGTTAATATTACAAGTATGTATTCTAATTTTAACAAGTATATATTCTAATTTTTAATAATGTTCCGAGCTAAAAGAATTGTATAATACGTTATTGTGCAAGAAGATTGTAAAGGAAAGCATATGTTGCGGTTTAAGGAATAACAGTAATATAATAAGCTGCAGTCCTAAAAGGAGATATAAGGAAATTAATTTGGGGAAAAAAGAAAAGAAAAGAAAAGAGAAAAAAAAAAAACAGCTGAGCAAGTCTTGGAATGCGTGCACTTTCGAAGTCAATAAAGGAGAAGAGGAAGAAGAAAGAATTATTTTCGTCAATTTATTTCTTCTTAAAAGAATCAGATAGTTAAGAAAAAGGATTGAGTTATATGTAATTAATTTTTATATTACTAGGGTAATTCAACATGTTTCTTATTATTTATTATAGGTTCTAATGAATGCTAAATTTGATTTTTATAGTTATCTTTTAACTAACTTAATTATAGTATTAAATATCGTTTACACTGCAAATGTACAGATTTCAACCCCAAAAGGAATTATATTTTCGGGAATAAACTCTCTAGACATAAACATTTTAAGTTACACGAAAGAAAATCCAAACAACCTTTTAAATATACAATATTCTTTCCTTACAACTTTCCAACATTTGCTGCATTGTGAAACAAACCGCAAATTAAAGATAAAAACCTAATTAAAACACACTGGAAAATCACCCCCAACTCCCCAAGATAGAATTGAACAAACCCCAAAACAACACACTGGAAGAGTGACTTCAAATCAACCCCTTAGCTTCTTCCTTTTTATTTCTTTTTACATGTCTCTAACTTCAAACTCGTTGCGATTCTTAACAACAATATCATACATGTGCATGGACTTAAACCTGTTGAAATCCTTTGGGAGAGAAATAAGATGAACAGTGGATCTTTTGTGAAACTGAAGAAGGTCAGGATCATCATAGTACCTCTCCCATCCAAGAGAGTACAACTTCCTTTCAAGCACCGCATATGATGTGATTACTTCATTACTAGGAAGGTGTACAAGCACTTTCCGGCGACTGGTTGCCCCTTGGCAGTCACCCTCCACAAGCCGGACAACGCCATTCTTGAATACCCAAACTCCAGACATATTAGTAATTTGATGGATGTGAGATGCAAGAATTTTGGTTTGTGGAGGAAAAGAGAATAAGAATATTTCTCTATATACAGTTTGTAAGATGGCTTGAAAGGAAGAGGGTGTGAGGGGTTTATATAGAGGGTTTTGGCTACTTATTATATTTGGAGGGGCTGGTGGGGTTTATATTACTCCTTCCGTCCCAATTTAAGTGTTTTAGTTTGACTAGATACGAAGTTTAAGAAATAAAATGTGACTTTTACATTTTTCTGTTCTAAATTAAAGATGTGTATAATGTACTACAATGTCTTTTGAATCTTATGGTTATAAACTTGTCATGTAAGATGTTTGAATTGTCAACTTACTAAATATAGAAAATGGGCAATCTTTTTGGAACAGACCAAAAAGGAAAGTAAAACACTTAAATTGGGATGAAGAGAGTATGAATTATGTCCACTGACTGATAATCTAAATTAGAATCCGTGCACTTTCATGTTAAGAATTTGTACTAACTCTTTATAAAATTTGATGTGATAAGCTGGAAGATAAATTGAGTAATAATTTGATAATGGACATAGGTTAAAAAAATTCTTTACATTTTGAATGTGTACAGGGAAACTTTGACTTAGTCTAAACTGTGCTTCAAGGTGAAAATGTTTGTGGGATATTACAGCTAATGTACATGAAGATTGTAGTTGAGACATATTCTTGTACAGTTCAAGAATATAATATACCATTCTTATTATCAAAGTGAACGAATATGACATTTTCATATGTAAGTGAAAAATTCTTGACTGCATATACAATGTACATGGTTCATGAAAGAAATTTAAAATCAAAAGAAAGAATATGATTGGAGGAGTGTTAATACGTGTAATATCAAAAGAAAGAAGATGACTGGAGTAAGAGTATCAATAATTCCACAGGTATATGTAAGAGTGTCAACAATTCCACAGGTATATGTCCTAGCCTAATAATGATCATGCAAATAGAGAATCGACAAGTGTTGAGAACATTTTGAGTCCTCCGAATTCTCTTTATAATTCTATTTACATGTACCAAAAGAGAGAAAAAGGAGTTTGTAGTGGAATAATCGGATTGAGAAGAATCCATTTTTACCTTATCTAATCCAAATCATTAACCCCACAAAGGGAATCTTTTGCTTAGACGAATTATACTCCTCATTTTCAGTGTTTTCTAGAAAAACACTGACGATCGAGAACGATTTATACGCAATGCAAGGGTTTAAAGGTATTCCATTTTGAGTTTTAAGTTTTCTACATGATAAACTTCCAAAAAATGTGATATTTGAAAGTTAAAAATAGAATATTTTATCTGTTATAATAGGTATGGATAACTTGATGGTATAAAAATTATTTATACTGATGCGGAAGACCAAAATCCAAAAAACAAGAAGCCAATGAATTATATATATATACTTTCACTTTCATTGATTTAATTTTAGTTACAACGTAACTAATATACCGGTACGTAAAATACATAAGGTCAATTATTTGGAAACATGGAATCTTCAATATACTTTTCTTGGTTATGTGTATACGAGACGAGTTTCCAGATTTTGTAGTGGGGGTAGACCAGAAAAGGAGAGGGCCAAGGAACCTGAAATTAATTAAAAAAAGAAACGAAGAAGAAGAAGAAAGAATAAAAAAAAGCTAGTGTATTAAAATTTCATCTAGTTGATATTTGCCTAACTTTAAACTCTGTTGACTATTATCCTTTAGCCATTAGAATTTTGACTTAAAATCGCCCTTAATTACCAACGAACCATTACTATATAGGGAAAAGATCTAGATTTGCACTTGTGATTTGCGAAAGATCTAACTTTGTTCTTGTGGTATACCAAATATCTAACTTTGCCCCTCCGGTATAATGTACGCAAAAGATGCATTCATTTTCATTGCACGTTTTTTCTTTCACTTTAATTATGCTACCACCGGTCATTCCAACATCAACCACGATTTCTAATTCCACCGTTACTCAACTAATAATTTGCCTTCACAACTCACTATTTCATTTCCACAATGGAGTAAACCACTACCGAGTATCGACCATGTAAATATCGCCGCTGCCAAAAATACCATACAACCTCATGACACTCCATCTTCTCTCTGTATTGTGAAATTCATTTCTCCATTCACTGTCCTTCCACTATAAATCCTTCCACCACTCATTGATGCATGGTAATTTCTTCAGTAGAACATCACCGACCTTCATCTTCAAAATCACTCGAGAACTTTGTCTTTTTTTCTTTTCTTTAGCCATGACGCATTTTTGATGTGTAGTACAGGACTTGTTTTGGGTTTTTTTTTGGATTTTTATGAAGTTGTGTTTCTGTGCAGTATAGCCACGTTGCAAATTTCTGTACCAATCTGAATAATTAGCGACTAATTCATATATAATAGGAAAAGTTCCAAATTTTCCCTTCTGGCTAGAAGGTTCAAACTTCTAACAGGGGACAAAATTAGACATTTTCTCAAACTACCAGGGTAAATATAAACATTTTTCCTATTTTAAATATTGTAATTCTTTCCGACAAAAAGATTCCCTGATGAATACCCAATCGTTCCTCATGTTTATATAATTACAAGAACAAGTGTACCACGATGCTCTTTAAACCAATTTTGCCTGATAAATATAGCTAACATACGTTTAATATTAGATGATCTGTTAGCTTATTTATAAAAAAGAAAAAGTTGATCTAACAAAATCTTCCGCGAATTCTTCTTTATGGTCGATAATATTTAGTATCATTATTAAATTTTAGAGTCGATAAGTTAGAACTAAAATTAGAAGAATGAAGAGGAATATAACCAAAACATGCATGAGTAGAATATGATATTAATAAGTGCACTATCTTTCTCTCCTTCCTTTTCCATTTTGCTCCTTTAATTTTTTTCCAAACCACTCTACCCTTTAATCTACTCTTAAATCTCTTCTTTCACTTTACCATAGGGTATTGGCTTAAGTATCAAGGACTTATGTCACTATAACTAGGCCTTTCCGACCAACAATCTTTCAGTCTTAAACAACTAGTTTCATTTTTCATATAAATACTAGTACTAACATTTTTATAATCCTCCGATATTCAAAACATACTGACACGACTAATTGAATTTGCATCAAGAAGTCATCCATTCTCTGATCTTGAACCCACAATCCCTGATTGAGGGTGGAGGAATTACAATCATCCCACTAAATTCCTTGATGGATAATATTAATAACCTGATCACTAGGACTATCTATGCACATGCATGTCACTAGAACTGATGAGCTACGATCCCAAGTTTGAATTCTCGTTTTTTTCCTTTGCTCTCTTTCAAAACCAAAGATAATAGAAATAAGATAAGCAATTTCTAAATAAATGATAAATTGCCACTACATGTCATTAGTGTGTCTAAAGACAGAAAAAAAGTGAAATCTACTATGCAATGTATGTGAACCAAATAAGAAGGGAAGAAAAAGAATCTTGAGAACACAGCTATTGCAAGATTCCTGGCTTTTAAAAATTATAGGCTAGAAGTTTTTTTTTCCTGGTTTCTTGTAGTGCTTTTGAACAGACAAATCTCTTACCCTCAGCAAGATGGTCTCAACCTTGAAAGGGAAAAAATGTAACTTCCTTAATTCCTTCTCGTGAAATGTGGTCCTGTGACCTGAATTAACCCGACCACTACTCAATCACTCGGCCCCTTCTTAATGGACAAGTGATGTTTCTGATTTGGAACCCCTCCCCCCGACCCCCTCACACACACACCCAACCCAAATCCTCCCATTTCTTTTATCCTGAACTCCATAGATCATAATTTATCCGAATCTTCTCAATATGGACCACCTTCTAACTTCTTTCTTTAGAATATAATACTCCATCCATAATTTATATGAGGGTTGACTTATTTGGGGAATCAAACAACTCATTCTTTGACTCATATTCAAACATAAATTTTCTTCGAGTATTTTATAATAAAATTTACATAATTAAAAATTATAAGTCTGCATATTTAATAATTCACAATAATATATGTAAAGAGTTGGAGAAAATCGTAATCAAAGAAACAACGGTTTGACTCCCAAATAAATCTACCCTCGTGTAAATTGAGATGGAGGAAGTATCTTTCACTAAATCTAGAATTCATACTAATGTTCATCAATTGGAACTTTGCTACTCCATCTCATCATAAAAATCTTGATTCAGATATTCAGTGATTATTAGTGTGGACTTTGTATTGAATGAGTTGTTTTTACGGTAAAGAGCTGTACCTTCTTTTATACAACTCTTACAGACTTTCATATCCTACAAACTCTCAATGAGTTAGACACTATCTCAACTACGTTACCTCACAATATCACACGCGGTCAATATTTGAATTCAAACTAAGAGCATGTTTAGCCAAGTTGTTAAAAACTGCTTATTTTGAGAAGTACGTATTAAAATAGCTTTTCAGAAAAGCACTTCTGAAGAAAGACAATTTGTGTTTGATCGATTCGTTTGAGAATTGTTTTTTTTTTCAATAATTGATAAATTGACTGTGTTTGACCAACTATTTGGTAAACTGTTTTTGAGTGTCAAATTACGAAATGAACAAGTATATCATGCAGTGGCGGCTCTACGTGGAAGAGTGGGGATGCCACGGCACCCGGACACCTTGGTTGAAATTTTGTATATATATAAGAAATCGGATATATATGTGTTTTGCCGCCCAGATTTACAAGTCATTAAAAAGTGCCATTGGCAAGGGGCGCGACAAGCCACCCAGATGTGACGGGAGTTCGAACCTTCGTGCAGCACTTTTTTTGTTCTTCTGCTTGCATATTATTTTTCATTTTTTAAAAATTCTTCTTTACTTGCTATTCTTTATTAGTCCAAATTGACCCTTTTTTGCTTTAATTAATTCTTGTCTTTTTTTACTTCCTCTTTCTTTTAAGTATTAATCTCTTGATATGTGTATCCCTGAATACTAAATATTAGTAAAACGTAACATAAATATTACTCCCTCTGTCCCAAAAAGATCGTCTTACTTTCGTTATTAGTTTGTCTCAAAAAGATTGGCACATTTCTATAGTTAGAAACAATTTAACTTTATGAGATAATTTACAGCCACACAAATATGTAAGACTTGTTTTGGACCACACATTTCAAAAGTCTTCCTTTGTTTCTTAAACGGCGTGTCAAGTCAAACTAAGACAATCTTTTTGGGATGGAGGGAGTAACAAATAGTAAATTCTTTAAAAATGATGAATATTATTATGTTAGAGTTTTATAAATTTAAAGGCTATTTTGATCATTCACTGACGTTCGTGCTAAGTGAAGATGAGTGTGTTGAAGTTATAATTCTTGATTCTTTCTCAACCATATATATGCAAGAACATACCAGGGCAACAAAGTATGAATATTGAGGTAACAGTATAAGGTGGTTTGTACAGGTTCAGACTTTTAATGTGGAAAATCTTTTTCTTTCTCAAAAGTTTTAGAGAATAAGCCCTCTAATGTTCCCACCAAAAAAAATATTGGACCGCTTGGGTATCTTTAATCTCAAAATATCTACACTAGAGCATTAAAAAACAAATCTGCATATTCATTCGATTTGTCTATACAAATCGAAAAAGATAAATAATCCGAACCGTAACCCAAAATTTAAGAAACCGACCCGTTTACCCTATTTGGATGGTGTGGCACCCCGAAGCTCCAAACCCTGGATCCACCTCTGATATCATGGCACATTATTAGTATTGTCAAATATAGTCATTATTCTAAATATTTATTATGAAAGCTTTTGAGATTATATGAAAAAATATTGACTCGTATTTTTTATAGCAATACTTTGTTATTTTAGAGAGGGAGAGGAGAAATAGAGGAAATGAACAGTAAAAAAAAGGAAAAAGTAACTCGTATTTGCCATACTTTTCCAAAGAGAAAAAGGAGAAGGAAAAGAGAGATATGGAAGAAAAAGACATGGTAAAAATAAAAAAAAGAAAAAGAAAAAAAAAGAGTTTGTTAATTGAAAGACATAGATTTTAAATTAATGAGGGATAATTTGGTAAGTATGAATTTATGGTAAGAATATTTTTCTGTTGAAAATATTAGTTTTCTGCTTTTGGGAAATAGCAGAAATTATAGCTTCTTCCCAACAGCAGAAAAATTGCATCTGTTGCTAAGGGTGTCAAGTGGGGCGGGCCAGCCCAGACTCGGCCCGGTAAACCCGGCCCACCACCGGCCCGGCCCAAGCCCACTAAGAGGTGTAAGGGGCTGGGCTAGGTGGGTTTTATTAGGGGGTTGGGCCGGACAAGGTGGACAGCCCACCAGCTCGACCCACCAGCAGCCCGGGTGATGGCCCACCGGGGCACCGGCCCGGCCTGGCCCGGCCCGTCCCACTTCAAATAAAAAAAAAAGATAAGTACTACATTTATTACTAATAATAAGTATTTTAAAAACATTGTATCCCAATAAAATAACTGTAGCTATAATTGTGGGATTCTTAAAATTTTGGAAGCAAATATATGAAATATTTATTAATTATTCAAACCATAGTTAGAATCTTACTTTAGTTAATTAAAACTTAACCATTAATTTTAACTCATGTAATGTGTCTCTTATTCAAGTAAGAACTTGGGGAAAATGGAGACAATGAAAATGGTGAGGAGTCGGATCCGTTAATATTTAATTGCTACTAAATGAAAACTAATTAGCTCTCCTTTTAAAAAAAAAAAAATTAGTGGTCACTTGTCAGCTGAGCCCCACAGAATTAATAAAGTGGGCAGTGACCTTTTCCAACGTTTGAAAACTAGTTAGCTCTTCCTTTGTTTTTTTTCAATTAATAATGGGTAGGTGGGCCCCAAAGAATTAACAAAGTGGCCAAGTGACCGTTGCCAACGGAAAGATTGGCAATTCAACCGTTGGCCCAAAAAAGGATCCCTCAACCCCTTAAAATTATTTTTGACCTTTAAGTTTAAAAAATTACAGTTTAATCCATTTTTCACCTATAAATACCTCATACATTTCATCATTTTTTACTACAATCCTCTCATTTTATCTCACTTTCCCTCTTAATTTTCAGCAATTTCTATAATTTTAGTATTCTACTTTAATTGTTTTTGCAAACTTGCAATTAACAAGATCAAGTGGAAGGCTTCAAGTATTCAATTCATCAATTTACGATCACGTTGTTATTTCGTTATCTCCGAGAATTTGGTACCTTCGTTCCATCTCTTACTTTTATTTAGTACTTTAATTCTTGCATTTTAATTTTAATTTTCGTTATTTTAATTTGCATAATGGAACCACTAAAAAGAATCGGTAAAACTTTATGTCCCGGTGGTAGTAGTAGCTGTAAGAAAAAATACGGTAGTGGTAGTGGTAGGGGTAGTACTAGCGCTAGAAATTATACTCGTGTTTCGCAAGCACCACCTAGTGAAATAGGCGACATAGGTGTGGGTGCACATGATATGAATTATATAGAATTACAAGAAATGTACGGTATAGAAGATGAGAATGAAGTTGAGATACAAGTAGACGATGATGATAATGACAATAATACACCCACTAGTCCCGCTAATGATATTGCTCAGTCTCGAACTGAGGCTCAGGGTCGTCCTCCACTGCCTGAAGGAGCCCGAAAAAAACTAGCGCCCGAAAAAAAACTAGCTTAGTGTGGAATTATTTTGCCCGATTAGAAAATATTATCCGGATTATGTTGCATGTAAAATTTGTGAGATACCTTATAAGCATAGCACCGGGGGTAGTAAAGGGGGGATGGGTCAATTGACTAGACATTTGGATAACAATCACCCAAATTGGAAAGAAGAGATAGCAGAAGCTCAGGGTGCCACCGGGGGATTAACCTAAACAAGACTGAACCTAAAGACCGGTAAATTAAGTGGATCATATAATAAAATGAAGGATCGTGAAGAATTAGCGAAAATGATAGTTGTGGGTTGCTTGCCTTTCACCTTTGCTTCTTCTGATGCTTTTATTCATTATATACAAAAAAATTATAATCTTATGTTTAGCGGTATTCCCAGAACTACTTGTAGATCTGATATTTTTAGACTTCATGGACAATATTTGTTTTATCTACCTTATTTATTGGCATATCTCCCTTGTAGAGTTTCTCTCACCTCGGATCTTGGTCGTGCTGTTAATAGAAATGATTATTTAACAGTTACTTGTCATTGGATAGATGATAATTTTAATATGCAAAAACGTATTTTAGCTTTTCAATATGACGAAGACCGTAGACATACTGCACAATTCATATATGATATTGTCACTGTCATTGCAAAATATTATGGTCTTACAAGCAAAGTTTTATGTATGGCCTTTGATAATGCTTCTAACAACACATCTGCTATCGACAGTTTAAAATCTGAGTTGTCTCCACCTTTACCTGAAATATTTCATGTCCGGTGTGCTTGTCATATTTACAATTTAATTGTTCAAGATTGTCTTTCTTTCTTTGAGCCTGTGATTGAGAAAATTAGACACGCAGTTGGTTTTATTCAAGGAAATAATAATAGGAAGCGACTTGCTGAATTTAAAAATAAATGCAGGCAAAATAATCTTAGACCAAGATTTATGCCTGAAGAAATAGATACTAGGTGAAATTCTACTTATGATTTCTTAAAAACTTGTGTTGAATATAAAGTTCCGATAACTGCAACTTTTAACCAATTTGCTACTGGATATCCCGAGTTAATGTTAAGTGATTTTGATTGGATCAAAATTAAGGATGTTGTAGATTTTTTAGAAAAAATTTATTTCGCTACTCTGGAATTTTCCAGTGCTTATTATCCTACGGTTTGTAACATTTTAGCTTATCTAGCTGATATCTCTTATTTGCTTAAAGAATATAAGTTTAAAGAAGGTTACACAGATGCTGTTACTGCAATGATAATTAAATTCAAAAAGTATTTCTTTCCTATTCCTCCTATTTACTTAGTTGGTGCCATATTAAATCTGTGTATTAAATATATTAATATGTCAGAATTGACCCGTATTATATATACTTCTTTAGATATTAAAACTACTGAGGAACCATCCCTTCTTAAGGCTATATGTGATGCAAATGATTACGCACAACAATTATATAACCATTATTCTACATTACTTGATAATGCTACACCGACTTCTATCCCAAGTGGTCCTTCTAACGAAACTTCATCTTCTAAAAGACAAGCACAAAGTGTGCCTATCATGGGTGTTCCTAGATTATCTATTTGGTCTCAAATAGCACCTCAACAAAGTAATACAAACTTTGATGAGCTTCAATTTTTTTGAGACAGCCATTGGAGCCTTTTGAAGATGGAGTTAAAGCACTGGATTGGTGGAGGAACAATAGAAGACAATTTCCCGTTCTTTCAACAATGGCTAGAGATGTGCTAAATGTTCCAATGTCAACTGTTGCATCAGAAAGTGCATTTAGCCAAGGAAGACAACAGCTCGGAGACAACCGACACTCATTGGGCTGCAACACAATGAATGTTCTAGTATGTTTCAGAGATTGGATTAGATCAGAGCGAAGAAATCAAGGAAGAGAACAAGATCCAAGAGAAGACCAGCAACTTAAAGATATAATGTCACTTGGAGATCCATCGGTACAAACATCTCCAATGTATGGAGATGTCGATTATGAAAATTTTGAGCCAATTCCTCCTAATGTTAATATGGAAGAATTCAATAAAATGGTGGAAATATGTAGATTTAAATTTGAAGAGTTGTCAAATTGAATTTTCTTTTTCTAGTTTAAGTTTACGAAATCAAAGAAAAGTAAATGTAAGTTTGTAAGCTTTAAGGTTTAAATTCGACTTTGCAATTATTGATTAATAAAACTAAAGGCTCACTGAGCCTTTGAATTTCTTTTCAAATTTGTGTTATAATTTTATTTATAATTTTATTTACAAGAATAATAATCTGTACGCAGTCAAAATAGAACTATAAATGTAATTGTGTAAAACTAATCCTACAGAAGCAGTAACTCCAAGATATATTTCTGCAAGGAGGGACAAACATTGATCAGTGCCCAAAGCAACAAGACATTATAAGAGGCTGACAAAATCAGTGAAATAACAAGCCTCTGAAATTGCTGATGCGTGAAATAAATCAAATACCCCTTTTAAGTTACTATCTTGCTGTTGGCTTACACAAGTTCAAAATATTTCAATAGGTTATACAGTATATAATAATATAAACTATACTATTATATATATATATATTAATAAAATCTTATTAGTTTCAAATATTTTATATATAATAATAATTAAATATTTTTTAGCGTATTGAAATGTCTCCGCCGATGATGGAGGTGTGACAATCTGCACATGACATTAGGACTTAGGATCAGATGAGATAATTAAATTAAGAACTTTGTTTTAGTATCAAAATTCATGTGCATTGTTCCCATTAAGTTCCCATTTAGATGAGTAGGAAATTTAGAGAAAGAGGAGAGTAGGGAATTGTGAGATAATATGGAGAGGAATGAATGGTATTTATAGATTGAAAAAAAGGCCAAAGTATAATTTAAGGAACTTGATGATTAAAATAAAATTGACAACAACTAGATTTTAAAGTATCAAACTTAATAAATTTTAGTATTAGTTTTTTTTTAAAAAAAATAATTAAAATCCGGCTCAGCCCACTAACTAAAACCCGGCCTAGCCCACTAACTAAAACCCGGCCCGGCCCGGTTATCCCGAGGTGTAGCCCCTATCCGAGGTGGGCTGGGCCGGACACCCTTTCCCTCTCCAAGCCCGGCCCCCAGTCTGGCCCCTTAACTTACGACCCGGCCCGGCCCCGACCTGGCCCCTTGTGGCCCACGATAAAATGGCCCCGCCCGGCCCACTTGACACCCATATCTGTTGCTTCTCAAAACACTTTTTTATTGGCCAAAAATTTCAAACCTAAAAAGGGTGCCCTCAGAGAAAAAAGTGTTTTTAGCCTCTAAAGAGCTTGGCCAAACAAGCTATAAAACTAATAGCGAGAGAAAAATGTTATCGTTAGAGAAAAATAACTGTAGATCTCAACAAAAAATATGAATTACTCACTCCTCCATGAAAACACCGATGGCTGACCAGCCGACACATATCACACAACCAAAGGATACAACAAATGATCCGAGCTCCCCAAACAGATCCAAATGACAGGAAATCCAAGTAAGGTGGATCACTAGTAAGCTCCTTTGGTTCAAGCAAAACTAAGTCATCCTGTGTTGTTGTGAGGTAGACTATACACAACGTCAGGGGCGGACCCACATATAGATTTCAGGTGCTCGAGCACCCATTGAGCCCGACGGAAACTTTGTGTATGTATATAGAAAATACTGGAAATTGGATATATTGCAATCGTGCGCACCCACTGACCAAAAGTCTAATGGGTGCTTTGGTTCTGAAGTTAAAGTTTGAGCACGCTGGTGCCCTCTACCGAGGGTTCGAAACCATGCTGCAACGTTTTTTAAATAGAAAAAACGCAAATGATGTTTCTTTTTAATGGAAATAACGCAAAATGAAACTTCTTCTTTTATGTTTATAATAACGTTGACTCCTCTTTTTATACCTTTTTCACACTTATTGCTTCTTTATTGTTTTTTTCACTTTTTCCTATTTTATATTTCATTCAATAACTAAATCATAAAAACATTAGTAGGTTTCTAGAAAGGAAACACCAAAGAAACCCTTCTTGGCTTCTCTAGCTTCTTGGTCGATCGAAGAACGAAAATTGAAAAAAACAAATAACGTAATAAGATTAGTATTTTGATAAGTAAGATATTCACTTAATTTTCTGAAAATATTTTTATTCGTACCGAGCACACACTAAAGCTAGAGATTTTGGGTATAAGTACAACACGCTAGAAGTCTTCTTTTGGTAAGGATATATTAATCGTAGGTTTCTTATTAACTTTCATTGTTGAGTTCGGATGCACTTATACTACATGATTGGTAGCAACTAGAGGAAATGAGCACCCATGACTATAAAATCCTAGATCTGCCACTGCACAACGTGATGAAAGATGAAGAAGATCAAGAAATACGAGAAAACCAAGAAACACAAGATTGAAAATTCAAGAGAAAGAAAGTATAAGAAGCTCAAGTTTGAAGATTATTTTCTTACAAGAATGGGAATTCTTGTTTCTTGAGTCATTTTCTAAATAGGTTTCTTGTTTCTTGATTTATATTATAGTAGGATTTAATTTCCTATCATTAGTAGGATCTTTATCCTAGTTCTAGTAGGATTCTAGTTTTCTTTATTATTTTCCTTGTAGAATAGGGATTTTACTTTCCTTGTTTTTAGCTATTTCCTTTCTAAGGTAGAATAGGGATTTGTAGTCACAAAAGAAGAGACCCTAGGCCTATATAAAGGGTTTTCATGCCATGTAATAGAGGAAGCCACCTATTTTAGCATAAACACTAGTTTGCAATAGAGTTATTTTCTCTATTTGGTGTTCATTATCCTTGTTTTTGGTTCCAAATAAGGTGGTGATAGTCTTTATCTTGTTTTCAATAGCGTGTGGAGATTCTTTATCACGTAAGTTGATTTCCAGCGGTGACTTAGAGACTTTGTTGGTTCTTGATCATTCAAGAACATGTTTCTTGAAAACAAATTCGTTCTATTTCATTCCCAGAACCCTAATTTCCTTTCCATCGTTGTACCTGTGGGGTCCAGTCCCCTATCCCATATTTTAAGGAAGGAAGATTTTTCTTCCTTTGACAAAATCACATTTGTAGCAATTGTGGAATTGGCCAACAAGCCAATTCTTTTGTTCACATTTTCGTGATGTAAGCACTTACCTCATCATAGTCGTGACGTAAGCGTTTACCTCATCATAGTCGTGACGTAAGCGCTTACCTCATCATAGGAAATTCATTCCTATAAATAGGCAGCTTATGGTTCATTTTTAATACACCAAGATCATTTGCTATACACAAAATCTCAGACAATACATCTGAGTGAGAGCAAAGTGAGGTGTTCCATAGACTGTAAGAAAATAGTCTGTGAAGAAAAATAGAGTGTGAGTGATATTGTAGTGAGGTGGGAAAATCAAAAGAGTGTTATTTCTTTTGAGGGTGTAGTGGTCTTAGGAGTATTTGTACTCGTTACTACACAGTGTAAAATTCCTTACTATAGTGATATTAGCTGCTCCTCTTGGCCGTGGTTTTTCCCTTATTCAGAAGGGTTTCCACGTAAAATCTTGGTGTCATTATTGTTGCATTTTATTCTTGCTGATTTAACCATAACTTAGTGTTCCGCGTTTATCACTAATACCGTGAATATTATTTTTGCGGATCTATTTTATTCCCATCAAGTGGTATCAGAGCCAAGGTTCTGTCTGAGTATGCTCTGTGGTTGCAGCACAGTCTGAACTTCCACATCAGAAAAGAATTACTTTGGTCTTCGAATAAAATAGTATTTGTATTTGTGATAAACGATGGAAGCCAACACTAGTAGAATGGTTACTTTGAGTGGCGTAAATTATGCCATTTGGAAGGGCAAAATGGAAGGTTTGCTCTATGTCAAGAATTTTCATCAACCTGTCTTTGGAAATAAAAAGCCTGATAATAAATCAGATGAAGAGTGGAATTTGTTGCATCGGCAGGTTTGCGGCTTTATTAGACAGTGGGTTGACGATAATGTGTTGAAGCATATTTCTGGAGAGACACATGCTCGGACCCTATGGGAGCATCTTCAAAGTTTGTATGCTCGAAAAACTGGTAATAACAAGATGTTTCTGATAAAGAAAATGCTTGGTTTAAAATACCACGATGGTTCCGCAATGACAGATCATCTGAATATTTTTCAGGGGATCATGAACCAGTTATCTGCTATGGGTATTAATTTTGATGAAGAAATTCAAGGCTTGTTTCTACTTGGTTCCCTACCAGATTCTTGGGAAATTATTAGAACTTCATTATCAAATTCTGCTCCGGATGGTGTGATCTCTATGGATCTTGCCAAGAGCAGTCTTTTAAATGAAGAGATGAGAAGAAAATCTCAAGGCTCCTCTTCATCAGATGTCTTGGTGACTGACACTAGGGGGAGAGGCAAGAATCGTGGTTCTCAAAATAGAGAACATCATAGAAGCAAATCCAGAAGCAGACTTAAAGATATTGACTGCTATCATTGCGGGAAAAAAGGGCACACAAAGAAGTTCTGCCGAAATTTGAAAAAAGAGAATAGAGAAAAGGAGGAAAAGAAAGAAGATGGCAATCGTGTTGCCGCTGTCACTACAGAAGATCTTGTTACTGTCCTTGATGCGGATATGATAAATATTGCTTGTGATGAGTCAAGCTGGGTTGTGGACAGTGGTGCCGCATCTCATGTGACATCAAGGAAGGAATTTTTCTCATCCTATACTCCGGGTGACTTTGGAACTTTGAGTATGGGTAATGAGACTGTATCCAGGGTGGCTGGTGTTGGAACGATTTGTTTGAAAACTAGTATTGGAACTAAACTAGTTTTAAACAATGTAAAGCATGCACCTGATGTTCGTTTGCACTTGATCTCTGTTGGTGTTTTGGATGATGAGGGATATGTCAGTACCAATGGTGCAGGAAAGTGGAAGCTTACTAAAGGTTCCATGATTGTGGCTCGTGGCGAAAAACGTCGTGGTCTATACTGGACTACGGCCTCTACCTATGTTGATATGGTGAATGCAGTTGAGAGCAATAGCTCTTCAACGTTATGGCATAAGAGGCTTAGCCACATTAGCGAGAAAGGACTAAATGTTCTGGCCAAAACGAAATTATTGTCAAATTTCGAAAGTGCTAAATTAGAAAAGAGTGAGCACTGCTTGGCTGGAAAACAAAATAGAGTTTCTTTCAAGTCTCATCCTCCTTCAAGAAAGACAGAGTTGCTTGAGTTGGTGCATTCAGATTTATGTGGTCCAATGAAGACAAGGACTTTGGGTGGTGCACTTTATTTTGCTACCTTTATTGATGATTTCTCAAGGAAACTTTGGGTCTACGTCTTAAAGACTAAAGACCAAGTGTTGGGTGTCTTTAAGCAGTTTCAGGCCTCAGTTGAAAGAGAAACTGGAAAGAAGCTGAAGTGTATTCGTACTGATAACGGTGGTGAATATTGTGGGCCGTTTGACGAATACTGCAAGCAACAGGGTATCAGACACCAGAAGACTCCTCCTAAGACTCCTCAGCTTAATGGTTTAGCAGAGAGGATGAACAGGACCTTGATGGAAAGAGTCAGATGTTTGCTTTCTGAAGCAAAGTTGTCGAATTCCTTTTGGGGTGAGGCTTTATTGACCACTGCACATGTTATTAATCTATCCCCTGCGGTTGCTTTGCAATGTGATGTTCCAAACAGAGTTTGGTATGGAAAGGATGTTTCCTATGACCACTTGAAAGTGTTTGGTTGTAAAGCTTTTGTACATGTGCCTAAAGATGAAAGGTCGAAATTAACTGCCAAGACAAGGCAGTGCATCTTTATTGGTTATGGCCTTGATGAGTTTGGTTACAGGCTATATGATCCAATTGAGAAGAAGGTTGTGAGAAGCCGTGATGTTATCTTCATGGAGGATCAAACCATTGAAGATATTAACAAAGCGGAGAAGATAAAATCTTCAAGTTCTGAAGGTTTAGTTAATCTTGATCAAGTTCCTCATACAAATGCTGATGAAGTTGGTGGGCTCGATGACGATGGTGATGCCCAGAATCATGTTCCAGATCAGCATGTTGATGATGATAACGATGCTGCTATTGATAAAGTAGATGCTCCTACTCATGAAGTCGTGGATAAGTCAGATATTCCACTTAGAAGGTCTACTAGACAGCATGTTCCTTCTTCCCGTTATTCACCTAATGAGTATGTATTACTCACTCATGGGGGAGAACCTGAATGTTATGAGGAGGCCATGGAAGATGAGCACAAGGATCAATGGATTGAAGCCATGCAAGATGAGATGAAATCTCTGCGTGAGAACCATACTTATGAGTTGGTGAACTTGCCTAAGGGCATGAGAGCTTTGAAGAACAAGTGGGTGTTCAAAGTTAAAGCCGAAGAACACAGCTTGAAGCCCAGATACAAAGCTAGATTGGTTGTTAAGGGATTTGGTCAAAGGAAAGGTATTGACTTTGACAAAATATTTTCTCCTGTCGTGAAAATGTCCTCCATTCGGACAGTTCTTGGTTTGACTGCTAGTCTTGATTTGGAGTTTGAGCAGATGGATGTGAAGACTGCTTTTCTTCACGGTGACTTAGAAGAGGAGATTTATATGGAACAACCTGAAGGCTTCAAGGCAAAAGGTAAAGAAAATCTTGTATGCAAACTCAAGAAGAGTCTCTATGGATTGAAGCAAGCTCCCAGACAGTGGTACAAGAAGTTTGAGTCTGTTATGGGGGAGCAAGGCTACAAGAAGGCTTCTTCATATCACTGTGTATTTGTACAAAGATTTTCTGATGGTGACTTTATCATCCTTCTGCTATATGTGGATGATATGTTGATTGTAGGCAAAAATGCTTCCAGGATTGACGAGTTGAAGAAACAGTTGAGTAAGTCTTTTGCAATGAAAGACTTGGGTCATGCTAAGCAGATTTTGGGCATGAGAATTACTCGTTCGAGAGATGAAAAGAAGCTTTATTTGTCGTAGAAAAAGTACATAGAATGTGTACTAGAGCGCTTCAATATGAAGAGTGCTAAGTGGGTTAGCACACCTCTTCCTGGTCATCTGAAATTGAGCAAAAAGATGTGTCCTACAACAATAGAGGAAAAATAGAGAATGGCCAAGATTCCTTATTCCTCTGCCGTCGGAAGTTTAATGTATACAATGGTATGCACTCGACCTGATATTGCTCATGCAGTCGGTGTTGTTAGCAGATTTCTCGAAAATCCAGGGAAAGAGCATTGGGAAGCTGTGAAGTGGATACTCAGGTATCTAAGAGGAAGATCAGATGAATGCTTGTGTTTTGGAGGATCAAATCCAATTTTGAAGGGCTATATAGATTCTGATATGGCAGGTGACCTTGATAACAGAAAATCCACTGCTGGATATTTGTTTACTTTTTCAGGGGGAGCTATATCATGGAAGTCAAAGTTGCAGAAGTGTGTCGCACTATCTACAACGGAAGCGGAGTATATTGCGGCTACTGAAGCTGGCAAAGATATGATATGGCTCAAGAGATTCCTTCAAGAACTTGGATTGCAGCAAATGGAGTATGTTGTTTATTGTGACAGTCAGAGTGCAATAGACTTGAGCAAGAACTCCATGTACCATGCGAGAACAAAACACATCGATGTCAGATATCATTGGATTCGTGAGCAATTGGAAAGCGAATTGTTCCAAGTCAAGAAGATTCACACGAATGAAAATCCTGCAGATATGCTGACCAAGGCGGTACTGAGAGACAAGTTCGAATTGTGCAAAGAACTTGTCGGCATGCACTCAAATTAGAAGCCAGTGTACCCTCCTTCAGGTGAATGGGACTGGAGGGGGAGATTTGTGGGGTCCAGTCCCCTATCCCATATTTTAAGGAAGGAAGATTTTTCTTCCTTTGACAAAATCACATTTGTAGCAATTGTGGAATTGGCCAACAAGCCAATTCTTTTGTTCACATTTTCGTGATGTAAGCGCTTACCTCATCATAGTCGTGACGTAAGCGCTTACCTCATCATAGTCGTGACGTAAGCGCTTACCTCATCATAGGAAATTCATTCCTATAAATAGGCAGCTTATGGTTCATTTGTAATACACCAAGATCATTTGCTATACACACTAAAATCTCAGACAATACATCTGAGTGAGAGCAAAGTGAGGTGTTCCATAGACTGTAAGAAAATAGTCTGTGAAGAAAAATAGAGTGTGAGTGATATTGTAGTGAGGTGGGAAAATCAAAAGAGTGTTATTTCTTTTGAGGGTGTAGTGGTCTTAGGAGTATTTGTACTCGTTACTACACAGTGTAAAATTCCTTACTATAGTGATATCAACTGCTCCTCTTGGCCGTGGTTTTTCCCTTATTCAGAAGGGTTTCCACGTAAAATCTTGGTGTCATTATTGCTGCATTTTATTCTTGCTGATTTAACCATAACTTAGTGTTCCGCGTTTATCACTAATACCGTGAATATTATTTTTGCGGATCTATTTTATTCCCATCAGTACCTTCAATATTTAATTGTTTTAAACGATTCAAGTGTTATTTTTATAGTTCAAATCGTCATCTTTCACGTCGTCTTGGAATCACCTAAATCCAAGACCTATAGCCCGAGTTACGTCTGTTTCTTGAATGCTGCCTATCAAATCGCTTCAAGATCAAGATCCTGATCCTGATCGATTGGTTCTTTGTTAACTCGAAGAATAACATCATAATGTCATGAATGCCATTATCTTAAAAGATACATATTACTACAACATTATGACAGAGGAACGTAAATGGACTTTGGTTAGCAAGTTCACCTTCAGTAGGCCAAGAATCGAGAAAATTAGAGCAAAATTTGTGGAGAAAACTCCGCTAAAAGGCAAGGTGAAAAATGGGCATATGATTATCTCGATGTGTTCATCGAATTCAATAATGAGGCTGACTTCAACTTTGTCTATTTTAAGAGATTTGTGGCCATTTCTGGGTCCTTGATAAGAATTTTCAAGTGGTTGCCTGGCTTTGATCCGAATGAGAAAACGTCACTGACAACAATTTGGTTCCTCTTCCCGTAGTCCATATCTTTAACTGAGACTTCTCAAACAGATATTATACTTTGTGGGAACATCATCGAAGGAAAATATTTCAACTCCGTTCAGGTTGAGGCCTCACATGGCCAACAAAATGAAGAGTGTGGGTTGATTTGATGAAGCCACTCATGAATTTGTTAATAGGTGGATTTAGAAGGAGAGCGATAATGATTAGAGGTATACGAACAAAAGTTATAGTATGTGCGGGTTCCTACCTTCTGCATAACATATAAGCTGCTAAGACATTAAAATATCAATTGAAAAGTTGAAGTTAAGAAGGCGACAAACAGAAATGCACAGAAAAATAAAGTCAACAATGAGTGATAGAAGAATAAACAAAAGGCTAAAGATGATGATATGGTTAGATAGGAAAACAACCTTAATATAAATAAACCGGTACAAGACAATGCACAGGAAGACATGGGTGTTAACAAGGTCAAGACCAATAAGAAGCATGTGAAAACTAAAGCTAGTAACCAAATGTCACGACCCAAACAGCCATGAGTGGCACCCATACAAATTCCCTAGTGGGCGAACCATCTACTTAACCAACCATCCAACGATTACCACATTACTTAGCCAATTTTTAAACATTCAAGGATATAACTGATATAAAATCTCCAAATGTCTAGTCATGCCTTAAATAAATCAAATTTGCGAAAGTCTAACTATTACAACCCCAAAATTCAAAAGTCATTAGTACAAAGACTCTAAAACATACTATCTAAAGAATGAATAACTGTCTAAAAATAACGTAAATGTCTGAAATGAATTACAATCTAAAATAGGAAAGATCTTTAGGCGGCCTGGCGTGGATAAGAGCTCACCGTCGAAGCTGGCGGAAAATGGCCTCACCCTAAATATGAGGTCTTGTAGATGTCTCTGGATCACATCTGCACTCAAAAGAATGCAACAAGGTAGTACTAGTACAAATACTATGTACTGGTGTCATAGGCCGCCTAAGATTAGTATTATGCATACAATCACAAAATCAATAAGATAGACATATAGGCACAATAGCACATAACCTCAAAAAACTATCAACAAAAATCATCCAACACCGAAATATCAGCCAACATAGGTATAAGGTAAATCCACACAAATAGAAATCAATAAGAGTAACTCAACCCATGTAATCACTAACCACGATCATAAATCATAAATTATCTCAACTCTGTCACATATCCATACACACACACACACTAAATGGAAGTGTTTGACCCATTAGCCATGAAGTGCAGGGGACCCATGATGTCCATGTACCACTCACTACGGAACTGACCTCGGATCACGAGCCCATATTTAGGCCACATCCTCATCCACTGTCAAATGCGCCTTTTATATTTATAATATCTTTCTCATCACAATGTATTTCCGCTCCACAATCAATAAGGAGTGTGAACAATCAATAAATTTTTATCAGGGAACACAAGTCATCATGTCACAATATAACAACCTGCTTGATCATTATAGTATTTTCGGCACTTTCTGACCTTTCCCCGAGCTTGTTATCTCAGTTTTGACCCGAGGAGACCATTGACACGCTTCCCGAGGTGTTCGAGGTTTGATTTGGGTGACGTTTTAGAAAATTTGGCTTTAAGCAAAAAAGAGTTGACTAAAAGTTGACTTTTGGGTAAATGAACCTTTTTCGAAAATTCATCGATTCCGAGAGGTTCGGACGGTTATTTAGAATTTGCGTGCATATCTAGTTCGGTTCCCAATGCACTCGAGTGCATTTTGGGACTTGGTTGGGGAAGTTGGAATTGAGGTATTGGGGGTTGACTCGGTTAACGAGACATCCGTTAGGAATTTCGAGGCCGCGAATGTGTTCGTAGTGTGTTTTTATGTGTGTCTATGTATTTGGTATTTGTGCAGATGGCCTCGGGAGCTAGTAAGAAATTCGGGTTGAGTCGTGAAAACTTTGGGTGACACTGAAGTGGCCTGATGGTTGCGGAAGTGGGTGTCGGGCAGTTTAGACATTAAATGAAGTGTTAAATGCCATAAGTCCCTCATTTATTACTATTATGAAATCGGAGCTATTGGGAGCAATTGGATATTCTTAGAGGAAATTATTGGTGGTAAGTTCTTCTAATCCCTTTACTATTCCATTGTCCTTAATCATCTTAGAATTCCTTTATCTTGATAGTTCATTAAGTGATTGAAGATAAGTGGGTTCAATGAGTTATTCTTTCTAGGCTTCCAAATCATGATTTGTTGGTTGGATTAGCTTCTTTAAGCATTGAATTTATGAATAGAATCCTTTATTTCATGATTCTTCCAAATTAGTGGCTAAATTTATGGAATTGGAAGTTGGGGTTTATACCCAAATTTGGGAGTTTTGCCTAGAATCCAAAATTGAGTGAATTGTTGATTATTCTAGCTTGCTATTGATGAGAATTGACCATCTAGTGCTTCAATTTCATGTTGGAACCCTTAGATTCCAAATTTCACCATTCTAGTTCATAAAACCCATTGCATAGGTTGGGGATTTGGGTCTTAAGTAGAAGTAGGGTTCGTTTGATGTTCTTCTTGATTCTAATTTCTTGATTCCAATGTGCCTAGACTTTCTTTATCCGAGGCTCAGAGGAAAGGGAAGTCTAAGGAGTGATTGTTGGTGATATTGTTGTTCGGCCTTCCAGGTAGGTTATGATTTATCCTATGGTGAGACTTCGTTTAGTGAAGCACATATTTAGATGATATTATCGGAGAAAGCATGTAAACTTTCGGGTATGAAGTTGGGTTAGATATTGTCTTAGGTTGGGCCCTGTTGTGTGATTGGGGTTACCCACCCCCATTGTGTTGTGACTTATCTTGTTCTATTGTTATTGGCTTAATGCCATATGAAAATAGTAGATATTGGAAACTATTGATATATTTTGACCATGATATTGTAGTAGCTTACTTGTTAACGTTTGATACGAGGATAGTGTTCTATTATGGCTTATTGTGTAGCCTTTTCATGATATTGTTGGTGTGCCTATGTGTGGTACTTGTGATATTGATTTGATTATTGATATTGAACTCATACATTGCACGTATTCTCATCTTTCATGATATACTGTTGATACATTGATGATACTTGAGGAAACACTGTGATGAGCTGGGCTCAGTGGGATGAGAGTGACGTGAGAACCGATATCCGATGATTTTATCAAGGTTGTGCGTAGCAATTGCCGAGGTTGTTGCTGGAATCGTGAGGTAGCGATTGCCGAGGTTGTTGCAGGAACCGTGAGGTACATGGACTTCACGGGCCCCTCATGGGTTGTGCTGCCGAGATGTGATGTTCCATCATCGGAGTACATGTGTACACAGCATATGCATTGCATACACATTTCATACATTATTGCATTACATTGTAATATGACTTCTATTGTGATATTATTGTGATGTACTTGTGATATACGGTTTCTTAATGAGTATTTGAGAGTTGGCATAACTGGGTTTAGATGCTAAACATAGGTAATGATGTGTACTTGGATTCTAGATCGTGTTTGACTTATACCTTATTGAGGTACCTACTTATCTTACTGTATTGACTTGATATGTGTTGGCTAAGCTTAGTTGGCCTATGATACCTACCAGTACTTGTTGTTTGTACTGACCTGCACTTGCTGCACTCTTTTACGAATGCAGAGTTTCAGGTAGGATTGACCTCTGCTTCTCGTGGGTGATAGAGGTGCAAGAGTTGTTGCTTAGAGTCTTAGAGGATGAGCACGGGGACGTCCGCCGCCTTGGAGATTCTTTTTTTTTTTATGTCTTATTTGCTATTTCGAGACATATTCAGACTCTTGATGTATTATTGATCTTTCCAAACTCGTAGATTCTAGTTAGTTGCTCTTGTATGACTAGATATATTTCTGCGGTGGTTTGATGTATTCCGCATATTCTATCTATTATTATGTCAGACCTACATATTTTTTATCTCTTCCGCTTACTTATTCATTATTTCTTGTATTTGAGATTATTGGAATAAAAGTTCCCCTACCGAGGTGGGAAAGGTAGGTACCCGCACGACGTAGCTAAATTGGGTCATGACAAGTTGGTATCAGAGCCCTAGGTTACCCGATCTATAATACAAGAGTGTGTCTAGTAGAGTCTCGTGGATCAGTATTATGAGTTCCGTACTTATCTATGAGAGGCTATAGGACATTTAGGAAATTTCACTTTCTTTCCATCTTTTGTCGTACTTTATTCTAATTGGTATCTGAAACAATTAAATTGGTATCTGACTTTTATCTGTTCTCTCACAAATGGTGAGAACTCGAGCTACGATAGCCTGAGACCATGTACTAGAGTCCGCAGCTATAGCTGGCACTAGAGGGCGAGCGACAGCCAGGGCTCCTGTGGTAGAGCTAGAGACCGCGGGGCTACCCCAGCCAGGGGTAGGGCTCTTGCGGTAGGACAACGGCTCGAGAGATCTCCGTCTCCAAAGCATGAGGGTTAGCAGGTCCGCGATAAGGCCGTTGAGGATGATGTGGTCCCAGTACAGGCACAGCCCGAGATCACTTCAGAGCAGACTATGCCGGATACGATGGTTCATGTTCTACTCTATCTAGATACCCAACAGGCTGTCGTTGGTGTTACTACTCCGGGCAGAGGCTCGCTGATTAGAGTTGAGCCGCAGACCCCTGAGCAGAGACCCACTCAAGTAGCACACCCAGTTGCATCTATGACTCCCCGGATTGATGCAGTGCTAGCTCCGGGGGTATGATCTTAGACTCGTGGCGGGCCTTGTTCTGACCTTGACTGATCAGATCTAGTTTGGAGGTTTAGGAAGTTGGAGCCGCCGAGGTTCTTGGGTACTTTTAGAGAGGATGCTTATGAGTTCATCTTGGATATGGATGAGTTATTATATAAGATGGGGATCATAGAGTCCCATGGAGTTAACTGTGTGTCCTACCAGTTTCACGGAGACGCGTAGACTTAGTAGAGGTATTTTGTTGCTTATAGACCTGAGGGTTCTCCTCCCCTAACTTGGACTCAGTTTTACCAGGCTTTCATTGAGAAATATGTGCCTCGGGCCTTGAGAGTGGTGCATAGGGATGAGTTTCTACATCTTTAGCAGAGGGGATTGTCTGTGGGGGCCTATGTTACTCGCTATATGAATCTGGCTCATTATTCATCTCCTTTGATTCCTACAGAGCCTAACAGGATTTGGCATTTTGTTGGTCGGCTCGTTAGTTCTTTTCAAATTCCTAGCCTTCAAATTGGGGCTTCCTTCCAGTCCATCATTAATCATGCTTCTTTAGTCGAGGCCGCTATGGCCCGTGCATTTAGAGGGGGTAGTCAGAAGAGGCAGCGACAGATTAGGAGTTATGGTGGTTCTAGCTCGAGGGGCGCTAGTCAGTCTTTTAGGCCGTATCAGCCATATTGTGGCCACCCTGTACATTCAGCTTTACAAGCTTCCTCCAGTGAGCCACCCAGGCAGAGAGCTCTTGAGACCTTATTTTCTCGACCAGCAAATAGGGTTGTTCTAGCTGGGTCCTCAGCTTCAGGCTATCAGTCTCCGCCCTCTAGGGGCTATTTTATGTGTGGAGAGTTTAGCCATATTTCTAGGAGGTGTCCTTAATCTAGGAAGGATCATCAATCCCAGAGGACTCTGGCATCGTCAGGTAGTCGAAGAGGTACTTCTCAGAGAGGTGGTGCTCAGTCAGGCCGTAGGGGTTCTCAGGTTTCTAGAGGTGGATCCCAGGTTGGTAGAGGTGGGTCCTAGAGTTCAAAAAGTGGATCTCAGTCTGGACGTGGTGGGGCCTAGTGTTACTCATTCGCGGGTAGAACCGAGGCAGAGGCCTCAGATACTATTATTTCAGGTACTATTTCTGTCCGACATAGAGCAGCATCTGTGTTATTTGATCCTGGATCCACTTATTTGTATGTGTCTGCTTATCATGCCATTGATTGGGATTTTCCTTATAATAGCATAGCTATACTTGTTTACGTGTCTACTCCGGTCGGAAATTCTGTTGTGGTTGATCGAGTTTATCGGTCGTGATTGATTTCTTTTATGGGGTATGACACTTGGGTAGATTTGATGATTCTTGATATGGTGGACTTTGATATTATGTTGGGTATGTCTTGGCTTTCTCCTTATCATTCGATCTTGGACTGTCATGTTAAGACAGTCACTTTAGCCATGCCGGGCTTTCCTAGACTTGAGTGGAGGGGTACTCCTAGCCCCGCTCCGAAGAAGATTATTTCCTCTCTTCACGTGATGAAATTAGCCAGCAAGGGGTGTTTAGCTTATCTGGCTCATGTGCGTGACACTATCATTACATCTATACCCCTTGAGTCCATTCCTATTGGGAACGAGTTCGCGAAGGTATTTTCGTCGGATCTGTCGGGTATACCACCCGATCGCGATATTGACTTCTGTATTGAATTGGATCCAGGCACTCGCCCTATTTCTATTCCACCATATCGGATGGCACCGACCGACTTGAGAGAGCTTAAGGAGCAGTTGCAGAATTTATTAAGCAAGGGGTTTATTAGACCGAGTGTCTCCCTTTGGGGTGCTCCTATGTTGTTTGTGAAGAAGAAAGATGGATCTATGAGGATGTGCATTGATTATCGCCAACTGAACAAGGTTACCATTCGGAATAAGCGTCCCATGCCTCGTATTAATGATTTATTTGACCAACTTCATGGTGCTTCAGTGTTTTCGAAGATTGACTTGCGTTTAGGATCCCATCAGTTGAGGATCAAGGGTAAGGATATTCTGAAGACAGCCTTTTGGAGGAGATATGGACATTATGAGTTGTTGGTGATGTCATTTAGGCTTACCAATGCCCCAGCTGCATTCATGACATCTTTAGGCCATTCCTTGATTCTTTTGTGATTGCATTTATTGATGATATCTTGGTGTATTCCAAGAGTAGATAGGAGCATGAGAGCCATCTTCGCACGGTACTTGGGTTGTTGAAGAGGAATAGCTTGTTTGCCAAGTTTTCGAAGTGTGAGTTTTGGTTTGAGTCTGTGGCATTCTTGGGCAAGTTGTGTCTAAGAATGGGATCATGGTTGATCCACAGAAATTGAGGCTGTGTGGGGTTGGGCGAGGCCCACTACTATGACCGAGATTCGTAGTTTTGTGGGTTTGGCTAGCTACTACCACCGATTTGTGAAGAGTTTTGCTTTATTGCTTCGCCTTTGACCAGATTGACTTAGAAGGATGTTCCCTTCCAGTGGTTCGATTATTGTGAGGAGAGCTTTCAAAAGCTGAAGACTTTTTTGACTTCAGCCCTAATTTTAGCATTATGTCACGACCCAACTAGAGGGCCATGACGGGTACCCGGACCTAACCTACTAAGCACAACGATATCTAAGTAGACCACAAACTCATAAATATCATAATCTGTAAGGGAATGAATTCAAGAGATAATGCACATCTATTCATTCGCTATCAAACTATGCCCATATAAATATATACCCAAACCGACAAGGCTGCCAAAATGATACACAAAATATGAACTGATAGGGTTATAGAACATCTAATTATATACATCTGTCTACGAGCCTCTACATGGAGTGCATAACATCATAAGAACGGGACAGGACCCCTCCATGCCCATATATATACATAAAAGAATAATACCAGCTAAACTACAGCTCCGGAACGAGTGGAGTGCTCCTGCACAATTGCTGATGAAGCAGCCTAGGGGCCTAGTCCGTCTCCTTGCGGGCATGAGCACAACATCCACAACAAAAAGACGTCAATACTAGTGATGTACTGAGTATGTAAGGCATGAATAATAGAATAACAAAAGTATGAAGATAACATAAGATAAAAAGATCAATCTGTACCTTTGAATGCCTCTTAAGGCGGATGTCATGCATGCTTAGCTTTTTAAAAAAACATTATCATACATACACATATATAATAAGCTGCCCGACCATTTAGGCTCGGTGTTATCATCATATCATCATCATCCTGCGTTTGAGGTAACATCATAATCTGCCCACTGCAGTGGTGTGCACATCTATGTACCTGCCTGGCCGACTATAGCGCGGCGCGGTGTGAGAAAATACATACATATATATAAAGCATGCATAAGATTCCAAATGGAAGCTATAACTCTATCGGAGTGATGTAAGTTGGGTAAACCTCCTATTGCCAATTTGGAATCATCATCATTGCTATATTTCACCTTAAAGGAACAATTATCATAAGATGAGATCAACTACAATGAACAAGATCAATACTTATAAAACAAAGCTCAATAATATCATAAGAGAATCAAGAAATAAGCTTCTAGCATTTTCCAGGAATGGGTTCAATATGGGTATCATTCATATGGGTTGTATCAACGAGATCATGCCATAAGAAAGAAAAGGGTCAGGCTTAACATACCTTGTCTCCTTAGTTATACGGATCCCACGAGTCCTCCCACGCTCAGCGAATGATTATCTATAGTAAACGAATTATTCGTATCAACGATGGGTTCATAACTTTTAAGAGAACTCATTTAGATATTTTGTCGAACATCTTATAGGCATAAGTTTCATGTAGCTTGTTTTACTCAATCCTATGCATGTTTCGGTATCACCAACCCTTCAGTAGCTCTTTTGCATCTTCATAACTCACTTAATAATCCAACAACTTCATACTACAACTTTATTTGCACAAACCAGCCCAACAACATCACAACCATATCAAGTCTAGAACAATTCATAACTCAAACATAGCTAAGAACAAGTTCTAGCACAACTTAAACTTTACTTTCACATTTTCTCCTTCCCATAAGTTGTGTAAAGTCCAAATAATAATATAAACATGAATATGGAGTGATATCTTATCTTCAATCAGAAGGATAACTCTAGATTTAAAATTACTTCACTTCTAAGAAGTCTCCAAATTTAGCACCACAAGGAGAGAAACAATCTAATGATGATCATGAAATTCTTTATGTTAAAATCACTTGGTTTGCCCTTGACTTGGGTCTTAGATCATAAGAAGACTTTTTGAGAGAGTTTTGGAAGTGTTTAGGTCCAAAAATGGTGAAATAGTGATTGAGGGTCGAATTGGGTCTTTTTATAGTAGTCTAGAAAATTTTGGACCGACATCATTTGCGGCGAGGTCTGTGGTGTCGCAGACACTTTCTGAGAGCCGCACGTCATGTCACAAACCTTGATTGATCATCAAAATTCTCTATCACCATCTACTGCACCATCTACGTCTCTCAGACATGGTCTGCGGCTCGCAAGTTGTGCTCTGATAGCTACATATTGCGCCATAATGTGACACTTTGTCGAACTTTCGCTGAAACTTAACTCCGATGATCCAAAAAGTCTTAGACCTTCCCGAAGCTTACTAAACATAGTTTGACTCTGTTATATACCCAAGATGGACATGTCTATCCTTATAACCTCAAAAAATTAGTCTCGCTTCCCAAGACTAGGACAACTAGTACTAAACTCAACGTATAAAAATGCGAGTGATGCATCCCGTATGGGTTTGAGTGTTGTGTTAATGCAGGAGGGTAGAGTTATAGCCTATGCTTCCCATCCATGAGAAGAATTACCGTACCCATTATTTGGAGTTGTTGGCCGTGGTCCTCGCTTTGAATATTTTGAGGGATTACTTGTATGGTGTCCATTGTGAGGTTCTCACCATTCACCATAGCCTTTAACATGTGCTTACCAAGAGAGATCTTAATTCCAGACAGCACCGATGGATGGAGCTGCTGAAGGACTATGAAATCTCCATTCTTTATCATCTAGGGAAAGACAATGTTGTTGCTGATGCTTTGAGTCGCAAGGCAGTAAGTATGAGGAGTTTAGCTCGTTTGATCGTTTCCAAGCATCTGTTGGCCATGGAGGTTCAGACTCTGGCCAATAGTCTCGTTCGCCTTGATATTTCAGCCCCAGGCAAAGTTTTACCTTGTGTAGAGGCGAGATCATCCTTATTAGATTGGATCAGGACTCATCAGTTTGAGGATGCTCAGTTGAGCAAGATTCAAGATAGGGTTTTGAGAGGTGAGACCACGAAGGCTATGATTTATTCTGAGGGTACTTTGAGGATTAAGGGGTGCACGTGCGCGTTCATCGTGTTAGTGACTTGATTTATTTGATTTTGACTGAGGCCCATAGCTCTTGATATTCCATTCATCCGGGGGCGATTAAGATGTATCGTGATTTGAGGCAGCACTATTGGTGACATCGGATGAAGTGAGATATAGCCAATTTCGTGGCTAAGTATGGTAATTGTCAGCAAGTTAAGTATAAGCAGCAGCGACCCGGTTGTATACTTCAGAGAATGCCCATTCCCGAGTAGAAATGGGAGAGGATTGCCATGGATTTTGTTGTGGGTCTCCCAAAGACCTTGGGTAAGTTTGACTCGATTTGGGTGTTAGTTGATCAGTTGACAAAGTTCGCTCATTTCATTACAGTTCAGATTTCTTATACCGCGGAGATGTTATACAAGTTGTACATTCGTGATATTATGATATTGCATGGGGTTCCTATTTCTATAATATCTGATCGGGGTACTATCTTCACTTTCCATTTCTGGAAAGCTTTTCATGAGGAGTTGGGTACCCGATTGGATCTTAGTACATCTTTCCACTCCCAGACCGATGGGCAGTCCGAGCGGACCATTCAGGTGCTTGAGGATATATTGAGTGCTTGCGTTATTGATTTTAGTGGTCATTGGGATCAGCACTTGCCATTAGCAGAGTTTTCATACAACAACAGTTGTCACTCGAGTATCGACATGGCGCCTTTTGAGGCCTTTTATAGTAAGATATGTAGGACTCCGGTTGGCTAGTTTGATGCATTTGAGGTTCAACCTTGCGGTACAGAGTTTTTGAGAGTTAGGGTTATTCAGGCCAAGCTTTTGGCAGCTCAGAGTCGACAGAAGATGTATGCGGACCGGAAGGTCCGAGATTTAGTATTTGCTGTTGGTAACCAGGTTTTATTGAAAGTTAAATCCGAGGTATATTGGGCTATTTGGGTTCTTGACCATGTGGGCGATGTTGCTTATGAGTTAGCCTTGCCGTCAGGCTTAGCGGGAGTTCATCCAGTTTTCTATGTGTCTATTCTAAAGAAGTACCATGCCGATGGTACTTATATTGTCAGTTGGGATTCGATATTTCTTGATGAGAATTTGACCTATAAGGAGAATCCTATTGCAATTTTAGATAGCCAGGTTCGAAAGTTAAGGTCCAAGGAGATTGCTTCTGTGAAGGTGCAATGGAAACATCATCCTGTTGAGGAGGCCACTTGGGAGACTAAGTTTGATATGCGTAGCTGATATCCTTAGTTGTTTGTTAATTCAGGTACTTCTAAGTTCCTTTTCCTTCGTCGCTCGAGGACGAGTGACAGTTTAATTGGTATCTGATGCAACGACCCTCTTGGTCGTTGTAGTCATTTAAGGACTTTCTGACCTTTCACCGAGCTTGTTAGCTCACTTTTGACCCGAGGGGACCGTTGACACGCTTCTCGAGGCATTCGGGATTGATTTGGGTGACTTTTTGGGAAATTTGGCTTTATGAGAAAAAGAGTTGACTCAAAGTTGACTTTTTGTTAAACGGACCATTTTCAAAGACCCTTCAATTCCGAGAGGTCCAGACGGTCATTTAGAATTTGCGTTCATATCTGGTTTGGTTCCTAATGCCCCTGGGTGCATTTTGGGACTTGGATTGGGAAGTTGGAATTGAGGTATCGGGGGTTGACTCGATCAACGAGACGTCTATTGGAAATTCCAAGGCCGCGAGTGCGTTCATAGTGTGTTTTTATGTGTGTCTATGTATTTGATATGTAAGCAGATGGCCTCGGGAGCTAATCGGAAATTCGAGTTGAGTTTTGAAAACTTGGGGACATTTCTGGTGCCTGGTGCCTGCTTTGGTGGCGCCAGCACTGCGGCAGCGATACCGCTATGTTCAATTTTGGCTTGACCACCAAAGCGGTGACGCTGAAGAGGCCTGATGGTCGCAGGAGCGGGTGCCAGGGCAATTAAGTCATTAAATGAAGTGTTAAATGCCCTAAGTCCCCCATTTATTACTATTTCAAAATCTGAGCTATTGGGAGCAATTTTAGGATATTCTTGGTGGTAAGTTCTTCTAATTCCTTTACTCTTCCATTGTCCTTAATCATCTAGAATTCCTATATCTTGATAGTTCATTAAGTTATTGAAGACTAAAGTGGTTCAATGAGTTATTCTTTCTAGGCTTCGAAATCAGGATTTGTTGGTTGGGTTAGCTTCTTTAAGCATTGAATTGATGAATAGAATCTTTTATTTCATTATTCTTCCTAATTTGTGGCTAAATTTATGGAATTGGAAGTTGGGATTTATATCCAAATTTTGGGGTTTTGCCTAGAATCCGAAATTGAGTGAATTGTTGATTATTTTAGCTTGCTATTGATAGGAATTGATCACCTAGAGCATTAATTTCATGTTGGAACCCTTAGGTTCCTAATTTCACCCTTCTAATTCATAAAACCCATTCCATAGGTTGGGGAAATTGGGTCTTGAATAAAAGAAAGTTTCCTCTGATGTTCTTCTTGATTCTAATTTCTTGATTCAAATATGCCTAAACTTTCTTTATCTCGAGGCTCAGAGGAAAGGGAAGCCTAAGGAATGATTGTTGGTGATATTGATGTTCGGCCCTCCAAGTAGGTTACGGTTAACCCTATGGTGAGACTTCGTTTAGCAAAGCATATATTTAGATGCTATTATTGGAGAAAGCATTTAAACATTCGGGTATGAAGTTGGGTTGGATATTTCTTAGGTTGGGCCCTGTTTGTGATCGACGTTAGCCACCCCGTTGTGTTGTGACTTAACTTGTTCTATTGTTATTGGCTTGATGGCATGTGGAAATAGTAGATATTGGAAACTATTTATATATCTTAACCATGATATTATAGTATCTTACTTGTTAGCGTTTGATACGAGGATAGTGTTCTATTATGGCTTATTGTATAGCCTTTTCATGATATTGTTGGTGTGCCTATATATGGTACTTGTGATATTGATTTGATTATTGATATTGAACTCATATATTGCACGCATTCTCATGCTTTATTATATACTGTTGATATATTGATGATACTTAAGGAAATACAGTGATGAGAGTGACGTGAGGACCAATATCCGATAGTTGTCCCAGAATCGAGGTTGGGCTTAACGATTGCCGAGGTTGTTGCCAGAATTGTGAGGTAGTGTTTGCCAAGGTTGTTGAAGGAACCGTGAGGTACATGGACTTCACGGGTCCCCCATAGGTTGTGCTACCGAGATGTGATGTTCCATCATCGGAGTACATGCGTACACAACATATGCATTTGCATTGCATTGTAATATGGCTTCGATTGTGATGTACATGTGATATACGGTTTCTGACTGAGTATTTGAGACTTGGCACAATTGGGTTTAGATGCTAAACATAGGTGATGACGTGTACTTGAATTCTAGCTTGTTACACCCCGTACTTTCAGAGAAGCACTTATTAAATTTGAGCGTAAGTATGTCGAGCTATGGCTAAGTAAAACAACTTTGGATTATGAGGAACGAAACATTATTAAGTATATTGTATGAGTAAAGGATGAATTACGATCCCGTAAGTCGTAACCGGGAAGGACAACCTTGGAACCAAAGGACATGATTATTATCAAGTATGATTAATGATAAATATCATGTATGGAGAGTTTCGGAAGATTCCGGGACCAAGCAAATCGAAGAAAGTAAGTTTGTCGAAAATTTGGAAAAAAATTGGCAGAATTTTGGATCGAATTTTGGGTCAAATTTGGAGGGGTATATCTCTGGGTATATTAGGAGTTTTAAGGTTTTCAAAATCCTAAAATGAAGTTCGTCGAGTCTAGTTTTCAACGCAACAAACCATTCGTCAATGCGATGTCGGACCAGGGAGTTATGGGCATTTTAAAACAGACAGTCAGAGGAATCTGAACCTGGGAGGAAAATCCGGAAAGTTCACTTAAAAAGGACCAACAATTTCGGCCCAATGGAGCCTAAACCGACTCATACACCTATAAATACCCCTCTAACTCATCATTTTTCACCATTTTCCTCCTCCCCACACTTTCAAAGAGTTCTTGAGGGTTCCATAACCTTCCACCATCTTCCATAATCTTCTATAACCTTCCATAATCCTCCATAACCTTCCATAATCTCCCATAATCTTCTATAACTTTTCCATATCATCAAGAGAGAAGATCAACATCAAAATCCCAAGGATAATCCATGGAAGGTAATTGTTCTTGTTTCTCTTCAAGGTGGTGATGAACTTAATCTTGAAAAGAGTTGAATAAAGTGAAGTTCTTCTACTATAAGGTATGTTCTTCCTATTATTTACATGATTGAGATGTTGTAAAGATTTAGCAAGTCTTAAAGAGGAAAGAATCATAAGAGGAAAAAATCATAAAGTGTTGAATTGAAGTTGATGGCCCTGAGGTGAGTTTGAAAGAGAATTTTGGTTTAATTTGAGATTAAATTGAATATAATTCTTTCATTATGGTATTGTTGGTATTGTTATAGTTGGTTGAGAAATAGGGAGAAACATCGTGTGAGAGGTTTTATGGAATATATTGGTATTGATAATATTTTATTTGATGTTGGTATTATTGTTGTTGTTGTTGGTTGCTGGATTGTGATTTCAAGCTAGACATATAAATAGGGGAGATGCTGCCCGAATTTCGGCAGATTTTAAATGGATTTTAATTAAAGGCTTGAGACAGTGTATGATGGTGGGCCTAACAATAGTATGAATGGTCTTATATGTAGATTACGAGACTACGAACGATCATAACTAGATTGCAAGACAGGAGGTAGGTTGGAAAGTCGGAAAGTAAGCTTCCAGGCATGTTAAGGCTAAACCTTTCTTTCTTAAGGCATGATTCCTTTGTTGTGAGCCTATATATGACATCTTCAATAAACTAATTTCTAAAAGTACCATAGCTTACAGTTTCCGATGTTCTTGTGATATCCTTGAGCTTGTTTCATGGCTATTGATGTTATTCATTGATGTTGATCTCATCTTATGATTTTGTTCCTTCAAGGTGAGACGTGTTCATGATGGCGGTTCCATAATAATAATCCAATGAGTTTTGGAACAGGTTCTGAAGGAATGTTTTATAGGGCATGAATAGAGTGTTAGCGGAGGATCTCTAAGGAGATATTTAATGTTTGAAGAGAGGTTCATGTTTTGTCTTAGGATTTGGTTATAGTCTAGTCAAGTGGGAATAAGTACTAATGGCCTGAGCTATGCTTATAAGTAGACCCTCCGGGTTAAGTGATGACCACGGGAAATGTATAGAGATTACTTGTAGAAGTTTAGTTGTGATGTTGATTATAATTACCATTGGTCTACGACCAGTCGGGCAGATGTTACCACCGTGCTACGGCCGGTTGGGCAAATATGTGATTACCACCATTCTACGGTTGGTCGGGCAGTTACCACTGATCAGTCAGGCAGTTGGGCTCTACCGTCGGGCGATAATCGGACGGGCAGTTACCATCGTGCTACGGCCGGTCGGGCAGTTACCACTGATCAGTTGGGCAGTTGTCCTCTAACATCGGGCGATAATTGGACGGGCAGTTACCACCGTGCTACGGCCGGTTGGGCAGTTACCACTGATCAATTGGGCAGTTAGCACTTGTGTCACGACCCAACTAGGGCCGCGACAGGTACCCGATACTATCATACCGAGCACCTCTTATCTATCGTTTTACCTTTACTACTGAGTGGGCCATATGAACTATACCGTTATTTCTTTACTTAACACTATCATTACTAGCATAATTATAAATAAGTGATAATAAACTTTGTTAACATATTACACAACCACAAGGACGAATAAGGGTGCAAAACATCTAACTGTACATATCTGTCTACGAGCCTCTAAACAAAATACATATAGTAACAAGGAGGGCCGGGTGCTGCCGTGCCCGAATATGTACACAAAAGTAGTACCAATGAACTGAAGCTCCGGAACAACTGGAGCGCTCTCAATGTGCCGCAGGTGGAGCTCCTCGGAACCGAACTCGTCTACCTGCTTACCTGCGTGGCATGAAACGCAACGTCCATAAGAAGGGACGTCAGTACGAGTAATGTACCGAGTATGTAAGGCATGAAAAGCAGCATAATAAGGAACATAAAGTATGAATAACAATGTCATGGGATCATAGAGCATATAGTGAAATAAGAGAGTAACATGTACATATGAATGCCCTTTTGGCCGGATGCCATGCATACTTATCTTTCCTTTGAAAACATTTCTTTTCATATACATAGAAAATAGAACATGTCATAGCGCCGAACAACGCCGGCTCGCCCACATATGTCCTGCGTCCGGGCATCCCGCGTCCGGGATGATAAATCACGCCAGCTGACCAGGTGGCAATGCGTCTATAGCGCAACATATCTCCCTTTCCCCATATCCCCCATATACATATACGTATGTCATATACATACATCATATAGTCAGCATGCATGGGAGCCCAAAGAAAATCATGTATCCATCGGAGTGACATAAGGTCGGTAACCTCCGATTACATTATGGGATAACCATGGCCGCTTTGTCTCGCTTTGAAGGAACGATTACCATAAGATGAGATTAGCAACGAATAACAGTGTTAAGAGGACATAGAATAAGATCATAACCATGTTTTGAGTTAATCCGAGTTAGTATGAAAAAGTTATGGACGTTTGAAGTACAGAACTTTCTACGAACTTTTCAGAAGCCATTTTTGGAAAATCAAGCAATGATCACATCAAGTACCTTTCAAACATGAAACCATTCTTATCATAGCCATCATAGAAATATTCTCGTCCTCGACATCATCAATATCGTTGTAAAACATATCCATCGTTTTTTTTTTTGTCATAAAAGCTTACAATACCATAGACCTTTGTTTTGGAAAAAGACAAACATTTTTGGAAAACATTGACGGGTTATCGGAAAGGAATCATACCTTAAAATCATAAACATCTATCTTTTGAAAACAAGGAGAATATGGAAACAATTATGAAATCATAACATCGGGATCATGCCTTTGAAAGAAAGCGACGAGCCTTAACATACCTTGTCCGCTTCCCTAGTCAATGCAACTTAACTCTTGGCCTTCCCAAAATCTATAACAATGTTAATGAATACAAACATTAGCTGTGGGTATCCAAGAATCTCATCCTAAACTAACACTTTGTCTACCGGAATTTCGGCAGCATTTCCCCTGTAAATACACCATCCCCGAGAATCTAACTCGGCCAATTTTATCAACAACAATCCAAGAATTCAACTCGGCCAAACTATCAACGACAATACCAGCAATCACATTAACAACTTTAACAATTTATCCAAAATACATTCTAGCATTAGCAATCCTTGCCACACAATTCATCGGCAAACCATTTACATTCAAGTCAATCACATATAATCAAGCCAATACCAATAATACCATATTCAAGTATTAATCCGAAATCATTCCAACATGGTTCAAAAATTCTTCAAATAGTTCACATATCATCCCAAGCAACCCAATCGACATACTACTACCCCCGAGACTTTCCAACTTCAATAAGAACAATAACAACCTAATTCCTTCTTCCAAATTCAATCACAACAATCCAACAATGTACACGCTAACAACATTATCTTCCATAAATACAAGAAGACTATTTTCAATTCACACTAATTTCTAAAACAACTCTCCAACCATCACAACCCCACTAGAATCATCCAACTTTCATTATCAACATAACATCCACAACAACAACAACCAAACACTAGATAAAATAATTAAATCATTATTCCTACACACACATACATGCACGGCCACAACAAGTGTCCATATTTCCATGAATTTCATCCACTTTCACATACTACAGCATACATAATTATCCATAACATATAAGAAAAAGATCAAGTCTTACCTTTTTCCTTGATTCTTCACTTGGCTAGAATTTGCAACTTGTATGAATATATGTTTTTCTTGCTCCAATAATCACTTCACTTTGCTAAGGACCCTTCAATTAGTTATTTGGCTAGAAGAGAATAATTTTTGATGAAATTTTTTCCAAGGTTCTTACTTTGTTGGGGTATGGCCGAATGGCCCCTTATCTTTTCTCACTCTCTTTTGTTCTTCAAAGTTCTTGAAATTTCTAGGGGAAATTATTGAATAAGATGACTAATAAGTCACCTTTGGACTTATTAATTTTGTCCCCATATGGGCTTGGCCCATCTACATGGACGACCACCTTGGCCCAATTGGTCAAGCCCATTTTTTTTTGTTTTGTTTTTGCACTTCATGATATTTTTTTTTTCCAAATTCCAAATTTACCCTTCGCCTTCCTCCATATTTCCTCGAGCCATATTGCCGAGACTGATTTGTATATGTTTTTGTGAAAAGAGGGTATGTCGGGGGCCCTGTCCCGACTTGTGTACTTCAGTCATGTTTATAGAGGGTTTGCAGACAGATTCCTGTCTACAGCTCAGTTATGTTTTGTTAGTGAATATATGGATGTCACAGGCCCATTGTATATATACGTATGCATGATATTATCTTCGTAGTTGGCCTTCTTGGCCTTATTTTGCCGTTTGAGACATAGAGGATGCGAGCTATCAGTTGGTTCGCTCGATTTTCGTAAGATGTCGGGTGCCAATCATGCTTCACCAAGGTTCGGGTGTGACATAGCTCATGTTTGACTTATATCTTGTTGAGTTACCTGCTTATCTTACTTTATTGACTTGATATGTTTTATCTAAGCTTAGTCGGGCTATGATACCTACCAGTACTTATTGTTTGTACTGACCTGTACTTGCTGCATTCTTTTACGAATGCAGAGTTTCAGGTAGGATCGACCTCTGCTTCTTGTGGTTGACGGTGGTACAAGAGTTGCTGCGTAGATTCTTACAGGGTGAGCACGGGGACATCCGTCGCCTTGGAGATTCTTCCTTTATTTTAAGTCTTATTTGCTATTCCGAGACATATTCAGACTATTGATGTATTATATATATTCCAGACTCGTAGATTCTAGTTAGTTGCTCTTTTATGACTAGACAGATTTTTAGGGTGGTTTGATGTATTCGCATATTCTATCTATTATTATGTCAGACTTACGTATTTTTTATCTCTTCTGCTTACTTGTCATTATTTCTTGTATTTGAGATTGTTGGAATAAGAGTTCGCCTACCGAGGCGAAAAAGATAGGTGTCCCCATGACTTAGCTAATTTTGGCCGTGACAAGTTGATATCAGAGGCCTAGGTTGCCTGATTTATAATACAAGAGCGTGTCTAGTAGAGTCTCGTGGATCGGTACGATAAGCTCCGTACTTATCTACGAGAGGCTATAGGACATTTAGAAAATTTCACTTTCTTTCTTCTTTCGTGCTACTTTATTCTAATTGGTATCTGAAATAATCAAATTGGTATCTGACTCTTATATCTTCTCTCTCAGATGGTGAGGACTCGAACTACGATAGCCTGAGACCAGGTGTCAGAGCCCGCAACTACGGCTAGCATCAGAGGGCGAGCGATAGCCAGAGGGCATGGTAGAGCTAGAGGCCACGGGGTTTCCCCAGCCAGGGGCAGGGCTCCTGCGGTAGGACAGCGGCGCGAGAGATCTCCGTCTCCAGAGCTTGAGGGTCAGCAGGTTCGAGACCAAGCTGCCGAGGATGATGTGGTGTCAACACGAACAAAGCTCGAAATCACTTCAGAGCAGACTATGCAGGATACTATGGCTCGTGTATTACTCCATCTATATGCCCAGCAGGTTGCCGCTAGTGTTACTACTTCGGGCGGAGGGTCGCAGACTAGAGCTGGGGTGCAGACTCTTGAGCATAGATCTATTCGAGTAGCACACCCCGTCACATCTATGGCTTCTCGGATTGATGCGGGGCCAGCCCCGAGGGATGATCTTAGACCTGTGGCGGGCCTTGTTATAACCTTGACTGATAAGTAGTTGGGAGTTTTAGGAAGTTGAAGCTGCTGAGGTTCTCGAGTACTTCTGGAGAGGACACTTATGATTTCATCTTACATATGCTTGAGTTGTTACATAGGATGAGGATTGTAGAGTCCCATGGAGTTAACTATGTGTCCTATCAGTTTTGCGGAGACGCGAAGACTTGGTGGAGGTATTTTTTTGCTTGCAGACTTGAAGGTTCTCTTTCTCTGGCTTGGACTCAGCTCTACCGGGCTTTCCCTGAGAAGTATGTGCCTTAGGCCTTGATAGAGGCGCGTAGGGATGAGTTTCTACATCTTTAGTCGAGGGGATTGTTTGTGGGGGCCTATGTGACTCGCTATCTGAATCTGGCTCGTTATTCAGCTCCTTTGATTCCTACTGAACCTAACAGGATTAGGCGTTCTATTGGTCGGCTGGTTAGTTCTTTTCAAATTCCTAGCCTTCAAATGGGGGCTATGGGGGCTTCCTTCCAGTCCATCGTTAAGCATGCTTCTTTAGTCGAGGCGGCTAAGGCCCGTGCATTTCATGGGGGTAGTGAGAAGAGGCAATGACAGATTTGGAGTTATAATGGTTCTAGCTCGAGGGGCACTGGTCAGTCTTCTAGGCCATGTTTGCCGTATTACGGCCGCCCTGTACATTCAGCTTTGCAGGCTTCCTCCAGTGAGCCAGCCAGGCAGAGAGCTTCTGAGAGCTTATTTTCTTGACCAGCAGACAGGGTTGTTCCAGCCATGTCCTCAGCTTCAGCTAGGGCTGTTCACGGTTTTGGTTAAAACCAAAACCAAATCGAAAATTTAACCAAACCGAATAAAAAATCCCATATTTGGTTTGGTTTGGTTTGATTTGGTTTTAAATTTTAAAAACCGATAATATTTAGTTTGGTTTGGTTTGATTTGGTTTTAAATTTTAAAAACCGATAATATTTGGTTTGGTTATGGTTCTATTAAAAAATAACCGAACCAAACCGATAAATTATATACATAAATTTTATAATTATTTATATGTATAATATTAGTTTTTCAAAAATAATTATAAATATTTTATACCTTTTAATCATTAATTTGATTTTTGGTCTACTTATTTCACCTTATTGTTTAAGAAGAAAAGAACAACTCTGTAGTCGAGACCCTAGCCTTGGGGATAGGGTGTGAAGTTTGGGATCATTACACAAAGTTTTTTTAATAAAATGGGAGAATTGAGGGCAAAATGCAAGTACTGCCCCAAAGTTTGGGATCATTACACAAAATTTTTTTATTTTATATATTTTAATTTTAATTTTAGGTAGTCTTTATGTTAAATTTATAATATGTATGTTTGTAGCAACAACTAAAAGCTCATACACTCTACTTTATTTCCAGGTATGTGTATTAAGATGACAAAAATGGTGCGGCCACTACTAAGTTAGTTTTTAGCTGTAATAGTTTAGCAACTTTGGATCACTTGAGTACTACACTATCACTAATAGTGAAAATGTTTCTATGATGTATGTTCCACCTTAAACTATAAATAAAAGTTATCGTTTGAACCCAAAAAAGACGTCTTTTTCGACTTTTTAATGTTTTACTGATAAGTCTCATGACTGCTAGTCATAAACAGAAAAACTGAACCAAACCGAACCAAACTGACAATAACCAAACCGGTGGTTATTATTTTATTTGGTTTGGTTATGGTTTTAGACATTTAAAAACCGACTAAAATTGGTTTGTTTATGGTTTTAATCAATAACCAACCCAAACCGAACCATGAACACCCCTAGCTTCAGCCTATCAGTCTCGTCCCTCAAGGGGCGGTTTTGTGTGTGGAGAGTTTGGCCATATTGCTAGGAGGTGTCCCCGATCCAATTAGGATCATCAGTCCCAGAGGACTCTGGCATCGTCAGGTAGTCGAGGAGGTACTTCTCAGAGGGGTGGTGCTCAGTCAGGCTGTGGCAGTTCTCAGGTTTCTAAAGGTGGATCCCAGGTTGGTAGAGGTGGGTCCCAGAGTTTGAGAGGGGCATCTTAGTCTAGACGTAGTGGAGCTCAATGTTACTTATTTTAGGGTTGTCCCGAGGCAGGGGCCTCGGATGTTGTTATTTCAGGTACCATTTCTGTCCGACATGGAGCAACATCTATGTTATTTGATCGTGGATCCACTTATTCGTATGTGTCTGTATATCATGCCGTTGATTGGGATTTTCCTTGTGATAGCATAGCTATACCTATTTATATGTCTACTCCGGTCGGAGATTCTATTGTGGTTGATCAAGTTTATCGATCGTGTTTGGTTACTTTTATGGGGTATGACACTTGGGCAGATTTGATGATTCTTGATATGGTGGACTTTGATATTATCTTGGGTGTGACCTGGCTTTCTCCTTTCATGCGATCTTGGACTGTCATGTTAAGACTGTCACTTTAGCCATGCTGAGCATTCCTAGACTTGAGTGGAGGGGTACTTCTAGCCCCGCTCCGAAGAAGATTATTTCCTTTCTTCAGGCGAAGAAATTAGTCAGCACGGGTGTTTATCTTATCTGGCTCATGTGCGTCACACTATCATTAAATATGCACCCCTTGAGTCCATTCCTATTAGGAGCGAGTTCGCGGAGGTATTCTCATCGAATCTGTCGGGTATGCCACCCGATCGCGATATTGACTTCTGTATTGACTTGAATCCAGGCACTCGCCCTATATCGGATGGCACCGGCCAAGTTAAGAGAGCTTAAGGAGCAATTGCAGGATTTATTGAGCAAGGGGTTCATTAGACCGAGTGTCTCCCCTTGGGGTTCTCCTGTGTTGTTTGTGCAGAAAAAAGGTAGATCTATGAGGATGTGTATTGATTATCGCCAGCTGAACAAGGTTACCATTCAGAACAAGTGTCCTATGCCTCGTATTGATGATTTATTTGACTAAGTTCCGGGCGCTTCAGTATTTTCGAAGATTGACTTGCGTTCAGGATCCCATCAGTTGAGGATCACGGCTAAGGATATTCCAAAGACAACCTTTTGGACTAGATATGGACATTATGAGTTTTTGGTCATGTCATTTGGGCTTACCAATGGCCCGACTGCATTCATGACTTTGATGAATGACATCTTTAGGCCATTCCTTGATTCTTTTGTGATTGTATTTATTGATGATATCTTGGTGTATTCCAAGAGTAGAGAGGAGCATGAGAGCCATCTTCGCATGGTACTTGTGTCACGACCCAAATTGCCGATCATTCGGGCACTTATCTTATTATCACTAGTAGGCGAACCGTCACCTGTTAACCCATTAATCACTCGCCAATTTCAACTTGTTAATCATTTATACTCTAACAATCAATAAATAGTCTGACCAAGTCATAAATAATAAATAATATAAGTACGGAAGTCTTAACTATTATACCCCCAAAATTTGAAAGTCATCGTACAAGGACTCTAACCAATAATGTCTAAAGAATGGAATATATGTCAAATAAAATAATAAATAATGTCTGGAATTTAAAGTAGACATTTGGAAAGAGATCTTCAGGTGGCATGGCATGGGTAGAAGCTCACCCTCAGATCTGATCGAGCAAACTAGCTTCAAGCTAGAGATGTAGTCTGGATGAAATCTTTGAAACACAATCTACACTAAAAAAGGGTGCGGCAAGGTAGTATAGTGCAAATACTATGTACCGGTAAGCATCATAGGCCAACTAAGATTAGTTCACATATATAACTATAAAATTAACAAGATAAATATATAGGCACTTAATACTCAAATCCAAGTCACATTATATCCCATATAGAGTCACCGCCTAAGATGAAGCTTCTAAACCACAAGTCTGTCAAGTCTCAATAATCTCACCTGATAATCTCATGTCCAATTTCCGTCTTTAGGTAGAGTAATCCACAATTTAACTAAGGCAATGGTTATATTTATTTCACAATAGGCATTCCACATCCATATCAAATCATAACCAAATGATCATATAATAATGCAGAATAAAATGTAATGATGTGCAATGCGAAATATGATGATGTGCAATGCGAAATATGATGATGTGCAATGCAATGCAATGTAATACAATGCACTGGCCAAATGCCTCGCTCCTCAGTCACTCATCACTTGTGTATATACATTCTCATTGGTGTCTTTGCCCAATAGCTATGACCTGCAGGGGACATATGGTGTCCATATATCACTCGCTCCGGAATTGACCTCGGATCACGAGACTATAATCTAGGTCACATCCTTACCTCCAGTCACCGTGACGAGTACCCGATACTTGTACCGAGCACTCCTTATCTATCATATTACCTTTACCTCTTAGCAAGCCGTGTAAACAGTGCCATATTTTTTTTTTTTCTGAACCTTAACATTAGCAGCGTCACCGTAAACATAAGTAGTAAGATTTCCGCTATCGCGTTATACCGGGACGCGAACAATTCAAAATACAATACATCTAACTGTACATAGCTGACTGTTCATATCTGTCTACGAGCCTCTAGACATAGTACACTTATACATAGAAAGAGCCGAGTACTGTCGTGCCCGAATATACATGCACAAAATAGTACCGCTGGAGTGAGGCTCCGAAACAACTGGAGCGCTGTCAAGTACGGCTGGTAGAGCTTCTAAGGATCACGTCCACCTGTCTGCTGACCTGCGCGGCATGAAACGCAGCGTCCACAAGAAGGGACGTCAGTACGAATAGTGTACCAAGTATATAAGGCATGGAAAATAATACAAGCAGTAACATAGAGTGCGATTAATAATATCATGGAGTCATAGGACATATAACGAGGCAAGAAAGTAACCTGTACATAGGAAGGCCCCTTTTCAGGCCGGCTGTCATGTAGGCTTGTCTTTTCATCTTTGAAACGTTTCTTTTCATAGGCATAGGAATTAACATTTATATATTACTTATTCTCGTATACAGAAAACAATACATTTCAGTAACGGTATCTTTTGCTCACATTTACAGATGCCGCATACAATCGGCTCTCCCACGGTGTCCTTTATTCTCGTATACAGAAAACAGTACAATTCAGTAAACAGTATCTTTTACTCACATTTACAGACGCCGAATACATCGGCTCTCCCAACCCCCCTCCCCAACGGTGTCCCAACATATTATATCATACATATCATACATTATATATACAGACGCCGCGTACGGCTCTCCCATATCCCGCGTCCGGGCATCCCGCGTCCAGGATGGAATCCAGCTGAATCAGGTGGTGATATAACAGTGGCCCTTCCCCTTTCCCCATATACATATACATGTATATTTACTTCTCTCTTATACATATACATGTCCTATATACAATTACTTATCTTATATACATATACATATCCATACGCATATACCTGTATCATATAACCAGCATGCACGGGAGTCCAAGGAAAGTTACGCCCATCGGAGTGACATAAAGTCGGTAACCTCCGATTACATTATGGAGTACTTGTGATCGCTTTGTCTCACCTTGAAGGGACGAGTATTTTAAGGCGAGACTATCAACGGAGAATAGTATTACAGTAACCGTAGAATGAAATCGCGGGCATCATAGATAATAGTCATAAGCTTTGGAGTCTTAGAAAATAAAGTTAGAGCTAGGGAATATAAATACGATTCAAAAATAGTTTATCAATTTCATATTCACATTGAATCCTTAGCTTAAAAATCTTAGTCGTAGAATCGTTCCGGTCGTACTTATCATAGGTACATTCTCTTGTCTAACATTGTCATGATCATTATCATCATAGAAACATTCTCGTTAGAGTAGTCATAATACTTGTCATTTGGTAACGAGATCTGGATCAAAGGTCCCCTTTGGATTCACTTCAAGTAAGCCAGCCAAGGCTACAGGAAAATCCGAGAGTAACGGGCCCACCTCGGGCCGGATGGGGTAGCGTATACGATTTACATATGTTACGTGTCATAGCGTAACTTGTGAGGGTCTTAGGGTAATCGGGTCCCATTTATACAAGTTCTAAGGGTGTAGGAGGTTTTTCCAACAATTGGCACACTTTCTAGTTCAATTCTATTGAACAAAAAGGAGAAAACTTTAGGTGCGGGTTCCGGGGAATAGGGTTGTCCCCGAGGCTCGTGCCCGACTTATTACCCATAAGACATGCCATAGATAGAAGGGTGAAGCCTTACATACCTCTTTCCGTTCCTTTTGCTACTCCAAATTCACGTTGCAATCCCGTCAAAATCTGCAACTTGGTCATTTTTACCAAAACTCTCATTAGGACACTTAGAGTTAGAATCTTAAGGAAACACTTGGCTACCGAAATTATATATATATATAGTATCACAAGTTCAACAAGAAGATCATATTAACTTCTTCATTAATTTCACATCACTTTCCATCATGTATGAATGTATGAATGCATAAATGAGTGTATACAGGGTAAAACAATGCAAACAAAATAACGATGAAGGTACAAGTCACAAAGCCACAAGTCATATCAAGACTTAGATAAATCAGCTCAACCATGAAATGGATCATACCAACCATCTTAACCAACATAAGGGTCTATGTCTCTCTTTACTTCCCATCATAACAGGTACACCTCCCAACTAAGTCTTGCAGCACCAAAGTGCTCCATTTTCTTATATGTCATCATCAACACCAAGTCATAATCGAATATTAATATGTGTATGAATGAGAATGTATGCCATGCACAATATCGTTATCAATAGTAAATCATACTCAAGATTTCATCTGAGCATTATCATAAGTATATATCACAATCCAAGTCTAAACTCATTATCATTCCTTTCTCCGATGATATGTTTCACAATAAGAGAATTGAGTGCAACACGTATTACAACACAACAATTCAGGTGACAAGTCTAATCACAATAACAGGGCAACATGCCACCATCAACAACAATCAACCTAATAGAAATCCATCCCGAATCACCACAGTATGAATACAACTGCACCTCATATTTCCGTACATAAAGTAATGGTGACGATCCCACAAAATCAGAAGTCATACCAACCTAGCTAATATCCAGCCAAAATATGTCCAAAAACCTAATCATGCTTTATCCCGTCAATTCTACACCATGCATATTTTTCGCTAATCAAAGTCTAACTAAAGTAAGCCGTAACCTACCTAAAATGTCGAACAACAATCTCAAATCGTCAAACCTTAGCCTTACCTTCCTCTTTGGAGAGCCTCAAAGCGATTAACGTCTATCAAATAATTAATCTACATCAGAAAACAAGGCCAACAATACCCATATTGGTATACTTTCAGAAAAATACCCAAAATACACCTACAATGTTTCTCCGGGTTCATGAGGGTAAAACGGGAAACTTAGTGCACAATAATGTTTCCCATCATCTAGTTAACCTTAAATCTTAATAGCATGGAATTATATTCATCACAAGATATCCAAATTCATCTTTTCTATTTTTAGCCCTAGGGTTCTTAAACCATTAGTTCTTCACAATTAGTGTGTAGGATGAATATGAGATGATGATAATCAACAATAAATAATGAATATTAGGTTAGAATCTTACCTCAAAGTTCTTATGAATGCTTTTCCGTTGTTATCTCCCCAACCCTTCAACTATTGGAGGTTTTATCAATTCTTGGGTTCTAATCTTTCACCCACACTTAATTGAGCTTAAGATTCTCATGGGATTTGAAGAAGGAATGATAATTAATCACATAAGGATTTGCACTTACTTTCAAGGAGCCCTAGCCCCAGGAAAATAGCCTCCACTTTCTAGGGAAGTGTTTTTGGGGTTTTGTGGGCAAAGACTCAAAATTTACACTTAAAAACAGACTTTCCTACCTAGCAGGTGCACCCTTCGCTACAGCGGGTGCCCAATTTTCTACCATGATCAAGATTTCATTTTAGCCCCCGAAAGTCATCCGGAACCTCCCGAACACAAACCATATAAGCATTTTGATTGTACACTACGTTACGGACTCACCCATGACCTCAAAATTACCAAAAGAGATCACTTTAACCTGGTGTTGACCAAGTCAACCCCAATACTATGAAACTAAGCCTTCACTCGAGGCTGAAAATATCCTCGAATGCCTTGGGACCCAAACCAATGACTTCACTAAGTCATAGATTGTTCTAACGGGACTTGAGGCAAGGGTCAACAAGGTTAAATAGGTGAAAACAGTATAACGACCAAACGGGTCGTTACAACTTGGGTTGTTAAAGAAAAATAACTTGCTTTCTAAGTTTTTGAAGTGCGAGTTTTGGTTGGAGTATGTGGCATTTTGGGGCCACGTTGTGTCTAAGGATGGGATCTGGTTAATCTATATAATATTGAGGCTGTAAGGAGTTGGGTGAGGCCCAATACTGTGATCGAGATCCGTAGTTTTGTGGGTATGGCCAGCTACTACCGCCGATTTACGAAAGGTTTTGCTTTATCTTTGACTAGATTGACTAAGAAGGATGTTCCTTTCCAGTAGTCCGATGATTGTGAGGAGAGTTTTCAAAAGCTCAAGGCTTTTTTGACTTCATCCCTGATTTTAGCATTGCCCGTGGAGGGTAAGGATTTGGCAGTCTATTATGATGCATGCCGTGTGGGTTTGGGTATTGTGTTGATGTAGAAGGGTAGAGTTATAGCCTATGCTTCCCGTCAGTTGAAGATCCATGATAAGAATTACCCTACCTATGATTTGGAGTTGTTAGTTGTAGTCTTTACTTTAATGATTTAGAGGCATTGTTTGTATGGTGTCCATTGTGAGGTTTTCACTTATCACCTTAGCCTTCATCATGTGTTTACACAGAGAGATCTTAATTCTAGGCAGCGCCGATAGATGGAGCTCATGAAGGACTATGAAATCTCCATTCTTTATCATCCAGGAAAAACCAATGTTGTTGCTGATGCCTTGAGTTGCAAGGCAGTGAGTATGAGGAGTTTAGCTCGTTTGATTATTTCTGAGTGTCCGTTGGCCATGGAGGTTTAGACTCTGGCCAACAGTCTCGTTCGTCTTGATATTTCAGCCGCAGGCAGAGTTTTGTCTTGTGTAGAGGGGAGACCATCCTTATTAGATCAGATCAGGACTCATTAGTTTGAGGACGCTTAGTTGAGCAAGATTCGAGATAGTGTTCTAAGGGGTGAGACTAAGGAGGCCATGATTGATTCTGAGGGTACTTTGAGGATTAAGGGGCGCGTATGAGTTCCTCATGTTGGTGACTTGATTCATTTGATTTTAACTGAGGCCTATAGCTCTCGATATTCCATTCATCCGGGGGAGATTAAGATGTATCGTGATTTGAGGCAGCACTGTTGGTAGTATCGGATGAAGAGAGATATAGCCGATTTCATGGTTGGTAATTATCAACAAGTTAAGTATGATCCCCAGCGACCCGGTGGTGTCCTTCAGAGGATGCCTATTCCCGAGTGAAAGTGGGAGAGGATTGCCATGGATTTTGTTGTGGGTCCCCCAAAGACCCTGGGTAAGTTTGACTCAATTTGGGTGTTAGTTGATTGGTTGATAAAGTCTGCTCATTTCATTCCAGTTCAGATTTCTTATACCGTGGAGAAGTTAGCCAAGCTATACATTCGTGATATTATGAGATTGCATGGGGTTCCTAGTAATATCATATCCAATCTTGGTACTATCTTCACTTCCCATTTCTGGAAAGGTTTTTATGAGGAGTTGGGTACCCGATTAGCTCTTAGTATAACTTTCCACCCCAGACCGATGGAGAGTCTAAGCGGGCCATTCAGGTGCTCGAGGATATGTTGAGAGCTTGCGTTATTGATTTTGGTGATCATTGGCATCAAGACTTGCCATTAGCAGTGTTTGCATACAACAACAGTTATCACTCGAGTATCGATATGGCACCTCTTCAATTTTGTATGGTAGGATATGTAGGTCTTCGATTGGATGGTTTGATGTATTTGAGGTTCGACCTTAGGGTATGGATCTGTTGAGAGAGTCTTTTGAGAGAGTGAGGGTTAATCAGGCCAAGCTTTTAGCAGCTCGGAGTCGACAGAAGATGTATGCGGACCAGAATATATGAGATTTTGAGTTCACTGTTGGTGAGCAGGTTCTATTGAAGATCTCACCCATGAAGGGTGTTATGAGGTTTGGGAAGAGAGGAAAGTTGAGTTCGAGGTATATTGGGCCATTTGAGATTCTTGACTATGTGGGCAATGTTACTTATGAGTTAGCCTTGCCGCCAGGCTTGGCGGGAGTTCATCCAATTTCCATGTGTCTATGCTGAAGAAGTACCATGCCGATGGTAGTTATATTATTCGTTGGGTTTCGATATTGCTTGATGAGAATTTGACCTATGAGGAGGAGCCTATTGTGATTTTGGATAGGCAGGTTCGAAAGTTGAGATCCAAAGAGATTGCTTCAGTGAAGGTGCAATAGAAGCATCGTCCTGTTGAGGAGGTCATTTGGGAGACTGAGTTCGATATGTGTAGCTGATATCCTCAGTTGTTCGCTGATTCAGGTACTTCTCTGTTCCTTTTCCTTCGTCGCTCAAGGACGAGCGATGGTTTAATTAGTATCTGATGTGACGATCCTCTTGATCGTTATAATCTTTTCGGCACTTCCTAACCTTTCCACGAGCTTGTTAGTTCACTTTTTACCCGAAGGAATCGCTGACACGCTTCTCGAGGTGTCATTTAGAATTTACGTGCATATCTGGTTCGACTCACAATGCACTCGAGTGCATTTTGGGTCTTGGATTGGGAAGTTGGAATTGAGGTATCCGGGGTTGACTCGGTCAACGAGACCTCCGTTGGAAATTCTGAGGCCGCGAGTGCGTTCATAGTGCATTTTTATGTGAGTCTATGTATTTGGTGTGTGAGCAGATATCCTCGGCAACTAGTCGAAAATTTGGGTTGACTTGTGAAAACTTGGGGACTTTTCCGGTGTCTGGTGCCTACTTTTACAGCACCAACACTGCGGTAGCGGTACCGCCATAGCGGTCACCCTACCGCTGGAATGAACTATTCAATTTTGGCTTGATCGCTATAGCGGTCAAGGAACCGCTAAAGCAGTGACGCTGAAGTGGCCTGATGGTCACGGAAGCAGGTGTCGGGCAGTTAAGTCATTAAATGAACTGTTAAATGCCTAAGTCCCTCATTTATTACTATTCCGAAATTTGGGCTATTGGGAGCAATTCTAGGATATTCTTAGAGGAGATTCTTAGTGGTAAATTCTTCTAATCCCTTTACTATTCCATTATCCTTAATCATCTTAGAATTTCTTTATCTTGATAGTTCATTAAGTGATTGAAGATTAAAAGTGGGTTCAATGAGTTATTCTTTTAAGGCTTTTAAATCATGATTTGTTGGTTAGGTTGGGCCCTGTTGTGTGATTGGGGTTAGCCACCCCGTTATGTTGTGACTTATCTTGTTCTATTGTTGTTGACTTGATGCCACATGGAAATAGTAGATATTGGAAACTATTGATATATCTTGACCATGATATTGTAGTATCTTTTTCGTTAACGTTTGATACGAAGATTGTGTTCTATTATGGCTTATTATAAAACCTTTTCATGATATTGTTGGAGTGCCTATGTGTGGTACTTGTGATATTGATTTGATTATTGATATTGAACTCATACATTGCACACATTCTCATCCTTCATGATATATTGTAGATACATTGATGATTGTCACGACCCAACCTGCCATGACTGGCACTCACACTAACTCCTAGTGGGCAAACCAATACGCTTAACCATTTACTCATTCAAATTTCATTTTTACTTAGTCAGTTCATTCAATTCACAATAAATTAAACGTAAGATTAATAAAAAATAATCATGCCATAAAACAATACTGTAAATATGGAAGTCCTAACTATCACAACCCTAAAATCCGAAAGTCATCGTACAAGGACTCTAATCCAAACATGTCTAAGGAATCCATACTATCTGAAATAAATGAATATCAATGTCTGGAATGGAAATAGACATTGAATAAAGGAAGATCTTCGGGCGGCCTGGTATGAATAGAAGCTCACCCTCAATCTGTCAGCAAATAGCCTCAAGCTAAATATGAGGTCAAGTAGCAGTCTCTGGATCACAATCTGCACTCAAGAAAGCAGGAAGGTAGTATCACTACAAACACTAGGTACTGGTAGATATCATAGGCCGACTAAGATTAGTATTATGCATGGATCATAAAATCAACAAAATAGATAGACCAGTCAACAACACATAATCAGATTGCCAACACCAAGTAAATCAATTATATTAACAAATCAAGTCCACCGATGATATTAGCAATCGAATCAACGGAAGCAAGGAATGGAATAAACCTCACAACAACATTCTTAATACTCAGTCACAAGTCACTTGTGTACATACATGCTAATTGGTGTCTTTGCCTAATAGCTATGACCTGTAGGGGAACGATGGTATCCATGTACTCTTGCTCTGATATCTTACCTCGGATTACGAGCCTTTAACATAGGCCACATCCTCACCCCCTGTCAAATGTGCCCAAAATCTAGGTCACATCCTCACCCTCTTGTCACATCACCTTTAATGAACGATTATCAAGTAGTATATCATTTTCATCAAGAAGATCATATTAACTTTTCACCACAATTATCATCAAATTATAGATCACCACACATCGAGTAATGTCATTTAGCCCACATTATCACCCAATCAATAACATATAGGAATTCCAACCACACATTATGCCTGAAGACTAGACATGCTTTCTCATATCAATCTCATAACACATACAATCAACTAATCAAAGTCTAACTCAAGTAAGTCGTAACCTACCTCAACTACAGAGCTGGAACAATACGAATCACTCCGTTATAGCCTTTCCCTTCCGTAATTCCTCGGAACGCTCAAATTCTAGCAATTAAGATGCTAAATAAGTCACAATCACTCTAGTCAACAATATCAATTCAATGAACACCCTTTCACTTTTCCCCTTTCTAATGGGTGAAGGCTTTCTATGTATAATTCATCCAAGCATTGGCCTTAGCAACCATAAACTATCAATTCATAAGGTTATTCATTCAAGTTGTCTCTTACAAGCAATTTCTATGGTCAAGCTACCATCTTTATGAAACCCTAGGTCTTAATTTACTTAGTTCATGTCTATAATGGTTCAATTATTGATTAGAAAGTGACAACCCAAGTCTTTAGATGATAAGCACACAATAATATATTCATAACCCACCAATTATTAAAGGTGTATATATTCAGAACCCACAAACTATTAAAAGTGTATTAAGTTCTAGGATTACTAGTCTCAATTTACTATTGTAGACCCATTAGAATGATGATAATCTTAGAGATGAATGCGTAGTAAAGGGAGGAAGGGTTAAGACTTACCTCTAAAGAATATTCTTGCCCTAGCCTTAGAATTTCTCCCTAGGTGCTCCTTGGAAACTATGTTGGAGTTTTATGAATAAAGAATTCGGATTAAGTGTTTAAAAACATGGTTTACTGTCCCCGTCGACCGCTGCGGCGTTCGTTCTGCCGCTACAGTGGTCGCGCTATAGCAGGTAAGGGCCCGCAGTAGCAGACACCAACTTTTATCCACTTCCGCTATAGCGAGCACGGACCCACCATAGCGCAAGTGCTACTATAGTCCGGTGTCCTCCATAGCGGACACCCCATTTCCTTATATCCGCAACGGGGAGGATCACATCTCTACAATGGCCCCGCCGCAGCGGTACACCGTTCACTGCAGCGATGCCACTGAACCAGTGAGTTTGCTAATTTCACCAGTTTTTCACTCTACCACACAACATTTCATCCGTGGCCTGGGAATCCCCAACGGAGGTGTAATTTCCTACGTCACCCCCCAATGGACTCAACACAACCAAACAATAATCACAAACAAGTCAAGTTTTTAGTTCTTAGAATTCTACATTTGAGTTTCTATCAGCTCACTTTACTTTTGGAAGGGTTGTACTTGATAGGGTGATCCTAGACTTTCCATAATGACCGAAAAAGTCATTACAACAAATACCAATTAAAACACAGTTCATCCCCGAACGGACAAGGATAAAAAATCTAAGAAAAAGTACCTGTCTCGGCGTAAAGTTGAGGATACTTGCTATGCATATCCGATTTTTTTCCCAAGTGGCTTCTTCAACTGGGCGATTCTTCCACTGAACTTTCACGGAAGCTATTTCTTTTGACCTGAACTTGCGAACTTCTCTATCTAAGATAGCAATAGGCTCTTCCTCATAAGTCAAGTTCTTATCTAGTAAAATCGAATCCTAATGGATTATGTACGAACCATCGCCGTGATACTTCTTTAACATTGAAACATGAAATACCGAATGAACACTTGATAAGCCTGGAGGTAAAGCCAGCTCATAAGCTACCTCCCCCACACGCTTAAGAATCTCAAATGGCCCAATAAATCTTGTGCTAAGCTTGCCCCTCTTCCCAAACCTCATCACACCCTTCATGGGTGAAATTTTCAATAGAACTTGTTCTCCCTTCATAAACTCAAGATCTTGGCCTTTCAATCGGCATACTCCTTTTGCCTACTCTGTGCTTCCAAAAGCTTAGCTTGAATCACCTTCACCTTCTCTAATAACTCTCTCAGAAGGTCCGTACTCCAAGGTCTCACCTCAAACGCATCGAACCAACAATAGGAGACCTACACATCCTCCCATACAAAGCCTCAAATTGTTATATCCCGTATTTTATACATTCGGATATTTCAAGGTGGTCGTGGTAGGTTAAAGGCAAGACTATTTTCCAAAAATTATTTTAATATACAAGTTGTTTATTAGTATGGAAATATTGAGAAAGGGTAAGAGTAAAAAGGAAAATTCACAAAATGGCTTATGGTAATATTGCGGAAGGCTAGGGGCAAAATGGGAATTCCACAACATGTTCAAGAAAAATTCTTGAAGAAGGCCACTTGTCCGTGTGGCATGTATATATATATATATATAAATATGGAGAAGAGATGACAAAATAAAATAATTAGTCATCTTGATTTTTAATATTAAAGAAGTTTCAAGAAAGAGGACATGTGTCCACTTGGTAATGGAAGGAGATATATATATGTAGAGAGATGACCAAAACAACACCATTATTCATCTTTACAATTCAAGAAATTTCAAGAACAAAACATAGAGGCCATTCGGCCAAGGCAACCAAGCAAGAACCTTGAAAAAGATTTGATCAAAAAATATTTTCTTCTAGTATTCCAACTAATTTGAAGGCCCTAATAAACATGAGAGAGTTTTTGGAGCAAGCCAAGCATTCATTTGGGTGATTTATAAACTCTAGCCAAGTAAGAAGACAAGTGAAGGAAGGTAAGGTTCAATCTTCTTTTATATATGTTATGGATGATTTATGCATGTTGTTGTGAATAGAAGTGGATGAAATTCATGAAATATATATGTGTGGGAGTTGGCCGAATAGGAGCTATGATGAATTGATTTTATTTAGTAATTTTATTGTTGTAGTTGTGGATTCTATGATGTAAAATGAGGATTTAATGGTTGGAAATGAAGTTGTAATCGTTTGTGGATTACAGAAGAAGTTAATGTGACATTAGCATGGTTCCTTATAATTATAAGAATAGAGTTGCTAATGTGTAGGTTGTAAATATACTTCATGAATTTGGAAATGAGACATGTGTTTGGAAGATTGTAAGTTGGGTTGTTGTAATTGAATTTGAAAGAAGGAAGTGTGTTGTTATGGTTCTTGTTGCATTTGGAAGGTTTCGGGTGAAATGGCATATTGGCTAGATTGTTTTGAATATTGTATGACTTGCTTGAAGTATTCTTGAATTGTGTTTGTAAAGTCTTGGGCAAGTATTTGAATGAGTAAGCATTGATGTTGGCTTGACTATATGTGATGGAATTAAATATAAATGAAATGCCGTTGAATTGTGCGACAAGAGTTGTTAATGTTAGAATATATTTTGGATTGATTAGTAAAGTTGTTAGTATGATTGTTGGTATTGTTGTTGATAATGTGGCCGAGTTGAATTCTCGGATTGTTGTTGATAAATTGGCCGAGTTAGATTCTAGGGGATGATGTATTTACAGGGGAAATGCTGCCGAAATTTCGATAGAATATAAATGAATTCATTTGAAAGACTAAGACAAGTGTGTGTGACGATGAATGTAATGATTATGTAAATCTTCTTGAATGTAGACTAGCGATAACGAGCTTGGACAATTAAGCGTAGCTAATAGGACGTGGAGCAGGTATGTTAAGGCTCATCCCTTTCTTTCAAGGCATGATTCCGATGTGATGATTTCATAATTGCTTCCATATTTTCCTTGTTTTCAAAAGTTAGATGTTTATGAATTCCAAGGCACGATTCTCTTCCCAATAATTCGTAGATGTTTTTCCAAAGTGTCCGTATTCTACCAAAACAGAGGTTTATGATTTTGTAAGCTCTTATGACAATAACGATGGATATGTTTCACAATGACATTGATGATGTCAAGGATGAGAATATTTCTATGATGACTATGATAAGAATGATTTCATGTTTAAAGGTACTTGGTATGATTATTGCTTTTATTTTCCAAAAATAGCTTCTGAAACGTTCATAGAAGGTTTTGTGCTTCAAACGCTCATAACTTCCTCATACTAAATCGGATCGACCCGAAACTTGTTTCTGAGTCTTCAGGTGTCGGTTTATGTACGTTGTTATTCGTTGCTAGTCTCATCTTATAATAATTGTTCCTTCAAGGTGAGACAAAGCGACCATGGTTATTCCATAATGTAATCGGAGGTTACCGACCTTACGTCACTCCGATGGATATATGACTTTCTTTGGGCTCTCATGCATGCTGCTTATATGATATATGTATATGACACATGGCCACGATATATGTATATGTATATCCGGAATATGGGGAAAAGGGACATATGTGGCGCTATAGACGCATTACCACCTGGTCAGTTGGCGTAACTTATCATCCCGGACGCGGGACATATGTGGGGGAGCCGACGTTGTTCGGCGCTATGATATGTTCTATTTTCTATATGAAGAAGAAATGTTTTTCAAAGAAAGCTAAGCATGCATGGCATCCGCCCTAAGAGGCACTCAGATGTACAGGTTACTCTTTTATCTCATGATATGCCCTATATTTCTATTCTGTTATTGTTCATATTTATATCCCTTACTATGTTACTATTCATGCCTTACATACTCAGTACATTGCTCGTACTGACCCCCTTTCTTCGGGGGTTGCGTTTCATGTCGCGCAGGTACACCCAGATGAGTAGAAGCTATGATAGAAGACGTTCCAGCGGAGTTGGCAAGCTCCATTTGCCCTGGAGTGTTGCCGGGTCAGAGTACTATGCTATGATGTCTTGTTCGAAGTTAGAGACTTTGCAGAAAGAGTCGTGGGTGTAGTATGTCAGTCTTGAAAGCGGCTTCACCAGCCGATATGTCTTTATACTTTATGTTACAGACTCCACATGACCACAGATTTTGTTTGACTTGAGAACAACGAAAGAAAGATTCTGGAGGCTTAAATATGTTTTTCATTTCTTATTGATGTAAGAATCTAAAGAGATTAAGTATGTAATAAGAGTCAGCGGGTTCGCTCGGCTCCGAATATGGGGTCGGGTGCCCATCACACCCTAGTAAGGTTGGGGAGTGACACAAACGGAGCCATATCAATGCTCGAGTGGTAGCTATTTTTATATGCGAACTCTGTTAAAGGTAGGAACTAATACCAATGACCACCAAAATCCATCACACAAGCCCAAAGCATATCCTCGAGAACCTGAATAGTCTGCTCGGACTACTCACCAGTCTGAGGGTGGAAACTTGTGCTAAGGTCCAACCTAGTACCCAGTTCCAACTATAGATGCTTCTAAAATCGAAATGTAAACATCATGTCTCTATCGGATACGATAGAAATTGGAACCCCATGTAGTCTAACAACCTCATGGATGTAGATCTTGGCTAATTTCTCAGCGTTATAAGTTATCTAAACCGAAATAAAATGAACAGACTTAGTCAACCTGTCAGCAATAACCCATATAGAATCAAACTTCCCCAATGTCTTCGGAAGACCAACCAAGAAATCCACTGCTATTCTTTCCCACTTCCACTCAGGAATGGGCATCCTCTGAAGTATACCCCTAGGTTTTAGATGTTCATACTTCACCTGTTGGCAGTTCAAACATTGAGTAACATACTCCACTATGTCACGTTTCATCCTAGCCTACCAGTAATGTTGTCTCAGATCTTGATACATCTTAGTAGCTCCAAGATGAATGGAATACCTCAAACTGTGAGCCTCTACTAGAATAGTCTTGATCAAATCACCTCCATGTGGCACGCAAACTCTCCCCTTAATCTGTAACACCCCCTCTTCGTCGATCACAGACTCTTTGGCCTCACCACGCAACACCTCGTCATGAATTTTACATAACTTAGCATCCTCAAACTGTTTAGCCTTAACCTGCTCTATAAATGGTGACCTAGCCTCAACACAAGCCAACACTCTGCCGTACTAGACATATCCAGCCTCATAAAATTGTAAGCCAGAGTCTGAACCTCTCTAGCTAACGGACGCTCCGAAGAGATCAAACGAGCTAGACTTCCCATACTAACTGACTTTCTACTCAACGCGTCGGCCACCATATTCATCTTAACGGGATGATATAGAATGGTGATGTCATAATCCTTCAGCAACTCCATCCATCTCCGCTTTCTAGACTTGGGTTGGAAAGTTAGTTTTGAGGTATCAGGGGTTGACTCGGTCAATGATATCTCCGATGAGAATTCTGAGGTCACGACTGCATTGGTAGCACATTTTTATGTATATCTGAATATGTGGTTTGTGTCCGGTAGGTTCCGAGGGTCGATTTTAAGTTTGGGAAAACACACCAGAATTTTCTGGTGTCTAGTTACTACTTTGGCGCGGAAGTAGCAGCGCGCGCAAAAGTGGTGGCTGAACCGCTGAAGCAGAAAGAGAAAGCGCGCGTGAAAGCAGTGGCCGAACAGCTAAAGCAGTAGAGCGAAGTGCGTGCCTGTCCTCGAAAGCGGCCGATGGACCAGATTTTTATTTAAATGCCTTATGAAAACCCTTCTTCCTCCCATTCCTAAATTACATTTCCTTAGCATCTTGGAGGCGGTTTGAGGAGGGTTTGGTCAAATTTTTCATGAGGGTAAGTGCCCTAATCTTAATCTCTTTGATTTATCTTCCCTAAGTAAGAATTCATGGTAGAAATTCCCTAGAACTTGGAGAATAAGAGAGAGTTTTAGGGTTTCTTTCTTGAATAAGTTGTTAATTACAAAACTTGATTTGTTAGTGGATTAGGCTTGATTAAGAATGAAATTGATGATTAGAATCTATTATTGCATGATTCCTTCCTAATTAGTGGCTAATTTGTGAGAATTAAAGTTAGGGTTTATACCCAAATTTGAGGTTTTTCCTAGAATCCAAATTTAAGTAAATTGTTATTTCTTCTAGCTTGTAATTGATGGGAATTGATCACCTTGAGATTTAATTTCATGTTGAGACCTATAGATTCCTAATTTTACCTTTCTAGTTCATAAACCCCATTCCATAGATTGGGAATTTGGGTCTTGAATAGATGTAAGATTTGATTGATGTTCTTCTTGATTCTAATTACATATTTCGGATATGATTAGACTTCCATTATCACGAGGCTCAAAGGAAAGAAAAGACTAAGGTGTGATTGTTGGAGACTTTGCTGTTCGACCTTCCAGGTAGGTTACGGTTTACCTTATGGTGAGACTTCGATTAGCGAAGCATATATTTAGATGCTATTATTGGAGACTGCATGTAAACCTTCAGGTATAAAGTATGGTTGGATCTTTCCTTAGGTAGGGCCTTGTTGTATTATTTAGAGGCTAGCCACCCCATTGTGTTATGACTTATCTTGTTCTATTTATTGTTGGCTCGTTGCCACGTGGAGATAGTAGATATTGGTGACTAGTGATATATCTTGATGATGATATTATAGCACTTTACTTGTTGTTATTTTGAGATGAGGATTGTGATTCTATTGTGCCTTATTGTGTAGCCTTTTTATTAATATCGTTGGGGTGCCCGTGTGTGGTACTATTAGAGGTTGATTTGATTATTGATACTGCATTCATTCCTTGCACGCATTCTCATCCTTCATGATATACTATTGATACAGTGATGATATATAAGGAAACACTATTATGAGTTGGGCTCAGTTGGTGAGAGTGACGTGAGGACCGATGTCCAATGTTTATCCCCGAATCGAGATATGAGTACTTGTAGAGATTACCAAGGTCTTTGCCAGAATCGTGAGGGCACATGGACTTCGTGGGTCCCCCATGGGTTGTGCTACCGAGATGTGATGTTCCATCATCGAAGTATATGTGTACAGTGTATATGCATTGCATTCACACTTCATACATTATTGCATTGTATTGTATCATTTGGCTTCCTCTGATATTCCTGTGACTTGTTGTTATACCATTGTGATATACGGATTCAATGTTGATATACTGAGACTTGGTACATTTGGGCTTAGACCTGTGGTAGGTATTTTGATATACAGATTCAGCAATGACATACTAAGACTTGGGCCAATTGGGCATTATATGCGTGATATGTATTGTGATTGATGGATTCAGATTGGATATACTGAGACTTGGCATAGTTGGGTTTAGATTCTATAACACAGGTGATGACTTGTACTTGGTTATTGGCTCGCGTTGATTTTTACCCCGTTGATTTACCTGCTTATCATATTTTATTATCATGGTATATGTTAGCTCTTAGTCAGCCTATGATACCTACCAGTATATGTTGTTTGTACTGACCTACACTTGCTGCATTCTTTTATGAATGCAGAGTATCAGGTGCGATTGATGTCTACCCCTCGTGGCTGAGAGTTCGAGGCTGCTAGTTAGAGTTTGTTGGGGTGAGCATGTAGACGCTTCACTACCTGAAAGACTCTTATTCTATTATGTCTTACTTTACTATTCTGAGGCATTATTAAGACTATTGATGTATTATTATTACTTCCAGACATATAGAGTTTAGTTAGATGGTCTTGTATGACCAGACCAGATACTGGGGTGAGTTTTGATTTATTTCCGCACTTGTTATATATTCATATATCAGACTTACATTACTTTATTTTCTTTCGCTATTTATGTTGTGTTTGTGAATGTTGGGTTAAGGGTTCACCTACCGAGGTGGGATAGGTCAGTACCCGCACGACTTTGTGAAATTGGCTCGTGACAAGTTGGTATCAGAGCCCTAGGTTACTCGTTCTATAATTCAAGAGCGTGTCTAGTAGAGTCTTGTGGATCGGTACGATGAGCACCGTATTTATCTGGGAGAGGCTATAGGAAATTTAGGAAACCTTCGATTCTTTCATTCTCTCATGTGACTTCACTCAAATTGGTATCTTTGTCGATTCTAATTGGTATATAAACTTTCTTATCTCAATCACCCACGGAGGGTGGAAACTTGTCCTCAAATTCGTATGCAAATGGTCGATCTATGACGCGTTGTGGAATGGTACGAGATATGTTATCCTGATTCGGATGCGTGATCTAGTCCAGTCTTTAGTTATGGCCTGAGGATTCGATTGTGTGGAGTCGCGATTAGACTTTTTTACTGTGGGAGTTCATGAGAAATGGAAAGGATAGTTCAGAAGGTTACATGGTCTCTATGTTTCAGCATTGGGTTTCTCATAAGTGACAAAATGTATTGATGGATTGACAATAGTGGGTTGCTCGATGATATGATCGGTTTGGGAAAAACTTTAGCTTCGTCAAGGCTTCATGATGGTGTGTGTGACACTGGTGCACCAATGGTGGGTCGACGATCAGTAACAGTAGAGTATTAGACTTCGGTATGTGAGGACAAATGTAAGTTCGGTGATGACCATCGAATGTGGGCAAACGTATTGCGATCGCGTGTAATAAAGAAAAGAGGTTGACAATAAGGACATGAAGGAAGACTTTTGTGAAAAACGTGTAGCGAAGTGAGACTTCATAGAACATTTTAGACATGAGTACTTTTCATGATATTGGGAAGGAAAATATTAGTATCTGACATGGTTGTCAGGATAAGGTTGCGACCGGTGCTAAGGTTCATTCTTGTTATGGGATCGTTGGTGTTAATAGACTACTCTATTATGGAGAGAATGCTATGGGCACATCGTTGATCGATAAATTTGATTTGGTTGTAGTCTTCTAGGGACCTAGTAATCGATTGATAGAAATGACTTCAATTATGGGCGAGTGCGATAAGTTAATGATTTAAGGAGTTACTGGTTGTTTCACTTAGATTTAAGGAGAAATATGGATGTTGTTTTGTGGTTCATTTGGCTTAGATGGATGATTATTTTAGAGGCTCGAGTGGATTTGAGTGTTTGTTGGTTGATGGTGATAAAGAGATTTGAAATGAAATATGGGAAATGAAGGATTGTGATGAGGCTTCTTGCTATCAGGGGATTAAGGTTTGTTAGACTTGAGGTGAGGAAATATGGGTACTTGAGTCGTGTTTGGATTGCGGGAACATTTTATCACGACGTACAGTAAGAGATGTGACCGATGAGGTTGATTGGTGTCTTTGAGGTTAAGGGCAGAAAGGAAATTGTTGAACCAAGAGTTAGTGATGTGAGAGCTTGGCTGTGATTGGACAGTGTAGAATGGGTTTGAGTGTTTATGGATGAGTTGTATGTTTGGTTATGTCATAGACTGATAGAGGTCAGTGGTGGACTAAGGTTGGGGACCTTGTACTCATTATGAAAATTTGACTAGATCCCGCTACTAGTGGTGGTATTACATGGCTTATGTGATTGAATAAAAAGGATAGTCATCCGAGTGGTTAGAGGTGTTCAGATTCGATAAATAACGTAAAAGGTGATTCTCCGAGGGTTAGCAACTTTAAGGATTTTGAGTAAGGGGTTTAGTAAACAAGGATGCTTGAAATGGTAGATCAATGACGGGTTAACTTAATTAAGTTCGGGATAAAATTTCGGAGATTGAGTAAGACAATTCGGTCTAGGATGTTTCAGTGAAATGCATGAGGATATTAGTGAGACTGTTTGTGTGATATGCTGGATTTAGAGAGTTTTCAGTTTAGAGTTTAGTGAGTTGAGGGAAAACTATGATATACAGAGTGTTTGGCCTACTATTATCTCCAGGGGTGATTCAGCTAGTATGTGAGACTTATGGTTATGAGATAGACTATTGAGTGGGTTCGAGTAATGGTCAGACAGTGGCGATGTATGTGAACTGATAGAAATTGAGGAATTAAAGAGTCAAGGAATGGTATAGTTGATTGAGAATCGATAAGAAAAAGTACATCTTGGGGATTTCTTGGGCTTGTGGTGTTGTTTTCTTGCATATTTCAGGGGGGGGGGGGGGTGTGATTGTTGAGTAGCTTTAAAAAGAAAGTCTATAGAAGTGGACTAAGTAATACGAAAGAGTTCCGTGAGGTTTTGTGATCAGTGGCTAGTGAGAATGCAAATTTCAGGTAACTAGCATGCTAAGGCTTATGGAAATGGCTTGTATGGTTCACAATTGAAAAACTTCATAACATTCTTCATTGGATGAGTTAGTGGGGTTTAAGGGAAAGGAATTGTGGCAATCCCTATTATAGGGAGGCTAGAGTTATATTTTCAAGATGCGTCCATTTTCGAGGTAGTGTGTTATTTTCCAAGTAATATTGACTAGATAGTTTGGTGAGTGCTTTTGGTTATTAAGGACTTGGGAGTAGTTGCATAAGATTTAGAGTGGCAGTTATAAGATTGCATACTTTTGGAGTTTTTATGGGCATATCGAGGTGTTACAATGGGATACTCAATGGTTAGAGGGGTATTAAATGAGGTTACAAGGTTTTGCGTTAAAAGTTCGGGGTTGTATCGGATTTGCGTGTCGGGTAAAGGTTGAGAAGCATGAAGATTGGAATCTTAAGGTATAGCTCTTAGGTACGAATTTGATAACTTGGATATGACTCAACTTGTGGAGTCGAGGGTAATAGACGTGATTTTTTTATGCATGAGGAAAATATTAGCATTGGCCGCCATAGATGTGCGATAGGACTATGATTAGTTTTGGAAATTCGGAGTCAGTTCAAAAGACTATTGGAGGTATTCAAGAGTTATGCATGCATTCAGGGTTAGCATTGTTCGAGTTAATCTTAATGTTGTATATTCATATTCCAGTGAGATATTTAAGGATTCAATGTGTTTCGGCTCAAATTTGAGGTATGATAGATTTACCGAGCTTTGTTAGGGTTTTCTAGTGGATTTGATAATATTTTCCTAGAACAGTTACTTGGATAGAATAATGGTTTACAATGATCTTAGTGCAGATTTAAGGAGGAACTGTTGTACGAAGGGTCTTTATAGTGAACAGTTGAGTTTCGACGGACTTTATAACAATCCAACAAATTGGAAGTGGTTGTTGAAATGGTAATAAACAAAATAAAAATATTTGGTTGGCAAAGTGAGAAACTAAAGTAAATAGAAAGCTAAGGAGAATAATTATAAGTGTTGTTGCGATGCTTATGCTTTAGGAAATTATACGTTTCTATGCGTGTGATAGTGTAACGACCCTCTCGGTTGTTATGAAAAATATAGGATCACCCCACCAAATAGAACCTTCCCAAGGGCAGAATGAGCTAGTAGAAACTCGATTGTATAAGTCCAAGAATTGAAAACTTGGCTTACTTGTGATTGTTGTTTGATTGTGTTGAGTCCATCGGGGGGATGACATAGAAATTAGAACTCCGTTGGGAATTCCGAGGCCACAGGTGAGTTAGTATGGTGTTTTTATGGCTATGTGCATTTTTTGTTGTGTTGTGTTTGTGAGGCCTCGGCTGAAATGCCCGCCATGGTGATGCTGCTATAGCGAGATCAGGCCCGCCATGGCAGAGGTCAGTTCCCTTTTGGTCCGCTATAACGGGCACTTGGCTGCTATAGCCAGACCGCTGCAGTGATTAATGGGGATAGAATCTCAGTTTTTAAACACTTAATTCTGAATTCTTTATTAATAAAACTCCAAAACAATTCCCCACAAGCACCTAGGGCGAATTTCCAATCTAGGGCAAGAATATTCTTAAGAGGTTAGTCTCAACCATCCCTTTCAATCATTACGTTATTATCTTCATGATTATCATCCCTTTTATGGGTCTCCAATGGTGAATTAGTAATAGTAACCCTAGAACCTAATAGACCTTCTATAATTGATAGGTTATGATTGTTATTGTGTGTTTATAATCTAATGGCCTGGGTTAACTCCTCTTAATTAAGAATTGAACTATTAGAGCCATGAACTAAATGAACCGAGACTTAGGGTTTTATAAAAATGGTAGCTTCACCATGGAAACTACTTGTAATTGATATTTTGATTAAATATCATTATAAATTGATGATTAGTGGTTACTAATGCCATTGTTAGGTTATTTTACACCTAGAAATCATTCACCCATAGGAATGGGGCTAAAGGGGAGGGTGTTCTTGAATTGATTTTGTGACTCGAGTAATTATGACTCATTGAGCATCCTAATTTCTAGACTTTGAGCGTTCTGAGGCTTTACTGAAGGGAAAAGCTATAGCGGAGTGATTGACATTGTTCCAACTCTACGTTTGAGGTAGGTTACGGTCTACTTAAGTTAGACTTTGATTAGTTGATTGTATTTGTTGTGAAATCGATAGGAGAAAGCATGTCTAATCTTCAAACATGATGTGTGTGTGTGGTTGAACTCCTATATGCAATTGTTGAGTGATTGTGTGGGCTTAATGCCACTATTCATTGTGTTGGAACCTACAGTTTGTTGTTGTTACGGTGAGAAGTTAATATGATCTTCTTGGTGAAATTGGGAAACAATTGACGATTCGATTGTTGAAAATAAGAGGACAAGAAATACTATCGTATATATAAGAAAAGGCACATTTGACCGGGGGTGAGGATGTGACCTAGATTATGAGCTTGTGGTCCGAGGTTCATTCCGGAAACGGGTGTTACATGATATGGATCCGCATCCGAGGTTCTTTTCGGAACTGATGATTTATGGCTCGGGTCCGATGAGCATCCAGAACGAGTAGTACATGGACACCATGGTTCACCTACAAGTCATGACTATTGAGCAATGACATCAGTTAGCATGTGTATACAGCGAGTATATGGTTATTGTTGGTAGACTTGTTTCCGTTGTTGTTCTAATGATTTGATTCTTGATATCTTTGGGTGACTGGATTGTAATATCCTTGGTTGACTTATTTTTGGATTATTGATTTCGTGTTGTTGGCCGGCTTGTCTATTTTATTAATTTTATGATGTATGCATGATACTAATCTTAGTCGGGCTATGCTATCTACCGGTACATAATGTTTGTACTGATACTACCTTGCTGCATTCTTTTGAGTGCAGATTGTAATCCAGAGACTACTACCCGACCTCATATCTAGCGTTGAGGCCATTGTTGACAGATTTAGGGTGAGCTTCTATCCATGCCAGGCCGCCCGAAGATCTTCCGTTATGATGTCTATTTCTATTCCGAACATTGTTGGTTATTTATTTAGACATATTACATTCCTTAGACATGTTTTAGATTAGAGTCCTTGTAGGTGACTTTCGAATTTTGGGGTTTGTAATAGTTAGGACTTCTGCATTTACTTCATTGTTTTATGGCATGACTTAATTTGATTTATCTTGTGCTTGAAAGGTTAATAACTGATTGAATGGGGTTAACATAAAAATGGACTTGAATGAGTAGAAGGCCTACGAATTGGTTCGCCCACTAGGAGTTAGAGTGGGTGCCAGTCATAACGGGCTAGGTCGTGACAGAGTTGGTATCAGAGCTTTAGGTTTATCGATCTCTTCGTACAAGAATATGTCTAGAAGAGTCTTGCAGATCGGTACATAGACGTCTGTACTTATCTTCGGAGGCAACCAGACACTAGAAAAAATCTCTTTTCTTTCCTTCTTTCTTTCTTTCGTGCTACTTGATTCCACTTGGTATCTAGATTATTCAAATTGGTATCTGACTGTAGCGGGTCGTATTTTTTTCGATTCGAGTTTGCACTTGCCTCACTTAAAAAGAAAAGTGTCACGGGAAATTACAGTTGCTAATCGTATCGGAAAAAAGGAAAAAATAAACTTCGACGTGGATGGTGCTCTTAATGGACATTGTTTTAGAGTCGCCACCTAACTATAGGTAAGTTGGGAAACCCAGTTCGAAAGGGTTAATTTAAAACAGTTAAATTTTAAAAGAAACCAATCTATATCAAAGTATGGGTAAGGGTTCTGGTGATCCCCCGAGGAAGGTGTTAGGGATCCCGCTATTAAGGATCCGTAAAATACGGTTGACTTACGGGTTCTAATAGTACACCTTGTGAATATAAGTTGTTTTTGATAAAAACTGCTTTTGTTTTAGATTCCCGTAATAAAAGGTTAGTCATTCATGAAAAATTCAACACTTTCAAAAAATAAAAGTGGTAAAGTTTTGCCCAAAATAGGGCATTTTGGGTTTCGGACTAGAACACTTAGGTTAAAACCCGAAGGGGTTAACCTAAGTAGAACACTACATAAGCCCACCGAGTTTAGAAAAAGGTTTTTAAGCTTTATAAAATCATTTTTGACATACTATTATTATCCATATTTTAATCATACTTTTATATTTTTTAGATTTTTATCGTTTTAGTCCAAATTATCCCAAAAAAAATTAGTCCAAGTCCAATTTTTGTCCAAATGTCCATATGCACGGTCCATAATAATTTTGTCTCAAATGTCCATAAAATTTGTCAAGTCGTTTTTGTCTAAAATCATGATTTGAATTTAAAGAATGTCCATTTTTTATCCATAAGGCAATTTTAGTCTCAAAAAGTCATTTGCACGTTAAAATTAATTTTTACAACTTAGAAAATGGTTTTTGGGAACTCTAAATTTCATGACAATTTTTTTAAAGGGTTCCAATAAACACATTACATCAATTTTTCTAACTAAGTAGAGAGAAAAACCCCTTAGGGGGGGCATACCCTCCACATATATTTATTGGATACTATGTTTACCTCGTGTTTCTTCTCAAATCATATATCAAAAACTACCCAGAAATGACATCAAATTTCCAGAAAATGCCCAGAACTTAACAGTGATGCAAACAAATAGGTAGGGCAAGTTTTAGGTAAGTAGATCAATAATGCACAAATAACTGAAGGTCTTTAATTTGGACTACACAAATCATCATCTTAAGCACAGTATATTGCACAGATATTTAAGGTCAACAAACACTTAAAGCTCATGGTCAATACAGTCTAAAATGAGGGCAATTTTCACTCAACTAAGGTTTTCAAATTTTCAATTTTAGAGAAGTAGATGTACAGGATAGACAAATGTAATCCACAAGTAAAATTTTCAATTCAAACTCAGTCAATTCAAGAGAAATTCAAAGACAGACAAGCACAAAACTACAAATTCCAAGCTGTTTTCAAAGTTCAAGTTTGCAGAATCTCCTAATGAGCATAGGTAATTTAGTGTTGCAACTTCAGACAGTTTTGGACAAGTATCATGTAAGAAAAGGTAGGAGAAGATGATTCAAATGCGATAGTTACAACCACTAATTTGTAGAAGATACGATGTTAGTGCACAAATTAATGCAGATTTTTCACAAAAATCCTTCAGAAACTAGTTAATCACACTAGGTAGGGGAAACTGTATTAAGCTGATCAACAAAAATAAGTAAGCAGTTTTCATCTTTTCAAATTTCTAGACAAATATCAAGTTCTAATCTTATTTCATCAATCTCATTTCCATATAATTCCTCTCCTAACTATATTAGAAAACAGACTCTGGATGTAAAGCTCCAAGCAAATGACAAGTTGTATCTCAAATAGTGTCCTAAAATGTCTATCTGCAGTGGCAAACTTGATCAAACACATTTTGGAACAAGTATAACTATGAAGGTTTCCAACTCGGTGCAGTGTCAAGTAGGATCCTTATAGGACACACAAAGTAATCAAGACAGGATCAACAATAAAGTTTTAAGCCATTTTAAAACTAGTTTTAACCTTAAGCAAATTCAAGTACGAGGTAAACAGGTTTGCAAGTTTAACAACCATTCCAAGTTTCAGTCAAGGTCTATTATGATCAACTTCTAGCCATTTCAAGTCTCTAAAATCACCCTAGACCTTAGCAAGTATAACAGGCAATCAACAGAGTCTCCAGGACACTATAAGCTTGTTCTATTTCCAGAATTTGCACAACAGAGCAACATGTACAAGTGAGAACCTATGAGGATCACAATGGGTGCATGAATGTTGTCCTAGGCTGGAAATGAAATGCTAGGTATAGCACGGTTCAACAGTTGGCAAAGAGGTGCAAGCACATGTAAAGACAAGTATGGACAGCATCCTATGACTCACTCAGCAAAGACAAGGTCCTCAAAGGTATTCTGAAGTCTCAGAAATCATGTTAAAGGGGCATGAAACTATCCTAGGCCTTTAACAACATCAGACATGGTTTAAGAAAATAGGGGAGAAGATTACATATGAGGCAATCTCAGATTTCACAAGCAAATGACAAGAGGGAAGAGTGTCACAAAAGCAAGTATCACACTCTGTCCTTTAAAATAGCCTTGGTCCTAGTTTAGGCTCCCTACACTTAGTCTATTAGGTGATCATATTAGGCAAAGAGAATAAAGTAATCTATAAGAAATCCAAGTGTAAAATACACGTCACATGTGACAAACCACTATGAATATTGCAAACAATAGCCAATTTTAGAAAGAACAGTGGTCCATAAGTCACAAGCAAGTCAAAAGTGAAAAGAGACTTCAAGTAGGAGGAGTGACAGGTTTCAAGAATCCAAACTGAGACAAAGATGTTCATGGTACTGTCCTAGGTGCAAGAGATGGTTCATCAGACAGGACTTGATTCAAACAAACAAACAAGTTCAAGTAACTAGACATTACAAGTGAGTCAAGTACAATAAGGATCACCTAAACATGGTTTCAGTTTTAAGATTCACTTTAGTCTATTAGGTGGTCAGGTTATGCAAAGGGGACTAAGCAAGCTATAAGCAATATCAGTACAAGAGGAGTACAAGACACAAATGGCAGGTTATATGGACACTGCAATCAAGTAACAAACAGGACACAGGGTAGGAATAGGATAAAATCACCAACAATATTAATCCTTTCCCCAGATCCATTATTCTATTTTTAAGTCAAGAACACGAGTCCTTCTCTTATAGTCATGAAAATCAAATGACCATAATAAGAAATCAAGGATCACTTTAGAAGCTCTTAGCATTAATAGGTTCCATTTTGTTTCTAATTTCCAGACTTGGGAAAACAATCAAAACTACAAATTACAATGTAACTCATGGTCACAGTTTAGCACTCTAGGGTCAAAACAGATTCATTTTTATAACTTTTAATCCTTAGAGGCCATACTAGGCTAATAACAGTCTCAGATTTCAAAAGACAAGTTCTGAGAAGGGTCAAACTATAAGTTGGAGCAAATAGTAACATTCAGAGGCACTTTCCATCTTAAATGGATCACAATGGTCCCCAAACAACATCTAAATGAACACAGTTTGGCCTAAATAGCTAATTTCGAGGTAAGTTTTCCATTTTAAGTCATATAATCAACTAAATTTTCTACAAACATTATGCCAACTTACAGAAAATTTAAGGCAGAGGACATAGAGGGTGTATGGTCTCTACTCTAGGTCATGAAGATGCATTAGGAGAAAAACACATAGCAGACTGTACAAATATAGGTTAAACAAGTTCATATTTTAAGCTATTTTTAAGTGAAAGAGAGACAGAATTACAATTTAGTGAGGTTCTACATCTTTAAAGCCATTTTCATGTTCTAATTATGAAAATCTCAGATGAGGCAAACATAAATTCCCCATTTACTGATGAAAACTCATTTTTAGCAAACACAGACTTCAACTTTAACCAACTTCTCATAACAATTCTGAGGTTTCAAAATTTCTATAAGACAGACACTAAGTTCCATTTTTATTCCCATTAAACTACTTAAACAAGATAGCAAGTCAATCAAAGCCATTCAGTTTTCACTTTCAAAACAGTATAGACACTTAAGCAGTTTTTCAAAGCTTCAAATTAACAAACTAGATTCTAGTGATGACTTAAGATCATTTTCACAAAAAAAAAAAACTGTAAGTATACCAATCACAAATCAAGCTATCAAGCACTAGACAATAGTGTATATCATTTTTAGCAGTTTGACAATAGAGAGAGTGACAGACCATAAACATCAAACCAAGAGCAATTTCAAAATATAGATTATCACCAGCTAAGACTGCTTATCATAATCATCTAACTTGCTACCTTTAAACTAAAACTTAAGAGCCTTAAACCTCCATTTTAACTATTTCTTCTCATTTTATTAACAAGGCATTGTATCTACTTGACAAGATATGATTTAAGCTTAACTTATTTTATAAAGTTGAATAACAAAAACATAATAGAGTAACAACATAAAGAAACATACTAATTGTTTATGGCATTCTAAATATTGAACAAGCTTAAGACAGTAAATTATCAAAAACTGAAAATAAAACAAAGATGGAAAAACGGATTTACCTCTTATTGGGGCAACCTAAAGACCAAAGAAGGATTCAAACTCCAACTTCAAGCAAACAAAAACCCCTTTTTATCTTCAAAAAATCCCCTTTCTAATACTTTCCTTCTTATATATATATATATATATATATATATATATATATATATATATATATATATATATATATAAGTTGAATATTTCTAGTAGTTTTATAGTATTTTCTTTGACTTCTTCTGTATAGTGTATATGTATGGTATATAATTTGGTATCGCTCTTACGTTTTTTGGCTTATGCTCTTGAATTTCGGGGAAAAAAAGGCCCCTCTCCTCATATTTTTCTTTCTATTTATAGACTTCTCAAATTTAAGGAATCCTAGGAATGGAGAATGGACATGTAGCCCTAGATTCCCCCCCTCCCCCCCCCCCCCCCCCCCCAAACCCCCAGATTTTTGTATCTACTCTTGAAATTCGAATTCTCAACAGATAAGACAACAAAAGTGATAACTAATTGTACCCTAAAATCTACAAAAAAATCCAATAAAAATCAGAAATACCAAGATAGTACGAATACAACAAATTTTGTACCACTCTAACGGTACAATTGTACCAAATAGTACAATGAGGATAAAATCCCCAAATTTATACCTTAGCCATGAAATATCTAGGAAGTTCCCCCTAGATTCTTTATTTTAGTGCATATGGTGCACAAGATGGCCAAGGGCTTAAGGCCCTGCCCATGGCAACCATAAACACATAAAGAATCCGAGTAACAAACCTAGTATGATTCAATTTAGGCATGAAAAAATGATATTCGAATGAAAATAAACCTGGAAATCATGAGTAACCATGATTAAGAGGAGTCAATTCCTCAAATGGTCATTGAACATGTAGGAAAATCCCACTAAAGTCACTTTTGAATTTTTTTGGACAATAAGGTCATCAAACTATGTCCATATTTCCAAAATAGTAAAACAATTCATTTTTGAACATAAAACCCCTTAACTCATGTTTAAATTATAAAACTCATTTGATATTTCTGTTTTATTTTCAAAATGTGAATATTAATTCGAAAAAAAATTAGACTATTGCAAAACTATATCTAAGTAGACAATAAAAGGATACAACTGAATGATAATAGAACATAGCATAGAGCTTAACTATAGGGCCTTTAACTGATTGTAAATAATTTTTCGTGATATATAAAATTTTCAATTATCAAAACAAATGTTTACTATTTTTATATTTTTGGAGATGAACTTGTAATATTTTGATTTTTATTAAAGTTTTATAAATAAGTGGAATACAATTAACATAAAACATTCTATATTTTTGGAAAGCATATATCCAACTAATTGTAAAAATGTTTTCATTTTTTACAAAGTAGTTATATATATATAAACCAAAAATAATAATTACATGCATCATGAATTTATATAACGTCTCATCTGTTTCAATTATGTCCAAGCACTTACATTCAGTAAGATGTTTAGCTTCCTACTTTGAGTAATAGAAAAATATCAGTATAGTTCAAAAAAAGTTGATATAACAAACAAAACCTTATAGCATACTTAAAGTTTGAACGATTATATTGTTTTATTTTTATAGCTTGAAATATTATGTTGAATATTTTTATTTTATTAATAAAACATGAAAAATAATAAAGAATTTTGGAGAAAAATTGTGCGTACATGATAGATGTTATAATTTAAACATGAGTTAAGGGGTTTTATGTCCAAAAATAGATTATTTTACTTTATTGGAAATAAGGACATAGTCTAATGAGCTTGTTGTCCAAATAAATTCAAAAGTTACTTTATAGGGACTTTTCTACAAGTTCAATGACCATCTGAGGAATTGACTCTGATTAAGAGTAAAACCCCTCAAAAAATTGGCCAAAAAAAGACCCCGAATCGCCATGAATTAGACACGGTTAAGGAAAACCTAAAAAATCACAAATCGCCAAAATGTGGGGGGTGTGAAGTTTGTTAAAAACAAACTTCATGCCCTTTCTTTTTTAAAACATTAACCCCCTTAGTTTAAAATAATAAATAAAAACCCCCTGCCTAATTTAAATAACCTGGAAACTATATATTAGAAATACGCTATTACTAAGTAAAATAATTATTTAGTCTAATTAAAATTTAAAACTCGCAAATTCAAAAACTTAGCTTTAAAACAAGCCTAATATTGACATAGTTCCGGGGGATATTTTAAATGTAAAAAATGCGGTCAAAAAGAGCCGTAATTAATATATTGTTTAAATTAACAATTTTCCTGGCCTAGACGGAGCTGGATGAAAGTAACTAACTCGTATTTCTTATATTTGTCAATTTGTTCAGGAAATAATAATTAAACGTCATTTTTACAATTTTCTCTAGATTTTTTAAAATTTTAAAATTGAAAGGAAGTATCCGCACTACGTCTTTGACCGAGAAACTTGAAAATTAAAATATGCATCTTATGAGGTGAAAATTAGGTGTCAAAACTGACTATACTTCATTCTCTCACAGATGGCGAGAACACGTGCGACAGCAGCCAGAGGCAGAGGAGCTGGTAGAGGGGAGGCACCGGCTAGGGGCGGAGTCCCAACAGTTGATCTCGTGCCTCCAGTGACTCCTAATGAGGCTGCAGGAGATGCAGCCGCACCAGCCCAGCCAGTTGCAGTACCAGTTCCGCCAGGATCTGCAGCTGCTTCTGGTATACCAAATGCAATGGAGTAGGTGTTGAATTGGTTTCATGGGTTAGCATAGACCGCGGCTATACCAGCCGCTCCAGCAGGTAGGGGCGCAGGGATAGCAGTTCCAGGTCCGGATAGAGTTCAGGCTCCGGGAGTTCAGCATACCGCAGCAGTGACACCTCGCTTGGATAAATTTTCAGGTTTTGAGGCTTGTCCAAGGCTAGTTTCAGGGTCGGTGATGACCGGTGAGGAGCATGATTTATTTTGGAGGTTCACTAAAATGAAGCCTCCGATTTTCTATGGTACTGAGTTAGAGGATGCGTACGAGTTCATCATAGATTGTCACGAAAAGCTCCATAAGATAGGGGTTGTGGACAAGTATAGTGTGGAGTTTGTGACCTTTTAGTTCTTTGGTGATGCCAAGTTATGGTGGAGGGCATATGCGGGGTGCAGGCCATCTGGGTCACCTCCGTTGACTTAGGTTCAGTTTTATTCAGTGTTCTTAGATAAGTATGTCCCGCGTACTCTGAGGGATCGAAGTAAGGATGAGTTTGCTAATATTGACTAGGGAAACTCGTCTGTTGCTGTGTACGAGTCCCGTTTCCATTCTTTGTCCTGATATGCTCTTCAGTTGTTGCCTATTGAGGGGGAAAGGATTAGGCATTTCGTGAAACGGTTGAACACTGTACTTTAGCTATCAGCTCTTCAGCTTGTAGCCACTGAATCTTCATTCCAGCAGGTAGTGGAGCACGTCTGTGCTATTGAGTGGATTAGACAGAAGAGTCATGAAAAGCAGATAGAAAAGAAAGCCCGAAGAAATGGGAATTTCAGTAACTTCTTCTCTGAGGGTAAGAGTTCATAGTTGTACTCAGGACATCTGGTTCAGTCCGCCATGCAAGTGTCTACTGGGGCCCATCAGGGGCATATTATCAGGCTTCCGGTCAGCATGGGGGTTATACTGCTTCATCAGCTTCTGTTCGACGACCTTCGCTGGACCTTACATGTTACGAGTATGGTGAGGTAGGGTATATTAAGAGGTATTTCCCCAGACTCAGATAGGGTGGACAGGGGACTCAGTATCAGGCTCCCTGAGATCCATTTACACCATATAGAGGAAGCAAGGATCGCGCACCGCAGGGCGGGGCGGCCACACCTCGGGTAGGGGTGGCCTCCAGCCTAACCTAGGTGGTCCTCAAGCAGGCAGAGGCGGGACTCAGATTGGACAGGGTAATCGCGGTGGTTCACAAGCTACAGAAGGGAGCGATCATTGTACGCTTAACCAGGTAGAATCTTGGCTGAGGCCTTTGATGCTGTCATCACATGTAATATCTCAGTTCATGACTAGATGGCTTCTGTTTTATTTGATACGGGTTCTACTTTTTCATATGTGATACTCCTGATGCCCCTATTTATGTTTTTACTCCGATTGGGGATTCGATGGTGGTAGATAGAGTACCCTTCTTGCGTGATTATATTAATGGGATATAGTACTTGGGCAGATTTAATAATCCTGGATATGGCAGATTTCGATGACATTTTGGGCATGAGATGGTTGTCACCGCATTATGCCATTCTTGATTGTCACTCTAAGACCGTTAACTTAGCTATGCCCGGGGCACCTAGACTTGAGTGGAAGGGTAACGTTAGTCCCATCCCTAAGAAAGTTATATCCTTCATCCGTGCTAGGAAACTAGTGGATAAGGGTTGCCTAGCTTATTTAGCATATATCCATGACACCATTGCAGATACTCCATTTATAGATTCGATTCCAGTAGTACGCGAATTTGAGGATGTGTTCCCTGTAGACTTGCCAGGTATGCCACCTGACCGTGACATTGATTTTCGGATTGATTTAGACCCAGGGAATCGTCCTATCTCTATCCCATCTTATAGGATGGCGCCAGCAGAACTAAGGGAATTGAAAGAACAGTTGCAAGATCTTTTGAGTAAGGGGTTTATTCGCTTGAGTCTCTCATTGGGGTGCTCCTGTGTTGTTTGTTAAAAAGAAGGATTGGTCTATATGTATGTGTATTGATTACCGTCAGCTGAACAAGGTGACAATCCGAAACAAGTACCCCATCCCCCATATTGATGACTTGTTAGATCAGTTACAAAGAGCTTCTGTGTTCTCTAAAATTGACTTAAGGTCAGGGTATCACCAGTTGAAGATTCGAACAGAGGATGTTCCTAAAATAGCTTTCAGGACCAGGTATGGACACTATGAGTTCTTGGTTATGTCTTTCGGGCTTACTAATTCCCTAACTGCATTCATGGATTTGATGAACAGTGTGTTTAAGCCCTTTTTAAACTCTTTCGTAATAGTGTTCATTATTAATATCCTGGTGTATTCTAGAAGTAAGGAGTAGCATGAGAAACGTTTGAGGATTACTCTTGGGGTATTGCGGGAGAAGGAGTTGTATGCTAAATTCTCCAAGTATGAATTTTGGTTGTCTTCTGTGTCCTTTTTGGGGCATGTAATTTCGAAGGAGGGTATTGTGGTGGATCCGCCAAAAATTCAGACAATCAGGGAATGGGCTAGGCCCACATCAGTGACCGAGATTCATAGTTTCGTGGGTCTAGCTAGCTATTATCGTCGGTTGGTGAAAGGGTTCACTCCTATTGCTTCTCATTTGACTCGCTTGATTCAGAAAGAGGTACCGCTTCAGTGGTCCGATGAGTGTGAAGAGAGCTTCCCAAAGCTCAAGACATTTTTTGCTACAACGCCTATTCTAGCATTGCTCGTAGAGGGCAAGGATTTTGTTGTTTATTGTGATGCTGCACATTTTTATTTTGGGTGTTGTTTTGATGCACGAAAGGAAGGTGATTGCTTATGCTTCTCATCAGTTGAAGGTGTATGAGAAGAACTATCCTACTCATAACTTAGAATTGGCAGCGGTTGTGTTCACGTTGAAAATTTGGAGGCACTACTTGTATGGTGTCCACTGTGAGGTGTACACTAACTACCGAAGCCTGCAACATATGTTCACTCAGAGGGATCTGAAATCTAGGCAACGGATATGGATGGAACTGTTGACAGATTACGATATCACCATTCTGTATCATCCCAATAAGGCAAATGTAATGGCCAACGCATTGAGCAGGAAGTCGACTAGTGTGGGAAGTCTGGCTCGTTTGATTTCTTCGGAGAGTCCGTTAGCTAGAGAGGTTCAGAATCTGGCTAACAGTTATATGAGGCTGGATATTTCGAACACGGGCATGGTGTTTCCGTGTTGAGGCTCGGCCAAATTAAGGCTAAGTAGTCTGAGAATGCTAAGTTGTGTGAAATTCATGATAAAGTGTTGCGTGGTGAGGCCAAGGAGGCCGTGATCATCGAAGAAGGGGTGTTGCGAATCAAAGGGCGAGTTTGCATGCCACGTATGGGCAATTTGATTAACACCATTCTGACAGAGACTCACGGCTCGAGGTATTCTATTCATCCTGGCTCTACTAAGATGTATCGCGATTTGAGACAACACTACTGGTGGACTAGGATGAAGCGTGATATAGTGGAGTTTGTTGCTCAGTGTCTGAACTGCCAACAGGTGAAGTATGAACATCAGAAACCTAGGGGGTACTCTTCAGAGGATACACATTCCTGAGTGAAAGTGGGAAAGAATAGCAATGGATGTCGTGGTTGGTCTTCCGAAGACGTTGGGGAAGTTTGATTCTATCTGGGTTATTGTTGAAAGGTTGACTAAGTCTGCTCACTTTATTCCAGTGCGGATAACTTATGACGCGGAGAAATTAGCTAAGATCTACATTTGTGAGGTGGTTAGGCTGTATGGGGTTCCTATCTCCATTGTGTCTGACAAGGGCACAACGTTCACAGCTAGATTTTGGGAGCATTTGGATGAAGAATTGGGTACTGGGTTGGACCTTAGTATAGCTTTCCACCCTCAGACTGACGGGCAGTCCGAGCGGACTATTCTGGTTCTTGAAGATATGCTTCGAGCAGATAGACTTTGGTGGTCATTGGCATCAGTTCTTGCCATTGGCCGAGTTTGCATTTAACAATAGCTGCCACTCGAGTATTGATATGGCCCAGTTTGAAACATTGTATGGGAGGAGGTGTAAGTCCGCTATTGGGTGGTTTAATGCGTTTGAGGTGAGACATTGGAGTACTGATCTTCTGAGAGAGTCCTTAGAGAAGTTGAAGGTGATTTAAGCTAAGCTTCTGGCAGTACAGAGTAGGCAAAAGGAGTATGCGGACCGTAAGGTCCGAGATCTTGAGTTTCGACAGGGAGAGCAAGTATTTTTAAAGGTCTTACCCATAAAGGGTTTGATGAGGTTTGGGAAGAAGGGCAAACTTAGCCCGAGGTACATTAGGCCGTTTGAGATTCTCAAGCGAGTGGGGGAGGTAGCTTATGAGTTGGCTTTACCTCCAGGTCTATCAGGCGTTCATCCGGTAATTCATGTTTCGATGTTGAACAGGTACCACGACTATGGTTCGTACATAATCCGTCGGGTTTCAGTTTTGATAGATGAGAACTTTACATATGAGGAAGAGTCTGTTACTATCTTAGATAGAGATGTTCGCAAGTTGAGGTCCAAGAAAATAGCCTCCGTGAAAGTTCAGTGCAAGAATCGCCCGGTGGAGGAAGCTACTTGGGAAACAGAATCAGATATGTGTAGCAAATATCCTGAGCTTTTCGCCTAGTCAGGTAACTTTTCCAAGATTCCTCATCCTTGTCCGTTTGGGGAAGAGCAATGTTTTAATTGTTATCTGGTATAACGACCCTCCCGGTCGTTATGAAAAATATAGGATCACCCCACTAAATAGAACCTTCCCAAGGGTAGAATGAGTTAATAGAAACTAGATTGTACAAGTCCAAGAACTAAAAACTTGGCTTTTTTGTGATTGTTGTTTGATTGTGTTAAGTCCATCAAGGGGATGACATAGAAAATTAGAACTCCGTTGGGAATTTTGAGGCCACGGGTGAGTTCGTATGGTGTTTTTATGGCTATGTGCATGTTTTGTTGTGTTTGTGAGGCCTCAGATGAAACGTTGGGTGGTAGAGTGAAAAACCGGGAAAAATTGAGTGAGGTCTCAGTGGTACCATTGCGGCTGGGTAGGCACCACTACGGTGGAACCGTTATAGCGGTGAGCTTCCCGCAGCAAGCGGTCAGTCGGTGCCCCAGTGTCCGCTATAGCGAGTGAAGAACCGCTATAGCGATGCCGCTGCAACGGTGATTTGTCCGCCGCAGCGGTCGACGGGGGCAGAATCTCAGTTTTTAAACACTTAGTTCTGAATTATTTATTCATAAAACTCCAAATAGTTCCCCTTAGGCACCTAGGGAAAATTTTCAAGCTAGGGCAAGAATATTCTTGAGAGATAAGTCTCAACTATCCCTTTCAATCATTACGTTATAATCTTCTTGATTATAATCCGTTTTATGGGTCTCCAATGGTGAATTAGTAATAGTAATCCTAGAGCCTAATAGACCTTCTAAAATTGATGGGTTATGATTGTTATCATGTGTTTATCATCTAATGGCCTGGGTTAAGTCCTCTTAATCAAGAATTGAACCATTAGAGCCATGAACTAAGTGAATTGAGACTTAGGGTTTCATAAAAATGGTAGCTTGACCTGAAACTACTTGTAATTGATATTTGATTAAATATCATTATAAATTGATGATTAGTGGTTACTAAGGCAATTGTTAGGTTGTTTTACACCTAGAAATCATTCACCCTTGGGAATGGGGCTAAAGGGGAGGGTGTTCTTGAATTGATTTTGTGACTAGATTAATTATGACTCATTAAGCATTCTAGTTTCTAGATTTTGAGCGTTTCGAGGCTTTACGGAAGGGAAAAGCTGTAGCGGAGTGATTCGCATTGTTCCAGCTCTACTTTTGAGGTAGGTTATGGTCTACTTGAGTTAGACTTTGATTAGTTGATTGTATGTGTTGTGAAATCAATAGGAGAAAACATGTCTAATCTTCAAACATGATGTGTGTGCGTGGTTGAACTCCTATATGCAATTGTTTAGTGACTGTGTGGGCTTCATGCCACTATTCATTGTGTTGGAACCTATAGTTTGTTGTTGTTCTGGTGAGAAGCTAATATGATCTTCTGGGTGAAATTGCGATACAATTGATGATTTGATTATTGAAAATAAGAGGATAAGAAATACTTACGTATATATAAGAAAAGTCACATTTGACCGGGGGTGAGGATGTGACCTAGATTATGAGCTCGTGGTCCGATATTCATTCAAAAAATGGGTGGTACATAATGTGGATCCGCGTCCGAGGTTCTTTTCGGGGCAGAGGATTTATGGCTCGGGTCTGATGAGTATCCGTAACAAGTGGTACATGGATACCATGGGTCCCCTGCAAGTCATGACTACTGAGCAATGACATCAATTAGCATGTGTGTACAGCAAGTATATGGTTATTATTGGTAGACTTGTTCCCGTTGCTATTCTGATGATTTGATTCTTGATATCTTTGGGTGACTTGATTGTAATATCCTTGGTTGATTTATTTTTTTATTATTGATTTCGTGTTGTTGGTTGGCTTGTCTATTTTATTGATTTTATGATATATGCATGATACTAATCTTAGTCGGCCTATGAAAAATACCGGTACATAGTATTTGTACTGATACTACCTTGTTGTATTCTTTTAAGCGCAGATTGTGATCCAGAGACTACTACCTGACCTCATATCTAGCATTGAGGTTGTTGCTGACGGATTTAGGGTGGGATTCTATCCATTTAGGGTGGGCTTATATCCATGCCAGGCCGCCCGAAGATCTTTCGTTATGATGTCTATTTCTATTGCGGACATTGTTGGTTATTTATTTAGACATATTATATTCCTTAGACATGTTTTAGATTAGAGTCCTTGTACGGTGACTTTCGAATTTTAGGTTTTGTAATAGTTAGCACTTCCGCATTTACTTTATTGTTTTATGGCATGACTTAATTTGATTTATCTTGTGCTTGAATGGTTAATAACTGATTGAATTGGTTAACATCATAATGTACTTGTTTTACACCTCGTAAATTTCATGTCGTTGCGTTGTGAATAGAATAACACAAGTTAAGGTGATCATGAAGTCCTCATGACTTTAAGGAGAGTATTTAGTAGCTTTAAAGTATATACTACAAGATTTCGAAGTTATATGAATCGGTGAAACTAAGTCCGTTGACGGAAGTGAAGTGCAAATTGGGTTCGGAAAGGTTTTGCGATTATCGAGCTAATGATTATTTATTAATGTCTTAAGGAGGGGCTATAGGGCTCCTTAGATGGTTAATGAAGCATTATACAAGTGTCAAGAAGGTTCTGTAAGGATCGGAGGTTGAACGAAGCGACTAGAACAAGTTTCGGGAAAATTCAGATTGTACGGCCATTTGTACGGACTGTATAATGGTCCGTAGAATACTTCCAGAGGAGAGTGACCCCTGGTGGGATTATACGGTCCAATTATACGGACCGTATAATTTATATGGCCCGTATAATTGGCCGTATAACCGGGTCGGTCATTTTTTTCTCTTTCCATATATGCACAACCCTTGTTCCAAATTTTCATTTCCCCACTTCTCCCAAACTCTTGAGAGCTCTAGAACATTCCTCACACCATACCAATACAAATCCAAGAGAAATCAAAGATTAAACACCAAGAATCAAGAGAACCAATTATAGAGAAGTTCACAAGGGTTTATGGTAGGCAAGATTTCCTTTGGAATTGAAGTTGGGGTTCTTCTCAAGTGAAGTATCTTCATTCAAAGTTCATCCTTACATAATCAAGGATTATTTTTACATCTATTTCATGTTGTTAAGAGTAATTGGTTGTTGAATAACTTGGATGGAGGAAGAAAGTAGAAGATGAAGCTCAAATATGGGTTTAATAGTATTTTGAGTAGTAAGTTAACTTGAGTTATGATTCTTAGTATGCTATGAGTATAATCTTGTTATGAATGAAACTAAGGATGTTATGGAAGTATTATGTGAGAATGAATATGGTATTATGTTGTAGCTATGGTTATGGATGACTTTGAAGAGGAGTTTTGAGAATTGAACAATGCTTAACTTTAAGGAGTCTATTGATTATAGTATTGTGGGTGTCGCTATTGATGTTTGGGAGTTGTTTATTATATGGAGAAATTTGTCGAAACAAAGGAAATGCTGCCCAATTTTCGTTAGCTCTTAGTCGCTTTAATTTATTCTTAAGCATGTTTTGAATGATCCAATTTTAGTACGAATCCTCTTGAATGTAGAATCATGAGCTTGGAAGGAGAGCGTTTAGTCATTAAGGAGACGCAAAGGTATGTAAGGCTAGTCCCTTTTCTTTCATAAGGCATGATTCTTATATTCTACCTTCCATGTATCCCATGACCTTCTTACATCCCAAAAGCTGAAAGTTCATGATTATTAAGAGTTTCTTATGAGCTAGAGATGAGAGATGTTCTATGATAATGATGATGATGATGATGCTATCTCTAGAAATTCTGAAGCTTACGAGATGATGTTATTGTGAGCTTGATAATCTTATTTTCATGATTTCATTGATGTTATTTCTTGTTGTTGTCTAACCTGATGAGATTAGTTCCTTCAAGGTGAGACATATCGACGGTGATGATTCCATAATGTAATCGGAGGATACCGACCTTACGTCACTCCGATAGAGTTGTAGCTTACACTTGGGCTCTCATGCATGCTTTATGTTATGTATATGTATGATTACACCGGGCCTAGTTGGTCGGGTAGACACCACTACACCGAGTGTAGTGGGTGGCTACGATGATTACACCGGGCCTAGTTGGCCGGGCAGTCACCACTAGTGGGCGGCGTGAGATGACTATCCCCGACGCGGCTAGTGATGATATATGACTCAGACAGATTACCTATATATATATATACGTGTGTGTGTATGTGTGTGTGTGTGTGTGCGTGTTATGATGTGGTTTTAAAAGTAAAAGTTAGCATGAATGGTATCCGCCTTAAGAGGCAATTATATGTGTAGGTTATCTCTTTATCTCATGTTTCTTATCTCTTTATTATGTCATTATTCATGCCTTTCATACTCAGTACATTATCCCTACTGACATCCCTTCTTTTGTGGACGCTGCGTTCGTGCACGCAGGTAGACAGGGAGCGGTCCAAATCCCTAGGAGCATTATCAGCAGATACACAGGAGCACTCCACTTCTCCGGAGTTACCGTTTATGGGTATATTATTCTGTGTTTACATTTGGGGCATGGCGGGGTCCTATCCCGTCCTCATGACTTCCAGTACTCTAGTAGAGGCTCGTAGACATATGGGGGTAGTAGGTATCTTATGATCTCTTTAGTGCATGTCTTGTATATCATTTTGTAGCCTTGCGGGCTTATACATTGTACATATATGTATATTTTGAGGAGCGATTGAAGATCATTTCATGGGAAGCTTTGTTTGAGAATTGTGTATATCTAAGTTGAATACGATGATGAGTATGATGAGTGGTGCTCGGTAGGCTAGCTCCGAGTACCCGCCATGGCCCTCTAGCTGGTTCGTGACAAAAGTTATATCAGAGCAGTTCGTCCTAGGGTGTGTCTACGAACCGTGCCCAGTAAAGTCTTGTTTACAGGTGTGAAGCGCGCCACACTTATAAACAGGAGGCTGCGGAGCATTTAGGAATGATTGACCTTCCTTCTTATCATAGATTGTGCGATAGAGCACTGATATAAGAATCCCCTTTTCCTTAACCGCGTGTTATGCTTTCAGTAAAGTCTATGAAAGGGAAAGCTAAAGTAGCCCAGAAGGGCAATACTATGACGGAAAGAAGGACTGAACGGGAGCCACCTACAGATAAGGAGGAGGGCGAGTCCCAGAGTAAGACCCTATTTCGGTTCTCTCATACTTCGTCAATTCCGGAGGAGTAAAGAGGAGCCTCAAACTTAGCTCCAACACCCCTAGTTTCTCCACCAGATGCCTCAGGCCAGGAGATGAGATAAGCCATTCTATTACTGACCCAGTTAGTAGCCGCTCAAGCTCAGCGGCAGGGTGCGGGCTATGGTGAGAGGGGTTGGAGAAAGAGGGTTAGGTCTTCAGGAATTGACCATGAGTTAGAGGTGCCCCGAGGCAGCAATTCTCTAGGCACTCAGCTCGTTCAACAGCTTGTGCGCCTTTATAGTTTCTTGGATCCAGGGTTGATAGATCTGCTTGTTTGGGGCTAGTTCAGAGTTCTAGAGCTTCTAGTTCCCAGGACAGGGGTGATTCAGGCCAGATGAGATTGCCTACACCACGATGTACTCAGTGTGGTAAGCCACATTTCGGACCATGTCACTTGGGTTCGGATATTTGTTATGCCTGCGCTCGGCCAGACCATTTCAGGCTCGACTGTCCATCGCTATGTGGTAGAAATAATGTTCGGCCTACAGGATTAGCAGTTGACTCTTCATTATCGGTGCACCCTCTGAGGCAAAGCTCATAGATACCAACAGGCCATGGCAGAGGAAGAGGGGGAGCATTTGGTTCGAGTGGTCTACAGTATCGCCACTACACACTAACGGGACCACAGGATTTTGAGTCTTTCCCTGATGTTGTCACAGGTATATTATCGGTTATATATATATATATATATATATATATATATATATATATATATATATATATATATATATATATATTACTCCTATTGTTGCCGGCTGTGTTGGGGTGAAACCTGAGCCAATCAGAAATTTTGAGGTATCTATACATGTTGGTGATCCAGGGGCAGTTAAAAGGATGATTTATGAGTAAGCGAACCCCCGCGAAGGGAGTTGATTGATATAATGTTTAGAAAACAAAATGGAATTTTAGAAAGGGTGTTTGGGTACGACATATGAGACCAACCTTATTATTTTACGTTCATTCATAGTAATCATCCCTGTGTTGTTGAGTTGTGTATCATATGTGTTTCTATACGTGGCCTTTTAAGGCATGTGATATGTTTTCTAGGTTGTGTGCAGGTTTGGGATTGTTATGCTTACAAAGGAAACTCTGCCAAAAAATTTCCAGGAATCTAAGGGAAATGATGGGAACTGTAGGTAGGATTGTGGCAAGAAGAAAGCAAGGGCCCATCAACGAGTGAACAAAGACGAAATTAGTAGTAGACGCGGGATAAATATAGCGAGTATGTATTAAACAATGGGAACGATGATTGGGCTAGGATAGAATAGAGACATGGGAAGGAAAAATGATGTGCTTGGTGTACAAAGAAGTTTTATATACTAAGGAGAATTAAAGAGGTGAGCATTCCAGAAGAAGTTGCAAGTTAGAAGAATTTGGTTAGCCCTTTTATGCTTTGGAAGATTGAATCATATATACACGTACAGGCGATGCATGTAACACCGATTCAGATTAGTAAGCTAGACCTCACTCGATGATTATAGCGGGAGAAAAACTTCCATGTCACTGTGAGCCGGCCTTATTGACCTCAGGGATATCTCGAGGCAAAAGATTAATAGAGATGTGTTTACGAAAGCCCATTGCCTGGAAATTGGTTGACATTATGATCGCAGTTGTATTTTGTGATATAGTTCAGGCTATTTATCCAGGAATCTACTCAAACGGTTACATGACAAGAGCTTGCTACTATTGATATGAAGGGAAGAGAAAACATTACAAGGTTGATCAACGAAACAAAAGAGTGATAAATGACGAATGCTCGGTATGTGTGATATGTGTAGTAGAAAAAAAAAGACATGTTGGAAGCAGCGAAGGAAGGGCAAAAGTGAGGCAAATAGAAGAAAGGTCTACTAGACCAGAAACCTGATAAACAGAGGGTGGAAGAAAATTAAACCCTGTGGATATTCTAACACCAAGTAGGAATGTTAATAGGTATCATGGAGTGATTGAAATTTTGAATCATACTGTGAGTATGGTATGGCTGATTGAATTATGACAAGGAAATATTGTTGAGAAAAGGTGAGTTAAGAGAGGGCGTGTTTATGGACGATGCAGAATGGGGAGCATAGAGCGGTTATGAGTTACATCGATAAAAATGACTAATATACAAGACGATCTATGGGTCTTGATAGAATTGAGGAAAGAAGCATTGGGATACAAGCAATTCCCTCATGGTTTAGTAGTTGTTGCAATTAGACGGTAATCAAAAGAGATAATCAAAGAATTGGTCTTCGTCTTTTTGAGGCAATGTGGCAAGCAGAGGCGTAAGAATGCGATGAAACAACATATGGGCTGTAGAATGGAAGAGGGGTGAAAAATCCAACATGGCAGTTGTACGACAATAAGATAGATTATGAGACAAAGTTAAAGGATGGGCATACAATGGGAAAAGCAGTATTAACCTTAAGAAGGTAAATCATGTGAGTATTATGGCTTCTGTTCAAGTGTGAGACAAATAAAAATAAATGGTATTTCCATGCAACAAGCGCGAAATATTTAATAGTGAGGATACACAGGCGATGAGTGTAGGATTAGGGTCAGGGGAAGAAGTGAATAATGGACTAAGATGAGAAGTCAAGTGAAATAGCCACCGCAAGCTAGTTATATGGACGCAACGTTCCAATGTCGCATACCGGTTGGGGAAGAATTGTATGGGGAAAGCCTCAAAGGCAAAAACTACTTGAGTCAGAATTTAATAATGCCTTTGTTAAGACAAGGACGTAGAGTTAACAATAGAAAAGGATTGATAACTATTTGGAAGCATGTGAATACTTGACTGTAGCAACCTACAATGAAAAATAATAGATGTGTATGATTATTTAGAAGATAAAGTTTATGGAGGATACGAGGATTCCAAGCTTAGAGTATTCCGAACGTAAAGGAATTAAGGCCGTGTCGCAAAGTAAACGGAGTAAGATGGATCTAAATGAGAAACTGAAGGTGAGAGGTGATGGTGAGGAAGATAACAAGAAGTAAGTATGTGTAAGACAATTTCGTGGCACTAATCAAGGATGGATGTTGCAATTGTAAGGAATCATATGGAAATGGTCAGGCTAAGATACCCGGTTCTCTACTGGTGTCTGAAGATTGATACATTCCGAGAGACCTAGGAAATATAGGTTATCCTGGTAAATCCTCCATTGTAGGATAGATAAGCGGATAGAGTTCGTTTTCCAACTTCTTAAGGCATGCTATGAACACGTATGTTAGACCTTTAAGGAAGATGAAGAGACCTGTTAGGGTGGCTGGGAATTGATATATATTCGGGTGGTCGTATGAAGCTTGCAGGAATGGTAGAGTATCAAATTATTGGATTGTGGAAATTTCATTTTGAAAATACTATGGGGAATTATTAAAAGATTCTATGAGTAGTTCTTACTGCCCTCTCAAATAGCTTCGGGGTGGTGAATTAAGAACAAAAAATGGAAGCTTGATGAAGATATTGTGAAAGAACATGGAAGCGAAGGGATGAATGGGGAAGAAGAAGAAGATATGAATTCCAGGTATCCACATTTATTTCCACCCCCAGGAGAGATTCAAGATGAGACACCATTGTCCTAAGATATGTAATGCTTTCCTTAATGCTTTTTGGTCGTGTGTGGCCATGTTTTTCTTGCTGTTGTTGTAGCCCTGTGAGGCGATGTTATTCTAGGTTGTTGTGACGGGATGGTAGTGCCATATTACAGGGGAAACTCTGGCAAAGGTTTCTGTAGGATTCCCAGAGAACCTAACATTCGAGGACGAATGTTTCTAAGGGGGGCGGAGGGAGAATGTTACACCACAGAAATTTCGTGTCATTGCATTGTGAATAGAATAACGCAAGTTAGGTGATCATGAAGTCCTCATGAATTTAAGGAGAATATTTATTAGCTTTAAAGTATATACTACAAGATTTCGAAGTTATATGAATCGGTGAAACTAAGTCTATCGAAGGAAGTGAAGTGCAAATTGGGTTCGGAAAGGTTTTGCGATTATCGAGCTAATGGTTATTTATAAATTTATTAAGGAGGGACTATAGGGATCCTTAGATGGTTAATCAAGCATTATACAAGTGCCAAGAAAGTTCTGTAAGGATCGGAGGTTAAAGAAGCGACTAGAACAAGTTTCGGGAAAATTCAGATTGTACGGCCATTTGTATGGACCGTATAATGGTCCATAGAATACTTCCAGAGAGAGTGACCCCTAGTGGGATTATACAGTCAAATTATATGGACCGTATAATTTATATGGCCCGTATAATTGGTTGTATAACCGAGTCGGGTCACTTTTCTCATTCCATATATACACGACCCTTGTTCAAAATTTTCATTTCCCCACTTCTCCCAAAATCTTGAGAGCTCTAGAACATTCCTCACACCATACCAATACAAATCCAAGATAAATCAAAGATTAAACACCAAGAATCAAGAGAACCAAGTGTAGAGAAGTTCACAAGGGTTTATGGTAGGCAAGATATCCTTTGGGATTGAAGTTGGGTTTTTTCTCAAGTGAAGTATCTTCATTCAAAGTTCATCCTTAAATAATCAAGGATGATTTTTACATCTATTTCATGTTATTAAGATTAATTGGTTGTTGAATAACTTGGATAGAGGAAGAAAGTAGAAGATGAAGCTCAAATATGGGTTTAATGGTATTTTGAGTAGTAAGTTAACTTGAGTCATGATTATTAGTAAGCTATGAGTCTAATCTTGTTATGAATGATACTAAGGATGTTAAGGAAGTATTATGTGAGAATGAATATGGTATTATGTTGTAGCTATGGTTATGGATGACTTTGAAGAGGAGTTTTGAGAATTGAACAATGCTTAAATTTAAGGAGTCTATTGATTATAGTATTGTGGGTGTCGCTATTGATGTTTGGGAGTTGTTTATTATATGGAGAAAGTTGTCGAAACAAAGGAAATGTTTCCCAATTTTCGTTAGCTCTTAGTCGCTTTAATTTATTCTTAAGCATGTTTTGAATGATCTAATTTTAGTACGAATCCTCTTGAATGTAGAATCATGAGCTTGGAAGGAGAGCGTTTAGTCATTAAGGAGACGCAAAGGTATGTAAGGCTAGTCCCTTTTCTTTCATAAGGCATGATTCTTATATTCTACCTTCTATGTATCCCATGACCTTCTTACATCCCAAAAGCTGAAAGTTCATGATTATTAAGAGTTTCTTTTGAGCTAGAGATGAGAGATGTTCTATGATAATGATGATGATGATGATGATGATGCTATCTCTAGAAATTCTGAAGCTTATGAGATGATGTTATTGTGAGCTTGATTATCTTATTTTCATGATTTCATTGATGTTATTTCTTGTTGTTGTCTAACCTCATTAGATTAGTTCCTTCAAGGTGAGACGTATCAACGGTGATGATTCCATAATGTAATCGGAGGCTACCGACCTTACGTCACTTCGATAGAGTTGTAGCTTTCACTTGGGCTCTCATTCATGCTTTATGTTATGTATATGTATGATTACACCGTGCCTAGTTGGTCGGGCAGACACCACTACACCGAGTGTAGTAGGTGGCTATGATGATTACACCGGGCCTAGTTGGCCGAGCAGTCACCACTAGTGGGCTGCGTGAGATGACTATCCCCGACGCGGCTAGTGATGATATATGACTCAGACAGATTACCTATATATATATATATATATATATATATATATATATATATATATATATATATACGTGTGTGTGTGTGTGTGTTATGATGTGGTTTTAAAAGTAAAAGTTAGCATGCATGGTATCCGCCTTAAGAGGCAATTATATGTGTAGGTTATCTCTTTATCTCATGTTTCTTATCTCTTTATTATGTCATTATTCATTCCTTGCATACTCAGTACATTATCCGTACCGACGTCCCTTCTTTTGTGGATGCTGCGTTCATGCCCACAGGTAGACAGGGAGCGGTCCAAATCCCTAGGAGCAATATCAGCAGATACACAGGAGCACTCTACTTCTCCGGAGTTGCCATTTATGGTTATATTCTTTTGTGTTTACATTTAGGGCATGGCAGGGTCCTGTCCCATCCTCATGACTTCCAGTACTCTAGTAGAGGCTCGTAGACATATGGGGGTAGTAGATATCTTATGATCTCTTTAGTGCATGTCTTGTATATCATTTTGTAGCCTCATGGGCTTATATATTGTACATATATGTATATTTTGAGGTGAGATTGAAGATCATTTCATGGTAAGCTTAGTTTGAGAATTGTGTTGATCTCTGTTGAATACGATGATGAGTATGATTAGTGGTGCTCGGTAGGCTAGCTCCGGGTACCCGTCATGACCCTGTAGCTGGGTCGTGACAACTTGAATGAGTAAAAGGCCTAGGAATTAGTTCTCCCACTAGGAGTTAGTGTGGGTGCCAGTCATGGCGGGTTGGGTCGTGACAGATAGGTAGGTGCCCGTGCGACTTTACGAAATTGGGTCGTCACACATTAACAATACAGGATCTAATCCAATTTATGCACAGTCAAAAAACCTCCCATATAGAAGCAACTCTTGTTACGGTTCACTTTTACGTGGGTGCATAAAAGCTACTAAGAAGTTGCGACCTCTATTTGATTTTTTGTATTTTGGAGTCACCACCTAATTTATTAATAAACAAAGAAAATTGAGTTAAAAGGGTTTTATCAAACAAAAGAAAAATCCTTTTTAAACCAGGGTTCGAGGTAAGGGTTCTGATGATCCCCTAGGAAAGGTTTTAAGCACCCTTGTATTAAGGATCCATAGAATACAGTTGACCTTCGAGCTTCAATGTGTGATTTAATTTTGATTATTTGCTAAAATGTTTCTTTCTTGAAAAATTGTCATGCCAATCATAAAACTTCATTTTTTGGCAAAATATTCTTTAAGGAAAAAAAGTTGGTTTAAAATGTTACAATGGTTTAATTCACTTCATTTTCGGACCAAAACACACTTAAGATTTCTCTTTAGTAGGGTCCCTACTAACTTGGTCCTAATGTCAAGTCTAGCTATTCTCCTTAGCCTAGTGTTTAGAGATTTATAAGCAATACGTTTCCTCACTTTCCCACTTGTTGGAGTTACAGGGCCAGAGGATCTCTTGATTACGATACTTTTAATGATATTACCATTGGAGTCTACTGTTACATCTCGGAGATTCCGGATTGTGCATTGCGAGTAGACTAACGTGATCTTGAGATGAACATGAAGCCCTTTTGAATTAAGGAGAGTATTGGATAGCTTTAAAGTGTATACTACCAGATTTTGAAGTCACATGAATCGGTGAAATTAAGTTCGTCAAAGGGAGTGAAATGCAAGTCGCGTTTGGAAAGATTTTTATAATAATTGAGTTAATATTTATTTAGTAATGTCTGGAGAAGGAGCTATAGGGCTCCTTAGATGGTTAATGAAGTGTTATATAAGTGCCAAGAAGGTTCCACAAGGATTGGAAGTCAAACGAGTCAATGAGAGCAAGTTTGGAAACAATGGGTTGTACGACAACTTATACGATCTGTATAACTTATACAGTCCTTATAATGGTTCGTATAACTATTCCAGAGAGGGGTTATCCCATCGTGGGATTATACGACCATTTATACGGACCGTATAAAATTGTACGGACCGTATAAGTGGTTGTATAATCGGGTCGGGTCAATTTTTTTCTCGTTTTATATATAGACGACCCTTGTTCATTTATTTCATTTCCATATTTTCCCCAAGTCTTTAAACCTCTGGAACCTTCCCCCTATCATATTAACCCAAACCCAAGAGAAATCAAAGATTAAATAGCAAGAATCAAGTGTGGGGAGACTCACTAGGGTTTGTAGAATTCAAGATTTCCTTTGGTATTGGAGTTAGGGTTTTATTCAAGTGAAATATATTAATCCAAAGCTCATACTTATACGATAAAAGGCGAGTTTTACATCTATTTCATGTTATTAAGAGTATTTGGTTGTTGAATAACTTGGATGAGGGAAGAAAGTGGAAGATGAAGCTCAAATAGGGGTTTAATGCTATTTTTGAGTAGTAAATTAACTTGAGTCATGATTCTTAGTATGCTATGAGTATAATCTTGTTGTGGGTGGTACCAATAATGTTGAGGAAGTATTGTATGTAAGTGAATATGGTGTTGTGTTGTAGCTATTGTTATGAATGGCCTTGCAAAGGAGTTTTGAGAATTGGACAATGCTTAACTTAAAAGAAGCCTCTTGATTATGGTATTATGGATGTTGCTATTGATGTTTGGGAGTTGTTTACTATATGGAGAGAGTCAATGAAACAAACGAAATGCTGCCCAAATTCCGTTAGCTCTTAGTTGCTTTAGTTTAAACTTAATCATGTTTTCAATGACCTAACCTTAGTACGAATTCTCTTGAATGTAGAGTCACAAGCTTGGGAGGAGAAAGTTTAATCATTAAGAAGACAAAAGGTATGTTAAGGCTAGTCCCCTTTCTTTCAAAAGGCATGATTCCTATGTTGCGGTTCCATACATTTTCCATAACTTTCTTACTTCCAAAGTTAGAAGTTCAAGATTCTTAAAAGATTCTTATGAGGACGAGATAAGATGTTTTCTATGATGATCATGATGATGATGATGATTCTACTTTAGAAGTTCCAAAGCTTATATTTTTGATGCTACTATGAGATTGTTGAGCTTAGCCCATGATTTTTCTTGATTTCACTCATTATTGTGATCTCACCTAATGTTACTTATTCTTTAAAGGTGAGATATAAGGATGATGATTGTTCCATAATGTAAATCGGAGGTCACCGACCTTCTGTCACTCCGATATAGTTGTATCTTAACATTAGTATCTCATGCATGCTATATGTATATGTATGACTACACCGTCCCAATTTGGCCAAGTAGACACCACTTCGGAGGGCCGCTTATTGATGATGATAATTACACTGTGCCTAGTTGGCCGGGTAGACACCACTACTGGGCGGCGTGAGATGGTTACCCCGGATGCGGGAGGCCTGGACGCGAGCTAATGATGAATACACCGTACCTATATGGTCGAGCAATTTATATATATGTATGTATACTATGATGTTGTTATTAAAAGTAAAAGTTAGCATGCATGGTTCTGCCTTAAGAGGCAGTCAGTTACAGGTTATCTCTTTATCTCATGTTTCCTTATTTCTTTATTATGTTATTATTCATGCCTTACATACTCAGTACATTGTTCGTACTGACGTCCTTTCTTTAGTGGATGCTGCGTTCATACCCGCAGTTAGATAGGGAGATGGTCCAGATCACTAGGAGCTTTATCAGCAGATTTACAGGAGCAGTCCACTACTCCAGAGTTGCAGTTTATTGGTATATTCTTTTGTGATTCATATTTGGGGCATGGCGGGGTCCTGTCCCGCCCTCATAACTTTCAGTACTCCAGTTAGAGGCTCGTAGACACGTGTGGATAGTAGATGTTTCATGACCTTATTAGTGTATATTTTGTACATCATTTTGTAGCCCTATAGGCTTGTTTATATCATTTTGTAGCCCTACAGGCTTGTTTATATATATATGTTCAAGGTGGAATCGAAGATTGCTTCATAATGAGTTTTATTTTGAGAATGGCATTTATTCAGGTTGAGTTATTTGATAAATATAAAAGTGGTCCACCGAGATAGATTCGAAGAAATATGACAAGTGGTGCTCAGTAGGCTAGCTCCGAGTACTCGTCATGGCCCTCTAGTTGGGTCGTGACATCTACTTCCTCAGAGGAGTTGTTAGATTTTTCCTTCTCCGGAGAGGGTCCTCTTAAGTGCACAACAGCAGGCATAACATCTCTAATTACTTTAGAGGGATCTGGAATCTCAACTATGATAGGAGTAGTCCGAAGTATAAATGATTCGAACACTCCTTGTGTTGAGAGACCAGGTCCCTCCTGCACGCCCCCTGTACTTTCTACTTTTCCCTGAACTTTTTCACTATCCATTTCCTGTATGGCATCATTAAACCCAACCACTATTTCTTTTTCACTCTCCAGTATATTATAAAATCCCACTCTTTTCTCTGATAGGTTATTATCTATAACTGAGATGGAGTCCTCAACTCCTTTTTCACAACTAAAGGAATTAGGATTACCTGAGATTTCTGCACCTACTTCATTTTCCTTAGTGGTACCTCCATTTTCTGAGTCCTGTACATCCTCACAATTTGCCTTTTCAGCAACAGACCTTTGGATATTGGTATTTAAACCCTCAGAGCTCATGATGTTGCTTGAAACTTCCACTCCATCATCCCTTTAATTGATTTCGTTAGTGTTTTGGAGGAATTTGAAGACTAAAAGTGTTTGACCACTTCCATCTGAAATTGGTTTTTAAGATGGAATGGGATCTGAGATGTGTTTTTAGAAGGTGAAGGGAAGAGTTTCATGTCTGCGATAGCTTGCGTGGTGGACGCGTTGTTAAACATAATTGATCTCGGCCAAGGTTTTGAGAGTTTCATGTCTGAGATAGCTTGAGAGGCAGCTAATTTCAATATCATAGGAAGGTGTTTTTCATTTTTTAAAGGACACACTAGAGTTCCTTGAGTGAGGTGACATTCTTTATTTTTCGAAAGGATTTCGAGCAATGATACCTTTTGACTATCCTTTCCTCACCCAAGTCTTCTGGCCAAATTACTGACTCCGCTAGGGAACCCGCATCGGATCGGGTCCCTTAGAGTGAGAAGTAGTGTGAATTGAGCTTTCTTCTTTTAATTCAGGAAACTCTTCCTTTTCCTTCCCCGAACCAGGTTCCTCCTCTCATGACTTCTGTGTGGCAGTATCTTCATTTTGAAGATACTGCTGGTCTTTCGAGATCCACACTCTTGCCTGCCCTCATACTCATCTTGAGTTTTGTTTGTCATCTCTTTCCCTCTACATGATGTATTCAACAGTTCTTTGATGTTGCTGTTTAGAAGAGGATTTTCCTTACTAATTCCTAAACTTGATCTTGTAGATCTACGATACTAACGACCATATCATCCCTTTCTTGATCTTGAGTGGTGTCACTACCCTTCATTTTGAGAAGATCAAGCTTTTTGTAATGATTTTTTCGACTCCATCATGTGCACCCTTGAGAGCGTCCCAGATCTCATTTGTTGTTTCATAAGAGGAAACTAGATTTTACTCCCATGATCCAATGCTTCAAACAAGAACAATCTTTTTAGCTTTTTGATCTTTTTGTAGAGTAAAGCCATTCAGCTTGGGGAGATGAGGACCATAACAGATCATATCCCACAGATCTGTATCCTTACCAATGATGAATTCTTGCATTCTAACCTTCCACCATTCATAATGTTCAGCGCTGAAGTTTGGTGGTCTTGAGATTCTGCTTCTTTTGGTTTAGTGAGATAGCCATGAAGAGATCCTTTCTAGGTGTTAACTGTTACACCTTGGAAATTTTGTGTTATTCGTATTATGAATAGACTAACCTAAGCCCAAAGTATACATGACGCCCTTGTAAAGTTAATAAAGGTATTTGATAATTCTAAGAGTATACCTTAAGGTTCCAATGCCATATGAGGCAATGGAAGTAAGTTCATCGGAGTAAGTTGAGGTTGAGTCATGTTTGAAAAGCTTTCATATCATATGAACTACACATTTCTCGAAATCACCTTGAATGAGAGATATAGTGCCCCTTGGATGATTAATGAAGTTCTATACAATTTCCTAGAAGGTTCCATAAGGATTGGAGGTCGAACAAATCGAAAAGAATGCATTTCCACAAAATCGGGAAAAGTGGGCAGTGTGCGGTCCCACTCAGTGTGCTGAGCCGCATACTGGTCTTCAACTTGCCAAATTGGCTGGCATCACTACCCAGAATCACCCCCAAGCTGAGGATGGAGTGTGTGGCCGCACACTCAGAGTGCTAGGCTGCATACCCATCGCAAAGTGGGTCGGGAGGTGATTTTGCCACCTTTTTAAATCCCAAACGATCCCAACTTCTTTTCCAACTTTCCACACTTATTTCCCCACCTCTATGGAGACTTCCTAATAGTTATTGAAGGTTCCCTAATACTCCACATCTTTGCATATAATCTAGAGAGAAAAACGACATCAAAACCTTAAGGTAAATCCATGGAGAGTGATGGTTCTTGCTTCCTTTCAAAGTTGTGGTGAAATTGGTCTTGAAAAGAGAGTTGAGTAAGGTGAAATTCTACTACTATAAGGTATATTCTTCATACTATTATTATGATTGAGTTGATGTAATGGGTTAGTACCCTTAGAAAGGAAAATAATTAAAGTGGAGAAGCCATGAGTGTTGTAATGAAGAAGATGACTATGAGGTGAATTTAAAAAGGAAATTTTGGTTAAATTTGAGGTTAAATTGAATATAATTCCTTGATTATGATATTACGGATGTTGTTATTGTTGTTTAGGAGCTATTTTATAATATGGTGGAAGTTGATGTAATAGGGAAATGCTGTCCAAATTCCATTAGCCTTTTAGTTGCTCTAGTTAAAATTAAGGGTGTTTTCAAGACTTAATCTTAGTATGAATTTTTTGAATGTAGATTTTGCGGACTTAGGAGAAGAACGTTAAGTAATTAAAGAGACGTAAAGGTATGTAAGGCTGATCCTTTCTTTCAAAAGGCGTGATTCCTATGTTATGATCCCATACATGCTATCCATATTACCCCTACTCCTACAAGTGCTAGAAGCCCATCATTCTCAAGATTCCTATGATGACTTCATGTTTAGTGATACCAAAGCCTAAAGTTCTAGATGTTATCAAGATATGATTGAGCTTATTATACAATTCTTGATTACATTCGTTATAATTGGCCTCACTTTATGTTATTATTCCTTCAAAGTGAGATAAGATAGTGGTGATGATTATGATGATGATTTTCATTCTAGAAAATCCAAAGCTTAAAACTCTTAATGTTTCCATGATGCTATTGAGCTTGCCACATGATTACTGATTTTGTTCATTATTGATGATCTCACCTTATGATAGTTGTTCCTTCAAGGTGAGATATAGCAATGGTGATGATTCCATAATGATACATCAGAGGTTACCAACCTTACGTCACTCTGTTAGAGTAGAAGTGTTTCATTGATTTCTCATGCATGCTAATTGTATTTACAAATACATTTCTTTCACACAGCGCCGCCCTATCGGCGGCCGGCCAGACACACCACTGCAGTGGGTAGCTTATGATATCATCCTGGATGCGAGATGCCCGGATGCGGGATAATGATGATAACCCCGTGCCTATATGGCCGGGCAGCATACACCGTACATATATGGTCAAGCAGTTTACTTATATATATTTATGGATGTTGTTTGAAAATAAAGTTACCATGCATGGTATCCGCCGTAAGAGGCAATCAGATGTACGAGTCTCTTTATCTCATGCTTCTTTATTTCTTGATTATGTTATTATTCATCCTTACATATTCACTAAATTATTCGTACTGACGTCCCTTCTTGTGGGTGTTGCGTTTATGAGTGCAGGTAGACAGGGAGACAGATTAGATCCCTAGGAGCTTTACCAGCGGATCCTCTAGAGCGCTCTATTTGCTTCAGAGCTGCAGATTATTGGTACTACTCTTTTGTGTATATACTTGGGCATGGCAGTGTGCTGTCCCGTCCTTATGATTTCCAGTACTCTATATAGAGGCTCGTAGAAATGTGTGGACAGTTAGAAGTTTCATAACCTCACTAGTGTACATCCTTTATGATATTTTTGTATCCTTGCCGGCTTGTATATATATATCTATATATATATATATATATATCTATATATATATATATATAGATATATATATATATATCTATATATATATATATATATATATATATATATATATATATATATATATATATATATATAAATGTGTGTAATTGTTGATGATCTTATTGATGAGTTGTTTTCGAGAATTCATGCCCGTACAGATTATGATCGCTATGAGTTAACCAAGTGGTCCATCGAGATATGGTTGTATGAAGCAGGTTAAGTGGTGCTTGGTAGGTTAGCTCCGCGTACCCATCATGACCCTCCAGTTGGGCTGTGACAAAAGTGGTATCAGAGCAGTTCATCCTAGGGTATGTCTACAAGTTGTGTCCAGTAGAATCTTGTTTATGGATGAGAAGTGCGCCACACTTACAAACAGGAGGTTGTGGTTCATTGAGGAATGATTGACCTTTCTTCTTCTTCGTAGATCGTGCGATTGAGCCATGATATAAGAATTCCCATTTTCTTAACTGTGCGTTATATTTTTAGCGATGTCGGTGAAGAGAAAAACAACAGTGGCCCAGAAGGGCAAGACAGTGGATGGAATGAGGGCCAAGCAGGAACCGCCAACAGATATAGAGGAGGGTGAGTCCTATAATGAGGTTCCACCCGGACCTCTCACACTCCACCCATTTCAGAGGAGCATGAAGGAGCCTCAGCTCCAGCTTTAATACCTCCAGTTCCTCCACGAGATACCTCAGGTCAGGAGATGAGAGAGGATATCCAATTGCTGACTCAGTTAGTCACCGCTCAGGCTCAGCGACAGGGTACGAGTCATGGTGACATGGCTATCAGTGCTAGAGCCTGTGATTTTATTAGTCTGAACCCTCCAGAATTCTTTGGGTCAATGCGGAATGAGGACCCGCAGAGCTTTATAGATGAGATGCTGAGGACATCGAGGATAATACATGCTTCGGATATTGAGTCGGTAGACTTGGACTCCAATAGATTGTGAGATATGGCTGTTCATTGGTATAGCAACTAGATATACTCTAGAGGTGTAAATGCACCCCCTCCGGTATGGCAAGAGTTCGTAGATGCCTTCCTTCGATATTATTTGATGCCAGATGTTCGACGGGCCAGAGCTGACAAGTTCTTGAATCTCAGAGAGGGAAGTATGAGTGCTCGAGAGTATAGTCTTCAGTTTAATTCTTCGGCTAGGTATGCTCCAGCCATGGTAACTGATATAGGGACCGCGTACACCAGTTTGTGAGTAGTTTGGGACCATATTTTATTAAGGAGTGCTTGACGGCCTCACTTGATGAAGGAATGGACACTTCTCGTATTCAGGCCCATGCCCAGAACTTGGAAGAATAACAACAGCAGCAAAGGGGTGAGCGTGATTATGATAGAGGTTATAGTAAGAGGGCCAGATCTTCCGGTGCTGCTAGTGAGTATAGAGGAGGTCAGAGGTAACAGTATTCCAGGGAAGAGATTTGATCGTCCTATTTATTTCGGACCAGGTTAGGGTTCCAGTATAGGGGTGATTTAGGCCGGATAAGACCACCTTTAACTGGACGTACTCAGTATGGTAGGCCACATTCTGAACAGTGCCGCTTGGGTTCAGATGCCTGCTATGCCTACAGTCAGACTGGCATATGATGCATGATTGTCCATCGAGGGGTGGTAGAGGTGTGATTCAACCTACAGGGTCTGCAGCCGGTTCTTCATCATCCATACGCCTTAAGGGGCAGAGTTCGCAAACGCCAGCAGGCCATGGTAGAGGCAGAGGAGGAGCATCCAGTACGAGCGGTCCTCAGAACCATATTTATGCACTAGCTGGGCAGAAGGATCTTGAGTCTTCTCCTAATGTTGTCACAGGTATATTATTAGTATCCTTTCATGATGTATATGCATTGATTGATCTGGATTTTACTTTTTCATATATTACTCCTTCTATTGCCGATCATATTGGGGTGAAACCTGACACGATTAAACCTTTTGAGGTGTTTACTCTGGTTGGTGACCCAGTAATAGCTAGACAAGTATATAGAAACTGTGTGGTTGTAGTTTGAGATCGTCATACTATGGCTGATTTGACTGAACTGAATATGGTAGATTTTGATGTCATTATGGGTATGGATTGGTTGGATTCCTATTATGCTAATGTCGATTGCAAAACAAAAATGGTTCGTTTCCAATTTCCAGGAGAGCCAGTTTAAGAGTGGAAAGGTAATACAGTGTCTTCGCTAGGTAGGTTTATTTCCTATCTCAAGGCAAGGAAGATGATAGCTAAAGGCTGTATATATCATTTAGTTCGGGTTCAGGATACAGAAGCAAAGCCACCGACTATTCAATCTGTACCAGTAGCGAATGAATTTCCAAATATATTCCCAGACGAGCTTCCAGGCCTCCCACCAGAACGGGAGATCAATTTTGCTATTGATGTGTTACCGGATACTAAGCCCATATATATTCCTCCTTATAGAATGCCTCCTGCAGAATTGAAAGAGTTAAAGGAGCAAGTGAAAGATCTGCTTGAAAAAGGCTTTATTAGGCCTATTTCATCGCCATGGGGAGCACCTGTACAACTCGTAAGAAATAAAGATGGTTCCTTGCGGATGTGTATTGACTACAGGTAATTGAATAAGGTGACCATAAAGAATAAATATCCACTTTCAAGTATTGATGATTTATTCGATCAATTGCAGGGTGCGAAATCATTTTCAAAAATAAATCTAAGATCAGGGTATCACTAAGTGAGAGTCAGGGAAGAGGATATTCCGAAAATAGCTTTCATAACTAGATTTGGTCATTACGAGTTTCGGGTAGTTTGGATTTCCTAACGCCTTAGCGGTATTCATGAATTTGATGAATAATGTGTTCAGGCTTTTCTTAGACCTATTTGTGATTGCGTTCATCAGTGATATCCTGGTATATTCCCAATCGGAGGCAGAACATGCAGAAAATTTACGTACTATTCTTAGAATTCTTCAGACTCGTAAGCTATGCGAAAAGTTTTCGAAGTGTGAGTTCTAGTTGAATTCGGTAACTTTTTTGGGGCATATTATTTCAGCCGAAGGTATTCGAGTGGATACCCAGAAGATTAAAGCTGTGAAGACCTGCCTAAGGCCTACAATACCTACAGAAGTTAATATTTTTATGGGTTTAGCAGGTTATTACATAAGATTTGTAGAAGGCTTCTCTTTTATTTTTGCACTGTTGACGAAACTGACCCAGAAATCAGCCAAATTCCAATGGACTGACGCTTGCAAGCGCAGTTTTCAGGAGCTGAAAGATAGATTAACTTCGGCTCCGGTCCTAACACTTCCAAAAGGATCAGAATGCTATGTTATTTATTGTGATGCTTTCGGAGTTTGATTGGGTTGCGTATTAATGCAGCACGGTAAGGTTATTGCCTATGCTTCAAGGTAGTTGCGGAAGCACGAGAAAAACTATCCGACCTATGATCTAGATCTAGTTGCGGTTATTCATGCATTGAAAATGTGGAGGCATTATTTGTATGGTGTTCATGTTGATATTTATACAGACCACAAGAGCCTTCAATATATTTTCAAACAGAAGGAGTTGAATCTATGACAAAGGCGGTAGTCGGAGCTATTGAAAGATTATGATGTAAGTATCTTGTATCATCCTGGAAAGGCGAATGTAGTGGCTGATGCTGTTAGCCTCAAGTCCATGGGCAGTCTATGTGATGTTCAGTCGGAGAAGAGGAAGTTAGCTCCTGAGCTTCAACAACTAGCTAGCCTAGGAGTTCACTCAACGGACTCGAGCAATACAAGAGTTACCGTCCATAACCCAGCTGTCTCGTCTCTAGTAGTGGAGGTAAAGAAGCGCCAATATGAGGACCTTAAGCTACTTCATTTCAGTGATACACCAGAAGAAGAAGTCACCATTTAAAATTTTTGTAGATGGAGTTATCAGGTATCAAGGCAGATTATTTGTTCCTAATGTTGCAGGGTTACGTCGACAGATTTTGGAGAAAGCCCATCATTCCCTTTATTCTGTTCATCAAGGAGCGACAAAGATGTATCATGATCTTAAATCTATATATTGGTGGGATGGAATGAAGAAAGATATAGCAGAGTTTGTAGCTCAATGTCCTAAGTGTCAACAGGTGAAAATTTAGCATCAAAAGCCCAGCGGATTGTTGCAAGCTATGGAAATTTCAACTTGGAAATGGAAAGTGATTAATATGGATTTTATTGCTTGCTTGCCTCATTCTTAGCGAAAGTATGATTCTTTATGGGTAATTGTGGACAGACTTACGAAATCAGCTAATTTTCTACCAGTCAGAACTACTTACTCAGCTGAAGATTATGCAAAGCTGTATATCAAAGAGATAGGACGACTTCATGGTGTTCCAGTATCCATTATCACTGACAGAGGAGCACAAATTACAGCTAATTTCTAGAAGTCCTTTCAAGAAGGTTTAGGAACTCAGGTAAGACTTAGCACATCATTTCATCCATAGACTGATGGGCAAGATGAGCGCACTATTCAAACCCTCGAAGATATGCCACGGGTATGTGTATTAGATTTCGGAGGTGGTTGGGATGATCATTTGCCGCTCATTGAGTTTGCATACAATAACAGTTATTATTCCAGCATCCAAATGGCCCCGTATGAAGCTCTATATGGGAGGAAGTGTAGATTGCCAATTGGATGGTTCGAAGTAGGAGAGACGAAGTTAGTGGGCCCAGATTTGATCTAGCAAGAGGTGGAGAAGATCAAGCTTATCCAAGACTACTTGTTAATAGCCCAGACCCGGCAGAAGTCTTATGCGGACAATCGTCGTCGAAATCTGGAATTCCAGGTTAATGATTGGGTATTCTTAAGGGTGTCGCCGATGAAGGATGTCATGATATTTGGAAAAAGGGGCAAGCTTAGTCCTTGGTATATTGGACCTTACAAGATTGTGTGCAAAGTAGGCCAAGTGGCTTATGAGCTAGATTTGCCTTCGGACTTGGAGTCAGTCCACCTAGTCTTTCATGTGTCAATGCTTTGCAAGTACATTGGAGACCCTTTCAGAATTGTGCCTATAGATGATGTCCAAGTTAATGAGAAGTTGTCCTATGAAGAAGTACCCATTGCTACTCTAGATAGGCAAGTTCAAAGACTTAGAACCAAAGATGTAGTTTCAGTTAAAGTTTTATGGAGAAATAATAACAAGGAAGAAATGACTTGGGAAGCTGAGGAGGATATGAAGTCCAGGTATCCACATTTATTTCACCCCCAGAAGAGGTTCAGGCAGAGACATCACTGTCCTCAAGTATATAATGCTGCTTTTGATGATTTCTTAGTCGTGTGTGGCTAATATTGTTATTGTTGTTGTAGCCCTGTGAGGCATTGTGTATTTTGGGCTCTTGTGATAGGATGGTAGCGATACAGTTACAGGGGAAACTCTGGCGAAATTTCTGCAGAATCCTTAAGAGTTTAACAGTCGAGGACGAATGTTCTTAAGGGGGGAAGAATGTTACACCTTGGAAATTTTGTGCTATTCGTAATATGAATAGGTAACATAAGCCTAATGTATACATGAAGCCCTTGTAAGGTTAAAAAAGGTATTTTATAATTCTAAGAGTATACCTTAAGGTTCCAAAGCCATATGAGGCAATGGAAGTAAGTTCGTCGGAGAAAGTTGAGTTTGAGTCATGTTTGAAAAGCTTTCATATCGTATGAACTACACATTGCTTGGAATCACCTTGAGGGAGAGATATAGATCCCTTGGATGGTTAAATAATTTCAACACAAGTGTCAAGAAGTCTCCATAAGGATTGGAGGTCGAACGAATCGAAAAAAAAAAAAAGCATTTCCGCGAAATCGGGAAAAATGGGCAGTGAGTGGTCTTACACTCAGTGTGTTGAGCTGTATACTGGTCGCCAAATTGCCAAATTGGCTGGTCTCACTACCCAAAATCACCCCCAAGCTGAGGATGGAGTGTGTGGTTGCACACTCAGTGTGCTAGGCCGCATACCCATCGCAAAGTGGGTTGGGAGGTGATTTTGCCACCTTTTTAAATCACAAACGACCCCAACTTCATTTCCAACTTTCCACACTTATTTCCCCACCTCTCTAGAGACTTCATAAAAGTTCTTAAAGGTTCCCTAATACTCCACACCTTTACATATCATCTAAAGAGAGAATCAACATCAAAACCTTAAGGTAAATCCATGGAGAGTGATGGTTCTTGCTTCCTTTCAAAGTTGTGGTGAAATTGGTCTTGAAGAGAGAGTTGAGTAAGGTGAAATTCTACTACTATAAGGTATATTCTTCATCATATTCTTATGATTGAGTTGATGTAAAGGTTTAGTTCCCCTAGAAAGGAAAAGAATTAAAGTGGAGAAGCCATGAGTGTTGTAATGAAGAAGATGACTATGAGGTGAATTTGAAAAGGAGATTTTGGTTAAATTGAATGTAATTCCTTGATTATGATATTATGGATGTTGTTATTGCTGTTTAGGAGCTATTTTATAATATGGTTGAAGTTGATGTAATAGGGAAATGCTGTCCAAATTCCGCTAGCCTTTTAGTTGCTCTAGTTGAAATTAAGGGTGTTTTCAAGACTTAATCTTAGTATGAATTTTTTTAATGTAGATTTTGCGGACTTGAGAGAAGAACATTAAATAATTAAAGAGACGTAAAGGTATGTAAGGCTAATCCTTTCTTTCAAAAGGCGTGATTCCTACGTTATGATCCCATACATTCTATGTCACGACCCAACCCCGTGGGCCACGACTGGCACCCTACTTGGGTACCCAGACCAAATTACATATTCATTGCCAAATCCAAACTTATTTCAGAATTTCATAAAAGTCATATCAAACATAGTTTATATCAAAATATGTCTTAAGCGGTCGCACAAATCAAAATGTCATATCGGATCCAAACTGAGCGGCGGAATAGACATCGCCGGTCAAAAATGCAAATATAAGCATAAGGGCCATTCAGGGCCATCAAAACAAACGGACCGCTTTAACACCAGAAAACAAAATCAGACAAACATATATAGGACCATGGCCCCACATATATGACTACAGGCCTCTACGAACTCAAAACAAAGACATATGGCGAGACAGGGCCCCGCCATACCCAATTAGTCAAATGTACAGAATATACATAGCAAAAGGGAGTCTGTACCAAAAGTGGACTCCGAGTCAAGAAGGAGTACTCCGAAGTAGCAAAGAGTGAAGCCTACAGTGGAGGATCACCAATATCTGCACCTGCGGGCATGAAACGCAGCCCCCGAAGAAAGGGGGTCAATACGAAATATGTACTGAGTATGTAAAGCACGGAGTACAGAAATATGGGCCAAAACCGAAAGCAAATCAGATGACCAAGTGGAGTACAAATCAGTATGTCAAAATCTGTATCAAAATCATATACGTATACATAATGCAAACGAAATCATGCAAACGCTTAAGAACGTGGTCGCCACTCCGACGCTGGCGCCACACACAACATAACACCAGAAAGTTTCAAATCTCCGTACATCCCCGAACACTAACACAACATAGGTGAGCGTATCGCATCACGAGCCATATCACAGCATAACTCCAAACGGAACCCGGCCTTATGGCGAAGCCTCGGGAACCGCAACACAGCATACGGCCGAATTATCATAAGGCGCACGAATTATAATCGGCCCGGGAACCGGTGAACGAAGTCATAATAGGGCACGAGCAGAGTCGTGAGCAAACAAATGCAATACATATTTTAAAATAGCCTTTCAAAACATAATGAGTTCATATATCCTTTCATAAACCAAAAATAGTCAAATCGTTAGTTGGTACGAATGTTCATTCCACAAAACGTTTTCAAAGTAGTGCATATAACTCAAAAGCGTAATTTAACATATCATAGTAATCGAAGCATATCTCATAGAGGAACGTTTCGAAATCAAAGGGGTCATATCAAACTTTATTCAAAAGGAGAGCCCGATAGGACAAATAGGGTGTCTCGGGGTTAGCGGGCCCACCTCGAGTCAAATTGAGGTGGCGAACATAGTTTACGAACATTTATAGGCCAAAAGGTCATACATAATCATTATCAAGTGACCCGATCACATTTTGATAGGTTTCGGACGATTGGTGGCATTCTAGCCAAAATAGAGCCCTTAGGCTTCAATTGAATTGAATGAATAGTAACTTTTCTGTGGATCGGGTTTCGAGGAGCAGAAATGCTCCGGAGGTTCCAATATTCGCCTAACATACTAAGACATGCCAAACGAAGAAGTGGGAAGCTTTACATACCTTACTGACGTCTTATGCTCTCCCAAAAGTCAAGTCCCGTTTCGTCCGAAATCTGCAAATGGTCAAAGTTACCAATTTGAGATTCTTAGGCTTAAAAATGCCATTAACTTCATTTTTGCCTACCGAAATTTTGGCAGCACTTCCCCTATAAATCTAACGTCCCCGAGACTTAGCTCGGCTCAAAATACATCAACAACAACAGCCCACACGTCATCAAACAACACAAATCATAATCAAACCACTCTAGCTTCAAAGTTCTACCTTATTACCTAAGTTGGCAACTCTTCATTCAAACTTCCAAAACTCCAAATCTATATCCACATCATTGTATTCATTCACTCATTCAAGATTATTCAATCACATTCCAAATATATTCCAAGCCATATACGAAATTGCCCAAAATTCATTACTTTCCATAATTCTTTCAAAACATCAAAACGTACAACGAACGTTCTAACTTGCGTCGTTTCATTCCGAATTCATTAACATCAACCGTAAGTCATATTTAAAGTCTTTGGCATCAAAGATATACAATGATATACGCAAATATACAAAAGGTATACACTTTCCCGTAATGATCCGAAATCCTTTTCCAACGCCAATTCAATTCTTTAAACGCTCATTTACGACATAAAGGTCACAACGACACACTAAACAAACTAAACAAGATCAATTCACATTACTTTGCACTTCATAAGTGTCACGGCTCCAACACCAAACACACACACACCCACGGCTTTCTACATACATCAAAGTTACGGGATTCTCGTCTATTCTCAATCCTTAACACATTCATATCAATTCTATAACACAAAAGTGTAAGAATTCTCACCTTTTCTTGAAAACCCGACTTGTCGCAAACGCGCACCTTACGCCAAACTAATTGTACCCCGTTGAAGAGGGTCTTGAGTACTTCACAACTATGCAAAAATCAAGATTTTTGGATCACAACACAAAGGCTTGGGAATTATTTTTCTTTCCTTTCTCCTATTCGGCCGAGAGGTATTTTGAGGTGCTTTCTTGAATTTTGTTTTGTTCTTGATAATTCTAAGTGTTATTGTTGATATATATCTATATAGGGGTCATGTGCATAGCACATGACCTTTAAAAGTGGGCTTGGACCAATGCTATGGCCGGCCACTTCAAGATTTTTGGGCCTCAATTTTGTTTTATAATTTTCTTGGCCCAATTCATTAAACGTCCCGTTTTTAATTCCCGAAACTAATTTCCGAAATTCCAAATTTACCCTCGGCCTTCCCCGATGTCTTAACATCAATGATTCCATAACCAACATAGTCATATTCACCAAAATCAAAATATTTCCTTATAACACACAAGTCGTAATTATTTCTCGATTTCCAATTATACGAGAACACGGGACATAACATTCTCCCCCCCCCCCTTAAGAACATTCGTCCCCGAATGTTAAATAAATCTTATGAAGGCTCACAAACATAACGGGAAAACCATTTTTTTAAAAATAGCACACATGGTCCATCCGTTCATTAATACAACAAATACAAAAGTCTAGACTACAAGAGGCGTAGGGAATAAATGGGGGAATCTCTTCTTCATCTCATCCTCCGCCTCCCAAGTCATCTCTTCCCGGTTATTATTGCGCCACAGAACTTTGACGGAAGGCACCTCCTTAGTGCGCAATCTCCTTACCTGACGATCCAGAATAGACACAGGTTGCTCGTCATAAGACAACTGCTCCGTCACCTGAAGGTCATCTACTGGGAATATCCTGGAAGGATCACCAATGCACTTCCGCAGCATAGACACATGAAATACCGGGTGTACAGCCTCCAAATCGGATGGTAAGTCTAGCTCGTAGGCGACTGCGCCTATTCTCCGAACAATCTGATACGGCCAAATATACCGCGGGCTCAACTTACCCTTTCTGCCAAATCTCATAACACCCTTCATGGGCGACACCTTCAGGAATACCCAGTCACCAATCTGGAACTCTAACGGTCGACGTCGTCTATCAGCATAAGCTTTCTGTCGACTCTGAGCAGCCAATAATCGTTCCCGAATAAGTTTCACCTTATCTACAGCTTCCTGGATCACGTCTGGCCCAATTAACTTAGTCTCGCCCACGTCAAACTAGCCAATAGGAGATCTGCATCTCCTGCCATAAAGGGCCTCGTACGGAGCCATCTGAATGCTGGAGTGATAACTGTTATTATAAGCAAACTCGATAAGCGGCAAATGATCATCCCAGCTGCCCCTGAAATCAATAACGCAGGCCCGTAACATATCTTCGAGCGTCTGAATAGTGCGCTCGGCCTGCCCGTCAGTCTGAGGATGAAACGTTGTACTGAGGCTCACCTGAGTCCCTAATCCCTCCTGAAATGACCTCCAGAAGTTAGCTGTAAACTGGGCACCTCGGTCAGTAATAATAGATACAGGGACCCCGTGCAGTCTGACTATCTCTCTGATATATAATCTGGCATAGTCCTCAGCCGAATAAGTAGTCCGGACCGGAAGGAAATGGGCTGATTTCGTCAGCCTGTCCACAATAACCCAAATAGAGTCGTACCTGCGTAGAGTACGCGGTAACCCAACAATGAAGTCCATATTAATCATCTCCCATTTCCAGGCTGGAATCTCCATCTCCTGTAACAATCCACCGGGCTTCTGATGCTCGATCTTAACTTGCTGGCAGTTCGGGCACTGACTAACAAACTCGGCAATATCTTTCTTCATGCCGTCCCACCAATACAAACACCTGAGATCCCGATACATCTTAGTGGAACCAGGATGAACAGAATACCGTGCATTTTGTGCCTCGCCCATAATCTGCCGCCGTAAGCCCGCAACGTCCGGTACACAGAATCTGCCATCATATAATAATACTCCTTCAGGCGAGATCTCAAACTGAGTCTTTGCTTTATTAAGGGCCACATCTCTGTACTGAATCAAAAGAGGATCTTCAAACTGGCGCTGCTTTACCTCCTGAATAATAGATGACTCAGCAACTGGACGAACAGACATCCCAGAATCTCCAGAATCCACCAAACGAACTCCGAGGCTGGCCAGCTGATGAATATCACGAACCAAATCTTTCTTATCAGATGGAACATCAGCCAGACTGCCCAAGGACTTGCGGCTAAGCGCGTCAGCTACCACATTGGCTTTCCCCGATGGTACAGAATATCAACGTCGTAGTCCTTTAGTAACTCAAGCCATCTCCGCTGCCGCAAATTTAGTTCCTTCTGCTTAAAAATATACTGGAGACTTTTGTGGTCCATATAGATATCAACATGGACCCCATATAAATAATGCCGCCAAATCTTCAAAGCATAAATCACCGCGGCCAACTCAAGATCATGAGTGGGATAGTTTTTCTCGTGCGGTGTGAGCTGCCGGGAAGCATAGGCTATGACTCGACCGTGCTGCATCAATACACAACCTATCCCTATACCAGAGGCGTCACAATAGACAACATACCCGTCAGATCCCTCTGGAAGAGCCAAAACTGGTGCTGTAATCAATCTCTCCTTCAGCATCTGAAAGCTGCGCTCGCAGGCATCTGTCCACTGGAATTTTGCTGCTTTCTGGGTAAGCCTCGTCAGTGGTGCTGCAATAGAAGAAAAATCCTCCACGAACCTGCGATAATACCCGGCCAATCCAAGAAAACTACGCACCTCTGTCGGAGTAGTAGGCCTGGGCCAATTCTGCACAGCCTCAATCTTCTGCGTATCGACCCGAATACCATCTGCGCCGACAATATGGCCCAAGAATGCCACAGAAGTTAACCAGAATTCACATTTAGAGAATTTAGCATATAACTTCTGCTGACGGAGAATGCCAAGTATTGTCCTCAAATGATCTGAATGCTCCTCGGCTGATCGCGAGTAAATCAGAATGTCATCAATAAACACAATAACAAACATATCCAGAAAAGGCCGAAATACCCGGTTCAGCAGATCCATAAATACTGCTGGAGCATTAGTCAGCCCGAAAGACATAACTCTGAACTCATTATGCCCGTACCGGGTCCTGAAAGCAGTCTTCGGGATATCTGACTCCCGTACTCGCACCTGATGATAACCTGAGCGCAGATCTATCTTTGAAAAATATTTAGCACCCTGCAGCTGATCAAACAAATCATCAATCCGGGGGAGGGGATATTTATTCTTTATAGTCAACTTATTTAGCTGCCGGTAGTCGATACACATCCGCAGTGACCCATCTTTCTTTCTGACAAACAATACCGGCGCTCCCCAGGGTGATGTGCTGGGTCTGATAAAGCCCTTATTCAACAAATCTTTCAGCTGCTCCTTCAACTCTTTCAACTCAGCCGGTGCCATCCTGTACGGAGGAATAGATATAGGCTGCGTATCCGGCATCAACTATAGTAAAATCAATATCTCGCTCAGGCGGAAGGCCAGGAATCTCGTCAGGAAAAACATCTGGAAACTCACTGACGACCGGAACAGACTGAAGGGTAGGTATCTCCGCTGCAGTATCGTGCACACGAACCAAATGATAGATATTACCCTTCTGGATCATCTTCTTAGCCTTGAGCTATGAAATAAACTTACCCCTCGGCGATGCTGTAGATTCGAACCACTCTATAACTGGTTCCCCTGGAAACTGAAAACGGACTACCTTTTTCTGGCAGTCGACATTAGCATAACAGGAAGACAACCAGTCCATACCCATAATGACGTCAAACTCAAGCATGTCTAACTCTATCAAATCAGCCTTAGTGCTACGATCATAAATGGTCACAGAACAATCTCTATAGATCTGTCTCGCTATAACAAAATCCCCAACTGGCGTAGCTACCTCAAAAGGCTCTATAGGCTCAGACACTATCCCAATTTTACTAGCAACGAGCGGGGAGATATATGATAAAGTAGAGCCAGGGTCAATCAATGCATATACAGATCTGGAGAAAACCAGTAATGTACCTGTGACGACGTTTGGCGAAGCCTCCTGATCCTGGCGGCTGGCCAAAGCATATATGCGGTTCGAGGGACCGCTAGAACCTGAAACGCCACCGCGGCCTCGACCGCGTCCTGCCGGTGCTGGCATACCTCGCCCTCCAGGGCGTGCGACAGATGGAGCAGAGGAAGAACCGGCGGCTGACCCTGTCGGCTGAGCCACACTACCAGAACCGCTCGCCAACGGACAGTCTCTCATAAAGTGTCCCTGACCACCACAAGAAAATCAAGCTCCAGTAGCTCGATAACACTCCCCAGGATGAGACTTCCCGCAATGAGGACAACGGGGCCTGGGTGGTCGGGCCTGGCTGGGACCCCTGGATACCTGTGAACGTGCCACTCTGGAGCTCTGACCGGCCCCAGACGGTCCTGCACTGTCAAATCTCCGGCTACCTGACTGAGTACTCCGGCCGAACAGAGGAAAAGGTCTATCTGACTGCTGCTGCTGAGGCTGTCCGCCTCGAGAATCTCCAGAATAGCCTGCGGACCTAGCCCTCTTGGGCGGCCTCCTATCTCGATCTCTGCCAGAAGGATCAGACCTGCGACGGTCCTCCATACCCATCGCATAGGCCTGGAGTCGGGCAATGTCCATGTCTGTCTGCAATGATACTGCCATACAGCCATCAACCAAATACCTCCAATCCCATAACATATCTGTGCATCCAATCGGACATATCTGCTACCACGGCCGGTGCATATCGGGCCAGAGAATCAAACTCAAGATTATACTCGCGAACACTCCGACCCCTCTGCTGCAGACGTAAGAATCGATCAGCCCGCGCCCGCCGTAACTCTGGGGGTAGAACGTGGCGGGTGAAAGTAGTCACAAACTGATCCCAAGTGGCTGGAGGGGCACCCTCTCCCCTAGACAGCTCCCAAGTCTCGTACCAATGAGTGGCAATATCTCGAAGTCTGTGCGAAGCCAGCTCGACCGACTCGGTCTCTGAAGCCCTGACCAAGTCCAGTGAGCGTCGCATCCCCCGAATAAAGTCATGGGGGTCCTCGTCGGGCTTAGACCCGAAAAACTCTGGAGGGCCACATAGTAGAAACTCCCGAACTCTCAGGCTGTCCCGCCTGTCATCGTCATCATCGTCCCTCCGCCCGCGTCTGCGAGCCTGACCTGCTACTAGTGTAGTCAACAACTGTACAGCCTCCCTCAGGGTCCTATCCTCCGCCCCTGGCTGAGGAGCTGGAGTCTCAGGAGCGGGTACACGAACCTCTGGAGCTGCTGAAGGTCCTGCTCCAGGCTGTACTAGTGGGGGTGTAGCAGACCCCTCAGAACGAGGCACCACCTCGGGCAAATCATAGACACGAGCCCGTGTAGCGCGCTGTGCCTGACTAGTCTCTCCCATCCTCGCTTTGCCCTTCTGGGCCGTCGTTGCCTTCTTCGGAGGCAGCACTGCAAACACAATAGCGAGTCAGATCAAAATCACCCTAACAGCACAGCTCTATCGCACGATCTAAGATTCCAAAGAAAGTAACGTCCTAAATGCCCTGTAGCTTCCTGTTTATAGATGCGGTGCACAACACATCGATAAACAAGACTCTACGAGACACGGCCTGTAGACATTCCGAGGACAAACTGCTCTGATACCACTTTTGTCACGACCCAGCCCCGTGGGCCGCGACTGGCACCCTACTTGGGTACCCAGACCAAATTACATATTCATTGCCAAATCCAAACTTATTTCAGAATTTCATAAAAGTCATATCAAACATAGTTTATATCAAAATATGTCTTAAGCGGTCGCACAAATCAAAATGTCATATCGGATCCAAACTGAGCGGCGGAATAGAATGTCATATCGGATCCATTCAGGGCCATCAAAACAAACGGACCGCTTTAAGACCAGAAAACAAAATCAGACAAACATATATAGGACCCTCGCCCCACATATATGACTACAGGCCTCTACGAACTCAAAACAAAGACATATGGCGAGACAGGGCCCCGCCGTACCCAATTAGTCAAATGTACAGAATATACATAGCAAAAGGGAGTCTGTACCAAAAGTGGACTCCGAGTCAAGAAGGAGTACTCCGAAGTAGCAAAGAGTGAAGCCTACAGTGGAGGATCACCAATATCTGCACCTGCAGGCATGAAACGCAGCCCCCGAAGAAAGGGGGTCAGTACGAAATATGTACTGAGTATGTAAAGCACGGAGTACAGAAATATGGGCCAAAATCGAAAGCAAATCAGATGACCAAGTGGAGTACAAATCAGTATGTCAAAATCCGTATCAAAATCATATACGTATACATAATGCAAACGCTTAAGAACGTGGTCGCCACTCCGACGCTGGCGCCACACACAGCATAACACCAGAAAATTTCAAATCTCCGTACATCCCCGAACACAAACACAACATAGGTGAGCGTATCGCATCACGAGCCATATCACAGCATAACTCCAAACGGAACCCGGCCCTATGGCGAAGCCTCGGGAACCGCAACACAGCATACGGCCGAATTATCATAAGGCGCACGAATTATAACCGGCCCGGGAACCGGTGAACGAAGTCATAATAGGGCACGAGCGGAGTCGTGAGCAAACAAATGCAATACATATTTCAAAATAGCCTTTCAAAACATAATGAGTTCATATATCCTTTCATAAACCAAAAATAGTCAAATCGTTAGTTGGTACGAATGTTCATTCCACAAAACGTTTTCAAAGTAGTGCATATAATTCAAAAGCGTAATTTAACATATCATAGTAATCGAAGCATATCTCATAGAGGAACGTTTCGAAATCAAAGGGGTCATATCAAACTTTATTCAAAAGGAGAGCCCGATAGGACAAATAGGGCGTCTCGGGGTTAGCGGGCCCACCTCGAGTCAAATTGAGGTGGGGAACATAGTTTACGAACATTTATAGGCCAAAAGGTCATACATAATCATTATCAAGTGACCCGATCACATTTTGATAGGTTTCGGACGATTGGTGGCATTCTAGCCAAAATAGAGCCCTTAGGCTTCAATTGAATTGAATGAATAGTAACTTTTCTGTGGATCGGGTTTCGAGGAGCAGAAATGCTCCGGAGGTTCCAATATTCGCCTAACATACTAAGACATGCCAAACGAAGAAGTGGGAAGCTTTACATACCTTACTGACGTCTTATGCTCTCCCAAAAGTCAAGTCCCGTTTCGTCCGAAATCTGCAAATGGTCAAAGTTACCAATTTGAGATTCTTAGGCTTAAAAATGCCATTAACTTCATTTTTGCCTACCGAAATTTTGGCAGCACTTCCCCTATAAATCTAACGTCCCCGAGACTTAGCTCGGCTCAAAATACATCAACAACAACAGCCCACACGTCATCAAACAACACAAATCATAATCAAACCACTCTAGCTTCAAAGTTCTACCTTATTACCTAAGTTGGCAACTCTTCATTCAAACTTCCAAAACTCCAAATCTATATCCACATCATTGTATTCATTCACTCATTCAAGATTATTCAATCACATTCCAAATATATTCCAAGCCATATACGAAATTGCCCAAAATTCATTACTTTCCATAATTCTTTCAAAACATCAAAACTTACAACGAACGTTCTACCTTGCGTCGTTTCATTCCGAATTCATTAACATCAACCGTAAGTCATATTTAAAGTCTTTGGCATCAAAGATATACAATGATATACGCAAATATACAAAAGGTATACACTTTCCCGTAATGATCCGAAATCCTTTTCCAACGCCAATTCAATTCTTTAAACGCTCATTTACGACATAAAGGTCACAACGACACACTAAACAAACTAAACAAGATCAATTCACATTACTTTGCACTTCATAAGTGCCACGGCTCCAACACCAAACACACACACACACACGGCTTTCTACATACATCAAAGTTACGGGATTCTCGTCTATTCTCAATCCTTAACACATTCATATCAATTCTATAACACAAAAGTGTAAGAATTCTCACCTTTTCTTGAAAACCCGACTTGTCGCAAACGCGCACCTTACGCCAAACTAATTGTACCCCGTTGAAGAGGGTCTTGAGTACTTCACAACTATGCAAAAATCAAGATTTTTGGATCACAACACAAAGGCTTGGGAATTATTTTTCTTTCCTTTCTCCTATTCGGCCGAGAGGTATTTTGAGGTGCTTTCTTGAATTTTGTTTTGTTCTTGATAATTCTAAGTGTTATTGTTGATATATATCCATATAGGGGTCATGTGCATAGCACATGACCTTTAAAAGTGGGCTTGGACCAATGCTATGGCCGGCCACTTCAAGATTTTTGGGCCTCAATTTTGTTTTATATTTTTCTTAGCCCAATTCATTAAACTTCCCGTTTTGTAATTCCCGAAACTAATTTCTGAAATTCCAAATTTACCCTCGGCCTTCCCCGATGTCTTAACATCAATGATTCCATAACCAACATAGTCATATTCACCAAAATCAAAATATTTCCTTATAACACACAAGTCGTAATTATTTCTCGATTTCCAATTATACGAGAACACGGGACATAACATTCTCCCCCCCTTAAGAACATTCGTCCCCGAATGTTAAATAAATCTTATGAAGGCTCACAAACATAACGGGAAAACTATTTTTTTTAAAATAGCACACATGGTCCATCCGTTCATTAATACAACAAATACAAAAGTCTAGACTACAAGAGGCGTAGGGAATAAATGGGGGAATCTCTTCTTCATCTCATCCTCCGCCTCCCAAGTCATCTCTTCCCGGTTATTATTGCGCCACAGAACTTTGACGGAAGGCACCTCCTTAGTGCGCAATCTCCTTACCTGACGATCCAGAATAGACACAGGCTGCTCGTCATAAGACAACTGCTCCGTCACCTGAAGGTCATCTACTGGGAATATCCTGGAAGGATCACCAATGCACTTCCGCAGCATAGACACATGAAATACCGGGTGTACAGCCTCCAAATCGGATGGTAAGTCTAGCTCGTAGGCGACTGCGCCTATTCTCCGAACAATCTGATACGGCCCAATATACCGCGGGCTCAACTTACCCTTTCTGCCAAATCTCATAACACCCTTCATGGGCGACACCTTCAGGAATACCCAGTCACCAATCTGGAACTCTAACGGTCGACGTCGTCTATCAGCATAAGCTTTCTGTCGACTCTGAGCAGCCAATAATCGTTCCCGAATAAGTTTCACCTTATCTACAGCTTCCTGGATCACGTCTGGCCCAATTAACTTAGTCTCGCCCACGTCAAACCAGTCAATAGGAGATCTGCATCTCCTACCATAAAGGGCCTCGTACGGAGCCATCTGAATGCTGGAGTGATAACTGTTATTATAAGCAAACTCGATAAGTGGCAAATGATCATCCCAGCTGCCCCTGAAATCAATAACGCAGGCCCGTAACATATCTTCGAGCGTCTGAATAGTGCGCTCGGCCTGCCCGTCAGTCTGAGGATGAAAAGCTGTACTGAGGCTCACCTGAGTCCCTAATCCCTCCTGAAATGACCTCCAGAAGTTAGCTATAAACTGGGCACCTCGGTCAGTAATAATAGATACAGGGACCCCGTGCAGTCTGACTATCTCTCTGATATATAATCTGGCATAGTCCTCAGCCGAATAAGTAGTCCGGACCGGAAGGAAATGGGCTGATTTCGTCAGCCTGTCCACAATAACCCAAATAGAGTCGTACCTGCGTAGAGTACGCGGTAACCTAACAATGAAGTCCATATTAATCATCTCTCATTTCCAGGCTGGAATCTCCATCTCCTGTAACAATCCACCGGGCTTCTGATGCTCGATCTTAACTTGCTGGCAGTTCGGGCACTGACTAACAAACTCGGCAATATCTTTCTTCATGCCGTCCCACCAATACAAACACCTGAGATCCCGATACATCTTAGTGGAACCAGGATGAACAGAATACCATACATCTTAGTGGTCCACCGAGATATGGTTATATGAAGCAGGTTAAGTGGTGCTCGGTAGGTTAGCTCCGGGTACCCGTCATGGCCTACCGATTGGGTCGTAACCTTAACCTTTTAGGAAGAACTGGCTCTGATACCAGTTGATGCAGGATATGCGTCCACCAAACACAATATGAAGGGACCTGGTTGCAGTTCCTTTATGAAATGCAGTAAGTACAGAAGGAAAGATTTTACCGTGGAAAACTCCTTGCTCAAGAGATTAAAAATCATGACCTACACCGGTAGGATTTCAATTCCACTACACGAGCAACTTGAGGTTACAACTCTATCCTAAGCTACGAATTAACTCCCATAATCCCTCACCCTTACAATAACGCTTATGTAACTCAGAAACTAACCCTCATAGTCCTTCAACCTTTGCTATACTCCGATTGTAAGCACCTCAACTTGACTAACTTGACTAACTCTATCCAAGGAAACTAATACACCTAGACTCACTCTAGCCTAGTGTACCATTCAAAGGCACCCTTTGAGATTTTATCGTGACTAACTCTAGCCACACACTAATACAACTAAGCTAACTCTAGCCTAGTGTACCACTCAAGATCTTGTGGAAGCAATACTAAGAATTTAGAACACCTACAAATAGCTTTATTTTTGGGAAGAGTAGGTTTACAGTTTAAGCACAAGTAAACAAAGACTAACAACAACATAAAGAACATAGATAATATCTTGTGTTTGGATTAGGTTCTTCAGCTTATAGATGGCTTTGTTCTTAAGAGCATTTGAAAAACCTGTGTCAACAGATTTTACATAATATGGATTAGGTTTTTCATGTCTACTCAATATATTGCCATTATGTTGTATGTATAATAGGAGCATGTGGGATGGATAGAGACCTCTTATTCACTTTGACCTAAATCATGGGCCAACTCACAACTGTACTTATATGCAGCAAGTGGATCGGGTTTACAGTTGTTCTCCACTAAAGGTGCAAGGTGTACAGAGAGCTGATTACAAACCAGCTCTCTATCTGGCTCTAAAATAGTTTGACAATCATCAAAACACTAAGGCACTTAGAACTATTAGGTATCTTTAGTTCATTACGTAAGATCTCATAGGAGGGGATGCACAAATAAAACAAAAATAAGAAGTATATAAGGGGAAGAGGATATGGACAAAGTTGCATACAGCCATGACAGAAATACTGTAATGACCCTCCCGGTCGTTATGGGAAAATTTAGGATCACCCTACCAAATAGAACCTTTCCAACGGTAGAAGGAGCTAATAAAAACTCAAATATATAAGTTTAAGAACAGAAAATTTGACTTATTTGTGATTAATGTCGAATTGTGTATAGTCCATTAGGGGATGACGTGAGAAATTAGAACTCCGTTGGGAATTTCGAGGCCACGAGTGAGTTGTATGGTATTTTTATATCAATGTGCATGATATGTTTGTGTTTGTGAGTCCTCGGATGAAGTGTTGTATGGTAGAGTTGAAAAACTGTGCAATTAGCGAGCTCACTAGTTTAGTGGTACCACTGCAGTGGAAGGATTATCGCTGCAGCGGGACCGCAGTAGCAGCCTGCCTATCATCGCCGCAGTCATATAGGAATCGGGGTGTATGCTATGGCGGACACTGGACCGCTGTAGCGGGACAGATGAAGTGGGACCAAGCTCGCCACAACGGAGGGTCAGTTTCGTTATGGTCAACTACAGCGGGCACTTGCCGGTTATAGCGAGACTGCAGCACCGACGGGTAGACCGCCGCAGCAGTCGACAGGGACATAATCCCGACTTTTAAACTCTAAGTTCTGAATTCTTTGTTGATAAAACTCCAAAACAGTTCCCCACAAGCACCTAGGGCGAAATTATATGCTAGGGCAAGAATATCCTTGAGAGGTAAGTCTCAACCATTCCTTCCATCGTTACGCTTTCATCTCTATGATTATCATCCCTTTTATGGGTCTATAATGGTAACTTAGGAATAGTAACTTTAGAATATAATAGACATTCAATAGTTGGTAGTTTATGATTGTTATTGTTTGAATATCATCTAATGACTTGGGTTATTACTTTTTAATCAAAAATTGTACCATTAGAGACATGAGCTAAGTGAATTGAGACTTATGGTTTCATAAAAATGGTAGCTTGACCATGGAAACTGCTTGTAATAGATGTTTTGATTAAGTAACATTGTAAATTGATAGTTGGTGGTTGATAAGGCCAATTTTAGGCTGATTTACACTTAGAAATCATTCACCCATTAGAATGAGGCAAAAAGGAAGAGTGTTCTTTGATTTATTTTGTGACTAGAGTGATTGTGACTTATTTAGCATCTTAATTGCTAGACTTTGAGCGTTCCAAGGCTTTATGGAATGGAAAGGCTATAGCGGAGTAATCTGCATTGTTCCAGCTCTACAGTTGAGGTAGGTTACGGTCTACTTGAGTTAGAATTTGATTAGTTGATTGTATGAGTTGTAAAATTGATAGGAGAAAGCATGTCTAGTCTTCAACTATAATGTGTATGGTTGACTTTCCTATTTGCTATTGATTGCGTGATTATGTGGGCTTCGTGCGACTATTCGGTATGTTGGGAGCTAAAGGTTGATAATGTTGTGGTGAGAAGTTAATATGATTTTCTTAGTGAAGTTTAGGTAAAAAATGATAAATTGATTATTCAAAATGATGTGACAATAAATATGAATATATACATATGAAAAGGCTCATTTTACCAGGGGTAAGGATGAGGCCTAGATTATGAACAGGCACATTTGACCGGGGGTGATGATGTGGCCTAGTTGTGAGCTCGAGTCCGAGGAGTGAATCCGGAACGAGTGGTACATGGACACCGTGGGTCCCCTGCAAGTCATGACTACTGAGCAATGATCTCAACTAGTATGTGTGTACAACATGTATTTGGTCGTTGTTGGTAGATTTAATTCTGTTGTTTGCTTTTGTTGATTTGATTTGATATCATTGGGTGATTTGCTTGTTATTACCATTGGTAGACCTGTTTTTGGGCAATTTGATTATGTGTTGTTGACTGATCTGTCTATTTTATTAATTTTATGATTCATGCAAGATACTAATCTTAGTCGGCCTATGATATCGACCAGTACATAGTGTTTGTACTGATACTACCTTGTTGTATTCTTTTGAGTGCAGATTGTGATCCAGAGACTGCCACCCGACCTCATATTTACCGTTGAGGCCATTTGCTGACACATTTAGGGTAAGCTTCTATTTCCATTCCAAACATTGATCGTTATTTATTTCAGATAGTATACATTCCTTATACATGTTTTGGATTAGAGTCCTTGTACAGCGACTTTTGAATTTTGGGGTTGTAATAGTTAGGACTTCCACATTAACGTTATAATTTTATGGCATGACTATTTTGATTTATCTTGTGTTTAACTTGTTATGAATTGGTTAATTAAAAATAGATTGGACGAGTAGATGGTTGACGTATTATTTCGCCCACTAGGAATTAGTATGGGTGCTAGTCATAGCGGGTTAAGTAGTGACAGAGTTGGTATCAGAGCTTTAGGTTCATCGATCTCGTCATACAAGGATATGTCTAGTAGACTCTTGCAGATCGATACAAAAACGTCTATACTTATCTTCGAGAGGCTACCGGGCACTAGGAAAATTCCCTTTTTCCTTCTTTCTTTTGTGCTACTTGATTCTAGTTGGTATCTGGATGATTCAAATTGGTATCTGACTATCCTTCATTCTTTCGCAGATGGAAAGAACACGTGCGGCAACAGCCAGAAGTAAAGGGAGAGGTAGAGGCACAGGAGATGCAGCCACACTAGCTCAGCCGGCGGCAGTGCTAGTTCTTCTAAGGGCTGCAGGTGCTCCAGGTATACCAGATGCGATGGCACAGGTGCTGAACTGGTTACATCGGTTGGCACAGACAAGGGCGATACCGGCCGTTCCAGCAGGCAAGGGTGCAGGGATAGCAGCCCCAGGTCCAGACAGAGTTCAGGCTCCGGGAGTTCAGCATGCCGCAGCAGTGGCACCTCCCTTAGATGAAGTTTAAATTTTTGACGCTTTTCAGAGACCAGTTTCAGGGCTGGTGATGACCGGTGAGGAGCATGATTTATTTAGAGGTTCACTAAAATGAAGCCTCCGATTTTCTATGGTACTGAGTCAGAGGATGCGTACGAGTTCATCATAGATTGTAATAAGAGGATCCATAACATGGGGCGGTGGACAAGTATGGTGTTGAGTTCGTGACCTTTCAGTTATTGGGTGATTCCAAATTCTGGTGGAGGGCATATGTGGAGTGCAGGCTAGCTGGGTCACCTCCGTTGACTTGGGTTCAGTTCTAGTCAGTGTTTCTAGAAAAGTATATTTCGCATACTCTGAGGGACAGAAGGAAGGATGAGTTTACTAATATCGATCAGGGGAACTCGTCTATTGCTCTTCTCGTTTCCATTTTTTATCCCGATATGCTCTTTAGTAGCTGCCTACTGAGGAGGACAGGATCAGGTGTTTCGTGAAGGGATTGAAAACTGGACTTCAACTATCAGCTCTTCAGCTTGTAGCCACCGGGCTTCATTCCAGGAGGTAGTGGAGCATGTCCGTGTTGTTGAGGGGATTAGACAGGAGAGTCATACAAAGCAGGTAGAGAAGGAAGCCCGAAGGGGTAGGAATTTCAGCAACTCCTTCTCAAGGGGTCAAAGTACACAGGTGCATTCATGGCGTCTCGTTCAGTCAGCTATGCAGGTGCCTGCTGGGGGCTCAATTATTAGTCATCGAGTTAGCATGAGGGTTATACTACTTCATCATCTTTTGTTCAGCGACCTACGTTGGACCGAGCTTGTTACGAGCATGGTGAGGTAGGGCATATTAAGAGGTTTTGCCCCAAAATCAGACAGAGTTGTCAGGGGACTCAGTATCAAGCTCCTTGAGCTCCATTGGCACCAAATAGGGGCGGTAAGGACTGTGCACCGGTAGGCGGGGCTGCCACACCGCAGGTAGGGGTGGCGCTCAGCCTAACCGAGGCGGTCCTCAGGCTGGCAAAGGTGGACAACAGCCCGGCAGGGGCGGGGCTCAGACTGGACAGGGTAATCGCAATATTTCATAGGCTACAGGAGGACGTGGTCACTTGTACACTTTCTCAGGTAAACCCAAGGCTGAGGCCTTCGATGCTGTCATTACAGGTACTATCTTAGTTTTTGAACGGATGGCTTCTGTTTTATTTTATTCGGGTTTTACTTTTTCATATGTGTATTCATATTTTGTTTGCGGGTTTGTATATGATTTGTGATACTCTTGATGCCCCTATCCATATATCTACTCCGGTCGGGGATTCTGTGGTGGTAGATAGAGTCTACCCTTCTTGCGCGATTACATTTATGGGATATAGTACTTGGGCGGATTTAATGATCCTAGACATGGGAGATTTTGATGTCATCTTAGGCATGAGCTGGTTGTCTTCGCATTATGCATTTCTTGATTGTCACTCTAAAATTGTTACCTTAGCTATGCCCGAGGTGCCTAGACGTAAGTGGAAGGGTAGTCTTAGTTCCCTCCCTAAGAAAATCATATCCATCATTCATGCTAAGAAGCTAGTGTAGAAGGTTTGTTTAGCTTATTTGGAACATATCTGTAATACCAGCGTAGATACTCCTTCTAATGATTCAGTTTCAGTGGTACGCGAGTTTGCGGATGTGTTCCCTGCAGACTTACTATGTATGCCACCTAATTGTGACACTGAATTCCATATTGATTTAGACCCAAGGACTCATCCTATCTCTATTCCACCCTATAGGATGTCGCTAGCAGAATTGAAGGAATTAAAAGAACAGTTGCAAGATCTTTTGAGTAAGGGGTTTATTCGCCCGAGTGCCTCTCATTGGATTGATCCTGTGTTGTTTGTTAAAAAAAAGGACGGGTCTATACATATATGTATTGATTACCGCCAGCTGAACCGAAACAAGTATCTCATCCCCCGTATTGATGATTTGTTTGATCAGTTACAGGGAGCTTCTGTATTCTCTAAAATTGACTTAAGGTCAGGGTATCACCAGTTAAAGATTCGGGCAGAAGATGTTCCTAACACAGCCTTCAAGACTAGGTATGGACACTATGAGTTCTTAGTTATGTCGTTCGGGCTTACAAATGCCTCAGCTGCATTCATGGATTTGATGAACAGCGTGTTTAAGCCCTTTTTAGACTTTTTGGTGATAGTGTTCATTGATGATATCCTGGTGTATTCTAGAAGTAAGAATTGAGAAATATTTGAGGATTTCTCTTGGGGTATTGCGGGAGAAAAGGTCGTATGCTAAGTTCTCTAAGTGTGAACTTCGGTTGTCTTTTGTGTCCTTGGGGCATGTAATTTCAAAGGAGGGTATTATGGTGGATCCGCAAAAAATTCAGGCAGTCATGGAATGGGCTAGGACTACATCAGTGATAGAAATCCGTAGTTTGGTGAGTCTGGCTAGCTATTATCGTTGGTTTGTGAAAAGGTTCGCCTCTATTGCTTCTCATTTAACCCGTTTGACTCAGAAAGAGGTACTGTTTCAGTGGTCCAACGAGTGTGAGGAGAGCTTTCAAAAGCTCAAGACATTGTTGACAACAGCTCTTATTCTAACGTTGCCCGTGGAGGGCAAAAATTTTGTTATTTATTGTGATGTTTCATGCTCTGGTTTGGGTGCTATTTTGATGCCGGAAAAGAATGTGATTGCCTACGCTTCTAGGCAATTAAAAGTGCATGAAAAGAACTATCCTACTCATGACTTACAATTGGCAGCGATGGTGTTCGGATTGAAAATTTTGAGGCACTACTTGTATGGTGTCTATTGTGAGGTGTACACTGACCATCGCAGCTTGCAGTATGTGTTCACCCAGAGGGATCTGAATTCTAGGCAGTGGCGATGGATAGAACTGTTGAAAGATTATGACATTACTATTTTGTATCATCCTGGTAAGGCAAATGTGGTGGCCGACGTGTTGAGTAGAAAGTCAGCTAGTATGGGAAGTCTGGCTTGTTTGATCTCCTCGGAGCTTCCGTTAGCTCGAGAGATTTAGACTCTGGCTAACAGTTTTATGAGACTGGATATTTCAAACACGGGTTGGTTGCTGGCTTATGTTAAGTCTCAGTCATCGTTTCTACAGCAAATTAAGGCTAAGCAGTTTGAGGATGCTAAGTTATGTAAAATTCGTGAGAAAGTGTTGCGTAGTGAGGCTTAGGAGGCCTGGATTGACAAAGACAGGGTGTTACATATCAAGGGGCGAGTTTGTGCGCCACATGTGGGTGATTTGATCAAGACTATTCTAGCAGAGGCTCACAGTTCAAGGTATTCTATTCATCCTGGTGCTACTAAGATGTATTGCGATTTGAGACAACACTACTGATGGACTAGGATGAAGCGTGATATAATGAAGTTTGTTGCTCAGTGTTTAAACTGCCAACGGGTGAAGTATAAGCATCCAAAACATGGGGTACACTTCAGAGGATGCCCATTACTGAGTGGGAGTGGGAAAGAATAGTTATGGATTTCGTAGTTGGTCTTCCGAAGACTTTGGGGAAGTTTGATTCTATCTGGGTTATTGTTAATAGGTTAACTAAGTCTGCGCACTTTATTCCGGTGCGGATAACTTATGACACAACGAAATTAGCCAATATCTACATTCATGAGATGGTTATACTACATGAGGTTCCTATCTACATCGTGTCCGACAGGGGCACAACGTTCACATCTCGATTTTTGGAGAATTTGCGTGAGGAATTGGGTACTAGGTTGGACCTCAGTTAGCTTTCCACCCTCAAACTGACGGGCAGTCCGAGTGAACTATTCAGGTTCTTGAAGATATGATTCGGGCTTGTGTGATAGACTTTGGTGGTCACTGGGATCAGTTCTTGCCTTTGGCAGAGTTCGTATATAATAATAGCTACCGCTCGAGAATCGACATGACCCCATTTGAGGCATTGTATGGGAGGAGATATAGGTCTCCTACTAGTTGGTTTGATATGTTTGAAGTGAGACCTTGGAGTACAGACCTTCTGAGAGAGTCCTTAGAGAAGGTGAAGGTGATTCAAGCTAAGCTTCTGGCAGCACAGAGTAGGCAAAGGGAGTATGTAGACCGTAAGGTCCGAGATCTTGAGTTTGGTGACGGAGAGCAAGTATTGTTGAAAGTCTCACCCATGAAGGGTGTAATGCAGTTTGGGAAGAAGGGCAAGCTTAGCTCGAGATACATTGGGCCATTTGAGATTCTCAAGTGTATGGGGGAGGTAGCGTATGAGTTGGCTTTACCTCCAAGATTATCAGTCATTCATCCGATATTTCACGTTTCGATGTTGAAGAGGTATCACGGTGATGGTTCATACGTAATCTGTTGGGATTCGATTTTGCTAGATAAGAACTTGACATATGAGGAAGAGCCTATTGCTATCTTAGACAGAGACGTCCGTAAGTTGAGGTCAAAGGAAATAGCCTCCGTAAAGGTTCAGTGGAAGAATCGCCTAGTTGAGAAAGCTACTTGGGAAACAGAATCAGATATGCGTAGCAAGTATCCTCAGCTTTTCACAAAGACAAGTACCCTTTCTCCTAGACTCCTTATCCTTGTCCATTCGGGGACGAACGGTGTTTTAATTGGTATCTAGTGTAACGACCCTCCCCGTCATTATGGGAAAATCAAGGATCACCCTACCAAATAAAACCTTTCCAAGGGTAGAATGAGCCAATAGAAACTCGAATGTATAAGTCTAAAAACTAAAAACTTGACTTGTTTGTGATTATTGTCGAATTGTGTTCACCCTATTGGGGAGTGACGTAGGAAATTAGAGCTTCGTTGGGAATTCTGAGGCACGAGTGAGTCCGTATGGTGTTTTTATATCAATGTGCATGATTTGTTTGTATTTGTGAGGCCTCGGATGAAGTGTTGCATGGCGGAGTTGAAACACTGTGAAATTAGCGAGCTCACTGGTTCAGTGGTACCGCTGCAGCGGGATCGCCGGAGCGGCTGGCCTCTCGCCGCCGCAGTTATTTGGAAATCGAGGTGTCCTCCATGGCGGGCACTAGACTGTTGTAGCGGGATCGCTGCAGCGGGACCAGGCTCGCCACAGCAGAGGGATAGTTTTGTTATGGTCCGCTATGGCGGGCACCTGCCCGCTATAGCGGGACCGTTGCAGGGAAGGGTGGACCACTGTAGCTGTCGACGGGGACAACATCTCAGTTTTTAAACACTTAGTTCTGAATTCTTTATTCATAAAACTCCAAAAAGGTTCCCCACAAGCACCTAGGGCGAAATTCTAAGCTAGGGCAAGAATATCCTTAAGAGGTAAGACTCAACCACTCCTTCCATCATTACGCTTTCATCTATATAATTATCATCCCTTTTATGGGTCTACAATGGTGAATTAGGAATAGTAACCCTAGAACTTAATAGACTTTGAATAGTTGGTGGGTTATGATTGTTATTGTGTGTCTATCATCTAATGACTTGGGTTATCACTTTTTAATCAAGAATTGAACCATTAGAGACATGGACTAAGTGAATTGAGACTTAGGGTTTCATAAAAATGGTAGCTTAACCATGAAAACTACTTATAGTAGATGTTTTGATTAAATAGCCTTGTAATTGATAGTTGGTGGTTTCTAAGGCCAATGGTAGGCTGATTTACACCTAGAAATAATTCACCCATTAGAATGGGGCAAAAGGGAAGGGTGTTCTTTGATTTGATTTTGTGACTAGAGTGATTGTGACTTATTTAGCATCTTAATTGCTAGACTTTAAGCGTTCCGAAACTTTATGGAAGGGAAAGGCTATAGCGGAGTAATTTGCATTGTTCCAGCTCTACAGTTGAGGTAGGTTACGGTCTACTTGAGTTAGACTTTGATTAGTTGATTGTATGTGTTGTGAAATTGATAAGAGAAAGCATGTCTAGTCTTCAAGCATAATGTGTGTGGTTAACTTTTCTATTTGCTATTGATTGAGTGATTATGTGGGCTTCGTGTCAGTATTCGGTATGTTGGGACCTACAGGTTGATAATGTTGTGGTGAAAAGTTAATATAATCTTCTTGGTGAAGTTGAGGTACAAAATGATAAATTGATTATTGGAAATGATGAGACAATAATATATATATATATATATATATATATATATATATATATATATATATATATATATATATATATATATATATATATATATATATATGAAAAGGCTCATTTAATTGGGGGTGAGGATGAGGCCTAGATTATGAACATGCACATTTGACCGGGGGTGAGGATGTGGCTTAGTTGTGAGCTGGGTTCCGAAAAATGAATCCGGAACGAGTGGTACATGGACACCATGGGTCCCCTGCAGGTCATGACTACTAAGCAATGACATTAGTTAGCATGTGTGTACAACGTGTATTTGGTCGTTGTTGGTAGATTTAATTTTGTTGTTTGCTTCCGTTGACTTGATTTGATATCATTGGGTGACTTTCTTGTTATTACCATTGGTTGACTTTATTTGGGCTATTTGATTATGTGTTGTTGACTGATCTATCTATATTATAGATTTTATAATTCATGCATGATACTAATCTTAGTCGGCCTATGATATCTACCGGTACATAGTGTTTGTACTGATACTACCTTGCTGCATTTTGTTGAGTGCAGATTGTGATCCAGAGACTGCTACCCAACCTCATATTTAGCATTGCGGCCATTTGCTGACAGATTTAGGGTTGGCTTCCATCCATGCCAGGCCGCCTGAAGATCTTCTTTTTCTAATGTCTATTTCCATTCCAGACATTGATGGTTATTTATTTCAAACAGTATACATTCCTTAGACATGTTTTGGATTAGAGTTCTTGTACGGTGACTTTTGGATTTTGGGGTTGTAATAGTTAGGACTTCCGCATTTACTTATTATTTTATGGCATGACTATTTTGTTTTATCTTGTGTTTAACTTGTTATGAATTGGTTAATTAAAAATGGATTGGACGAGTAGATGGTTAACGTATTGGTTCGCCCACTAGAAGTTAGTGTGGGTGTCGGTCATGGCCGATTGAGTCGTGACATATACATTCCAACTTTATCATTTCTTAATATGGGTCATATATATAAAGAGGCATAAAACCAGATTTCAAACAAAAGCGGGCCTTATAACAATTCAAAGAGAGGCTAAGCAATAGGTGGTTTACATTTATACATGGTTTTCATTAATACAATCAAGTCAAGATAAGTCACAGTTTAGGTCCTTTAGAGAAAATGGGTAGGTTTTACATAATTCCTTTGGTTCGTAAGATTCAACAAAAGCAGGTTAGCATGTGGAAGCTTTAGAAGACAAAAAGCAATTTCACCTAGAGTTTCCCCTCATATTATCTCTTCATGATCAAACAGGCCACAGGTCATTTATATAGGCAATACTCAGTCCAAGTTAGGTAAAAACTTACTCCTTTAATCCTTAATAGTCTTTACCCTTTTATCAGACAACATATGTGAACAATCTAAACAGCCTAAACCTCTACTGATGCATCATGGATCACATAGAGAACTCTGATAGGCATATAGATGCTTGCTTGACAAAATTATGGCCATTTGAGATTAAGACCTTGTCGACATTAGTCCAAACTTCAGATTAACCATGAAGGTAGATAAAAGTGTTCATTGAGAGATAAAACATGTTGACTCTATGCAAAGCAGTTCAAAATAGTTCCTATACCAAGTTAAATGGAATCAGGTTCAAATAATCATGTCAAAGCTTTTCAATGCTACTTCAAATTTAGTTACATATAAGGACTCCACATAACCAGTTTAGATTCTCACTTTTGCCATTTATTTTGGGCTTAAACTACTCAGGAATCATTCAAGGATGAACCAGTGTAATATTTTAACTAATCAAATACCCACAAGTTTTAAAACACATAATGATGTATTAATCAGACTGTATCAATCCAATTCCAAAAAAAACACGGGATTCATTATGATTGATAATCCTTTAGCCAACAAGGAAAAAGACACAACTTAACTGTTATTATACTAAAAAATCCTAGAAAATCAGTATTGCCCTAATCAGTGGCCATTGAGCCTAAAATAAAGCATTAGGAAGAGATATACACCTATTAATGAGGTGATACTGTTTAACCTCTAGTTAACAAAAACTTAAACATGCTTGAGTTCAGTTTAAACAAACACATCCTTGACCAAGAACTGAGTTAAATCAGGCTATACAATATGCATAATAACCAGGCTAGATAGCGATTTAAGTTGTAAGTATGTTAATCAATTAATCATAATTGAAGATTACAGCAGGCTAAAGACCAAACCAATCCTATCTAATAACTAACATTAAGCTAACTCCAATATCACATTAAAACATCTATTAACCATACTAACTGATGGACAACACACTACTTACTATACTTTAATCTAATTTAACTAAACAAACAGATAATTACACACTTGTAACTTAATCTAAGCTAACATATAACTAGGCAAGAAATCAAACACAATAAACATGTATATAGGCTGGTATTCAGGCCAGTCCAAGCATATAACTAAATAGAGATTAAGCTAAATCAAACCATACAAATAAGCATAATATCTAAGCTATTCTAACACCTAAGCACATAAATAGCAAGAACATAAAATAGAAAGGGTAAGCAATCACCTTTTATAGGCACAGCCTTTTGTTGAGAATGAAGTCGGAGAACTTCTTGCTCCTCCACCACACAAACTCAGCCACAAAACAGAGAATATCAAAATTAAACTATTACTCGACAAAGACTAAGAAATTCAACTAAGTGTCCAATTCAAATGTTGGTCACTTGTTAAAACCCTAGTATCGAGTTTTTTGTGTGAATATATATGATATTCTCTGTGTGTATGTGAATCTGGGGGTTCTTTGTATAGAACCCCAAATTGAAATAAAACCCTAATTTACTCGATGTGGGACTACCACATTTTCTGGGAATAGTTCCCTCCTTTTTTACATTCAATGGCCACGATTTAAAGAGAAATTACGTGAAGGGTCAAATTTGAGGAATCCTTGGTGAATCTCGCTGGCTTTGGATGAGCCAACGAGAATCAAGAATTCAAAATCGCTTGAGACAAATCCCATTAAGGGATTGTACTCCTTAACCCTGATTTCCTTAGAAAAAGTAGAAGAGAGGGTGAGATAAGGGTTTTACCTTTATCTACGGTTGATAAGAGACGGTGAAGAGGAGAGAGGACAATAGCAATAAATGCTCTTGCCTAAAATGGAGGCTCAAGACTGCAACAGCAGGTTGGACCCTCAAATTTGCTGATTCTGGCTACATCATCGAAGAGAGAGGCGATTCGCCTCTGACAGCTAGGGTTTTCAACCCTGTTTTGCCAAAGACCAAAATGAGGTCATTTGGCTATTCTCATAGAATGGAGAGAACTTAGACCGGGTTGGTCCTATATTAGGTTGAACCCGGCCAAAATTAAAAGAAGAAAGAGGTGACCCAAATCTATATGCCTATACATAAAATATACATGCATATACACACATGTTCATGTATATTGCGTATATATGGAAGGGAAATTATGCTACTTTTAACAAATAGGCAAAACCGAAAGTGTCCATTAATTAAACATTTCAATTATGACCAAGCTAAAGATAATTAACCAATTAATCATTTTTTAAAGACACGGACAATTGCATTAAAGGGCTGGTTTGAAAATATAACCTAATTATCTTAAACCATGTGATTGGCTATTTCAATCATAACCATAATTACCCTATAGAAAATAATTTCGAATGTAGCCACAATTAAGCACATAACTAACTTTAAATCAAAGATGCAAATATGGTTATGCGACTTAAGATTGAGAGGCAAAATGATTCATTTACTTAATTAATAAATTTTATTGAATTAACGGAATAAAATATTTATCAATTTGACACTTGATACTTTAAACAATTAATCGAATAATCTTTTTGATTCATTTCCTAGTTAATCTTGACAAATACCTTAACATAAATGATAAAAATATGTCAATTATTTTTAAATGAATTACAATATCTATTTGAAGTCATTTTGCCAAATGAAATGGCCAAATATTATCAAAATCATTTTGTAAAATCATTTTGATTTATAAAAATACATATTTCATTCTGTTTGAGATCCAAGAACTCTGGAAAATTAAATAATATTATTGGAGGTAAAAAATTAGGTGTCAACAGCTCTCAGGGTGGTTAAATACATTTAAGGCTCAGTTGATCTAGGCCTTTACATGCCTACTCAGTCTACAGACTGCCTAACTGCCTACTGTGACTCAGATTGGGGAGAATATTTGTAAACTAGAGATCTGTAACAGGTTATCTAGTGAAATTTAGTGGAGCTTTGATCTCTTGCAAGCCAAATAAATAAGAGACAGTGTCCAGAAGTTCAACAGAAGCTAAACTCAAAAGCATGACATCAGTAACAACTGAGATCAAATGGCTAAGAAGGTTGTTCCGATAGCTTGGTGTTGAGATTCAACTTTCAATAAACCTGATAAAAAAACAGCAATACAAATTACTGCAAATCCAATCTTCCATGAGAGGACCAAACACATAGACATTGACTGACACTTTGTAAGGAAAAGGATACTTCAGGGGATGATAAAAACTGACCATGTAGCTAGCAAGGATCAACTAACACGTCATGATTACCTATTTGATCAACTTGGTGTAAAGGCATCCCAAAGTCAGGTGGAGGAACTTGGTGATGACCTAAGGAGCATTGCCAAGGCACCAGTTTATATGGTGGCTACCAGTTCGAAACAGGCTTGCAACTATGAATAGACTAGCAAAGTGGGGGATTCAAGTTTCACAAGGGTGTGTGCTATGAAATTCTGGAGCTGTGGAAACTTTGAATCATATATTTTTTTAATGCAGGTTTACCAGATTCATTTGGGACACTCTTCTCAAGTGGATAGGGATAATAAGACAAATTGGTGCTTGGTCAAAGGAGATAGATTGGTTTGCCAAAAAGGTGCCCAACAATAGACCAAGAGCAATAGTTTCCATTAGGGGGCAGAAAGTTTGTAAATGGCATAGGCTGTTAGAAAGTCTTCATAGATATCCTGTATAGGTTATTTTCGTATTGTAAATGTCAAGTAATAGCTTAGAATAGGCAATGAATGAGGGACTGGCTATTGAGTCCAAAAAGAGCTGGCCGTGTATAATGAGCTACTTGGTTGAATAAAATCTTTTCATTTGACCAAAAAAAAACTTGGTGTAAAGGACCTGTTTCTACCATCAGCTTGAGGAGGGGTGTTGAGTGGAGTGAACTAATCAGCTTGAGGAGGGGTGTTGAGCGAAGTGAACTAACTCAAGCTGTTAGAACCGGGGTTAGTTTAGTCTTAGGCAGTTAAGATATTTGTATGAGTCAGTTAGAGGAAGTATTTCTAGATTAGATTTATATATACGGAAAAGGCTCAAATATGCCATCGAACTATCGAAAATGACTTATTTATGTCATTTGTCTATAGTTTGGCTCATTTATGCAATCAAACTATCCGAAATGGCTCATTTATGCCACTCATCAATAGTTTGGCTCATTTATACCATCGATGTTACCAAAATCACTCATCAATACCATTTTTCATTAACGTCGATTTTACAATACCAGATATGATATGTGACCTCCAACTAGATGGTTGTGGGTGGGTCGAGTGTATGGGTCAATTTTTTTGTTAATTTGAGATTTAAAATTCAGTTGATTTAATTAAACGACGTAGACCTCTAATTGGAGGTCACGTCGACGTTAATGAAAAATGATGAGTCATTTTGATAACGACAATGACATAAATGAACCAAACTATTGATGAGTGGCTAAAAAGAGCCATTTTCTATAGTTTGATGGCATAAATGAGCCAAACTATTGATGAGTGGCATAAATGAGCCATTTCCGATAGTTTGATGACATATTTGATCATTTTCCGTTATATATATATATATATAGACACACACACTGTAGCACATGTACTGTTAGATTGAGAGAATAACATAAGTGGTTGTGTACTGCTACTTTACTCTAAGTGTGGCTCATTTATGCCATCAAACTATAGGAAATGTTGATGGCATTTATGCCATAATTTATGCCATCAAACTCATAATACGAACATTGTCATTTTTCCTTAGATGTTGTCTACTATGATTAATAATATGGAAAAGGCTCAAATATGCCATTGAACTATCGGAAATGGCTCATTCATGTCACTCATCAATAGTTTGGCTTAAAAATGTCATCGCCGTTACCATTTTGGGTCATATATCCCATTACTCACTAACAGAACTCTACTACCACTACCAGAAAATGGGCCAATGGCAACACAAACAAATGCGTTGCAATAGAACCGAAAATCGTTGCCACAGATCTATCGGGACGCATTATCATCTGTGACATCTGATCGCGTGCCAATAGCTCTATAGCCACGGTTCTTGCGACGGTTAACATAACCGTTGCTATAGTTTCTCTATTGCGACGGTTAGCATCATCGTTGCTATAGTTTCTCTATAGCAACGGTTAATTGGTCTATCTGCAGCAACATTATTTTGGTTAAATGGAACCGTTAAAAACAGTCCCCATAGACCTTTTATGCAATGACTGCTAAGGGTATGGCAACGCTTAATTAAGGTTAATAAAATTTTATGCAACAGTTTTTATTGGATTAGAGACAATCAATAAGTATCTACGGGAACAGTTTTCGGACATATAGGAACGGTTCACATGGCCTATTGCAATGGTTGGCACATTTTATTTGGGACTTTCTGCAACGGGTTGGTAGACTATTGCAACGGTAAAAATAAAATTTACAACCCTGGTCAATCAATTATAATATACAATGCACTTTATATAATCACAAAATGAAAGTTTTCAATCCAAATGGGCTGCAAGCTAGTAATATCCATAAAAGCAAAATGTTACAACCCAAATATGCATAATTAAGTTTAATTTACATGCATTTCAAGAGAGTTTGCATAAGTTTTAAATTGTTTGATAGCAAAAGATCATTCCTAAAACATCTAGCAAAAGATCTAAATTGTTTGATAGCAAAAGATCATTCCTAAAACATCTAGCAAAAGAGATCATTCCCAAAAGATCTAGCAAAAGAGCAGCGACTCAGAAGTCTTCACTCCGATCATCATCACCTTCCATTTCTTCATTTTCAACACCTACAAAAGAGGATAAATAATGTCGTTACTCTTCAAGCGTGCACACTCAATACACAGATAATATCTTATTAAAACTCCTATTTTCTTTTTGAGAAACATTCAAATCTGTACACATCAACTTCATGGATGGTATTCATCATGTTATATTTTGCAAATGTGTGTAAAAGTTTTCCTTGTAAGATCTATAACGGTTTTATGGCCTTTATAGAAGTGTATGTTTTGTTGTCAGTAATGTCTCAAAAACAAATGACTAGGAATAGAGAATTGTGCCAGCTGTTTCTACCTATCAGTTTCTTGTATGTATCATTTGACATCCCATTTCAGCTGTTGTCTAATACCATAAAACAATAGATCTGTCTTATAGTTTTGAAGTTCCTGTTTCCTGATAAAATTCTTGCTTCTTGTTTCTGCTTCCTTTTGAAGGTCGTTTCAACAATGGAAAGCATGTTAAAGAAGAATCCCAAAAAAATGTGACACAATTTCTGTTCTGATCAGAAAGTTGAAACAAGATGAATCTGATCTCATGATATTTAGATAGGTGAGTATCACTTTGTGTCTTTTCAAAATCCACCCCAAAACGAATATATAATTAGAGAAGAGAAAGATCAGAAGCAGGTGCAATTTGCTGGTGAGACTAGCACTAAAGTGCAAGCCTTGGATGCTGTTGATGAGAAAGAATCAAGGGGTAACATGTAGGAAATCATGGTAAACAAGGTGGCTGCAGGTGAATATGTAGCTGCTGAAGATGTTAACTTGTATGCAGCTACTGAAGCTTCTAACTTGATCCAAAATGCACATGATGCAGTACAAACAAATAAGAGAAAGGAATTTGGAGGATGGTGCTAAAGTGTTGCATAATGCTATGGTGCAGACTGAGGATCAAATGAGTCCAAGTTCTGTTGTTCGCAAGCAGGTACAGAGTTCATGTACAAAAGAAGCTGCAATCAGTTGCATAGAATATATAAGGGCAGTACTAAACATATTGCTGGTGAAACCGGTACTATAGGGCAAGTCTTGGGTACTGATCGATGTTCACACACAGCAGCAAGTATATGCTACTATGAGTGCTGCGGTTGCTCCATCTCATTTGAGGGGTGCTGAGGTAAAAGAATTTTAACAATCAAGATTGGTATGTCCATCGATCAATACAGCATGTACCAGTAGAAGGTTTGATAGCACGAGAATAAAACGACAACGAAAAATTACAAAACTTGTTTCGTTGTTATATACTCCGTATATATAAAGTTGATGAGAAAAAAAACTGCTAGGAATGCAAGCAGCAAACAAGACACTGGAAAATAATGTGACTCCAAGGGATACTACTCATAAGCAGCACCAGTTTACAGCATAAAAACCTGCAACTCACAAACAGCAGTACAGTGCACTAGCAGATACCAGATCAAATAGTTCGAAGTGGGGAAAAAGCACTTGAAAGTTATGAACATTTGACCTCAAGTGCTAGTGTACACAAGCCTAGCAAAACTGATGCTAAGTCTGCTGGAAATAAGCAGAATCAACTGGTAAATGCTCAGGTAAAAAACTATTTCGTAAAAAACTGGTAAACAACATTCTTCATCTAATATGTAAAACACCAGCTCACTGTTCTTTCCAACCAATCCAGATAGATCAAGAAGTATCAAGCAATTAAACACCAGCATTACATATTTCGTTCATTCCTTACAAACAACCAGCCAGTATAAGATTTCATCAATATATGCTTAGGCAAGAAAAAAAATCAACAGAGAGATTAATAAAATTATCAAATAGATCACATGTACGAATCAAGATTACTCAGTTGCTTGAGACTGAGAACAAGAAGAAAAGAAATGTCTTGAACAGAGAGAACAGTGGAAGAAGAAGAAGAATTACTGACCTTGGTTGTTACTACTAGCAGCTTCTCCTCGCGAACAAAAATTGAATTTTAGCATGCTAGGATCAAGTACTAAGTCTGGGTTTAGACGCTGAAGTTGTGCGATGACGTTCATTGTAATACCTTGTTCCATCACCTCCGTTTGTGCAGCGAATTTTTCCTGCATTTTTTGCATCCTCGCTTCCATCTCCTCCATTTTTTGCTTCATCAGTTCATCATTACCGTTTAAAGAGGGTCCAGAATCTCCAGCTTTCCCTTTCAAGACAGTTTTGGTAACCCCACGCCCATACAATCTTACGTGGCCCGGATGATCAGGTCCCATAACTGCGGCAAATGCATCAACTCCATCTTCGCTTTCTTGAGTTTCTACTATTTCCATTTCAACCTACAAATCAGATTCAAGAGTAGAGAGTTCATGTATATCAAACTGATCCAACATTTAAGAACAAACAAATGATCTCAATAAACTTTATATTAGAAAGTTTTGTACTATTTTCCTAATCGTATCTTCATATGAGTCCTTGTATACTCGACCAGGTTTCCTCTTTCTTGTAGTCACAAAGATGGCCTTATTCGTCACAGCATCGGGACCTTCCTTCTTTTTTTCCTAGTTAAATGAAAGTTGGCATAAAAATCTTCCTAAGTAAAGTCTACAGGTTTATAGTAAATGAACAATAAAAGAAAACGCCAAACCTCGCGAATTACAGCAAAGCTTTTTTTGCCAACAGTATGCGGATACCTCAACTTTTTGCGATTCTCTCTGTTAGTGTTGGACATTTTCTGCAATAAATTAGTTAGTGAGATAATAGGAACCAAAAATATAAGCAATGAAGAGAATAAATCAGATGTAAATAAGGCACTAGTTTCAAGAAAAGAAAGTTACGTTGTCCTTAATTTATATATTACCTGAGATTTTTCAGAGTTCCAGTATACAAGGAGATCCATAAAATGAGATTGTGGAACATATCCGGGCCTGTTTTCCATTCAAAGTTGGTCATTGGCATAGGGTATATAGTGTTTTTTCTTCAACCAATTCTTATACTTTCTCCAAGCAGATTGAATTGCTTTTAAAGCCCATGTTTGTGCAGTATCAGGAATGTTATATTTTTCCTACAACTTGGTACTGTTAAGTTAATGCGAAAGATACTGAAAAATATCAACAAAAAATAGAAACATTGAGAACTTCAAACCATGGTATATTTCCACATATCTTTATGTGTTTTCAGTTTCCTCCAATTTGATACGTTAACAGGACAAAAGGTCGAATTCCTTGCCAATGTTCCAAGGAAGCTACCTAACTCTGCTACGATCACTTGAGTAGGACCAACAGGTTGGTTGTGCTTATTTAGCACGATCAATTTACGCTCACTTCGTCCATGGAAATTTTGTATTTGTGTTCTACCTCTTTTTTTTTCATGGAAGCAGGACCTACAATAATCATAACACAGAGATTACCAAATTACTAATTAATGTTACTAGAATCTATGACAATCTGTAGATTCTTACCTTGTTCCTCAGATTCTTGATTTGCTTCTTGGGGTGTAGAATCTTGTAATGTTTGTTGCACTTGCTCCTGTACTGCTTGTGTTGTAGAAGGGGTAGGATGTCGTGACTCTTGTTGCACTTGTTCTAGTACTGTTTGTGCTGCAGAAGCGGTTGAATGCCTTGGTACTTGTTGTACTTGTTCTACAAGAGAGGTAGAATGAATTGGCTCTTGCTGCACTTGAGTTTGCACTTGGGATCTTAACCTTGGAAGCTGTTTTCCCCTATTTGAGCAATCAACTGCTTGAACAATTCTTTTTGTTCCCCTCAACGACATTTGGTTTGCCAACGAGGCAAGTGATCCAGCTAGAAGGAACATTAAGCCTTTTGCTCTTTTATTTTTTCTTACAGCCCAATCACATTTGAACAATACGACACTAAAATGACCATAATAATCAATCTCAATGATATCTTGAATAACTCCATAATAGATGACCTCTCCATCAATGGGATTCTGGTCCCTAGCACTAGCAAAACTATCAGTTGTTGCTGATAAAGTCACTCCGCTATTTTGAGTCTTGCGGGGTGCATCTCGGGTTTTCGTATGAAATCGGTATCCATTAATAAAATATGCAGTATATCTTTTAGCCACCGAATTAGGCCCTTGAGCTAGCCCTCGTAAATAATCTGGCACTTCAATATTTTCAACTTTCTTTTCAAACTAGTTACTGAATTCTAGACTATGATTCCTTGCTCTTACCCAGGCATTTGATCTAGTATGATTACCCATAAAATTCTTATGCTCCCTGCAATCATGAAAATTAAAAATTAAATTACTACGCCTTTATAAATGAAGTTAAAATGCAAATAATGAAGTTTAAATGTAAATATTTGTTATATAATTTATCTTACTCAATTAACTTCTCCACTTGTTCATCTCCAGTATTGAACAAAGCATACCGATGTGCTTCATCTTTGGATTGTGAATCCATAAGAAAAGTGTTTCTCTTTTTCTTCTCTCTTCCTATTGGATGACCTATGTTAGGGAATATAGGTGACAAATTTTGAAGGCACTCGTCATCCTCAGTTTGATACCTACTAAATCTTGTCTTCACGCCATCGTGTAGGTATCTCGAACAAAAAGTCAAGCACTCTTCAGCCAGGAACCCCTCTGCTATTGATGCTTCTGCACAAGATCGATTGCGAACGAACCCCTTCAACTTACATAGGTGCCTCTCAATGGAATACATCCAATGAAGATGGGCCGGACCCCCAAACTTAATTTCATTCACTAAATGAATAGGTAAATGTAGCATTATATCAAAAAATGTTGGATGAAAAATCTTTTCAAGGTCACATATTATTTCAACAATTTCAGAATGCATTTTTTCAAGATCTCTTGGCCTTATAACCTTACTACATATGGCTCTAAAGAAATTGCCCAGTCTAATCAAGGTCAGCGAAACATTCTTGGGCAAAGCTTTTCTAACAGCAACTTGGAGAAGGTAATGCATTATAAAATGAGCATCATGGCTCTTGTACCCTGATATTTTCATCTCCTTCACTTCCACACGATGTGATATATTCGAAGCACACCCTTTTGGTAATTTGGCATTTTTTATGACTGTGCAAAACAACCGTTTTTGTTCTGGCTTCATGGAGAAACAAGCTCGAGCCAAACTTAAACTACCATTATCATCTTCTATTGGTTGTAGCTCCTTCCGTATCCCCATTTCTTGTAAGTCATAGCGAGAATTTACATGATCCTTTGACTTTCCATCTATATCCAATAAAGTCCCAAGAAAACTATCACATATATTCTTCTCTATGTGCATCACATCAAGATTGTGCCTCAATTTATTATGTGCCCAATATGGCAATTCAAAAAAAATGGACCTTTTTTTCCAGGGACCCTTATTATCCCGAGGCCTTTTTTTTTTTGCCCTTTCCATACACATTGTTGAATTCACGCAGCTCTTCAAATACCTCTACACCCGACAAAGGAGTTGGTGCAGGTCTATGCTCCTCCTGACCATTAAATGATTTCTTATCTTTTCTTAATGGATGATCGCGAGGCAAAAATCTCCTATGACCCATGTAACACATTACGACTATGCTTGAGATATTGAGAGCATGTGTCATAATTACAAGTGTGGCATGACAGTTTCCCTTCGGTGCTCCATCCAGAAACCATTGCTAATGCTGGAAAATCACTAACTGTCCACAATAAGGCTGCACACATTCGGAATGTTTGGTTGGTTTCAGCATCATAAGTTTCTATCCCAGCTTCCCATAATTCCTTTAATTCTGCAATTAATGGTTGTATGTACACATCTATATCATTTCCCGGAGATGAAGGACCTGGAATGATCATTGACAACATGATATATTCCGACTTCATGCAAATCCACGGTGATAAATTATAGTTCATTAACATAACGGGCCACGTGCTATGAGAAATACTCATGGTTCGAAATGGGTTGAAACCATCAGTTGAAAGACCCAACCTGACATTACGAGGATCTCTAGAAAAGTCTGGGTGCAAAGAGTCGAAATCCCTCCAAGCTTCTCCATCAGCAGGATGTCTTATATTCCCGTCATTGGGTCGTTCATTAGCATGCCACCTCATTGCAACAGATGTTTCAGGACACATAAACATCCTTTGAAGCCTAGGCTTTAAGGGAAAGTACCTTAAAACCTTTGTAGGGATTTTATATTTGGCATTAGTCAAGGCATTACCAACACTCTTCCATCTACAAGACCGACAAACGGAGCAATTTTCTGCTTTCTCATTGTCTTTCCAAAATAGCATGCAATCATTAGGGCATGCATGTATTTTTTTCGTAATTAAGACCCAAATCTTTTATCATGTTTCTAGCCTTGTTGAATGACTCTGGTAGCTGGGCAAAGGGAAATGCCTCCTTCAGCAATGCTAAAATGTCTGAAAATGCTACATTACTCAACCCATGCAAGGTTTTAAGCAAGTACAACCGAATGGTGAAACTCAATTTAGTGAAAGTTTCACACCCCGGATATAACTCTTGTTTCCCTTCCTCCAATAATTTAAAAAATTTCTTTGCATCTTCAGATAATAGTCCCTCTCTCCCTACTTCTTCATGTGCCGACTCACCCTCCACATTTCTAAATGTATCATGAAGCAGTCCATCAATGTCGTCACGCAAGTTAGAATCTTCATCATCATTGATTGGATCAGGTGCATTTCTCAAGTAAAACCCTTCTCCATGGAAAACCTATTTAGTGTAATTATCAACAAACCCCTCAACAACCAAGTGTTCTTCCACAGACATTTCTATAATGCCAGTAGCGATTAACACATTTTTTGCAAGGGCATAATATTTCATCTCCTTGAGAAGCTCGTTCAAATGCCTTATCAAGAAAATTGTTCACTCCACGACTATACTCCTCCGTCCATCTTAGGCAATTCATCCAACTTTTATCTCCATTGTCCATTAAAATCCTATATAAGATAAGAAAAATACAAAATTTAGAAGTCCTGATAGCCAAGAAATAGAAGAAGAGCAACATGTTAAGATAATTGTTACGGACCTTCAACTACTAACCACAAAACTCTTACTCATTCAATAAAATTGCATCTCAAAAGGAAAAGGAGACGCTATTTTAATTTGTAGCAAAAGATAAGAAATCAAAGACTAAAAGAGCATACACGGAGGACCCAAAAAAGACAGTTACCATCATACTTTGCAGGCTGAAATTTTGAACTATTAGTTTCAATCCATTCGACATAAATAGCTTGTTCAAAAAAATTTCACAATGGAGATGCCAAAACAAGCCTCTTGGATGATTAGGAAGATTATTAATATGAGAAAACACTAGCAGGTACTGAATCAGAATAACAGTTTCATACAAAGAGGGGTCTTTCACATAAGTAGTGCTTACAAGATCTTGAGAGGTGTTGTACCCAATGTCCCCTAAAGGAAGTTGATCTGCCAGAATGTAGCTGAACCTAAACATGTATTTATGTTATGGCTTTGTCTTCACAGTACACTTAGAACCAAAGATATTTTACTTACATGGGGAATGACTGTGGATGCCATGTGTGTATTCTGCCAAGCTGTGCCAGAAACTAAAGCACATCTATTTTTTGGTTGTAAGTATACTTACAAAATCTAGAGAAGCATGTTGGAGTGGCAAAAGTGGCCAGGAGAATCACAAGATTGGGATACAATGTGGAAATGGGGTAATGCAGCAAGCTAGGGGCAAACATCCTAGAGGGATTATCTTGAAGGCTAGTTTTGCAGTAGTAGTACATGGTATTTGGATTGAAAGGAACTTGAGGATTTTTCAGCACAAAGCTACACCAGAGAATCAACTGCTTCACCAACTGAAGCTTGCTATTTGTACTAGAGTTAGAGTTAGTAGTAGGCTGTTCGAATACATTAGCTAGTAATCTGTAGGTTCATTTGTATTGTTTGGTTTTTTCTTAGGTGTTGTTGTTTCTAGGTGTAGAGGAAGTAACTGAGAAGGGATTGAGGTGGCTAAGCTCTCCCCTGGTATGTCATTCTCACTTTGGTGATTTAATAAAGTTCTCTTTTAATTGCCAACAAAAAAAAATCTTTATTTTTTTCACCATACACTTGCATACTTTTGCTAATATGTAAATGTGGATTACTATAATTATATTTCTGTTTTTTAAGTAACATACACTATAAGAATCTCAGAACCAAGTAACAAACCCCAAGGCTAAGCGAGAAGATAGTTACAATAAATTAAACTTCCAATGGTTCTAAAGTATTAGCATTCTTTCAAATCAATAAGCAATAAAGAAGCTTCATTAATAACCATCACTTAGATGGAACTGCACATCAGTACAATGAAGTTCCTAAAACAACATTGGAATATATATACACACACACACACTGTATCAGCTGACAGAAGCAACAACATCCCTAAAGTCGTGTGAAGACTATGTACAAAAAATGGAAACAAATACTGCAAAACAGATAGCAAAGAATGTTGGTGTATATGGAAATATAGTTGGAGTATATATACACACGCACACTATATCAGCTGACAGAAGCAACAACACCCCTAAAGTCGTGTGAAGACTATGTACAAAAAATGGAAACAAATACTGCAAAACAGATAGCACAGAATGCTGGTGTATATGGAAATATAGTTGGAGTATATATACACACGCACACTATATCAGCTAACAGAAGCAACAACATCCCTAAAGTCGTGTGAAGACTATGTACAAAAAATGGAAACATATACTGCAAAACAGATAGCACAGAATGCTGGTGTATATGGAAATATAGTTGTAGAGAAGGTAGCTTTGAATCTTGTGTCATTTTTGTACAGTTTGCTTCAGCCAATAAAGTTAATAGACTCAAAATAGAAATAAATTATCTGGCAGTTAACTTGAATTTTCCAGTGCTGATTTTGTCAGTTGATAACATGAAATATGGATATAATGCTGCAAGAGACTATTGAGAATTCCAAAATAGCAAAACAAAGAGCATACAAAATAAATCCAGAAAACAAATGAGAGAGAGAGAGAGAGTACCTGGAGAGAAGTAGACGCAATCAACCGAGCTAAATGTCAAGTTTACTGGAAACAGACCAAGGCGACCTCAATTGATGAACTCAAACAAACTCTACGGAAAGTTTGGCCAAAAATCAATCAAACAATTCTATGAAAGGTGTAATCTTTTCTAGGTAAATCTCATTAAGAATATAAAACTAACAACTTAAGAAGTGAGAAGAAGAACCGTCATGAACCGCCGATGCGTAATCTTTGTTATTTTCTGCTCATTCCGAATCCAAATGGAAATTAAGTGGGAATACCAAGTATAAATGCTTTCCACAATTGAAACAACACTAAAAATTTGAATCATTCCATGGATAAAACATTAATCCTAACACAATGCTTAAAGATTTACAAGTTTCTAGTGATTCATACATGGAAACAGCAAGAGAAGCATCTCTATCGAGATAGCTTAACTGACAACGTACCATCTTATGCATATGCAAAAATCTCTGAATTACAATTTAGCTCTAAACGCCATTAAGAAAAACATACATACACGCACGTGCCTATATGTGCCTGTCTATTTGAGAAAATAAGACAACCGCAAACCTCAAACAACAAGCAAAAGAAATCATATGCATTCTAAGACCATTTCGCAAATACTCAACTCTACCAAACTCCAAAAAGAAAACACCCACAACTGATTGATGACCATCTAATGTAAAGGTTACAATACGAGAGCAACACTCAGTACCTCCCAACTGATTGAAGCTCCAAATTCTAGATTCTCCCCACGATCGAGTTACCTAGCATCAAAGGAAAAATTCAGCAAACAAGCCACAATCTTGAAAGAAAATTAGAACTGGAAAACCACAAAAAAAAAAAATATACCTACATCTAATAAAAAGAAATCTCCCAAAACTAACAAAAAAAGCAAAAAAATAAAACTATAAGAGGCAAAATTGTTGCAAATATGAAACACTTGGATTTAGATATAAAATTGAACCTGAAAAATTGATACTTGGATTCCAACCAAAAAACCTCACTTAAAATAAGGCATTAAGCTCCATTTAGTCAAACAAAACTCAAAAATTTAAATAAGAAGGAAGATTCAGGTAAAAATGGAAACATGCAAAGAACCCATGACCATAAAATTAGATTTTGACAAATAATTCATGACCATGAAATCCAAAGAGAAAACCCCCACTAAGAATCAACCATAAATCTCCATTCTAACCAAGAAAATAACCAAAACCAAAGAGCAATGATTTCATGTAAAAACGGAAAACTTCAGAGAAATGTAAATCGAAAAAAGCCCAACACAATAACCACAAATCACCATTTTCATCAAACACCCACCAAACGAACACAGGCAAAATTCGACCAGAATATGTAACATTATAAGCATATTGTGTTTAACACCCATCAAAGATCAACAAATTGCGTTTTTGTAGAGAGAAAATCAGCTGGGTTCAACAAAAAATTGCATTTTGTCCAGTTGTTCTTCACGTATGTAATGAGAGAAAATTTACCTCTCTTCCACACTACTGATGAGTGAGGTAAAGAACTGAGATATTAAAAAGTGGGTTTTAATTGTTTGCTAAGCGTGGATGATGAGCAAATGGAAAAAAATTAAACCTATTAAATTTAATATTAAAAGGGTGAAAGGATAAAAATATTGGCGGGTGTATCGAAATTTTCGGGGGGAAAATAATTAAGGAGGGAATTATATAACCGTTTCAATAGAAAATTTCCCAAAAATAATGTTGGAATAAACGTCTCTACTGTAATGGTTAGAAAATCCGTCCCAATACCTACACCTCTGGCAACGGTTCTTACACAATAGCTACGGTTTTGTAGCCAAAGTGTACTTATAGTACCCAGAAGATATTGCAACGGCTATGACCGTTACCATAACATATTTATAGCAACAGTTTTACAATCGTTACAATAGATTCTGTTGCCATAGGCCCATTTTCTGGTAGTGTACTACCAGATTTTTCCGAGTGGCATTATCTAAAACCTTCATTTTACGAGTGGCATATATGAGCTATTTCGTAGTTTTGTGGCATATTTGAGCATTTTCCCAATTCTAATATAAAATTCAATCTTTTCTAATTTTATGTAACAAGCTTATAAGGACAAGTTTGTTATTTATATTAATAACATTATTATTTTACAGGGAAAAATTATGCTCTCTTATTTAATTGGATTTTGAATCTAATCTTATTTTACATCCTTCACAACTTTTACGTACTTTATCACTCTTTAAATATATTTAAAAAACACATAAAATATATTTAAGGGAAAAAAAAAAAAGACGAGTATAAAAGAGAGTACACTAATGAGGTGTAGATGAGTAAGAAGAGTACATATGAGTTTGACAGATTTAAGCCTTATCCCGACCACTATTAACACCCCAAATTTTAATCATATGTAACTTTCCATACCCATCTACACCTCATCAGTGTATTCTCTTTTAAATCTGTCTCTTTTTTTCTTATATAAATTTTGTGTTTTATAATGAGCCGTAAAGTACTTAAAAATTTGTGAAGGACGTAGAATAAGATTAGATTCATAATCTAATTAAATAAAAGAGCATATTTTTTCCATGTAAAATAATAATGTTATTAATATAAGGGACGAACCTGTCCTTATAAGCTTGTTACATAGAATTAGAAAAGATTGAGGTTTATATAGGAATTGAGAAAAGGCTCAAACACGCCACTGAACTATGAAATGACTCATATATGTCACTCGTGATATGAAGGGTTTAGATAATGCCACATGGCAAAATCAAATAGTAGTAGAGTTCTGTTAGTGAATAATGGCATATATGACCCAAAATGATAACAGTGGTGCATTTTTTTAGGCCAATTATTAACGACTGGCATGAATGAGTCTTTTCTAATAGTTGGATAGCATATTTGAATCTTTTAACACACATCATGTGAGATGGCTTTGAAGTCAGAGACTTTCTCTCCATACTGAGTAATTTAAGACAATTCCTTGAATAGGGTAAAAGAATTTGAAGTCGTAGATTTCAACTCTAAAATGTGGAATGAATTGAAATACCAGTGCATTATATGAATAAACTTCCATCATATATATATATATATATATAATATTTAGAATAAATCGATTTGGATGTGTCGATATCAGTCCATGGGTATGAATAAATTTTCTCGTACTGGATCAAAAAACAAGCGAGAAATTTCTTACTATTCCTCGAAAGAACTATTCTCATATGGTATTAGGCATTGTACACGTGAAAGTTCAAAATTGCATGCGGAACCATGCATGAAAATGACTTAGATATTGAGTTGGCTTTGCTTTCTGACCTCTCATATCGCCACCGTGGAGATCATTTGATTCTTAATATAGACCTACTCTGTGGGGGCACTCTATGTCATATCACTCTCTGCTTCTTTCTTTCCTTTTTTTTTTTTTTCCCTTTATGGTCCTTCATGCAATGCAGGCTCTATATATGTTCATACAAAAGTTTGTTCAAGAAACAAAGCTATCCCTACCAATTACCTCCTGTCAAGACATCCTTTGCTTTAATAATAATGCATGAGGCATAAGGCCTTGTGAAAATGAGGTAACATAATTGCCTCCACAAGCAAATAGGTAGTCACTCTCCTCCAAGAATTTTACATATATATTCCGCAACACCCACATGTGATTTTACATATATATTCCGGAACACCCACATGTGACGAACACCCTCTCCCATCAAAAGGAAAAGCCAAAACTCTAAGCCCTACAATGTGAAAAGAGACAATATTCTTGCATTATATATTATACTTGTGCGTTCAATTTTTTTTTATAAAGTTTGTCTTTTGCATGCTAAGAAAAAGGACCGATCCATCTTTATCAAAAAAAGAAAGATTTTGGTACCCTTAGGAAAACTACATGCATGCAAATTAAGTTGGTAAAACTTTGTCTTTTGAAAAGGTAGTGCAAGTAGTATAGAATGACAAATAAAGAAAAATAAATGTTAGATAAAAATTCAAGATTTCTTGCAATGAAGGAATATATTTTTCCACAGCTAAATGATTCTTGAGTATAAAGATGGTGATTACATACTCTAATCACAAAATAGAAGGCTTGATTCACAAGCTAGTTGCCTTTTGAATTGGTAAAAAGAATTTTATGATCCCCAATACTTGCACTTTATTTGGCAACTATGATTCTATTTTAGTTATCAAATGGAATTTCTCTAATAAAGTGGCATTTTTAAGCATCAGTAGTCTATCTTAATTGAAGAAAGGTGTCCTTCAGCTTAATTTATCAATTATGGTCCCTCTTACAAGTTTGAATCTATTCTCCACAATATTAGTTAATTTATACTATATAAACCTCATTGGATATCCAAAAGTAATGGCTTCTTCAAATTGGTATTTGTCCAATAAACTGATTGAGATTTTTCCTTCCAAAGTAATGCATGTTTGACTATAAAAGGGAATAATGTAGGTTAAAGGCTAAAACACGATTTTTTTTTCCCCAGGGCCAATTATATGTATATAGAATTTTAGAATAAAGTGGTAAACATTTGGAATCAAGGATCAATTCCATTCATTACATACGAAAACAACAGGAGGCCGGAATTGTCATATCCATTACATTCTCTAATACATTGATAATGACCCCTTGATTGTGTCATAAGAGAGTATAGATGAGAATTATATTACGTAAAATAAAGGTAAAATAGACGTTTCTTGATTTCTTCGACAACAAACTCTTTATTATTTTAAAAGAGTAAATTAGTATTATATATAAGTGAGGATGACAAAGATTTGTCGTCCTCAGAGGGTTTAAAAAGGAATTCCAATGTCTTACACGTGGCTCCTCAATTTAATTTTCCTTGCCATTGCCAATCTCTTATTTGCAGTGGGCCCACGTCCAGTTCAACCTTTGCTTTATTACCTTGCTTTCCATTTTATTACCTCAATCGTGTTATATATTTTTTTTAAAAAATAAGACCATCTTTGCAAAGGATTAAAAGCAATTCTAATCCTTCACAAATTTGCTGGAGTCTTATTCATCTAGTCAAGTAGTTCCTCCACTTAATTTATGTGATACTGTTTGACTTGATATAAAATTAAAAAAGAAGTAGAGACTTTTGAAATATATAGTCCAAAACAAACCTTAGACATTTATTTGGTTATAAATCATTTCATTCAGATAAAAATAATAATTTTAAAGGTAAATTGTTTTTAATTATAAAAATATGACATTAATTATAGAAATGTGACATTCTTTTTGGGATAAATTAAAAAGGAGAGGGTATCACAAAATTGGGACAGAGAGAGTATAAGTTTACTTGGGATTATGTAGTGTTTTTAATTTTTATATTTAATCTAAAATAAACATTTTTTTATATAACTAAAATGGTGGTAATCTTTTTTTAAAATTTATCGATTTTTACATAACCAAGAACTCATATAAATCAGTAATATTTAATTTAGGATATTTTAGTGAAGAAATTTCTTACTTTTGTAGGGTGAGTTATTTCTTAAGGGGTGTGTCCAATCTAAAAACCACCTATTATATGGACCGGATGATACCTTTTACATTTTTATCCTTATATATTATTAGGTAACTTCGAAGCCAATTTTTTTTTAAAAAAAAAAAAAACTGAAGCATTTATTAGGTCTTACTTTACATTTAGACATGTCCTATGTTCTCTCAATATTCTTGTCTCTTGTTTAAACCTCAAAAATTTTGCTTCTTCAATAAGTTCATGATATGTACTTGCAAATATAGAAGGTAAAAATTATTGAGTAGTGTCGTGTAGTGTTGAGCGTTGAGAATGAAGGTGGCATTATCAATCAAGATCTGTCTTTGAAATCTCTTGTTAAGTTAACGAAGAATTAATCTCTTGTCTTTATTAAAGAATAATTAATAAATATCAAATAAAATCCATTTCTGTATACTTTATCATGTTAGTTTATAGAATATTGAATCACTTACGTCCCTTTAGTATTTGTTAATTTCTCTACTAAACTTACTTTCTCATAGTAAATTTTTCTTTAAAGATTATCCAATTATATGATGAAGAAACTTTAATAATTATAAAAACTTATCAACAAGATATGATTAACCTGCCGTTACATTAAATTAATTATGTAGTAGAAAAATGTGACACAAATTATAGTACTTATTTAGTAAGAGTTACGTAATATTTCATATTTTGAGTTTGGGCTTGGGCTTAGCACGGGCCTTCTATAACTAGTAGTGATTATAAAAGCTATACTTGACACCCCAAGTCCCTTTCATTGTATTCTTGGAGACATAACTTTATACTTTCTCTGTCTCAATTATTTACGTGGACTCTTTCTTTTTTTTAGTTAGTCTAGAAACAGAATGACATTTTTTTATATTCAATAACAACTTAACTCTAAACTTCTCATTTTATCTTTGATGAGATGATCTATAATCACAAAAATTTCTATGACTTATTTTAGATCAAAAGATTAAAAAATATTTTCTTTTCTCTGAAATTTTGCGCCCAGTCAAACACATCTTCAAAAGAAAGAGTACTATATACAGGGTCAGCTAAAGGGTAAGGCCTCTAAGGCCATTGGTTTAATTTGGGAGCCCCATTTTCTAATAATAGTATTTGTATATGTTATTTTCTTTTAAAAATTATTAAAAAGTATATGTGGAAACTATGAAATATTTGCTCCCGCCATTCCAAAATAATTGGTATATTTCACTTCCCGAAAGTCAATTTGATTAATATTCGTTGCTAAATTAGATTTGATTAATTCAATTTATTAAGATTAAAAGTTAGATATTCAAAAATATCCGAAAAGTACAATATGATGAAAAAATATATCTTAAAAATGTTGGTCAAAACGTATACGATTTGACTCTCTAGAAACGAAATATGACAAGTATGTTGGGATGGAACGAGTACAAAAAAGAAAACTTTTGAAATTATGATTGGAATTAGTATTGAAAAAAAAAAAAAACTAGGTAATAGAAATTTAGATCTTTACATTACCACTAAATATAAATCTTTTTGGGTCATCTACATTTGTCATTGGAATAATTGACGCAAATTATGCTTTCTCGTATTTTCCTTCTTATAAGAAAATTTCACTCATACGGTTTTTCCTTTGGTCAAGTAAGCAATTACACTGTCAAGCCGATAGTGCTTCGAACATTGTAAATTGCATGTCATTTTATTATTTTAAATATTGCTGCAAGTAAACTGAAGTGGAGAAATACTGATACAAAGTTATCAAATTCAACAATCAAATTTTATTTTTGAAAAAATAATTAACGACTTTGCATAGTGTGTATAGATAGCAGGGGCGGACCCACATCGGCCCATGTAAGTGCTCGAGCACCCATTACTTCCGACGCAGAATGCATGAATATATACTGAAAATTGATAGAAACCGGTTAAATAAATAGTCAAGCACCTATTATCACAAAGAGTTGGTGGGTTCTTTGGTTGGAAGGACAGTAGATAAGTGTTTTCAGCCCCTAGTGATGCAAGTTCGAATCCCAAATGCTAAGTAGCATTTCCCCGTATCTTTTTTCGTGTTTCCCCTTCCCTCCCTTTTTCATGTTAACACTTCTTCTGTAAAAAAAATTGGCAATTACTTTTGTGGATAAATCAATTTATACAAGTTATGCTCAATAATTCAATATAGTACAAATTTTGTATTGAATGATCTTTTTGCAAATAAAATTGGTATAAGAAATGATACGATTAATTATTTTTTCTCAAAATAAAAAAACAACACGAATAATTGTGTATTGAATGATTACTTCTAATAAAAATGATAATAATATTATTATAGATTACATAAAAATAGATTTGCATCACTTTGAAATTTATATTTTTCGAAATTTTAGTGATTTTTTACTTCTATACTTTGTGTCGAAAATGTTGGATTCAGTTAAACCCATTAATTATATGTTATAATACGCCATCTGCTCTAAATACATCGGGCACCCATTACTTTGTAATCCTGGATACGCCACCGATATATAGTGTGCGTTTGGAGCTGTGGGAGGGGGGGGGGGGGGGGGGGGGGGGGTTTGCATAAGTTTTTTAGAAAAAAAATAAAAAAAAATAAGGCCTTGAATTGAAATTTGGCTTTAGGTGGTGGAGCCGCCTCCGACTATATATTGACGTATATAGTTGTAACAAAATTTCAAGTGGTAAGTTGATAATTTCAAACTCCAGGGCTAATCATAACAATGCTTTTGGTAAATTACAATTTAAATTGATAGCACATATAAATAGACTTATTCTATGATTCTTTTGTAGCATATTTTTCCATACAGTTTGAAAAAAGCAATTACTATGTATTTTCTCTTTCTAGTCTATCGAAATCCAAGAAGAAGGCAGACAATACATAGGATCTCAGCCCATTTCTCTAGTCCATGGGCTCACTAAATGATTGGATTGGACCGGTACAATTCTTGAAGATGTAATAACAGCAGAGTGAAGAAATTGCAAGGTTGTCCTTCCAATGGGCTGGTCTTTAATATTTGGCCTTCAAATGAGCTGGTCTTTAATGTTTGTCCTTCAAAATCAAACTTATGCCTAGCTGGGCACAAGTTATTTAAAAGATCCAGTATAACTTGTGAAATATTATGAAATGAAAATATAAACTTATGTGGCACGAAAAAATTATTTGTCTTGAGGGACCAAAAATCAAAGACCAGTGCAGAAGAGGATCAAAAGTGCAAATGACCCGAGCAGAATTGGACACAGAGGTCCGTGGGCCTAAGTGCACATATTGGATAATATTGCACGGTTTTGACCTTCAGATGGTCTAGTCTTTAATTTTTATCCTTCAAATAGGCTGGTCTCTAATCTTTGTCCTTCAAAATTAAACTTATGACTAATGAGGCATAAGTTATTTAAGAGTGCGGGACATAACTTGTGGGATATTACGATGCCGAAATATAAATTTTTGTCCTGCAAAAAAGTTGTTTACTTAGAGGATCCAAAATTAAAGACGCCAGCACAAAACTGAGTCAGAAGTGCAAATGACCCATATATTGTCGTAAAAATTAGGTGGGTTAACCACTTTTTAGGTGTGCTACTAGGGTCGTTTGGTAGCTGATTAGAATTATGCATGTATCAATTATACAAGAATTAGCTATGAGGAAATCTATGTATTATTTGATGCAGGAATATGTAGGGTTTAGTTATTCATATATTAGTTATTCCACCTTTCATCGTGCATAAAATAATACATAGATTCCCTCATAACTTATAAATGGATTAGTTATGCGGATTTCTAAATTGGAAACCAAACACCGTATTAATTTTAGATATGAATAACTTACCTCCTAATTAACTACTGAACGTGGTATTACTTATGTAAAATTTAATACCTGCACAACTGACCTCCAAACAAGCTACCAAACGATCCCTTAGTATTAATTTACCGTATTTGGAAGAGTAGCCAGCCCCATTAAAATTAGAGTAAACTATTTTGTTCTCTTTTGATGTTAAACTACAGCTCATACATAATCATTACTTACTTTATGTGGGTTTCCATTCGAGTATTCATCTCCTCTTCATTGCGTCGAGTTTCACGTGTGTTAAACATAATGGATAACACATTTTGTGCAGTTTTTTAGCTATATTTCATTGTTGTAAGTTTTTAATATAATCTAACATTAGGCAGGGTGCCTAATGGTCTTTTTTATTTACTATAGAATAAAACTTATCCAGTACAGAATGTTCAAAATTAGAGCTAGCTAAGATTTCGTTGTTGCATTTATTTGTGCTGATTTATATTTTCTCTCTTTTATTTTTTGGAGTAAAGCCAGTAAAATCTCCTAGAGTTTGAGCTTTTAAGAATGAAAATATATATGGACTTCGAAATAGAGTTGATGGACGTTGAGTATTAAAATAAGTATATTCAGCTTTGAATGCTTGAAGTATAGGATACAATCCTGGAATTTCATATCTTAAAATTGTGAATGTCTTGTATTCGTTGTTGGACTTCAAACTCAGGGAAGTTAAACTCCAGTCAAGTTTCAAACCTGCGGTTTTTAGTGGAAATTCAGCAAAAATTCAGAAAAATCTACTGGAGCTTGAAAAATTTGTAAAGGAGGCTCAATTGGATTCCTTTTTTTTTTTTTTTTTTTTTTTGCTAGTATATAAATAAAAATGATTAAATATATAGACTTTGAACTCCAAGGTGCAATCCTGGAGTCACACCTTAAAAATGTGAAAGTCCAGTTGTGCTTGTTGGACTTTAAGCTCAAGAAAGTTGAAGTGAATTCGAGTTTCGCATCTGTGATATTTAATTTAAATTCAGTAAAAACTTGTTGGAGTTTGAGAAAAGTGTTATGGATATAGAATTTGAGTCTGGTATGTTTTGAATATATGAATAAATATAGTTAATTTTATAGAATTTGGACTACACGATTGTATCATAGATTTCAGATCATAAATATGTGAAAGTGCAGGTGTGCTTGTTGGACTTTAAATTAGAGAAAGCTAAAGTGCAGACATGCCTATATACGGTAAAAACTAGATATGCGCAAAACCGGAGACACCAGGGCCGGGGGTAAGATCAAATGAGCACGAGTATGACCAGTCTTTTCTTCGGACCGGGGATTGCACCGGATGTGGCTGATGAAGAAGAGAGAAGTAAATCTGTTGATCCGATGTCTCCGGACCAAACTCTGTGTTTCTATGAGCCCGGTTTCACCAGGTCAAGTTCTCATGGCCGTTAGCCCGGTTTCTCTGTGTCCGGAATGAACGTGGTCGTTAGTCCGGTTTACCAGCTGCAGAACATCCACGTGTCAAAACCGTTCTGTCATTTTGTACTGACGACCGTACGGGTGTCAGACCGTACGGTCATATCTTATCCTTTTAGGGTTTCTTCATTTCAAAAGGGCTTTGTGTAGTGTAAAGGGCCCATGAGGCAAAACTATATATAGAGGACATTTCCCTACTTTGAGGGGTTGGTTTTTTGGTAATCCAGAATATTATAAAAACCATTGTAACAAGCCTTTCATTTTAAGAGCTGCAGAGATCACCCTTGTAACCCAAGGGGACTGGACGTAGGATTCACATTGAATCCGAACCAGTATAAATATCGTGTGTCAATTACTTTCTGCTATTTAGTTTTTGCGCTTATTCTGTCTAATGGTCGACTACTGATCCTAGGAAGTCGACTAGCAAATCGAAAAATTACAATTCACCCCCTTCTTGCACTTTCAATTGGTATTAAAGCTTAGTCTCACTCTTAGTTTCTTAACAGCAAGTGAGGAAAAGATCAAATGGCTGGATATCATATTCCAGGAGCAATTTTGCAAGATGGGCATTCCCCTGCCAGACCACCCTACTTTATTGGTGAGCACTATGCATATTGGAAGGAAAGGTTCAAGATCTTTGTCATGTCAACTGATTATCATGCATGGGTTATGATAAAAAAGGGACCAAAACCTATTCCTAAAAGTGATGCAAAAGATGCCAAAGAAAAACTCGATGAGGTGTCATTTGATACCACTAAGGAACAAGAAGAAATCATTACAACAAATGCCAGAGCTATAACTCTACTCCACTGTGCTATCAGTGGAGATGAATACAACAAGATATCAAATTGTGAGACTGCCAAAGAGATGTGGGACAAATTAGCAGTAACTTATGAAGGAACATCTATAGTCTGAGAAAACAAGATTGACGCTCTTCATCATAAGTATGAAAACCTTATGATGAAGGAGGATGAAAATCTTGAATCAATGTTTTCTAGATTCAGCAAGATTATTTGTGAACTAAAGTCTCTTAGGGTTACATACTCTAACTCTCAACAAGTAAGGAAACATGTCAAAAGCCTTCCTAAATCTTGGGAAACCAAGGACATTGTCTTGGAAGATGGAAAATTGGACAAAATGACTTATGATGAACTTAGAGGAAATCTTCTGACCTTTGAGAAAAATCGTATCAAATGGAAGAGAAGAAGAAGGTTGATGCCTTCAAAACTCAAGTCGAAGAAATTGATGATGATTTCAAGTAAGAGGAAGTCGCAATGATTGCTAGATCTGTAGTAGAAGCTATGAGGAGATCAAGAAAATTCGAAGGGAAAATTCAAAAAAAATCGAAGGGCAAATTCAAACCTTTGAAAAGGAAAAAGTTCTAATGATCAACAAAGACTTGACGGAAAATGCTATAAATGTGGAAAATATGGACATATGGCATCTGAATGCTCAGAATCAAGAAGACGGCCTTCCAGGAACTCAAAAGCAAAGAGCTTTCAGTAGTTGGAGTGAAGATGAAATCTCAGAAGATGGAGTCGAAAATGTTTGTTTCATGGCAATTGGTGAAACTAGCGAGGTAAGACCCTATCCTTGTTCTAAATGTAATGAAACTCAAGGACTTTTAGATCAAACTCTGGAAGATTTAAATAGAGTTTTTGATGAATATAGAAAGCTTCAAAGAGAGAAAAAAGACTGGGAGATAAAAATGGAAGTGTGTGAAATTGAAAAAGATTTTCTTCAAGAAGAAGTTCAAAACTTGCAACTACAACTCAATAGTATGCGCAAGTCTATCAGTCATGGCTCTATAAGGTCTAACCAGTCGACTCGCAGTAGCAAGTCAACTGGAAAGAAACCTCTCAGTGACAACTCAAATAGAAATGGTAAGTCAAAGTATCATGAAAAGATAGATCAGTCGACTAAACCTATTAAGTCAACCGACAGGAAGTCCAGAGGAAGTTCTTCCTCCATGCCTAGATGGACTAACCATAATGTCACTAACGAATCTTTATCTCAAAAATATTTTTGCTGTGGTAAAATTGGTCATAAAAATTTTTAATGTAGATTTCGTTATGCTACTACAACTGGTGGGGAATTGAGACCTAAAAATAACTAGCAAGCTAACCCTTAAGGACCCAAGCAAGCTTAGTTACCTAAAAGAAAGTAATTATACTATTTTGTAGGAACACCACAAGAAGAAATCAAAAGGTAGATGGTATTTAGATAGTGCGTGTTCCAGTCATATGACAGGCGATAAGAGCTTGTTCAAATCAATCGCAGATTATGATGGAGGATTGGTAACCTTTAGAGATAACTCTTTAGGAACTGTGATTGGTGTTGGTACTATAGCATTTAATAACTCCTATGATATTACAAATGTTTATCTTGTGAAGGGACTCAAGTATAATCTCTTGAGCATAAGTCAGCTATGCGACTCGAATCTTGAAGTAAGGTTTAGGAAAATAGGATGTATTATAGAAGACACCAAAGGTAAGGAAATTCTCCCAGGAAGCACGAACAAAAATTATATGTGCTGGACTCTGTAAAAAGTCCAGTTGGACATATATGGTTGGCTACTATAAGAGAAGATCCCTGGGTATGACATAAGAAGCTAGGACATGCAAGCATGAGACTGGCTGAAAAATTTGCTGAGCATGACTTGGAACTAGGGCTGCCAAAATTGAATTATACAAAGGATCATCTCTGTGATACTTGTCAAAAAGGTAAGAAAACTATGAATTCTTTTAACTCTAAGGATATTGTGTCTACCACTAAACCTCTGCAGCTGCTTCATATGGACCTTATTGGTCCCACTAGAACTGCAAGCATTGGAGGAAAAAGGTATATCTTTGTTATAGTTGATGATTATTCTCATTTTACATGGGTTATATTAGTTGATGATTATTATCGTTTTACATGGGTTATATTTCTTACTCACAAAGATGATACTTTAAAGAATTTTAAGTTTTTTTGTGAGAAAATACAATGTGAAAAAAGTTACTACATCACTTCCATTCGAAGTGATCATGGAGGAGAATTTGAGAACAAGGCTTTTGAATAATTTTGCAATGAACAAGGCTACATCCACAATTTTTCTTCTCCAAGATCTCCTCAACAAAATGGTGTTTTTGAATGAAAAAATAGAACTCTGCATGATATGGCTAGAACTATGATTGTAGAACATAATCTGCCGCATCATTTTTTGGCAGAAGCTGTAAGTACAGCTTGTCATGTTCTTAATAGGTGTTTGATCATGCCCATTTTAAAGAAAACTCCTTACGAACTCTGGAATGGTAAGAAGCCAAATATCAGCTACTTTCATCCGTTTAGACGCAAATGTTTTCTTCATAACAACGGTAAGGATAATATTGGTAAATTTGATCATCGTAGGGATGAAGGTATATTTCTTGGATATTCTAATACTAGTAGGTCATATAGAGTGTATAACAAACATACTTCTTCAATTGAAGAATCTAGTCATGTTATATTTGATGATACTAAGCGTTTGGTCGAGAAAGGTATTCATGCAGATTATGAAGCAAGGAAAGCTATCAATACTCCCCGTAATGACCTGCTCGGTCATTATTTAATACTTTGTGAACCCGTGCTCAATCTAGGCCTATGACCTTAAATGATAAGCCCCCATGGGATGTTTAAATAATTAATAGTGGGAAAAATTAGTTTCGGAGAGAGTAAAAAAAATTATGGGCCCAGGCAGAAGGTGGTCCGCTACAGCGACCAGGGTACTACCATAGCAGTTCCGCTGTAGCGAGCCTGATGTCCGCCGCAGCGAGTGTCGTGGACCAAAATGCGCGTTTTTCCATACTTAGTTTTATATTTCACCCTCCTTTTTAATAAAAGACCCTCCAGGGCTGCTATTAGGTTTTACATGAAGAAAAACCCTTGACACCAAGAAAAAGAGGCTTCTTAAACATTCTTCACATCTTTCCCTTCAACTATCATCTCTCGCGGTTTCCAAATAAAGGCTAGAAGGGTGGATACTTCATGGAAGTTCAAATAGCTGCTCGTCATTGAGGTAATTTTCGGTTTACTTGACTTAGACTTTGATTAGTGAGTCGCATATATACGTATAGAATTGATGGGAGAAAGCATGATTAGGTCGTTGGACACGGAGTTCGGATGGATATGTTCATAACTTAATCAAAGTTTATGTATGGACAATGATTGGAATAATAATGAGGGTTTAAATGGGTACTAAGTCCTAAGGGGTGTTGATGTCTATGTGTTACCGATAGGAAGTGATTACTTGTCATTGATAAAGAGGTCTAGCCCGTAGTTTAACGTAATTATTCCCATGTATATTTAATTCCTGCATTAATCGTCAAGTAAATTTGCAATATTCATACGGTTGTTCATTCTTTTCAATAAAGAGGGTTTGCATTGGGTGAGTTGAAGCGAAGGCATAATGGTACTATGCCGATCAAGGGCATATTTTATGACATTGAATTCATTCATTAGCATCGTTGCATATATTTGCGTATAATTATGGGATAATGCATGAAACGAAAAGTCTAAGTAAGTATCAGTTGTGCTACCTGGTTTTATGACTGAGTTGGGTTGAATATGAGGTACTATTTGACAGCCGATCCTTGGTAGTGATGTGAAAATAGAAATATATACATATATGAGGCACATTTAACCGGAGGTGAGGATGTGTCCTAGTTGTGAGCTCGTGGTTCGAGGTTCATTCCGGAACGAGGGTACATGGACACTGTGGGTCCTCTGCAGGTCATGCCTACTGGGCAATAACACCGGTTAGCATGTATGTACAGTATGGGTTTAGTCATTGCACCGCATTGCATTGTATTACATTTCATATCCCCATGTTTACCTGTTGTCATGCTATCACATTTGCATTGTGCATCTCCTATAATTGTCTGTCTGAGGGGTTCTGATCATTCAGGGAGGTGTTGGTGTAAGAATGAATTATTAAGTTTCAGAGTTCTACACTTAGTCTGGTGGATTTAAAGGGTTCCAGTGTTTGGTGGAAGTATGATAAGTATGCTCCGTGGATGCATCATATCTTAGCGAGTGAACCGGATAGAAAGCTTTAAGGCTAATAATTACGAAGTAGACGTTAAGGTAATTGAGGCGACGAGACTTAATTAATTAGCCCTAAAGGAAATACGAAATAAAACCACTCTTGACTGGTCGAATAGCTGGTAATACTATGGAAATAAGAGAATCGAAACAATTAGGAGATAGATAGGTGAGTTCATATCAGTGTAACTATCTATATTGGGAGTCTTAAGGGCGTACGTTGACTTATCTGTTTATCTTATTGATTTTATATTGTGTTGCGTGAACTAATCTTGGTCGACCTATGATGCTTACCAGTACGTGTGGTGTATTGATACTCCTCTTGCTGCATCCTTTTGGGGTGTAGATGTGTTGCAGGTTATTACTTGAAGTTTCTCTTAGTGGATTACCTGACATCTTCCTACAGCCTTGCTCGTCTCATTCCAGGTAGAGGTTGTGTTGATGATTTAGTTTTATGCTTGTGTAATAGAAGCTCTTGTACCTGTCTAGACTAGATCCCGGGAATTTTTCAGTTTACTTATAACGATAACCGATTTCTTATGAAGTTTAATTGTTAATTATGTTTACTAATTGTATTACTGGTAAAAACAATACGTTGTATATTGGGTTAGTTGGTAAGGATTCACCTACTAAGTAATAATATGGTAGGTGCCCGCACGGCCCGTAAGTTAGGTCGTGACAGTTGGTATTAGAGCCTAGGTTACCGGTCGCACGAGTACAAGAGCAAATGTCCAAGTAGAGTCTTGTGGAATGGTACGATGATGTCCGTACCCATCCGCAAAAGGCTATAGGACGTCTAGAAGTTTCCCTTCATTCATTCTATCATGCTACTCCCATACGTCATCTCCTAGTTGAATCCAATTAGTATTTGGGCGATTCCAATTGGTATCTTGACGGGCTAATTAGTATCTGTCAATTCCAATTGGTATTTTATTGTAATGACCTAAGGAAGACCTTCTATGAGTAGTATGGGTGTTAAGTATGTGAACAAATGGAAATCTGTTGCCAGCATTAAGTGTTTTAATTTGTGTATTTATTTTGGAAAGGTTAGTAAGTTGAAAGTGTGTTCGTACTCATTAGACGAAATCTGTGTTTGTACGTGCTAAGCAAACGAACGAGCCCCTGCACGACCTGAGTTGGCAGGCACCAAAAATTCGCCCACTGGCACTATAGCTTCGCTGCAACGGTGTGGGAACTGCTGCAGAGGGCTCGCCATAGCGGATCATCATCCGCTACAGCGGACCTAACATTTTCCCTAGTATTGCTACAGCGGGACCAGCCCCGCCATAGCGATACCGCTGCAGCGGTCAAGTGACCGCCGCAATGGCTCCACAGACCAGTTGCCTTTCCCTCTGTTCCATGTTTTTCTCAACCTGTTTATCTATGAACGAAATTCAAGGAAAATCTAATTTCAAAGCAAAAACCTGTATAGAAACATCCGCCTCGACTAGGGCAATTGTCTTACGAGTGCCTTTAAATCGGGGCACCCGCACCAAAAACAACAAAGAAATTATTCGAACATCTCAAACAAACGAAAACAGTAAATTGTCTTAACAACAAGCCCTACAAGGGCATATGATAACCAAGCTAATATAAAATTTGGGGGGGGGGGGGGGGGGGGAGGGGAAGGGGAATCTCTAAGACACTCATTTGTTGGTCGCCTCATCACCTCCAGTATCTGAGTCGCTGGAATTCTCGCTGCCAATCCCGGACTCAGGAAGGAAGGAGAACTGCGGGACATCTCGAGTAGTCACCTTGGGGTGCTTCTCCTTCGGGACCAGGGTCTTCAGAAGGCTCTTGATGCCCTTCTACATCCTCACGAACTGCTTATCCCTAACCTGATTCTTCTTCTTCTTCTCCCGGTCCAAGTTCTCCCAAAGGTCCACGTGTGACTGGGCCAAAGATCCAAAGGTATCCTGCAAAGCATCCACAGCACCCCCCCATCTTGGCCTGAGCGTCCAGATAGCCCTTCATCTCATTAGGGGTGAAATAACCCGCACCAGCAGCAACACTAGACAACCCGGCCTCCATGGAAGGCCATGCAAACCCCATCATGACTGCCTTCATCGCCGTTATATCCACCTTTGTGCGCTCTAAGGTACCTGAGGCCCGCAAATGATCACTCTCATCGCCGCCTCCCTCTTGGCCCTTACTGGCCTCATCACCATCCGAGTCGGTCCTCCTCCTCTTACCCCTGCTCTGTGACCCCTTCACCTTGAAAGGGTCGAAAGGCACATCACACTCAATATATCGGTCGCCAGGCTCCACAGGCACACCCGCCCTCTGGCATAAGTAGGTATTCAGGGAGGGAAACATCAAGCTCAGGCCAGCCTTGGCCATGAAACTCTGCCACTATTCAATTATCTGTATCTCCACATTTACTGGCACGCTATTCAGAATGCAAGAAACCATAAAGGCCCCAGGGTAGGTGACATCAGTAGTGTTACTCGAAAGGTGAACCATTCGAGCAATGAGATTTAGCCACCTCCAAGACTCTAGGGTAAGTGACAGCTCTTGATAGCGGACCGGGTAACACCCCAAGTGGTATTCCTCCTCTTGGACTCTTGTACCAGCGTCCTCACTAGCCAAGGCCCATTCCCCTCGTAGTATTTAGCCCTCAACTCAGCCTGCGAAGGGTTGGGAAAACCGTGAACAACATTGATCGCCTCCGCACCTACCTTTATGTTGACTTCTCTAATGGTGATCTCAGGGTCTAGAACAGTCCAATCAATAGTAGAGAGCACGGGATAGAACTCCCTGACCCAGTTACAGTTAACCTCCCCCGGCTCCTCGACCAATGGACCCTAACCTATGTGATGTAGGAGTAGATAAATATTTGGGGCCAGATCCTCCACACGATCTATGACAAAGGCCCTGTTGCATGAATGCGAAAGAAACCTACATAAGCGGGGACAACGGGTGCTTTTTGTTGTTGTTATTGTTGTTATTGTGGTTGTTATTGTGGATTTGCCACAGCAAAATGAGATAGTTAGCCTGTAAAAAGAAGATTGAGTTAGAATAATGTGACACCAGGATTAGACAGTGGAAAAACATGCATGATTAAGTTTTGGGGACTCTACCTTAGGCAACTTCGCTACGGAGGTAGAATGACTGCTGCGGCAAAGCCGCTATAGCGGTAGAAGAACCGCCACAGCGGATAAGGTTCCGCCATGGCGTTGCTTTCATCGCTATAGCGGGCTCGCTATAGCGAGCAGGTGTTCGCTACAACAGATATTTTCCAAAGGCATTTGTCCGCACCAAGCGACACCGCTATAACGAAAGGGGGTCCACTCCAGCGAGCACCCTCAGACCCAACATTTCATCATAGTTTCCACATTTTTGGAAAGGATCAAGTATTATGTTAGCATGCATGATTTTTATAACCTATAACATCCTATTTCAACTACAATGAGCACCAAAATTTTGAGCAATATCATCAAAAAATTGCACCTCTACCAAAACCCCCACCCCAACATGAACAACCCCTTTCTAAACAGATCTTTAGTAGTAAGTGATGCTAGGACAGTATGAACGATGAAATAACCTTCCAACACCCAATAACTTCTTACCCCAAGAAATCAAAAACCCTTGCTTTGAAGGACAAAATTTTTGCTCACTCTAGCAACTTAGGCATGGAACTTTGAAATAAAGGCCATAATCAAGTTGTAGGACAATGAGAGGGAGTACATATCTTGAAATAGTTAGAGATCTGCAAGCTTTTCCTACAAAAATGAACTTTGCAGCTACACATAAATTTTTCCTTTTCCTTAGTAGTTGGATAGTATAATGAGTAATGGAGAGGGTAGGGTGTTTAAAAGGGAAGTGGGGAGAGAGATGAGAGGTCTAAGGAGATGAATGGGGAGAGAAATTTTCGTGGGGAGTGGGAGAGTTTCGGTTATAGAGGGTATGGGAAGTGAGGGGTGAACTGAATCACCCCACTTTTAAGTCTGCCCGTGTAACGCTGCAGCGATAGTGTGACCGCTGCGGTGGTACCGCTATAGCGGTCCACTGACCGCAGTAGCGAGCTGCGTACTTTCCGCCGGCGCTGTTATTTTTTCCCTTTTAGTGACGATGAACTGGAATCCTACCTCCTAGGGTGTAGGGGCTAGGGGCATGACGTTTACCCCATCCTACATCATTTGGGGACGAACGATGATTTAATTGGTATTGGGTGTAACGACCCGCCAGGTCATTATTTAATACTTCGCGAACTCGTGCTCTATCTAGGCCTACGATCTTAAATGGTAAGCCTCATGGGGTGTTTAAATGATTAATAGTGGAAAAAATTAATTTCGGAGAGAGTAAAAAAAAATGTGGGCCTGGGCAGAAGTTGGTTCGCTACAGCGGCTAGGGTACCGTCGCAGCGGTCCCGCTGTAGCGAACCTGACGTCCTCCGCAGAGGGAGTCATGGACCAGAATGCACGTTTTTCATACTTAGTTGTATATTTCACCCTCCTTTTTAATAAAAGACCCTCCAAGGCTGCTATTAGGTTTTACATGAAAAAAAACCCTCGACACCAAGAAAAAAAGGCTTATCCAACATTTTTCACATCTTTCCCTTCAATTATCATCTCTCGTGGTTTCCAGATAAAGGCTAGGAGGGTGGATACTTCATTGGAGTTTGAAGAGTTGCTCGTCATTAAGGTAGGTTATGATTTACTTGAGTTAGACTTTGATTAGTGAGTCGTATATACGTATAGAATTGATGGGAGAAAGCATGATTAGGTTTTCGGACACAGAGTTCGGATGGATATGTTCATAACATAACGGAAGTTTATGCATGGATAGTTATTGGAATAATAATGAGGGTTTAAATAGGTACTAAATCCTAAGGGGTGTTGATGTCTGTGTGTTACCGATAGGAAGTGATTACTTGTCATTGATAAAAAGGGCTAGCTCGTAGTTTAGCGTAATTATTCCCATGTATATGTAATTCTCACATTGATTGTCAAGTAAATTTGTAATATTCATACAGTTGTTCATTCTTGAAAATAAAGAGGGTTGCATTGCGTGAGTTGAAGCGAAGGCATAATAGTGATACGCCTGTCAAGGGCATATTTCATGACATTGGATTCATTCATTAGCATCGTTGCATATATTTGCATGTGGTTATGGGATAATGCATGAAGCGGAAAGTCTGAGTAGGTATCAATTGTGCTACCCGATTTTATGGCCAAGTTGGGTTGAATATGAGGTACTATTTGACAGCAGATCCTTGGCAGAGATGTGAAAATAGAAATATATACATATATGAACAGGGACATTTGACCGGGGGTGAGGATGTGGCCTAGTTGTGAGCTCGTGGTCTGAGGTTCGTTCCGGAACGTGGGTACATGGACACCATGAGTCCCCTGCAGATCATGACTATTGGGCAATGACACCAGTTAGCATATATGTACAGTGTGGGTTTGGTCGTTGCACCTCATTGCATTGCATTTCATATCCTCATGTTTTCCTATTGCCATGCTATCACATTTGCATTGTTTATCTCCTACAATTGTGTTATACTGTCTGAGGGGTTCTAAGCATTCAGGGAGGTGTTGGTGTAAGAATGAATTATTAAGTTTCAGAGTTCTACACTTAGTCTGGTGGATTTAGAAGGTTCCAATGTTTGGTGGAAGTATGATGAGTATGTTCCGTGGATGCATCATATCTTAGCGAGTGAACCGGAGTGAACCGAATAGAAAGCTTTAAGGCTAATAATTACGAAGTAGACGTTAAGGTAATTGAGGCGACGAGACTTAATTAATTGGCCCTAAAGGAAATACGAAATATGCCCACTCTTGACTGGTCGGATAGCTTGTAATACTGTGGAAATAAGAGAACTGAAACTATTAGGAGATAGAGTGGTGAGTTCGTATCAGTTGTAACTATCTATATTGGAGTCCTGAGGGCATACGTTGACTTATTTGTTTATCTTATTGATTTTATATTGTGTTGCGTGAACTAATCTTGGTCGACCTATGATGCTTACCAGTACGTATGGTGTATTGATACTTCTCTTGCTGCCTCTTTTTGGGGTGTAGATGTGTTGTAGGTTATTACTTGAAGTTTCTCTAAGTGGATTAGCGGACATCTTCCTACAGCCTTGCTCATCTCATTCCAGGCAGATGATGTGTCGATTATTTTATTTTATCTTTGTGTAATAGGAGTTCTTGTACCTGTCTAGACTAGATCTTGGGAATTTTTCAATTTACTTGTAAAGATAACCGATTTCTTACGAAGTTTTATTGTTAATTATGTTCACTAATTGTATTATAGGTAAAAGAATGTGTTGGATATTGGGTTGGTTGGTAAGGGTTTGCCTACTAAGTAGTAATATGGTAGGCGCCTGCACGTCCCATAGGTTAGGTCATGACACTCCCTCTTCAACTGAGCAAAGAAATTAAGCAAAGTCGAATATTGCACCTACAAAGCCGACTGGCGTAACTATTTAATCAGTTCCAAATGAATAGAGGAGTGAACCAGATAATCCAGCAAATGCTATTGGTATATAAATGAGGGAATGAGAAGTAGAGCATCAAGCAAAAATCACGAAAATGTTGCTCTTATCTCTCTGCTAGAGCCTAAAAAGGTTGATGAAGCACTCAAGGATGAACATTGGGTCAAGGCTATACAAGAAGAACTGGATCAATTTGAAAAAAACAAAGTATGGAAATTGGTTCTCAAACCTGAAAATGTTTCAGTCATTGGGACAAAGTGGGTGTTTAGAAACAAACTGAATGAATCAGGTGAAGTGGTAAGAAACAAAGCTCGACTAATTGCTCAAGGATATTCTCAACAAAAAAGAGTCGACTTTGATGAAACCTTCGCACCTGTTGCTCGGTTAGAATCGATTCGAATTTTACTTGCCTATGCTACTTGAGAACCCTAAGCACTCTTATCATGTATTCAAATTATCTAAGGCCTTATATGGTCTTAAACAAGCTCCTAGAGCCTAGTAGGACCGTTTAAGATCTTTTTTAATTGAACATGAATTTATTAGAGGCAAAATTGATACTACTCTCCTTATTAAAAGAAAATCCTTTGGTAATCCGATTATCAAATCTATGTAGATGATATTATTTTTGGAAGTTCTAACCCATCTTTGTGCAAGGAATTTTCTGATCTTATGCAAAGCGAATTTGAAATGAGTATGATGGGCGAATTAACATTCTTCTTGGGACTACAAATACATCAATCCGACAAAGGAATTTTTATTTGTCAAAGCAAGTATTGACACCTAATTTTTACCTCCCGTAATTTATTTTAATCACTCAGAGTCCTTGGACAATAAATAACATGAGTTATGCACCTTAAAGGGTTTAAATAATTTTTATATATAAATTGTTCAGGTCAATACTTTACTCCTTTAAATTGGTAAAAAGGTTTTATGACATCACAAATTATTTAGAAATTAATTGGTACCTTTTATGACATTTATGAGATACTTGTTAGATTTCATCAAAGAAAAGGCATTTTTTGTTTATATATATATTTAATTGTTCAAATTGTCAAAAATCAAAATTAGCAAATACTTTATTCCCTTCAATTCAAGGAGTTTGAGTAATTAAAATAATTAACCATTTAACCCCTTAATCTTCAATTTTTGTATACTTATATAATTTGTCCAAAGTATTTATAATTGTCCATAAATGTTTTAATCATGCTAATTAACCAATTAGATGGTCATTGTTGCAACTTGACTTTTAATTATTTAATTAATTTTTGTTATGGCCACAATTAAATTAACCGATTCATGATTTAAGGAAATTGGGGTCATTTTTGTAAAATTAGTCTCCTAATGGCATAAATTGAAATAACCAAATTCATTGGCTCAAATTAATTAAGGTCATTAGTGCAATCTAATTTTAAATTTGGCTAATTAGGGAAAATATGACCATAATTGAGATAATCAGTCAGATTAAAATCAATTAAGGCCATATTTGCAAAATTAAGCTCATTTACACAGTTGACCACTTTTAAATTATTTAATATGTTAAGTATGACCTAATTTGTTTATAATTGAAATATTATGACCAATAATCAATATTTTAGTTTTTGTCCTTCTATTAAATTACCTACTTTACTCTATATATACGTGTATACATTAGGTATACATTATATACATAAAAAGGCCAGCCTTATTTTTTTTTTTACGACTTGGACCAAGTCCAGCCCAAACCGGGGCCAAGAGCTAGCCCAGTCCCGCGTACAGATAAAGGAGTAATATCTCCTTTTCATTTTCATTTACACCAAACGACCCCTATACCCCCCCACCCCCCCCCCCCCCCCCCCCCCCCCTCTCTTCTCTCTTTTTTCCCTTTCTTCGCAAACCCTAGGAGCCGCCACCTGTCTCTCTTTCTCTCTCGTCCCAAATATGATAAGGTCACAGAGTTAATGTAAGATACGCAGCTTTTTGCAGCATCATTTACAAGAAATAATTAATTTCAAGGTTTGTTTTCACCCAAACGCGATAGTAGACTTTTTATTTTGCTTTTCTTTTGAAATTATTCAGTCAAAAGTTGATTATTGCTGTCTTATTTGTTGTACTGTGTTCATTTTTGCTCTATTTTCATTGGTTGGGGACGAATGGGTTGGATCGAGTCCAGCGATGCTCAGATCTGACCATTCATTTGTTGTTTCAATCGTTTTAAGCCATAGATGTTATTTTACAAGGTTAATTTCTGGAAGAAACTAGTTGTCCCACATCGGTATTTTAAGGGTTTTGAACAATTTTGGGGTTCTATAAATAGAATCCCACCCTCACCATGAAAAGAGGTCGGAAAAATTTGGAAAAAATTAAAGAGGCTAGAAACTTTGAGTTCAAGCTTCTCAGTATAAAAAATTAAAACTTTGACTTAAGTTGGCGTTTTCTTAGTTCTAAAAAATCATTTTCTTGCTTGTTTTGTTTCTGGTGTGACTGAGTGTGGGATTTGGAAGCACAAAAAGGCCTTTAAATTCAATCTTGTCCACGACTGCGCCTCAAAAAGGTAACATTTTAATCTTGCTATTTATTTTTGCTACTTTTTAGTAGCTTTGCTATGTGATAATGCTTTGTTTGCTGTTAGATTGTCTTGGGTTTAACTAGTGGTAATGTGCTTCTTAAGTGATGCTTAAGATTCATTAGGAGTTTGCAATAGAGATCACTTTCTTGTCTTCATAAATGACATGCTTAGCCTTAATAGTGGTTGTTAATATGAACTGAATGCGTGTGCCTAGATAATTTTATTGATGTTTCTCCATTGATAGAGATGTACAGACTGTTGTATGCTTTATTAGATGATAAAGTTCCTGCTTGGATGTTCATCCTTTAAGCATGATAAAATATGGTTATATGATTAATAATAGTAACTTTAGTAACCTTCTAGACTAATATTAATCCTGTTTGAATGTGTGAGACTGTTAAAGAACTGTGATGATCCATCTTGAGTAATTTAAGGTAGTTGCTAGTTTCTTGATGAGATTGTGTTATCTTGGAATCTCCAATCTGCTTTACTGAGTCCCTATACGCTTGTTTATGTCATAATTAGTAGTATAAGCCACGATTAGGATAAGTGAAGGATTATGATTGGACTAAAACAAGGCTTAAAGAGTCTAGGCGTACTTATGTGAGTGTTATAATGTGGTCAAGGCACTAGAACAAGATTGAATGACGTCTAATTGCATTTGAATAGGCCTAAGCATACCTAAGTCTGTCTAAATATGCCTAAGCATACCTAAGTCTGTTTAAATATGCCTAAGTATACCTAAGTCTGTTTAAATATGTCTGGATTGGCCTAAAATGACCTTGAATAGTTGTATCTTATATACTGAAGATAGATATAAAACAAGCATCCCTCTATAACATGATATAGAAGTCCTAAAAGAAAGATTGAGACTAAGGTCTATTTATTTGGTATAATATGCTCCCAAATAGTTCACTAGAGGCTGATATATGCTTATGAAACTGTAAAATCATCTAAGATGAGTCAGGACACTTAGATACCCCTAGGATAATTATGTGACATGATTGTTTGAATAGAAACTAGTCTTGATTTTTATGTCACCAGACCCTCCCCCTTCTACATCTGGTTTATGCTTGAGTCTTCAAAGGGGTCTAATGACACTAAAAAGGGTGATTGGATCCTGATATGCTCTTTGATTGTTAAAAATGGTTAACCAATAAATGAAAGAGAACTACTTGAGTCTAAGGATTGGTGTTCAGTCTAAACTTAAGTTTATAATGATCAAGATGTCAAGTTTATTTTCCAAAAAAGTAATGTCAAAAAGGAATTCAAAACATCTTTTCATAGTTAAGACCCTAGGCTGAGTTAATTGAAACTGCCAACTTGTATGGTCAACTGGGTGTTTAGCTGGTGTTTGGTTTGAAGGCATTGTTAAACTAAGTCTTAACCACAAGGTCTTGGTAGTTGTCACTGGGCATGGGGATGAGGTAAGGAGTTGAGGTTGCCTTAAGAGAGTAAAAGGTTAGCTTAGGTATGAACTGGAGGTAATGACCAGTGGGGCCTTTGTTCCATTTTCTTTTCTTTTTTACTTAAGTGGCAACTCACATGAATCTTGCTAATATGCATGCTCCTATTATTGTTAGTGAATAAAATAGAGGCTCATCTCTATGTGTTCTATGGAAATTTAAATCTGCTCATGTTTCAGTTCATTTAGTGTTGTCTCAATTCAGACTTCTTGGTGTCCCAACCCCTCTTTGTGCTCATAAGTTGCAATGTGTTTGATTTTTTTTTACCTGCATCTCTCTACTGTGCTTTGTTATTGCATTAATTAGTTCTCACACTTGTTGCTATGAGGATTGCTGATATGTGAAGCTAGTGTGAATCATCTACCTGACCTGTATGAGAATTAAGTTGAACTTGAACTAGCTTTAGTCTTAATTTTGAACATTGCTCTAAGAAATAGGGACTAACCAGATAAATAAGATGATCACGAGTCTAAGGTTTAAACAAAAAGAGTGTAAATATACATAGAATATGCACAGGTTAGTGAAAAGGCAGAGGTATATCTATATAGTATACACTTGATATCATAGTATACTATGTGTACATAACGGAACAGGTCAGTCATAAAAAGGGTGTATATAAATGAGTAAAAGGAATAGAGGCCTCACTTAAGCCTTAAATTTTCAATTGAATCTCCGTTTAGAAGACAGTTTGGGCTTGGCCTAGTCCAGACTTAATTAAAAATGGGCTAGATTTCATTAAGCCCCAAAGATAAAAGAAAAAGATGATGATTTTGTTTGTACCATTTATTGATTAAATGTCTTGAAGTTGCTATGTTATTTTCATATCATCACATTGCAATATCTATTTTAGCCCCCCCATATCATGACTTTGAGTTTGTTTTCAATATTGTGTGGAATCAAAGTATCTCGATATGTAGTGATACTTGTGCATGATTATGGGACTCTGATTTTATTCTATGTCAATATTGGTTTGGGGAGTTGAGGTAACTTGGGGGGGACAGGTCTTAGCCATTTCCCGATGTCCAGCCATGCCTAGGGTTCATGAAACCCCTTGAAACTTGTGCGGTGTCGGGAATACGAATGGTGAAAACCTTTTCCCTTGCATGGTATATGTCACGACCTGACTAGGGGCCATGACGGTACCCGGGGATAACCACCGAGCACCACTCGTTCGACTACTCATCTGCTCTCATTCATGCATCTTATGCTCATAACCATGGTAATTATTATCATTTGAAACATATTTACTTTATATACATGAGCCTTTCAGCTATCAAAATAATATACATACATATATATACAATGAGGAACTTGTGAGACCATACCACCCACACTGCGCATCTACGAGCCTCTACTAGAGTACTAGACATATGGACGGGACGGGACCCCGTCGTGCCCAAAACATACATATACATATATACCAAAATAATAATCAATGGCACCTCCGGAAAATGGAGTGCTCTTCAATCAGCTAATAGCTCCTACGAATCTGGATCGCCTCCCTGTCTACCTGTGGGCATGAACACAGCGTCCAAAGAAAACGGACATCAGTATGAACATTGTACTGAGTATGTGAGGCATAAACAATAATGATACGTCAATGAAATAAAGGAAGCATCAATAAGGAACATCTTTATCTAACTGTCACATATAAAGGAAATGATGCATGCTGGCTTACTCATAATCATCATCATATCATATATGCATAAATGTATAAGCTTCCCGTCCGTATCGGATCGGTGTGATAATCATAAGCATTAGCCTGTGTCCAGGCCTCCCATGTCCGGGGTACCATATCATGCCGCCCACTAATGGTGTTTGCCCATGCCATCTGGCCATGGTATATACGTTGCCCGCCTTAGCGGTAACTGCCCGGCCATATAGGCACGGTGGTATATCATCATCATAATATGCTCATCGTAGTACATGCATAAAGACTCAAAGACAACTATACTTTATCGGGGTGACGTAAGGTCGTGATCCCCCGATTTCATTATGGAGCATTCATTAAAATTCTGCCTCACCTTGAAGGAAATAATATATGAGGTGAGTGTAAGCAATAAATGACATCATTATTGGGCTCATAACATATCTCTTATCTCATGTAGCTATTCATGAACATAGGCTCATAGTTTTCCGGGATGTAAGAGATTCATGAAGAGGGAGGAAAGTCATACTATATGATTTATGCCATAGAAAGAAAGGACTAGTCTCACATACCTTTGTCGTTTAACTACTCTATTGCTTGCTTGTTCCCCTTTAATGCTCACGTCTCTACCTTCAAGAGAAGTCGCATGAACATTAGCCAATCAATTACTTAAACGTGCTTACTAAAGCTAAGGAAAATTGGGCAACATTTCCATTGTTTGTACAACTTTTCCCATATTCTATATCAACTCCCAAACAACCATAACATCATTCATAATATCATAAATAACGATCATCATTTATCTACATTATCCACATTTCACAATATTCCTTCAATTTCTCCACAATTATGGTTATAGCTCACATCGCGGTTTCTCATAGACAATACTTATTCCGTGGTCTAGGTGTCATTAATAACATATTTACCATCGCAACATACCAACATTCATAATTCATCCCAACTATTGTTCAACAATGACACTATTCACTCATTCATGACCCATTTTCTACCTACTTCTACAATCCAACTGTTTCAACTTTCAATACCTTAAATAACACGTACATACCATAAAAATCACCTTAGATGATGGAGTAACAACCTTTGAGTGGAAATTCTCTTCTTGCACCAAAACCCTAACTCACTTCCCTTGAGATTTCTTGGTGTAGATGAACTTTTGCTAGGTTTCATACACTTGATTTCATGGTTTTGGTGTAGTTGATCATGGATTTCCTTTGATTTCTTGTGGATGAATATTAGAGAGGGTTCTAGAGGTTTCTTTTGTGTGTGGAGAAGTGGAAAGAAATGAAATAAAATGAGGGAGGGTCCTTATATTAATTCTTAAAATCAGTCCCGACCGAGATATACGGTACGATCGACGAAGCGTCGATCTGATCGTCGAAGTCGCTAAATTTCCAGTGAGCAGCCTTTCGTTTCCTTTCATTATACGGTGAGAAGGACGATCCGTCGAACTGATCGACGGAGCGTCAATCTGGTCCGTCGAAGGGTCTTCGCGCTAACTCAATTCTACGGCACAATCGACGAATCGTCGGCCCGTCCGACGGTACATAGAACGACCGTCAAACCCCCCCCCCCCCCTCCCCTTTCGCAGAACCGCAGTGAAGTTTTATTTGACGAACTTTTCTCTCTTGCCTTTAACTTCTTTGGAATCTTAATTAGAATTATTAAACATCCCTTATTGCTTGTAGAGACATCATGTACACCTTAGCTTACGTTAGTCCATTCACCGCTCAGCAACCCAAAGTTCCGAGGTGTAACAGTATAAGTCCCAATCAGTGAGGCTAATAGTATATAATCGAGTGTCTAAATTGTGTAACTTGTAAAAATTATATATATATATATATATATATATATATATATACATATGATAGGTTCAGTAAATATAAACTAAACATGTCCCTTTTTCTTTTCCTCCTATCACTGCATGGTCATTTGGGCCGAGGTCCAGCCACCCAAAGGCCCAATAGGAAAATTCTTTTAAAGATTTATTGGGTTCAAGAAAAGAAAGGGAAGCTAATATATATTGAAGGCCCAGTCAAAGGTGAAAATAACATGAAGGGCTAACCATGGGTGAGAATGGTTAACTAGGGATTTCATACACCCCTAGTCTATCCCTCCTCCGTTATTTATGTTAAGCCAGTTTTGTTAAAATGTTGTATTGTATTTGTACTTGTAAAAAACTCACATTATTATTTGAATCGGTTATGGCTTGAACTAGACATGTTAGGCAAACGGTACCTACGCCGTTTAGTTCGAATTTAGGTCGCTACACGATTTTCAAAACCCAGGCTTAGTATAAACAAATTTTTTGAAAAAAGATAAAAATGGCTAAGTAGGTAAATCAGCAAAACGGACAAAAAGGATTATATCGTTATGGGATACCATTACCATCTTTCTAATGAAGAAAACCCCAATTGATGTTTTCTAAACCAAAAGAACTTTACTTTTCCTTAAAACTCAGTTTTCCTAAAAGATTTCTCTTAAGCCTAGTCGGAAAAAACGATTTCAATTCATATATATACACAGTATATTCATACGCCAAATATAAGTCTTCTTCTAGATTAGGCCCAGTCGGAAAAAATGAAATTTTTTAAGGGTTAAGGCCCAATTTAAAACTGCATTTTAAGCCCCACTTAACAAAAAATTTCAGAAAAAGGTGGAAAGAATGTTTGGGCTGAGCCCAGTAACAAAAGAAAATGAGATTTTGGGCTAAGGCCCAACAAATTTAGACACTGAATTGATTTTTTCAGAAAGGGCATAAAATTTGGGCCAAAGCCCACGTAAAAATGTTATCTTTTATTTACAAATATTGGGCCTTAAATTTTCTCGTCTTTTGGTCATACGCAGATATGCCATGATTGAGCACTGAAATAGTGGCCCACATATTACCCATCAAGGAGGGTTTTGCCCCAGTCAAGCGAAAGGCGAGAATATTTAAGCCAGACATAAGTATCAGGATAAAGAACGAAGTAGAGAAACAGATCAAGTCTGGAATAGCGGAGGTGACGTCCTACCCCAATTAGGTGGTCAACATAGTGCCAGTACCCAAAAAGGACGGAAAGATTCGTATCTGTGCGGACTACTGAGATCTCAACCGGGCCAGTCAGAAAGATAACTTTTCTCTCCCAGACATCCACATTCTAATAGATAACTGCGCCAAGCATGAGCTGCAGTCATTCATGGATTGTTTTGTCGGGTACCATCAAATACTCATGAGCGAAGAAGATGCAGAAAAAACAGCCTTCATCACCCCTTGAGGGGTCTACAATTACAGAGTGATACTGTTCGGCCTCAAAAATGCCAGCGCTACATGTATGAGAGATATGACTAACCTGTTCCACGATATGATGCATCGAGAAATTAAACTCTATGCGGACGATGTCATCATAAAATCAAGGGAAAGCTCAGAACATACTGCGCACTTGTGCAAGTTCTTCGACAGACTTCGCAAGTTCAATCTAAGACTAAACCCTGCAAAGTGCGTATTTGGAGTGCCTGCAGGTAAATTGCTAAGATTCATAGTCAACCGCAGTGGTATTGAACTGGATCCTACCAAAATCAAAGCAATCCAGGAGTTTCCGCCTCCCAAAATCAAGAAAGAAGTCTATGAGCTTCTTGGGAAGGTTAAACTACATTGGACGGTTCATCACCCAATCGACTGTGATTATGGAGTCAATCCTTAAATTGCTCAAGAAAAATGCTCCCACAAATTGGACGGAAGAATGACGAGAGGCATTTGAAAAAATCAAGAGATATCTTTCCAATCCTCCCGTCTTGGTGCCGCCCAGGCAAGAGAATCCTCTGTTACTGTACCTGTCGGTATCAGAAAATGCTTTCGGGTGCATGCTCGCCCAGCATGATGAAGAGGGAAAAAAGGAACATGCCATCTACTATTTGAGCAAGAAATTCACATCCTGCGAGGCGCGGTATACGCTCATATAGAAAATCTGTTGTGCTTTGACCTAGATTGCTCAAAAGATGAGGCACTACCAATCGGTGTTCACCACTCATCTCATATCTAGAATGGATCCATTAAGATACATTTTCTGGCAACTGATGCCCGTAGGAAAATTGGCTAAACGGCAGATGCTACTGAGTGAATTCGACATCGTATACGTAGCACAGAAGTTAATCAAAGGACAAGCCCTAGTTGACCTGCTGGCAGAAAGTCCCATTGATGATGAACTTGAATCATTACGAACTTTCTTCCCAGATGAAGAAGCGATGGTGATGGAATAAGAGGTGGCAAAACCATACTCAGGCTAGAGATTGTTCTTCGATGGAGCAGTCAATTACAAAGGATCAGGCATCGGAGCGGTGTTAATATCAGAAACAAGACAGAATTATCCGATGGCTGCAAAACTCAGCTTCAGATGCACCAACAACATGGCAGAATAAAAAGTGTGTTTCTTCGGCCTCAGGATAGCATTAGACATGAACATACAAGAGTTGTTGGTAATCGGGGACTCTGATTTGCTCATAAATCAAATGAAAGGAAATTGGGCAACCAGAAATGATAAGATACTCCCATGTGTGAATCTAGTACAAAGGTTGTGCGGAAGATTCAAAAGTATTGATTCCAGGCATACTCTGAGGGCTCAAAATGAGTTTGCTGACGCATTGGCTACGATAGCCTCCATGATCCAGCACTCCGAGATTACTCACATTGATCCACTAGAGATCACACTAAGAGAAGAACAGGCTCACTACGCCCATGTCGAGGCCGAGCCGGATGACCAACCATGTGCCGACATCAAAGCCTACCTGGAAAAAAGAGAGTATCCCTCAGAGAGTTCAGCAAATCAAAAGAAGACCATTAGGAGGTTGGCTAATGGGTTCTTCTTGAACAAAGAAGTATTGTACAAAAGAATCCCCGACTCGGTTGCTCAAGTGCGTAGACGCTGAAGGGGCTACAAAATTGCTAAAAGAGGTGCATACAGGGGCATGCGGACCCCACATGAATGGATTCATCCTTGCTAAGAAAATCATGAGGACAGGATATTACTGGATGACCATGGAGCACGACTCCTGTAAATTTGTGCAAAAGTGCCATTAGTGTCAGATACACGGAGATCTGATCAAGGTTCCCCCACACAGAATTACATGCGATGAGCTCGCCTTGGCCATTCGTGGCATAGGGAATGGACGTCATAGGACCCATCAAGCCGCCAGCCACCAACGGACATCGTTTCATCTTATCACCATTGACTACTTCACTAAATGGGTGAAAGCAACTTCACACAAGTCAGTGACCAAGAAAGTTGTGGCTGACTTCATAAAAAACAATCTGATATGTCATTTCGGTGTACCGGAATCCATCATCACAAGAAATGGTACCAATCTGAATAGCCATTTGATGAAGGACATCTGTGAACAATTCACGATTACCCACAGAAACGCTATCGCTTACCGGCCACAGATGAACGAAGTCGTAGAGGCTGCCAATAAGAACATCAAAACAATCTTGATAAAGATGATCAACAATTACAAGAATTGGCATAAGCAGTTGTCTTATGCTTTGTTGGGATACAGAACGACAACTCGAACTTCCACCGCAGCAACCCCATATCTCCTTGTCTATGGTACCGAAGTGGTCATACCTGTAGAAGTGAAAATCCCTTCACTCAGGATCATCCAAGAGGCAGAGCTAAATGATACAGAATGGGTCAGAAACCGCTACGAACAATTGACCATGATAGAAGAAAAGAGAATGGTGGCAGTATGCCACGGACAGCTGTACAAACAAAGGATGTCTCGTGCTTTCAACAAGCAAGTCAGAGCCCGACTCTTCCAAATTGGGCAACTAGTGCTCAAGCGAGTCTTCCCCCACCAAGAAGAATACAAAGGAAAATTCGCGCCAAACTGGTAAGAGCTATACATGGTCAGGAAAGTACTCTCGGAAGGAGCCGTAGTCCTAGCCGAGATGGACGAACAAGAGTGGCCCAAAGCTATCAATACAGACACACTCGAGAGATAATATGTTTAGAATTCTATTTGCTTGTAATTGCATCATCATTTCCTTGAAATCGTACCTTTTGCTTGTAATCGTACTTCTGTAATAGAATAGGGAAGAAACAATCATCCATGTAATGAACTACGCAATGACCTGACTTCCCCACAGTGGGATATGTAGGCAGTCCATATCGGACCCGGTCACATTATTAGTAGAAACCAAAACTCAGTTATTTTATTTCGAATTACGTTCGACCTGAATTCCTGCTGCGACAAGATACGTAGGCGCTTTCGAGCTCGGTCGTCATAAAAGAAAAACCTGAAAAACCCTTAGCAGACCTTAGAGACAAAAGACAACGAGATCAGAACACAAGGATTGGCACGAGAGATGGCTAAACGTCAACCCTACACTGGGGCCGAATTTTTGAGGGAATCTCAAAAATTCCTATCGGAAACAATCAACGAGGAAAGTGACAAAGTAAAGCAATACACTGGGGCAGATTTTTTGAAGGAACCTCAAAAATTCATATATAACAAGACAAAGCAAGGGTCTCTCAGAGCGAATCCTAAAACTGGGGCACAATTTTTGAGAAAGGTCTCAAAAGTTCTATCAGAAGTCAGCAATCACACCTCCCGGGAGAGCCAGAAGACCTTGTTCGAAGAAAACACACGTCATGACACATAAAAACGAAACAAACATTTATTTCAAGGAAAAACACCGTGCGTTTGGGTGTAGCTATTTTTCCCTTTGAAAGGGAGTAAAACTGAATTAGAAAAATCGAAACTGAACAGAACCGAACCGAATTAATTCGGTGCGGTGTTCGGTATTCACTTTCAAAAATCGAAACCGAAGAATCGAACCGAAGTTTGAAAAATCAAACCGAACGCCCACCCCTAGATGACAAGAACCTTCGACTCCATGAAAGTTGTCATGGTTACAACATAGCATACTTTCTTCGTTCTTTTGCCCAATAGCAGTAGGAGAAGTAGCAGAAGCAGCAGTAGGAGGAGCAGGCGCAGGAAGAAGATCGAGACTCTTAAGTTGTCTTAAAATGTTTTACATGTATTTGATTGTGCACCATCTATTTTGGGTGCATCTTTTGGACAATGCGTTTTGTGGGCTCTAGTCCACTTGGTTTGTTTGTTTTGTGGCTGGCTAACCAGTATGACTTTGTTTGAAACTATTTATGTTTTATGTTTATGTTTTTACTTGTTCAGTTATATTTTTGCCTGATGCCAAAAGGGGGAGAACAGTTTATAGTCAAGGGGAGTAAACTGCTCCGGGGGGAGTCAACTATACAGAAGAAGCTACTATGCAGGGAAGTTGACTAAATGTTTTGAGTATTGTTTGTCATCACCAAAAAAAAAAAAATTGTTAGTGCTAAGATTTTAACGATGACATGGTTGCAATGTAGGTACAATACTCAAAGGAGCGGACAGGCCCAATGTAGCAGTTTACAACTGTGGTAAAGCCCAATCGGCTGCACAAGAGAAGATACACTACCCAAATGCAGACAGGCCCAATGCAATAAAGCCCAGTTTGCCGCACAAGTGAAGGTCAAATAAGTGAGATAGGCGCGAATGCCTATTTATGGAAGCAAAGCAATAATGGAAGATCCAGGTCAAAAGAAATCTGCATCAAGTACCACACGAGATACTCATGTGTATCAAAAGAAAGATGATAAATCAACGAAGGGAGATTTCAATCAAGAGATATTCAGGATCAATCAAGTCTGCATCAACAAGGAAAGCAAGTACTAAGACAAGTCATCACGAGGAAACTAAGAAAGAAAATTATGCTGCCAAATAAGCTTAGTGCTTATTCTTGGAAAATAGGATCTCATACTCCTCTTTCCAAGGGTCAACACTTTTGGGTTGCCATATTTATCAAGTGCCTACACTGACTTCAATAAGTATGTAAGAGGTTCCATTGTAGACGAAGAAAAATATACTTTCGTCTAATCCTCTAAAGTTCTCTACTTTACTTTTCATAAACATTATATTTCTGAGTGATCTATAGTGTAAACAAAAAAGAAAGGAGAGATATAGTATAGTTGATGGGCATTGTATCAAAAGATTCCGAGTATTTGAGTGTAGACGTAGGAGCTCCATTCAAACAACCGTTATAACAAACCTTTCATTTTAAGAGTTGTAGAGATCACCCTTGCAACCCAAGGGGATTGGACGTAGGATTCACATAAAATTCGAACCAATATAAATATCGTGTGTCAATTACTTTCTGCTATTTAGTTTCTGCACTTATTCTGTCTAATAGTAGACTACTGATCCTAGGACGTAAATTGTAAAATGGTGTCTTTCTCTTTTAAACTGACTAAAAAGAATAGTGATGGGAGTAAATTTTTACTCTCTCCGTATCATATTAATTGTCCACATTACTATAAATATCCTTCTCAAAATATTTGTTCATTTACGAAATCAAGATAGAATTAGTTGAATTTTTCTACTTTACCCTTAACATTAATTGGTTTTTTAAGTAATCAATATTGATTAAAGTGCAATTAATTAGAGAGATATAAAAGTAATGTAATAAAAATACACTTTTATTTATGAATTCTTAAAAGGCGTGTAAAAGAGAAAGTGAACAAATCTATATATATATATATAAAAGGAGAGGTATAAGCAATGTGGTTAAGCCAAGTGACAAGCTAATAACAAGCCATTTGGCAATTTTAGGACAAATTTAATAGAGATTGTAATAAAAGTTTTGAATTGGTTAATTTGAATTGAAATATATCTTGAAGTATTTGAATTTGAAAATATTAGATTTTTGAAGTAAAATTAGATTTTCATTAGTATTAAACTACAAACCCACGGCTGAAGAGTCCTAAATGAACTCCTACTATTGCCAAAACTTATCCTATTAGTTATTATAAAATAAACCACATTTTCTTGAAAATCTTTTTAATTGCATTGCATTCTCTATTATTCTTTGTTTGAATTAAAAGATAATTTTTAGAGAGAACATTTTAAATCCTCCGAGATTTATGATCACGATATTGGCTTCTCTTAAACAATAACTGGAATATTTTTTTACCAACTATGGCTTATCTAAACTTATATTTTAATAAAGTTAAAAATGGCTATAATGCAAGTGTATGTGCAGAAACAAAAATATATGAATCTTTTAACAAATAAATTAAGGTTTAACATTTAAATTGAAGCTATCCAAATCAGATGAAATTATAAGTGATAAGATTCTATAATATATCAATAAAATTTCATTTCGTACTTTTATTCACTGAATTTGCAATTAATTTAAAGTTTTAAAATGAAATTAAAAATTATCCAAATCAAATATATATATATATATATATATATATATATATATATATATATATATATATATATATATATATATATATATATATACTGCTCTTCTTTTATTTCGTCTCTGTTTAGTTTAAAAAAAAAAAACTAATTTATCTCTTCGGTTTCAAATGTTTTTCTCAATTCAAATATATAATAAATTATAAGATAATGATCTTTGGGAGGCCTATCTAATAAAATGATATGATATTTGAATTCGAATTTAAAATGAAATTTGAGTTGGAATGAATATCCAACTTCTTGACCTCTCATATATATATATATATATATATATATATATATATATATATATATATATATATATACCATATAATGTTAGACTTTCTCCTCCTCCAACTCTATTCGTGAATTTTACATTTTATTGCATTCATATTATTTATCTTTTAGAAACTTATTCAGTGTAAATGTTTTTATTTTCTATCTGCAGATGTGTGATGTACCTATTATAGAAAAGGATGTTACAAGCTTATTCCTTCTATTCATTATATTCAGGCTTGAACTCAAGTAAGTACTCTCCAATGTAATTATTCCGATTTTATCGTTTGATTTTTGATAAAATTAAATACATTAGATTACATAAAACAGAAAATCACTCTCTTATTAGTCGAGTTGGCCCTTTTTAATGCTAACTTTTCTTACTATTTTAAATTATTATTTTATTGAAACTAAAATAATGATTTTTGTTCCAAATGTTTGTTTGCTTTTTAATTTTGTCTATAGACAATCATTTTTCAAAACTATTTGTGTAGGTGACAATATGTGGTACTCTAAATTCTCTTCTTGAAGAAAAAATATATACGGATCCGAAGATCTTTGTAATGGACGAAGATGTATAATGAATATATTTTTCCCTAATTTCATAGAAGATAATTAATACTTGCATCTCCTATTTCTGTTATGCAAAACATATCTGTTATTTTAATTCTCATAAAAAAATTATGATGAAACAAGTTAGTGAATATCATATTGTTTATAAGCTGAGATGTTCTTTTCTCACCTTTATTTCTATTCATTTATTATAATTTTAAAGCTTACTCTACACCCATGTATTTATTGCATATGTATTTTTTTTAACCAACTTTTGTTATTTTTGAACTTTTGTTTTACTCCGATTTTTAAGAACTCGCTGGATAAACATAATTCATAATTACTAAGGTTGATCCTTGGAGTTCCAGCATTAGCTTTTTATCATGTTTAATGCTCTTCGTAAAGTCAATACTAAAATCACCAATTTAAGGATGTGATATACATTCTCCTTGAACAAGCAACTTTGATAATTTCCTTAAGGTAAGATAAGAAGTATAAAGTTGAAAATTCTTTTGATGGTCATAGTTAATTTGTGAGTGATTTTATCGGATTCAAAATGGCGACCCACTCATAATTTTCAGTTACGATTTAATAGCTTTTATCAATCATATTCCTCATAGTCGATCTTGCAATTGAAAGTTCAAGTTCATGTAATTTCCTTCTTTGTTTGTCTCACAGTCTTTTGGTCACAACATATTTAGCTGCAAGAAATCTTTTTAGAAAAAATCAAGGTTGTAAGTTAATACTAGATATTGTAGGCCTGTGGGCAAACCATGATTTCTTTGATGTTTGTGTATCTCTCCCATCTAAATTTTTTCTTAGAGTTTATTAACAGAAATTATACAATTTGCCGAAAAATTAGTATTGTGGAGATAATTTTCACGCCTATTGAAGGAGCTCTCCATGCTGCCATGGATGAAAAAAAGCGAAAAGTGATCGCCACTCAATCAGGGTCTTCTTACTTGCTCATATTTGGTTGAGATATTTCAATGGCTAAATAATATCTTTCTATTCTTTTCTCTAAGGAATGGACCAACAATATTTGAAATATCCAAGGAGAGAAACAAATAAAGTGATGATGGGAAGTTATATGCTTTGTCGGTAAATAACTATGATAGATGACTCTAGCATAGCTTATGTGTACGAATGCACAAATACAGTGGCGGACCCAGAATTTTAAGGTTGTGGGTCCTGACCTCCCTTTAAAATAAAGTTGCTAGCGATCATAAAGTATAAGCGTAGTTTTTTTTTAACACAATAATGAGAAACGTGAACGAAAAAAAAAAGTTATAAACAAAAAAGGTGAACAAAAAAATGTCAAAGAAAAGGAAGAAGAGAAGAATCTATATTGGGGAAACGGAAGAAGTCACGAGGGACAACTAACAAACTTAACAATTTCTGAGTTAAAACAAAATAAAACTAAAAAGAAAACCAATAAAGAAAGAATAAAGCTGTAGGGGGGAAAAAAAAAGTCAAAAATAAGAAAAAGTAGACAGGAAATTCTTAATTTTGTGTAAGTTGGGAATCCATCCCAGGCCAAGCCTATAACGACTATCCAATTCAGGCTCTCAACCAAAGCACCCAGCACAACTTTTGATTAATGGATGCTACTCAACTAATATATCCATTTTTAAAGAAGTTTTTGTAATAATACATATAGTTCGTGTATGGGTCAATGGGTGCTCGAGCACCTTAATACAGTACGTGGGTCCACCCCTGCACAAATATTATTATCAAAATTGGTGTATCTCCTTTAAGTATGTATTTACTTTTATTTAAGAGTTTAAGGTAAATTACAAGTTTTAGGCAATTGCTTAAGACTATTTCTTTTCTCAATTTAAAAAGCTTTTTATCACTTAAAGAAACCTTATTTATTTAATGTGTAGGGGTCTTATAAATTGACTTATAAAGAGAAAATAAACGGTCCAGATAAAAAAGACAATTTAAATATTGAAGAAATTTGATTTGATGCAAAAAATGAATACTAATACACTTTGATTAGTTCGTCTCATATGGACTAAAAATATTTCAAATATTATAGATTAGAGCGCTTTTAGAAGACATAAAAACATGTTCTTTATCAATTTAACAACCCTTAATTTGTTTTTCATATATTGGCGTATTAAAAAATTGACTTATAATTAAAGAGATAATAAATGGCCCCAGTAGAAAATAAGTTTAAATGTTGAAGAAACTAAATTTGATTTGATAATACAAATAAGATATGAATACTAATATGTTATGATTAATTTTGTTTGATATGGACTTAATTTCTTTTCATATTATTGATTGAGTGGATAAATTATTTTAAATAGTATTTGTGAAAGAAAGTTACTATAAAACTTTATCATCTCCACTTTCAATCTTTAGATTATGGGTTTGAGTCATCAAAGAAGTAAATAGGGGAGTTTGTAGTGAGAGGTAAAAAAAGAAGATTCTCTTTTCATAAGTCATTAACATGTTCTTCATCTCTTTAACAATCCTTATCTTAGTTATCATGTGTAGGACTATTATAAATTGACTTATTAAAAAAAAAAAAAAATCTCAGTAGAATCGTAGAAATTTAGTCACATCTAGGACTATTACGAATTGACTTATAAAGCAAATAAATAATTAATCTTAGTAAAAATTCAATACTTGTGAGATTACATTAGATATGTAGTTATTGTTGTTGCGAATGGTCTTAGTAGAAAGGACAATTTAAAAATTGAATAGATGAGATTTGAGCGGAAAAATTATTGGAATAGTATTTCTGAAAGAAAATTACTATAAAACATGGATTTTAAATATTGAATAGATGGGATTTGATGTGACATTATAAATAAGATAAGATTACTAATACACTATGCATTTGTTCCATTAAGCTTCTCGAAAGTATTGTAGTTATATTGAATCAACAAAATTGGTCCAATAAGTTCAATTAATAAAAAATATTTGTAACTGTGCATTTGATTTCTCCAATATAAGTGGAAATCTTTAGCTATAACTTTAATAAGAAAGCATTAGAAATATCAATTAAAGACATGCGGTTGATAAATAATTGAGTTTAATACATAATAATTATAGTGTTACATATATAAAATTTGCTATGATTAATTCTTACGACATCGATCGCGCATCGCGCGGGTACTAAAACTAGTAATATGAAATGGAGGAAGTATAATAAAATGATACATTTAACATATCAATACAAATTAATCTTATTTAATTTTCGAAAAATCAGAAGAGATAATTCAAGCAAGTATTCGGTTTGCTTGTTTTCCTCCTAACATTCCTGCGCGTAAACCGCTACAGTGACTTTACACAAACACACTCTATAAAACAATTAACGAGTACTTCATTCAATACGCCAAGTGCTCATCAGATACATCAAAATCTTGAACAACTCAAAATGGATATAATACATTCATTGAATATATTACCTTAAAACGTTGCTTGATTTATGTGATCAAAATTCATAATCCTACAATTTTCACATGAGTTAATAACTAAAAGAAAAAAGAACAAGAAAAAATAATGCTTAAATTAAATAAAGATTAAAAGAAATTAGAAATCAAATCCACCAACATCACCAAATCCACCATCATAACCACCACCATCTGATATTGCATCTCCGATGAGCATTCCACCAAGTGCTCCACCAAGCAAACCCGCCCCTAATCCTAACCCGACATTATTGTTCTTTTTTGGCGGTCTTTGCACAGGTGGATACCCATATCCATACCCTCCGCTTTGCTGTGGAGGATATGTATATTGGGGTGGTGGAGGATATCCGCCTTGCTGTGGCGGATATCCATATCCTCCAGCTGCCACAGGTTGTGGATATCCCGCAACGTGTGATGGTGGAGTAGGTCCAACACCATAAGCATATGGGGGAGGCGGTGGGTATGTCCCACTTGGACCTTGTGGCGGTGGGTACACAGAACTGGATCCACTTGTATTTACAGCCGGGTAAGCAGTAACCGGATGGTCAATCTTAGCATCGACAGTATTATTACCACCTTGTGGTGGCGGGTACACAGAACTGGATCCACTTGTATATACAGCCGGATAAGCAGCAACCGGGTTGTCTATCTTAGCATCGACAGCGCTGTTGTTACCGGTGATCTTATCACTAAACTGGTAAGAAAAAGTGAGTTGACCTTTAGGTTTACCGGAAGGTTTTCTGATTTGATAACTTACAAACTGTTTACTTCCAGTACTGTTTGGAGATTCAAGAAGCTCTTTGATTGGAACATCAACTTCTCCAATATCTTTATCTCCAAGAGCACGTTCACACTTGATCTTGAAAACAAGATGCAAGCGGTTTTGAACAGCAGCGTTATCATCTATGGTGAATTTGATAAGGAAATTCCACGTGGGATTGTTGTCACCATCGTGATCTACGTGTGTTTTGATTTTCTGGCTGGATCTGTCGTCGAGGCCGGAGATTGAAACGACAACATATACGTCCATTTTTGTGATGAGATTGACCTTGTTGAGATCTTTACCGGACATAACATTTATTTCTAACGTGCGATATTCCATGGTTGTGAATTTGAGAGAAATTGAAGTGGAATTTGAAATGGAGAAGAAATAAAGATGGAAGGAAATTAAAGAGTGGGTTATGAATTTGGGAGATAAATAGGGAGTTGTGGTCAACTTGTTTGCGAGTAGGTAGCGTTACTTGGCTGGCGACTTCTTCAAGGAAGATGATCACAAGTAACCATGGTTCTAAGTGCTTTCATAATATTAACCATGGTTAAAGAGTCACTGTTACCCCACGTGGGATATGACTGCATTTTCATTTTTTATTGTTTTTTCTACCTAAATTAGGCCAAAAGGTAGTTTATTCGTTAAAATTGTAATAAATCGTGTTTTCTTAAAATAAGAAGGGGGTAAAAAAAAAAGAAAAAAAAAAAAGGGGAGTTCCATCCTTTGTTCATTAAATTCCAGTTGAAATAAAGTTTTCTAAAGTGAAATAAGTAGAGTTAATTTTAGACTTTTTCTGTTTGAACTTGGAGTATATAGTTTCACAAGTTTCCAAATAGGTTAACTAATAATCAAATATAAGAGTTAGATGTGATGTTTTTGCTCACCGTTTAACCAGTCCAGTAATACCTTCTACTATTATCCTTATTACGACTCATAACTAGGACTAGGAAAAATATCCAATGGTCAAATTAATTAAACTTTTAATTCATACTTAGTTAAATAGAGTCGTATAAAACTAAAACGAATGGAATGTAATTTAATGCATCTTATTCGCACGCACAAGTACACAAATGTTTTTTTGTTGTAGATTGAAAAGATATTTAAGAATAACCACAGTCCTCAAGTCACTTAAAAAAGAAAATTGAAAATAGAAATTAGAAGCATAACAGCAAGTTTTAGTCAACAAAAATCACGGAACACCTAATAAAAAAATCTAGGCAAGAGCCCACTTGCAGAAGACCAGTGTATATGGACAATTTTGGCATATGACACTAGGAATCTTCTATGATCCCAACAGTTCATGTTTCATGTTTGAATACTTCTTCTTGCTTATTAAGAAACAAAAAACAAAAATGAATAGGAGTCGTTTGGTATACAGTATTAGCTGAGATATTCTTGTATTAATTGTGAAATTAATTTTATATCATATTTGGTGAAAGATATAAATTTATTTTGGGATAAATTATACTTTGTATCAAACAAAGTATAAAGTGTATCCCAAACTTAAAGATGAGATATCCCATCTTATCCCATTAATCCTGGGATTATTTTATCCTATCTCCTAGAGGGGATAAATTAGTTCCAAGAGATGGAATAAATTAGTCCCAGAATTATAATCCTGGAATAATTTTGTCTACGTACCGAACGATACGTAGATAAAATTATCCTAGGATTATAGTTTTGAGATTAATTTATCTCATCTCTTGAGATGCACTTTATATTTTATTTGATATAAGGTATAAATTTATTTCAGAATAAATTTATATCTTCTACCAAATATGATATAAAATTAATCCCACAATTAATGCTAGAATATCTCAGTTAATACAGTGTATCAAACGACCCCTTACAGTTTGGGTTTCTGAAAATAATTGGCGACTAAGAAAAGTCTAGATGATATTTGTGGTGCACTTTGACCAAGCCAACGAAAAAACAAAAGTAGAAAGAGAGTGGTATATTCTAGAAAAGTTGATAAGGATATCTAATATCAGCTATCAAAATTAATTACAGTAACCTAATGCAAGGAACTTCCATTTTCTTCAATTTAACCTACGATGAATAGGGTATTTAGCACGGGTTCAATAGTTGATTTCAAAAAACAATATTAAAAATTGTATATTTGATCTTCTCCCCTTAAAATTAATATAAATATATAAACATTGCTACTCCCTTTGTCTCAATTTATCTAATATATTTTTCTTTAGTTTGTCTCAAAAAGAACTATATAATTTTTTTATTTGGAAACAATTCAACTTTAAACTTTACCTTTTACGCTTAACGAGATGATCTATAACCACACAAATATCTTTAACTTGTTTTAAACTATAAGATTTAAAAGTCTTTCTTTTTTCTTAAATTTCATATCTAATTAAATTATATCACATAAATTGGGATAGATGGAGTATTAATTTATTCTGTAACTTTTAATCCTACAACAATTAAAATACTCATAGAAGCTTCCAAATTATATTCTTTCAAAAAATACCGCAATGTCATCATCAAAGCTGTGTTGAAACATTCAATAAATACATTCTTCCAAAAAATACGTCAATGCCAGCTTCCGTATTTGCTTCGTGTTCTATCTTCTTTCCCTGTGCAAAACTAAAATCACCTATTTGAGTTCCTAATACAGAATGCATATGAATTTTCACCTGGATTCCTCTAGATGCTACATCTATATTACATTTAAACAAATCGGTATGAGGCAACTCCTACAGAACTCTAGTTACCTTCAAAGTAAGAGTATAGTTTACCAGTAACTTGAGTATATCAAGCCATCTATGAGGGGTAAATATCTCAAAAGATCATTTAATTTTGAGAATTTATGTAGTAAAGTTATTGAATTTTACTACATATTAATAAAATTATTCAATTTTGATCTATTATCTCATAAAATCACTCAACTATATATGTCATCAAAAAAATCTGACATGACAATATTAATTAATTATTTTATGTCATGTATACATAGGCTCCACAATAAAATAAAATAAATTCATATCTTTAAACTCACACCTCTCACCCGATCCAAAGGGTTTCATCTAAAAACCCTTTCCCCTGTTCTCTCTCCACTTTATTTCTTTTTGTTTCTTTAATCCTCAAATGTTCTCACAAAAAAGGAGTTAAAAAGTGAGAGAGATTGAGTACGCACTATTGAAGAGATTAAATCTTTTTGTTTTGTAAGAATTGTACAAGTATTTGATAATTGAGATGATTATAATTTCCTTAATCAGTATTATTAGAAAAATGTTATTAATTTTGATACTTTAACATTGCAACATTTATTTTCTCTTTCTGGAGTTGAAAACTTTTTAACTTCTTTAATTGTACAACTAGTGAACATTTATTCTAAGTAATTATTTTGATCCAACCTACTTTTAAGAAAACAGTGAGAAGAAGGTATAGATAAGGGAATAATGAATTTTGGATGAAGGGTTGGTGAGTGGGTGTGGATATAAAGATATGAATTTAATTTATTTTATTTTATTGTGGGGCTCCTGTCTGCCTGACATAAAATAATTAATTAATATTGTCATGTCAAATTATTTTGATGACATATATAGTTGAGTGATTTTATGAGATAATAGGCTAAAGTTAAGTGATTTTATTGATATATAATAAAGTTCAATGATTTTACTACATAATTTCTCAAAGTTCAATAACGTTTTGAGATATTTACCCATCTATGAGGCACTATGTTGATCCCTGAATTCTTGATTTTCACCAACATTTGTATGGGGCTTGATACTTGATATATAGTCCTGCTTGTGCTCACTGTATCTCCATGTACGTTGGAATTTCTCTTCTTTCAAAGTTTCCAGATAATAATGGTTAGGATTGCCCAGAAAATAGCTTGTAGACTGGGTACTACTCGTGCTTTCCACCACTTTCATATGACCTGATGAAGTTGTAATCCTTCAATGGATAACCCTGCAAAAGAAGAAAAGTAGGACCAAGTCTAGCAGTAGGTGTTTACAGGAATACATGAGCTATAGTTTTCTCCTTCGGATCATTGTCACAACAGTCAGGGTCGGATCTACGTATAGCCCAGAGTGTTCATCCGAACCCCCTCAGTCAGAAAATTACACTATTTATATAACGTCAAATTTTTATTTTATGTGTATATGGTTAATACTGAACCTCCTCAATACAAACGAAAGGCGTAGCTCAGGGCTGCAGGGGTTCAGATTCGCACAAGGCGCGCCGCACAAGGGTTCGAACCCTGCTTACAGCATTTGCTCAACATTTTATTTCAGACGTTTCATTAAACAAAACGACGTAGTTTAGTAACGTTTCATTTACTTACAATAAATGAACAAAACGGCGTAGTTTAGTAAGGGGACATATATAATTGGATTCAAATCCCTAATCTCAAAGTCAAATACTAAAAAAAAACCCCACTATGTTTTCTTTCTCTCTTCCGCCACTGTCCTCACCTTTTTTTTTTTTTTTTTGCTTAGTTCTGTCCATTGATTTAGCCAATCCATTGCCGGCCGTCAGCCTCTGCTTATCGCCGGTCGTCTCTCTTGTCTCCGTTCATGGCTTCCTCGGTAAGTTCTTAGTTCCCTTCTTTTTCTATATTTTTCCTTTTCTAAAATTCTATATATTTGCTTACCCTCCCAGTCGATGATTGGAGCTTAATTCAGTTTCTTGAAGAAGCAGATTAACAATTTTAGTTGTTGCTTCTTTGTTTAAAGAAGGCTATTTTGCACTCTTCTTTTCTTGGGGTTTTCTAAATTTTAAGAGCATAATAACTTTTGTGGATAAAGTATACTGATTTGTCCATTTCATTTCTGATTGTTGTTGCTTACTTTGAAGTTTCATTGTTTAAATTAAGCTTATTTGTTGTTGGGGTTTTCTCTAATTTTTAAAAGCATAACACTTGTGTGAATCAAGTATACTTATTTGTCCATTTCATTTCTGATTGTTGCTGCTTACTTTAAAGTTTCATTGTTGAAAGAATGCTAATTTGCACTATATTTTTCTTGGGATGTTCTTTAATTTTTGAGAGCATAACTTTTGTGAATCAAGGATACTGACTTGTCCATTTCATTTCAATAATAACCTTAGGTGTCTTAAACAGGCATTACTCTATCTTGACATAGTCTGTACCATAATTAAACTTTATTTTACCTATTAATTGCTAGAGTAATATACACAAGTATGGTATAGAAAAGGTGTGTTAGCAGAAACTACCAATGTCTACTAATATTTTAACTTGGTAGGATTATTAAGTAAAGATTCAATCAATCTGTTAGAACTAATTGTGCTCTTTATATACATCGTTTCTGCAACCATGTTCTTCTCTATGTTGATTTTTACGGCTTGTTATATACAAAAGTATAAATGTTTACAACACTTTAAAATACAGTAACCTGGTAAGTCAAAGAACAAAACTTGTCAACAGAACTGTTTATTTTTTTCAGTTCTAACAAAATTCTTACTTTTTTACAATTCAGTCCCAAACATTCAGTGAAGAAGTATTTTACCAAAGTACCAAAATCAAGTGTAGCTTCTTCTAGTCAACCTAACCAGGAAGCAAACGCCAACCATTCAGAAGTACCATTACCTTCTTCTCAAGAATTTGATTTGAGTTCTTTAAAGTATGATCCGGGTGAAAGAACCTCAATCTTGGACTATCATCCAAACCATCGTGACGTTATTTGAAGGGCATACCTTCTTAATGGTCCTTGTCAACCTCGGTTGCTACAACATGAGTATCCTTAAACGAATATTTCTGGGTCAATGCGTCGTTTTAATTCTGAATGCTTTGATGATGTATATCATGATTGGTTGGAGTATAGTGTGAGCAAAGATGCAGTCTATGGTTTATATTGTTATCTATTTAAAGGCCATAACACTAATCAAGGTGGAGGTGAAGTATTTTCAACTATTGGGTTTAATAGTTGGCAGAAAAAGAAGAATGTTGGAAAACATATTGGTCTACAGAACAGCCCACATAACCAGTCAAAAAAGAAATGTCAAGGTTTATTGCGGGTAGAGCATTCTATTCATTTTGCACTTGAGATGCAATTTAATCAATTTAAGCATGCGTATTGGGTCCGCTTAAGTGCTTCAGTTGATGTAGTAAGGCTTCTTATAACTCAAGGATTGGCATTTTGAGCTCATGATGAATCTAAATCATCACTTAGTAGGGGTAATTTTCTTCAAATTCTCTAATGGTATGCGAAAAAGTGTGATCAAATTCGTGATTATGTACTGGAACATGCTCCTCAAGATGATCAAATGACTTCTCCAATGATTCAGAACGATATTGTGAGTGCTTGTAAGATAGAAACAATTAAAGTTATTCTTGAGGAATTAAATGGTGACTACTTTTCCTTTCTAGTTGATGAGTCTTTTGATGTGTCACGCAAGAAGCAAATGGCTATTGTCTTACGATATATTAATAGAAATGGATTTTAGATGGAGCGACTTCTTGATACTGTTCATGTTCAAGATACTAGTGTTTTATCTCTAAAGAAGGCAATTGCTAATTTACTTGCTCAAAATTCCTTAAGTCTATCATATGTGCGTGGACAATGTTAAGATGGGGCAAGCAATATGCAAGGTGAAATCAATGGCCTTAAAATGTTGATTAGGCAAGAGAGTAGATCGGCCCATTCCATTCATTGTTTTGCTCATCAACTTCAACTAACTCTTGTTGCGGTCTCAAAAAAATGTATTGAAGTAGGAACACTTGTAGTATTGGTTTTAAATATTTTGAATGTATTGGTATCTTCTTTTAAGCATATGGATGAATTTTGAGATTCTCAAAAAGAAAGAATTCAAGAGGCATTAGATTTGGGTGAGCTTACAACCGGTAGGGGCTTGAATCAAGAACTTGGTCTTTCAAGATCTTGTGATACTCGTTGGGGATCTCATTTTAAATATTTCAACGATTTTATTCTTATGTTTGGCTTATTCTTAATGTTCTTGAATCACTTGTTCTTGATGCACGATTATTGGATGAAAGAGCCAAGGCAATGGAATATCTCGAAGCTTGTCGAACATATGAGGTTGCATTCATGTTGCATTTGATGAGTGATTTTTAGTAATCACAAATGAGCTTAATAAATGCTTACAAAAAAAAGGTGCAAGATTTGGCAAATGTCATGCTACTTGTTGAAGTAGCAAAAATAAGGTTGCAAAAGTATAGGGATGAAGAATGGGATTCTCTTATTGCTAAGGTATCTTTGTTTTGTATCAGGCATGACATTTTGGTACCTAACTTTGAGGAGCCATTTGTTAGCTCTTTAAGATCACGAAGGAGACTTGGTGACAATAAAGTCTCACATCATTATTGTGTTGAAGTATTTTGCAATATTATTGATTGGCAACTTCAAGAACTTAAAGATCGTTTTGGCGAAGCGACGACTGATTTGCTTCATGAAATTGCTTGTTTGAATCCAATTGACTTATTTTCAAGTTTTGACATCAGAAAAATAATGAAAATGGCTAAATATATCCTGATGACTTTAATGAATTCAATATAGGTTCTCTTGAGAATCAACTTGCAAGTTACATTATTGATGTCCGTGATGTTGATGAAAGGTTCTCCAATCTTAAAGGGCTTTGTGATCTCTCGAAAATATTAGTTTAGAAAAAGAAGCATTCAAATTATGCTCTTGTATTTCGCTTAGTGAAACTTGCTTTGCTTTTTCCAGTTGCCACTGCATCCGTTGACAGAGCTTTTTCGGCAATAATGTTTATCAAGAATGACTTGCAGAGTCAAATGAGTGATGAGTTTTTCAGCGGTTGTTTGGTGCCTTATCTAGAAAAATATGTATTTGATAATATTTCTAATGATGCTATTATTAAGACATTTCAAGATATGAAACCTCATAGAGTACAATTGTAAAGCTCCATGGTTCTTGCGTCGTCTAACTTAGTTTCCACTCCAAAAGCTTACTAGCTTTTGTTTTTGCTTCAAAAGTTCTCAAGCTTTTACTTTTGTAATATAGCATCTTCCAGTTGCCTTTGTTAATGGAAACTTCTTGCTTCATTAAAAAAAAGTAATTTGTTATTTTATTTTACTCAATGTTTTTGTTATGGATAGGTTATTTAATTTTGATCCCAGCTAAATCTTTACAGGATATCACTGATATATATTTTTCTTTTATTAGCATCGGTACGATGGAATCATTCTATTTGTGTACCTTATTGACTTCCTACTGTCTGTCTGCAACATTCATGGCCAATGTGCTATCATCATGTTTGATGTAACAGTGAGATTAACATATGCTCCCATTTGTGCTTTGGGTCTGATGGATATTTATTGTATCTGTTAAATCAGTGTCTGTGAGGATATTCACATTGTTCTTTGTGGCAATAAGGTTGATGTGAAGAACCGTCAAGTTAAGGCAAAGCAGGTTACTTTCCACCGGAAGAAGAATCTTCAATGCTATGACATATCAGCGAAGAGTAACTACAACTTTGAGAAGCCTTTCATCTACCTTGCTAGGAAACTTGTTGGGTAATCTTTTGTTGCCTTGTCCAATTCTCAGTTGATTCTTAATGTAGATTGATGGAAATTTTCGTCTATTTAGGGCTAACCCAAACAAAGAATTTCACAACAGATAGTAGATTGTGCTAGCATAGCTATTTTCAGATAACACAACCCGTGCGATCTTATCATGTCGAGTTCAGATGATCAATAATAAAATCTTCAGTTTAATTAGGCATTTTATGTGTCACATTTGATAGTGATATAAACAATGACCACAATGGGGCAACACAACAAATTCAGTGATTTGTTTTTGTCAGCTTCATACCTTCTTGACTTCGTAGGACTATCAGTTGCTTTTATATTTTAAGTTTTGAAGTAGAGTTTTTATTGTTTCTTCCCTTACTCTCAAGATTTTATTATGTAGCAGGACATGGGGCTACAGAAGAATTATGGTGATCTCAAAGAGAATTACCAAGCAGTGGACATCATAATTCTTCTGAGGAAAAGAATAATGTAGGGAGCTTGTTTGATCCGACCGACCCGTTCATTTGCCAGCACTATTAGCGTGCTTGCGCTTTTTTTTTTAACCCCCTTGATGCAAATTCTGCCTCCGTCAGTAACAACAGTTTGCACTAAGAATCTAGACAATAGTCAATATTCTTCACATCATTTAGTTAATTTTTGATATTTACATCATTAATATCAGTTAGACTATTTATTTAGGATTGATTCGATTTAAATGATTCCTAAGGGCTTATTAAATAAATTTGGGACTTTTGTTCTAATCTTATAAGGTGCTTCTGATGTGGTTCATCAACATCGGATGTTTGTTGCGTAAGGGTCGAATTTGAGGCGTGACACCATAGTTCTTAAATGACTAACACTGCTTTTACATCCATGAACCATCTCAAATGGTGTTCTCCCTTTCAAGGCCACAAAGGGTATTATGTTCATCATGTATACTTCTTAAGGCGCAACATCTTTAGAATTTTAAAGGAATAGAATATTGAAATTTGATCGCTTACTACTAGAAAAGTAGGAATTACATGAGGATTTTCCTGAGGATTTTACTGAAAAATTCGCAAGTAATGTAGTTTCCTGTAGATTTTCTTACCAAAAAAAATCCGAAGAAAAAACCTTCGTGGGTAATTATTACCTGCAAAATTTTAAATCCCCATGTACATTACCTGGGGATTTTAAATCTGCAGGTAAGTTACTTGCGAAAATACTAATTGTTTGCAAAAAAAATCGTGAATGAAGGAATTTTCTTGTGGATTTTTCCGCAAGTAAGTCCACATGAAAAAAATGCCAATAATCCACAGGAAATTTCTTGATAAAAATTTTCGTGGAAAAGAAGATTAATTCTTAATTAAGTTTCTCCATATTTAACTTTTTGTTTGATGAGCAGCATTTTCTGGATAATCCAACTATTTTAGTTGTTTCTATATTAAAGTTATTGTACTATCTTCCTCTCAGGAGATGTTTATATTGACTACAATATCTGAATCCGCAACTTAAATGACCCAAAAAGTGGTGTTTGAGACCAAAATAACCCATTAAAAAAGTAACCAAACTACCCTTTGCACACTAAATTAGTGGGCAATAGAGGTTATCTTTTTTTTTTTTTTTTTTTTTACAATCTTAAAGTTCTCAAATTCACCTTTTTTTCCATACTTTGACCAAAGATTAGTCATGTTTCAAAGCTTCGAAATATCAATATTTTATATAGAACTTAATATCTTTTTTTGCGGACATTAATGTCGGCTCATTACATCAAGTGTACCTAAACGTTTGGATCGTCGTTTTAGGGGTTGTAAAGTGCCTCGAAGTAAATTTTGTTTGTTTGAATCTTGTTATCTTTAGGTTTAAGTTTTTATTTTATAAGGTGTTGATTTAAGTGTTTTATTATTTAGTCAAGGTATTACTTTATTTCGAATGTACAAAAATAAGTGTTATATTAAAAAATAATTCATCCAATACGAGAGATTCAAAATAATTCATTGCAACAACCAAATAATACATCATTCTTTACAATAACAAAATATTGAAAATAATACTTCAAGTACGAGACGCTCTTCCACTACGAGAGGTACTTGCACCTCCACGGCCTCATAGGCTATACAAACGCTTATCATGGCCAAACTCCTTACACGTAGAGTATTTGCGAGAGTATGTCCTATCATTGACATCCATTTGATTGTGAATCTGAGTTCGTGCGTTAACACGAATTTTACGGATATACTCCTTATTAGCAACCATTGAAAAATGGTTCGTTTGGCCAATAAGCTTGATCACCAAGTGGGTAGAAGTGGTCGGCATACGCTTTAAGGTAACTTTTAACGTTGTATTTCGATGCCACATAACTTGATACCGTTTTTTCCATTGACTCGAAACACTTGACGGTATGAGAACACGACATGTGGTATGTTTGCCACTTACCACAACTACACGTTCTCGTGCCCTCATAAAGGGTATGTAAGTTTCCTGCCCGACCTTCGTAATAACTTGTCCCGACTTCATACACACGTTCAGCCAGGTTATACTCGGTCATCTAGTGCAGCTCACATTTTTTCCTGTTATTCTCCATCATTTTTTTAGGTTTTGGCATCTATCTTGATAGAAACTAAGCGTCCACCAAAACAGATAAGGAACCAGGTACCTTATCTGTTCCCTCAAGCAAAAACAGAAAGTAAACAAGACACAATGTTTACGTGAAAACTCCTTGCTCAAGGGATTAAAAACCAAGACCTATACTGGTAGGATTTCCAACTTCACTAACTGAGCAACGTTTTTCAGATTACAAGTCTTTTGCAACCAAGGAATTAGCCCACTAATCTCTTCCCTTACAATAACTCTATTTCAAGCACTCACTTGACTAAATCTAGCTAAGAACCAAACTAATTCAACTACTTCTAGCTGAACTTCAACTCACCATAACTAACTATAGTTAGGCATCTACACAAAAAGCTTAATAAACCAAACACCTACAAAAGCCCTTCTTAAAAGAAGTGTAAGTTTACAATATTTAGACCAAAAGACAATGACTAAAACAACCTAGGACTTAAGAAATCTTCAGTCTTGGGATCTGGTCCTTGGAGTTATTTAGTCTTGATCTTGAAAGCTCAGAGAAAACAGTGGCGGCTGCTCTTTTCAACAATGAGAATAATATGTTTAAGTTCTAGGTCAAACAAATGCCAATATGTTGTTTATATAGGGGACCAATGAGAGCATGTGAGGATCATGTGAGTGGCATGTGATATAGATAGAGACATTACAATGACCCGTCTGTCCCGCTGTGGCTTTGCAAGTCAGAACAGTGCCACAACTTTACAGCTGTCACGTTTGTACAGTGCCCAAGGGACCTGATAAAGGACCTGGCCCCTGATGCATATGTCGATCATCAAAACTCATAACTCATCACATCTCCCAGCCTCTGCTAATATGGCTTTGGCATGTTTTGTTCTTGTCACAAACCGCTCCACAACTTGTATAAAAGTCATTCTCACCATTGCAGTAACGGGTAGTCCCCGAGCAGATTTTAGCAAACTATTGAATGACTCCGAGCTGTTTGTTCTAAGCATCCCCTATCTCCTGCCTTCATCAGCATGTAATGTCCATTTTTTAACTTTGATTTTCTTCGACCAAGTATATGTTTCTGGACTCACTGCCTTAATCATCTCCATCCTTACAATCAATTTTTTTTGTTGATGCTCCATCGCTGCCGCCCACATCAATTTGTTGAGTGTGCTGTTTCCAAACTTTGTTTGAAAATTTGCCTTAAACAATAGTGATGGTAAGCAAAGAGAGGCAGTCACCCGTCCAAAGTAGACGATTGTGCAATATGCCTTGATGTCGATCAGATAGCACCCATATGCCCATACGATCCTTAATAATATACCGCCTCAAATGTGTCAAAAACACCCCATGTCTCGTTGCTCTCGTTAGCGGTAATTGCGAAAGCAAGACAGAATATCGACCCATTGGCATCCATTCCTACTGCAATCAATATCTTGATGTCCTATACACCATATACATGCGTGCCATTTATAGATATGACTGGCCGGCAGTGAGCAAAACCATCAATACATGGTTTGAATGTCCAAAACATAAAGTTGAAAATATCACCGGGCAGAAGCATCCACTCTACAGTAGTACCAACATTGAATTTTTGTAGAGCTGCCATATACCTCGGCAACGTCTGGAAAGAGCCCTCCCAATTTTCATAAATCATCTCAAACACGCGCCTAAGCCCAAGATATCCCTTTCTCTTGCTTATCGTTTTATGATATACTGCCTTAACGTTTCTAATGCAATCTTTGATGGGGATCCTGCACAAGTTTAAACAAACAACATTTAGCAATGATAATTTAATTGATGTAAGAATTATAATGGACTAGGTCGAATAGGTTACCTTGGGGTTTCGACAACGTATTTAAGTAGCCCTTGAGCAATCATATTTATATCTAAATTAAAATGATATGCTCGATTCACTCTCATATCACAAGTGTGACGTTGGTTGAATTTTGTGATAACCCAGATACCGTCGGGCTTAACAATTCCCCGAAGCATCCATTGACAGCCTTGATACTGTCGTCTAAAAACTAGTCTCCATATTTTTCTAGTTGAATCATCAACCCTATACTCCCTCATTCCCTTGTAACTATAAATTTTGACTGCCCTTTGCAATGCCTTTTTTTTTATTCGAATATCATGCTTTTTTCAAGGTAGCAATCATCTTTTATAAGATCGGCCGGTTCTTTCCACATTTTTTTGTGACTTTGATCATCTTCTCTAGTGAAGACAAAGGCATCAGGATGACCTTGAAGATTGTCAAGAGATGGAATATTGTCAGTGCATTGGGCTTTCGGGATTTGTGTTTTCCGGCATCGGACTTTGCATCATTTCTATTAAATTTTCTTGCTGCATACGAGATTGAACATCGACCTCTTCGTTGTCATCATCATCATCATCGATTACTTCTGCATTATTCGGTTCGCTATCACTTGATGATGTCTCACACTATTTTGGACAATCATCACCATATAAGAAAAGCCTCTTCCTACACGAAAAGTAACATATTTTGAATACCAACATCAAATATATATATATATATATATATATATATATATATATATATATATATATATATATATATATATATATATATATATATCAAGGTGATGAACCTATCGATATTGATGAACCTACCGATATTGATCTATATTGTCATGGTTTGGAGAAAGATCAACTCCACCGAACTGAGAGGATTGCCCAAAATGAACATTTGGTACCACTGGCGAGTTTTGTGAATAATTTTCACTGTTAGTTTGATCAAATTGTTGGTTTGGAGAAAGATCAACTCCACCGAATTGAGAGTTTTGCCCAATATTACTCATATCAGGTGTATAACCCCTACAAAGATACCAAAAATGGATATTTACCAATAAATAAAATAAACACATGCCACTACACAAAATAATAATTTAAAAATGGATATTTACCAATTTTCAGTTTGATTAAATTGCTGGCTTAGAGTTTCCAGCGGCACTTGACCACTCAAAATGTCTCCATAAGAACTAAAGTCCCTATAAGTGTTATCATGAGTAGGCTGGACTTGGGGGACTTCTTGAGGTATCTTTTCAACATACATTTCAAGAACATAAATGACGACTAAATCCCTTTATTCCTCAGGCGCCCTCAAATACTCCCTCAAAGAGTCATCATCATTGATATTCCACACACCATAAAGCACTAAACCCTGTGAAACGGTGTGTGGATATCTGCCTATTATAGATAATCCATATCGAGTGGGATTAGTTTTCATTTTTTTGTGTAAGTAACTGACTAATGTTTCGTAATTCAAGGTTGTTGGAAACTTTATATGGGCTTGTGGTTTGATACTATAACGAACGGTATTATTGTCATCAAGTATATCTCCATCCCAAAATAGAGAAATCTTAACAATTTAAGGAGGAGAAGACATATTTTCTCTGAAATTTGGTTTTTTTCAAGAACTTAAAAGAATTAAACTTATGAAGTGGATGAGTTTTTACCTCATCCAACTTTCATATTAAATAGAAAAAACTTGAGCGCAAAAGTGAACATTTAAAAAACGTGGGATTAACCCCTATTGCACATGAAAACACTGTGCAATACTTTTGCGCATGAAAATACTATGCAATACTTTTGCGCATGAAAACACTGCGCAATAGGATAAGATTCTTGAAATAATGCAGTATTGTGTTGTCAAATCAAGCATAGTGTGTCATAAAAAGCGGTCAAATAATGCAGCATGGTGTTGTCAAATCAAGCATTCATCTATAGCTCATATATTGTGCATTTAAATGTTGCGCAATATAAGTTAGTGTCATAAAAAAGATCAAATAATGCAGCATTGTGTTGTTAAATCAAGCATAGTGTGTCATAAAAAGCGATCAAATAATGCAGCATTGTGTTGTCAAATCAAGCATAGTGTGTCATAAAAAGCGATAAAATAATGCAGCATTGTGTTGTCAAATCAAGCATAGTGTGTCATAAAAAGCGGTCAAATAATGGAGCATGGTGTTGTCAAAACAAGCATGTCATCTATGGCTCATATACTGCGCATTTAAATATTGCGCAATATAAGTTAGTGTCATAAAAAGCGGTTAAATAATGAAGCATGGTGTTGTCAAATCAAACAAGCCATCTATGGCTCATATATTGGGCATTTAAATATTGCGGAATATAAGTTAGTGTCATAAAAAGCGGTCAAATAACAAAGCATGGTGTTGTCAAATCAAGTAGGTCATCTATGGCTCATATATTGCGCGTTTAAATGTTGCACAATATAAGTTAGTGTCATAAAAAGCGGTCAAATAATGGAGTATGGTGTTGTCAAATCAAGCAGGTCATTCTAAAAATCATATTTTGCGCATTTAAATGTTGCGCAATATAAGTTAGTGTTGTCAAATCAAGAATTAGTATATAACATGATTAACGAACAACTAGCATTCACATTAAAACGAATTATCATGTCATTCTATACCTAATTTGCTGATATTGGTTCTATTACATGTTTTATCCCAGCAGACATATTCGAAGCAGTGGGTAGGACATGGGAACTAGATGATGATTTTAAATACTCAAATAACCTGAACGACAGATTCAATCGACAATACAATAATACAATAAGAGAGGAGTGGGATTGGCGTGTCAAGGAGGCTGCAGCACAGGAACAAAACTTGAGGTCATTAGGGCTTAAACGCCCAAAAAAAAATGCTATGTCAATGCCTCGTGACACTCCACAAGAGTTGAATTTTGCTCTTAACTATTTTCGCGAAGAGAACAATCGGATGAAAATACGTTGCCTAAGGGTAGAATATGGTCAACATGGTTACGTAAGATTCAGATCCAAGTGGGATTCGGACTGTGAGATGTCTGATGATGATTAATATTTTCTTATAATAAAATAAGTAAGTAGGGTCATAATGACCACCTCACGAGGGTACTTGGGGGTTTGCAACTATATAAGTAGCCTTTCATTTGTTATTAGACTACAACATATTCAATGTCGAGTAGTAGAAATGTAGACTAGTCTTTATTCCTTCCAAATGATTCGAATAGCAGTGGTGATGATAGTTCAAAGCATAGCAGCTATTCCAGTGAAACAAGTTTTCTTGATAACAATGATTTCAAACTAGACGATTTGAAACCCCACCTTTTTATAGAGCGTAATAATGATGTTTGCAGCGTGAAATATTCAGATTCACGAGAATATTATTGCAGGTTATGTCGAGAATGGGCATATCGACATGCCGAATACGTCTTGTCGTGACTTGGAAAATTTCAACGCTCAAATCCCAACAAGGTACTCAATAACCATGCCTCGAGTAGGTCCAGAACCTTGCGAGCTTGTCGTACAAAGGATTAGAAAAGAAAACAACAGAATGCTAGCAAGATGTTGTAGATTTTATATGCTAAAGTTGGCCGAAGAACAAGCATCATCAACAAGTAGAGAATTAACATCTACAGAAAAAAGATATGTCTTAAGAAACCCAAAATATTGTTCTGAGGACGATATTGAAGACTTCTATTCTGATGATGATTATGGGTTATTTTGGTTCACTCTCTTAGATTTTGGGTCATTCAAGTTTCGAATTCATGCGGTTAATTTGTATTTTTAGTTTATGATGAAGTCATCAATTTGAATATTTTTAGTATGTTTTTAATTTGCTTTGATTCCTATAGTCTATTATTAATTTATATAATCTTCTTAGAGTTAATAATACATAAAAAGTTCAACAATTCACAATTAAAAAAAAAACACATATAAATTAGTACATAAAGGGTGCGGATTACATAATAAATGAAAACGTGCAACTAGTAAAAACAAAGTACAGAAAAATAACAAACTAAATAGAAAAAAAAAACATAGAAATATTAAACTTAATAAACAAAATACATAGAAATAATAAACAACAACAACATAGCAGAAATAATCTTCCAAAATTTCAATTTTTCTTTCAAAGCATTTTTCTCTTGTTGAGTGTCTTTAAGGTTAACCTTGAAAAAACTTTGTTTTTCTTTGGATTCTTTTAGCAAGACCTCCAAAAGGTCAATTTTTTCTTCAGCTTCCATAAGCTTAAACTACAAGTCAAACTTCATGGTATCTCTAGTGATACGTGAGGTCGGAGTATCTCTATCAACAGGAGGCTTTTTAAACTTTGTCACCACCGTTTTATCCACAGGAATGCTATCTTCCCAACGAAAATGTTTGCAACCGCCCATATCCTATAAACATTACAAGAAAATCAATTTTTAAAGTAAAATATATAGATAATGTGAAAAAAAAAAATTAAACCCTAAAAATTGTAAAAACACTTACTTCGGACACTTTACAATGCCAAAAATGACGCCCCGAATTATCTTGGATCCTTGATGTTCTTAGCTTACAATAGTGACCACATTCACAAATATCGAGTTCTATAGCAAAAATAATTTGGTTACTTTTTTACAGTTTAGTTACTTTTTGCAATATTTACACCTTGGTGGTTGGCATCATGGTTTGACTTCTGGAAGATCTAACGGTCAGTGGTCTTCCAACTCATCCTTATTCCTTATATTATATAAATATAAAAGCCAAATGTTTCTTGTTTCTTGTTTCTGTACAATGTGTTACCAAGAGAAACCGTATGACTTACAATAACGCTCTTCCATCTACTAAATCAAATATATAAAGAAGCATTTCTCTCTAATTCATTTAAGATTAATTGCATTAAACACTCCTATATTATGATTTAGTTTCAAATACAACTTATGTATTTCAAACACTTACACATCATATACTATGAAAATCTTATGCTTACACCCTGAGTTATATCCGTAAGTAAGTAAATCAAAACAGATAGACTAAAATTATAGTATTTTATTTTTTTATGAAATTTAGAAAAAAAAAAGTATTTTAGTTGAAATCCTTATTTATTGATTAAATTTTGTTTAAGAATATGTATCTTCTGAATCTCTAAAATAAGAAATAAGCACAATTTTTTTAATAAGATGACTAGACTTTTTACATAGTTGGAAAATATTTTATAGTTTGAAACTCTTAAATATAATGATGTTCTTCCTATTTTTCTAGAAATATTTAAACCTCTTATATAATAGAAATCCTACATGAATGATACTTCATCTAACTAAGTAAATTTAAGATAACCTTACAACAGAGAATAAATATATAAACTAAAAAACAAAATTATATTATAAAATACTATAATGGGATAAAAATTATGAATAACGTACATGTTTAAAGTGCGAGAAAGTCATTGCTAATTGATGGTATAACTCTTAATGAGTAATTGTGGTACTTACATTTATAATTATATTTAATATAGTTAACAACGAGTATACCTTATAGGAGGATTTAAGTGTAGGATTCAAATTAGTATAGGAGGTGCAAGCATTTGATAAAAATACGTCTCACTTGAAATGTTTACAAATAAATAGTCTTATGTAATTTCCTATAATTAAATTAAATTATTTTCAATGCATGTAAATATAAAATAATACTATACAATTAGGATATATAGTGAATTTTTTAAGTTTTTCCACTTAATACAAATCTATCTATTGAAGGATCCACTTAAAAGTTACATTCATATAAATGTAATTAAATATTTTCTTTACGTAAAATTTATACTTAAATTATTCAATATACACAATCTAGTACATTTCTAATGATCTTAGCTCAAGAATAATTAGATTTATGAAAACTATCTTGTTATTGAATTACTAACTGGAAATATCATTCTGTATGATTTGCAATATTCAATCCAAAATAATATCACATTCTTAACTTTTATCTGAGATAAAATTTTAACTACATTTAAATTTAAATAAATTGACAAATATTCAAAATATTGGCATCAATAATTCAATTAATTAAATATGATGATCTTATTAATATTTTCTTAAAATTATTGCTTTCAATCACAATAACACAATTTCCAGGTAAATCCACAGACATGGAATTCACAAAACAAATATTTCCAAACTATTAGTTTTGTCACTCGTTTTTTAAAATTAAATAAGGTAAAATAATGCAAATTATATGTAAATCTTAATATAAATTAGTATGCAAAAAAACTCAAGTTACAAAAACCGCATATAAATCTCTAGGTAAACAAATTGCTAAGTGAATATCCAACAAAATTCCCAGATACGTCTCCATGTAATAGAGATTCCGTGAAAATTCTCATGTAATAAATCCCTAGGTAAATTCACAAGAATAAAATTCCTGAAATAATTATCCAGATAATAAAAGCCCCAAGTAAATTTTCAGAAAAAATTCCTAGCTACAAACTCACAACGTAACATAAATCCCCAGGAAAATTCCTAGGTAAATTTTCAGGGAATAAATCCCCGGCTAAATCGGCATCTATAATATCCCCAAATAGTTCCCTAGGTACGAAAATCCCCTTATAAATCCCCAAAAATAAATCCCCAACTAAAATCGCAACACAAATATTCCCATGTAATTCCCCAAGTAAAAACAATCCCCTTGTAAAACCCCAGGAAATTATCCCTAGCAAAATCCGCGAGAACACTACCTGGGGATTTTCTTGCAGTTTAAAAACAAATTAATAATTTCTTTTTATTTGCTTGCTAACCTGCAACTTTACTTGCAGAAATAGTACTTGCGGGTTTATCCCCAACTAAATCCCCAAGTAATCTTGCTGCGCTAGATGGCGCCAATTTTACTTGCGGATTTTCCTGGGAAATTATGTTCCGCAAGAAAAATATTCTTGAATTTACGAATTTTAGATTTTCGCATGTAAATCTGCAGGTAATTACTGCAAAAAATATGCACAGCTAAAATCTCCAAGTAGTTAGCAGTTTTCTAGTATTCGCGTTTTAGCTTTATCTCTAAAATGTATCTATTTTTTTTCCACATCATTTTGTTGTGGTGTTTACACACAGTGTTTGTTATCTCAAAGAGACAAAAGTACTCATATGAATGGTGCTAATTCCCATGTTCTTTCTAGTCTCATTTGCTTTGATGAAAAATCTCATAAACTTCAACAAACGATCATATTCTTAATTAACAAATTCAGTCTCATTTTCTGATCTTACTACTTTGATTATTTGGTCACACTGTGTTCTCACTAGACGTATGAAATTTCTAATAAACAACATCACTTTTCTGTTTTAACAAAAAAATTCAAGTCATACAAGAGTAATCATTTAAAATTGTAAAAAATAATCTATTTCCATCATATGTTTAAATATTAAAAGGATCTCAGATATCCACATGTAGCAAATGAAAAACGACAGTTGCTCTACTTTCAATGATAGTGAAAGGCAGTCTAATTTGTCTAGTAAGTGAATAGATCTTACAATTATCTAGTACATGTTTACATTCACTATGATATCAAGTCTGAACAATTGTTTCATTGCTCCTACAAATGTATACCTCATCCTTCTGTGCCACATCAACACGTTCAGTTTTTCTCTTGTTGCAATCAATCCCTTATTATATAAAGTTTCTGGTATGTATTCCTTATTGATCAATTTTATCTGATAGTATTGATTTAAAGTGACATGAGGAAGTCCATTCAATCCGTCAAAATATACAGACTAATCCTTTGCTTCCTCTTATAGCTTTGCATTATCTATTATTACATTGTAAGCAGGATTTCCTCCAAACTACTTCTTGAATTTGAAATATGTTGGATATTTAACATGTAGCATTATTCTCTTGTATGTCCTTTCATCTTGCAATAATCCCACTGAACATTGTAATTCTTCAGTAATATGTTAGTGTTAGTCCCTCTTGTGGTCATTAGGGCTGTCATCTATGTATTATCTTTAGATTCAAAAAAGTTGGACATGATTCTTTAACTCTCCTCTCTCTATCATCATAGGATATGCCTTGTTCATAGATAGAATAGGAATCATCATCAAGATCTATCCCCCAGCCTACTCATACTACTCATTACGTTCCCAAGTAATAGCTTGTTCCTTTGCATAAATTCTACAAAATCTTTAGACTTCTCACAATCACATCCAGGAAAAGGAGCTAAATAATCAAATTCATCCCAAAGTAAGCACAATTTTGAAAAATAATCTGTGATATTGTCGTTCCTTGAGTTGTGGTCCAATTTTGAAAAAATTTAGATCCATCAACTTTGTCAAACCTCTCCTTCAAATCCTTTCATACTAAACTCACACTTTAGGAATATACGATTCCACTCAATAATTCCGTTAGAATGCAATTCATAATCCATGAAAGAACTATTGCATTAGACATTTCCCATATATCAGTTAGGTTAGGACCAAAACCTTCCTTCTTGCATGTGTCATCGAGTAACCCTAGTTTGTTTCTCCCAGGGACTGCTATTCTCATAGCACGACGTCACATAAAATATATAATTTTCAGATCTGTCAACTACATGAAATTTTGCATCTCTTTAGATGTATCTATCAAATGCAAGTACAATGGATGATCATGACTAAACTTATCTAGCACTTCATTGTCAACCGCCTTCATTGATCCTTTTCTATTTCTTCAATCTATGTTTTAATCAATTTACTGAGATCATATCAATGACCGAAAGCTCTGATACCATATAAAAAAACTAGAAGAAGAGATGAAGATCAAGTGTAGAGAAAGAAAACCCCATTGCTCTGAAGAGTGAATGTTTCAATACAGTCTAAAAATGATCTAACCAGCTCTACATATATTAGCTATTCTTAACTGCAATATGTCTAACTCCATTAACTACTCCTAACAACCAATTATTCAAAATTAGTTATAACAGTCAAACTAGTTAACTTAGCTAATCATTGTTAAGTCACAATTTTTCTTTCACTGATGATCATTCTAATGTTTGATCCAAGATTCCATGATAAACTTCCTGATTGCAGAGCCAGAGTAGAAGCAATTAATTTAATTTATTTTAGGTCAAATCGATTGGTTTATTTGTTTTAGGTTTGCAATTAAAAATCTAAATCGAGGAATTATATGTTAAGATACTCAACTTTTTGTCGTTACAGTTGACACATAATAGAATAATGAATGGGGGTGTGATTAACATTCTTTTTTAAAAATGGAAATTATTTATTTTCCGGAAAATAGGGTGTTTGATGAGGAACTTCAAGTATAAATTTTAGGTTTTGAGAATTTTACTATTATTTATTTCTTAGGAGTTACTTCCGAAAAAGTATTTAAAAACTTTTTAATATGGAAATTGATAAACTGCAATTAATTTAGGTATATGTTCTCTCATGTCCAAGCTCGACAGTATTACTCTGGGGGAAAATAGGAGAGATAAATGAACTTCTATCTCCAAGAGCACTCTTAGGAAGAAATTGCATGGTTTGCCTTTCAAGTGGGTTGGTCTTTAATTTTTTCCCTTGGCAATCGAACATATGTCTAGCAGGGCATAAATTCTTTAAGGGCGCAAGCATAACTTGAAGGTTATTATGATACAAAAATATAAATTTATGCCCTGCAAAAAGTTGTTTGTTATGAGGGGAAAAAAAAATAAAGACCAATGCAAAATAGGGGCGTAAGTTGTAGCCTTGTACGAATTCAACATATACACACCAAGTCGTCGTAGCCGAATAATAAAGAGGAACGTACCTTCATGTCACGACCCAAAATCCCATTGTGCCGTGAGGGCACCTATCAAAACCCGTAGGCGACCCCCAAATGACAAGCAAGTCATAAACTATAAATTTAAGTGCAGAAATTAAAGGAAAACAACCCAACGTACTAAATATGTCTTACTAAATTGAATTTGAAGAAGTCTAAGTCAAATACCTTTCCACGACCTAGAAGTCATAAGTACAAGAGCTACTAATCCAGAAAACATGTCTTAAATTACTAACACCGTCCAAAATGGAGAAAGACAGAAAATAAATATAAGAGAGAAGTTTGATGTTGTGGGACCATCATCAGCTCACCCTAGACTCCAAAGTATGCCTCAGCGATTAACTGAATCTCGATCGCTACACATTTCTGGATCTGAACCTGCACAAAAAAGGTGCAGCAAGTGCAGAGTGAGTATGGGAAGCACATGTACCCAGCAACATCATTGACCGACCCTAAACTATAGTGATGATGAGGGTTGGTACTCCCGATACCTCTCTTCTTGCTTTGTTAGTTTCAACACTCACAGTTTATAAGCATTCAATAAATAAAGAAGATTTCCACAATTCATTCAGATTATAAGGTCCATTCCTTTTTAAGTATAATCGTGAACATTTAACCTTTTTCATTATTTAAGACAAGTATGATATAAAGCTTCAATCTTTACACTAATTAGGACAAGTATAGGCATACATATCCAGTCTTTCTATTATTTAAGACAAGTAGAAGTGTAAAGATCCTATCTTTCTATCAATTATGACAAGTTTAAGCATAAAGATCCCATCTTTATATCAATTATGACACATTTAAATATAAAGATTCGATCTTTATATCAACTAGGGCACATAAGGCATGAAATCAAGTCATACAAGCATAAATAGCATAAGAGGCGAGTGAATAGTATGCAATGCAATGGTCATATGCACCGGTATACACACGCTCCTGCAGTAGGTTTCATGTGACCCATAAGGGACTCATGAGGTCCATACATCCACCCCGAACACCAGATTTTCCAGATCACATCGGGTCTCAGCCGTTGGCTGTAATATCATCATCACTCTGTCCATATACCATATCCAATATCTAGCCTCCCAGGCCGCTTTCTCGTACCTCATCAATCAAATGTCAATAATATCATAAAAATATGAATGAATATGCATACACCATGCAAATGCATCATATCAAGTCAATATCAAGTATATATGCCCTTTTCACAGTCTAGACAAGATGTGGAGTGATGAATGCAAATCAAGTCAATAATCACATGTATTCAATCAACTATGACCTTCATAGCCCAAATAACCAGCAATCATACCAACCTAATGGATTTATCCACCATCATCATGGCCCGAAGGCTAAACGCATAATATTCGTCACTTTGCATGTTTATTTCATGTTTTAGTTACCATATGAGTACACTGGTACCCGCACAAGTGCTCGTCACCTCACGAGTACGGGACCCCTAATTTCCCGTTACGCCCATTTATTAAATTAACCAACATAAAACACTAAATAAAGGGTCTAGTAAGTCTCAAATTGCCTTAGATTTGAATTCCAATAGCTCATGAATGGATTGCCCTTCGTCAATGCCTCCAAACGATCCCAATCTCAATTCGAGAGAAGATTAAACCTTCTGAAATCTCTACCGCGTTTAAATTTTTTGAATGAGTTCAATCTAATCAAAACAGTATTCTACGAGGTTGGACAGGTCCAACGATACCCATATTGCTATACTTTATTTTGGAACCCAAAAAGACAACCCCGAGCCCGCAAGGACAAAACTAGAATTTTATTGTAAAATAGATTTACCCATAACCCATAGGTTCTAGATCCAGATAATTAATTAATTTCATCCATGAATTGACCCTCAAATCAATGATTTATCATTTCCCAAATTTAGGGCTCAAAAATCCCAATTTCTACAACCCAAATACGGATAAATAATCATGGGGAAACACCAAAGTAAAGGTTAGATACTTATTGCCTTTTGAAGACGAGAATTTAGCCATCAAAATTGCCTCAAACGAAGCTCTAGAACTCAAAATATGCCCAAAACACCCTAAATTCCGACCTGGTTTTTAAAACACTGTCCACGCATTTTGTTTTCTTCATTTCGATCGCAACTGCCACATTGCGATCACGAAGACAATTTTTTTAATCTTAAAATTTTTCTTCATCGCGATCGCGATACCCAAATACACCAGAGAACCAGATTTTTCTCCAATTTCTTCTAATCTTCGATGCAACACCCGAAACTCATTCGCAACCCCCTAGACACAAACCATAGATGCATTTCAATCATAAAACATGCTACGAACCTGCTCCCGCACTCAGAATTCCCAAAAGAGGTCATCTTTACCCGGTGTTGACCAAGTTCAACTCCAGTTCTTCAAAATACTAGGTTTTCAACCAACGATCCAAATCACACCTGAATGCCTTGGGACCCGAACCAACAGTTCAATTAAGTCAAAATCACATTCCGGACCTAATGGAACCGACGAAAACTTCAAAAATGACGCATGTTGACACCCAATTTTGTCCCGCCTTTCTTCCAAATATTTATTTGCGTTTCTAATGTTTTGATAGCTTAAGAATAGTCATTTATACTTTACCGCAATTTTAATTAGCTTTCTATTAATACCGTCGTTTATTATCCAACTATAGTCATTGCCTATTATCATTATTATTACTATTGTTATCATTATTATTATCATTATTATTACTATTATTATTATTATTATTATTATCATCATTATTATTACTATTATTATTACTATTATTATTATTATTATTATTATTATTATTATTATTATTTGCGTTATGATCACTTTTAACATTTTCTATTTACCGCCTCATGCACACACACATCGCTTTTATTTTGCACAATTAAGCAATAACATTTACTTACTGTTAAACTTTAAAATATTATCGCACGGCTATTACGAATATCACATAATTTTATTTTTATCTGAGTACTAACAAATATATACTTTTATACTAGGTAATATTTTAGCACGCGTTAATATATAGTTAATTAAAATGGGTCTTTCATTTAAATTTAGAAGCCCATTCGCACAATGACCCAGCCCATATTTTAAATTCATCAGCCCATCCGTCCCAATCAACTTACACACGTTTCGGACCGGCCCATCATAATTAGCCCATACCCGTATAAAATACACCCAACCCGGCCCACATGCTATTTAACCCGACCAACCCAATTTCATTCAACATTCATTAGGGTTACAAGATTCTAATGAACAAACGGCGCCTCTCTCCTTTCTCTTTCTCTCTCCGACGAAAATAGTAAAAGTCGCAGACCCTTTCGATCCTACAGACCATGCATGGTCGTTTTGGGGAAGGGAATTAATGCTCGTCCTTCCCCGTCAGCTCTCAAACTGTCGTGAAGTGAGTTCTCCTTTTCTTTTTCTGTTGTTCATCTGAAACCCCTTAATGGGATTTGTCCAAACGTGAATTTGAATACTTACTCGTTATTGGCCGGTCAATATTGGAGGGATTTTTTTTACTCACCTCTCACGGAAACGAGGTGAAATTTTAGGGTTTTCGGGGGGGGGGGGGGGGTTCTATATAAAGAACCCCACCCCCAGTGTCGAAGAGGTTTTTTTTTCATCTGGGAAGAGATACTGAAATTTGGGAAAAAGCTTTTAAGACTTAGTCTTATTTGAATTAAAAAACCAGTTTCCAGTAGAATTTCCAATCGAGTCTAAATCTTGTTTATTTTCTCTTTTGTTTCGTTGTGTGTGGGTGTTGAGGGTTGCACTCGAAAAGGGTCCCAACATCGTTCGCGTTCAAGCGTAGACCTGAGATTCGAGCCCCCTGTTCACTGCACCCGAAAAAGGTAATCTTCCTCCTTGTTTTAGTAGTAAATATTCATTCATATGCTAATTATGTGCTTAGATAGTTTCTGTTCATTATCTTTTAGTATTATTTATTGTTTATATGTTCAGATAGTTTAGTTTAAGTTGTTTTACAGCCCTATTATGTATAATTAATCTTTACTTAGTCCTGTTTAGATTAGCTTAGTTATTTGTTAGCTCCGTGTTAAATGAAATTTGTGCTTATAGTAGTTTTTACCTTTAGTCAATCACATGTTAGCTTAGTTCTGTGGCTTGATAATCATGTTTATGTGCATTAACTTCTTTGTGACCAGCCTGCCTATATTTAGATCATTTAGTTTCCATTAGCAGTGTAATATGAAGTTTGAAATAGGTTAAATGTGTTGTCCAGATCCATTCTTGTTGTAGTTAGCATGTAGTAAGTTCATTTGGGTCTATGTGTGCTAGTTTTTCCTATAAATCTGAGGGTCTAAATATATATAGTTATACTGTATGCCTAGTTCTGGTCATAATCAGTAGGTTTATGGTCTTTTGTTGTCCAAATGTTATAACGTAGGATCCTACGTTGATGTCTAGCTACTGTGGTTCTGTTTCCTGTTAACATGGTTTTCAAACTTGTCCAGTCCAGTTTTGAAACTAGTTATGATGTTGTTATGAGAAAGATTAGCCAAATGAGTAGTCTTTTCTAGTCCATCATCTTAGTTTTACCTGGAGATGATATATATGATGTCACATGTTATGTTGACTTTTAAATCTGTGAAGTATGAATACAATTGGTATAGATTCTTGTTTTGATGGAGTCCGACATAGAACTATCACTTAAACTAGTTTCTGAAATCAAATGTGCATGATAAGTCACTTTTTTTTTAGTCCAAGGCATGTGTGATTGAAGCCTTTTGTGCCTGATATGAACCTGTTTAAACCCTTTAAGACCTCTTTTAACTCTAAAAGTATCACTGCATCCTATTAGTATCTGAATTTTGAATATTGTGTATATCACTTGTATTCTGTCTTTTAAACTGCTTCTATGTCCTTTCTAAATGTGTTATGACATGATAAGTAGATAGAACTAGGTTTATTGTAAGTTTACATAGTTGTATTGCTAGAATACTAGCTGTGTATACTAAAGGTATACCAAATATACTAGGTATATACAAAAGCTCTGTATACCCGTGGTATATATGAACTTGTATATCCAACATATGTATGGTATGTCTTTCTGTTATAATCAGAATTGGATCAGATCTGTAAGGCCTGTTGTGTTTCTGTCTGTTCAATCTTTATGATTCTTATATTGCAAGCGTATTGTGTTTGATTATGTATATGTATGTATATGACCAGTATACCTTAGTTAATGCATTTATGGGGAGATTAGTGGGTCATTATGGATTAAGCTTGAACCCTCCCCGGTGTTAGCCATGCCTCGGATTCATGAAATCCCTTGGAACTTGTGCAATATCGGGAAGACGGGGGCAAAAGCTTTCCAATATTAACCTTCTAAGCATCCTTATGAATGTGTATACACGAGGTATACTTAAATATACACAATGTATACATAAATCATTTGTTTGTCTCGAGTGTTAAAATTGCTCTATTAATTTGGCATGTCAAGGTTCTGCTCTTGTTTATTATTTACGTGATGTTTTATTTTGTTTCAGCCATTGCTTTTCTTTTTATTTGAAGTATAGGTCTTGTAAATCCCCGCTGTACTAATCCTTTTTCTTTCATTTTTATGCGTGACCCTTTGGTACGAGTCCGAGGGGCTCGTCTTCTTCCGCATTCGGTGTTGGGCTAAAGCCCAACGTGATATCCCTCTTGAGTCAACCCCTATCCGCAGTGTAGAAAAAACGATTTTGGGCCAAAGCCCATATGGCAGAAACAGATCGCAGCAGCATAAAATGGGCCAAACCCATTTAATTATATTTGTCTCCTCTACTCTATTTTCCTTTGTGTATTTGATTTGCATTGCTTGACTAACATTTTATCTTATTTTTGTTTTCTTAGCTTAGATGAATCCTAGCGAAATTAGTGGGGATAGTTTTAGTGATAATGGGTAGTTAGAGTTTGAGTTTTCCTTCAAGATAACGTATTTAAAGGTTTAATAATTTAGCCTATTTCGTCGATTCAAGGTTTCTTTTAATTACTCTTTTACAAGTTTTAAAATGGGTTGAGTGATCCAATTAAGAATTAAGTCCGATTTCAAATTTTCCACCTACTTCAAATTATAGCCTAACGTCATCTTATAAGCCCTTTTTGTGTTTTAAGTTTTATGGTTAACTCTACATAAAGGCATTAAATGATCATTTCTAGTAGTGGTTGGAGATGAATCTTTTCCCAAATTTAATTTAAATCCTTACTTTCCAAACAAGGACTAATATTGCATAAAAGAGGATAGTTATATTTTTAAACTACTTTTCACATAACAGTAGGGAGATAATTCGTTTATTGCCTTCTTGATCTTATTTTGTCACTTAATAAATTTAAGCAGTTAAAATCAATTGATACGCAATCATTGAATTGTTTCAAATGCATATTAGTATATTGACTAATCCAGCACATTTTTTTTTTTTGGTATAATATGGCTAAAGTCTTTTTCTATAAATTACTATCTTATTTAAATTTAAATAGCAGTCTTATATTTTCCATTTTGAAATCTTGATAATATTTACAAACTATTTTCCTAAACATTTAAAATGCTATATTTGTATTTTTCTAGTCTTAATTAAATAACCTAAGTTTGACCGGTTAACCGTTTTTAAACGGATCTTAAAGGATGTCTTACCCCTTCCCTTTAGGATAATTAAGAACCCTTACCTAGAATCGCATTAAGTAAGCAGACCATTAACGGAGGTTTAGTTTAGCTTTACCTTAGTTAATATTTAGGTGTCCTAATTCACCATTAAAATAATTAGGTGGCGACTCCTTAAAATAAACAAATAGGAATCATCAATATGTTGTACTCCGATTTAACCCGTTTAAAATGGGGTATAACAGCTTGGCGTCTCCGCTGGGATCTTTAGGTTCTAACCATAACAAACTTAGGTTAATAATTAATGTGTTGGATGTTTTCTTTATTTTTGCCTTTATTGATGCTTTTATTGTTTTTCTTATGTGCTTTTAAGTGACTGTTTTATTATGTGAAATTTTCTATGTATGTTACTGCTTTCCTAAACTGGCATTTCGTTCATATTTCCTCCATTTCTGGAAACTCACACTATCACACATACACGCGAGGTGTGTTTTGCGCACCCGCAAATTTTTTTCAAAAATCCCAAAATTTAGGAGAGTTGGCATATGCGCGGGGTGTCCGAATTTCCGGTGACCGCGTAGCCTTCTCACTCGAGTAGTCCGCTCGGGAACCTTGTGTCTAGTAAGCCAAATCTTAGAAAACTTAGGATAGAGCTATGCCACCAATTCTATTAAGTCATGCATGCATAAACCTTAGGTGGGTCGGTCCTAGGTATCGACTCCACAATTAGGAAACCTACCAAATTGTCGACGGGTTTCATAACCCAACGACCAACAAGCATATTATGTGTAACGTGATGATGATAGAAGGATCCAAGCCTAATCATGACACGTCGAGTTTGGAAAATCATTTCTTTTTCTTTTTTTGTAGGATGAATTTCGTCCTGCAGATCCCCAAAATTAAGATGGTCAGTGGCGTCCCGAGCAAGCTGAGGGTATGGTGGGAAGATTTGGACTTGGGTAGTAGATTGGCGGTCACGAGGATGTTGAAGTTCCTCCCTTCGCTATTTCAGATCACTCCCGACAAACACGTAGTTAGAGCTTTACTCCAATTTTGGGATCCCAACCGAGTGGTCTTCATATTTAAGGACTTTGAACTCACACCCACGTTGGAAGAAATAAGCTATTTCACGAACTTAAAATACCAAGGGAGGGGTCAGATTATCTCGCACAGTCAATCGGGAAAGAAATTTCTCCGCTATTTGGGTTTGAAAAATACTAAGGAACTCCGATGCTTCGAGAATAACTGGGTATCGTTGGATTATCTATATGAGAGGTATGGTCATCAGGACGGGTACAAATTGTTCAAGAAAGAATTCTCATGCACTCCCGCTCATTGGCAAGCTAGACGACCCATTGTATTCGTTGTCGCCTTACTTGGGATTTTGGTATTCCCACGTGAATACGGCAAGATCAGCACTTGCATATGTTCTGTGGCTCGAGCATTCTTTGAAGGGGTTGATGGTGCGCAACTAACTTTGGTTCCCCTGATTTTGGCAGAAATACTCCGGGCTTTGGGAAAGTGTAAACGGGGAGAAACAAGTTTCTTTGAGGGTTGCAATCTTCTCCTCCAGATGTGGGCAATGGAGCATTTTTACCAACACACGAATATGGCAGATATATGCTTTAGTGAGTCAAACAAAATTGGTAGTTTTTATGAAAGGACGAAACCGTTCGTATCTCCAGTTGGCACTCATGATTGGTATGAGTTCTTAGCTTCCCGAACTGGTGATCAAATCCAATGGAAGTACCCCTTGCTATCACGTACCACGGCCTACATAAGAGGTAGGAGGCTTTACTATATTGAGCTCATTGGGCTGAAAGGCCTCCAGCCATACGCTCCGGTACGCGTGCTTCGACAGTTCGATATAGATCAAGTAATCCCTCTCCAAGCGGATATGAGTGGTTCTGAAATCCTTTTTGGGCCAGACTTCAAAGTTCCTAGAGCTGGCCAAATTCTCGATGAATGGGTTAACATTGATCCGATAAATATTAGGGCTGGACCGGTAGGAGGTATCCCAGAATATCATGCATGGCTGCAAGAAGACTATGGTAACATAGACCTAGCCCAGCAAGTGAATCAGGCTTCGAGGATAAAGTGAAGACAATTTGGATAAGACATTCTCGCTTGGGGGCCATGGTTGTCACTCCCAAGATGTGGGCTCAAATGGCGAATATAATGCAGTATTTGGGGAATGCGGGAGCAGGGCTTAGCAATGATGGAGCATCATCTTCAGTTCAATCGCCAGCCTGACCGAGTGCAAAAGATTTAGGCCAAGTTTTAGGATTGTCTTTACATTATGCCATCTTTGATGTATTTTAGTTTATTGTCTCATTAATGTACTCATTTTTTTTATTTTCAATGAAACTTGGCCTTTCATTTCCAAACTCGGGTGTCTCAATTAAATGGCTTGAATCACTCTATCATAATCCCGAATATTTGGCGTTAGGCCTACCTCTGGCACAAAAGAGGTCCCGTGCATAATAGGTCGCGCTATGATTGTTAGATTTTCCTTTTATTATATGATTTGTTTGCTATGTGATATGTGCTTCTTTCAACATTATTTGTCAAATGTTCGCATTATTTTATTTAAAGCAGCAATCATTCGCACTTTACTAACGCAGTTTTCTTCATTTTTGAAGGTTTTCTTTTATTTTGATTATTTCCCCCAAAGGTTGATTCGTGTTGACTGCGAACTGGCGGATCACCCGTACTTCACAAGATCAAAAGCACGAGCATCCAACGATATGAATAATTCAGGGGAATCCGAACAGACTGGCTTGGGACTTATCACCATTCCAAGAGACGAACCTGAGGCTTCGGGAGGAGGGAATGATGAACTCATCGCCCAATTGATGCAGCAAATGGCCAACATGCAAAGTGAAATTGAGCGACTACGAAATCTCACCAACCTGTCTATTACCCTTAACATTCCTCATCATGAACCGAGAACAAGTGCGACAATCCCACCATCCTTTTCGCCTGTTGACTCACCTGCTCCTCAGCCCTTTCCCCCAAACCCTCCACTTCACATAGTCAATCCAAGCACTACCAATTCACCCCCCATCCCGCAACAAACTAACCTACAGCAAACCATCCCGCAGCAAAATGACCCGTAACAAGCCAACCCCCAACAAGTTAACTTCCAACAAGCCAATCCGCTACCTTTCACCACTCCATATATTCCTCAGCCTTCAGTCATCCAAACTACCCCACTTACCCAAAACTACCAAGCAACTCAACACATACCTTTGGCATACACCGCTAACCATAACACGCAGTATGTGCCACCGGTATATGTAGCAGAAGCTCAACCTTTCACTACCCAATTGCAGGCCATGCAGCATCCAGAGGTTGATCCTTATGAGGAGATGGAAAGGAAAGCTAGGGCGAAAGCAAACGAGAATGTGGAAAAGGAGATTCGTAGTCTGAAGGAAGCATTTAGAAACATCCAAACCCACAAGGGATGTGAAGGACTAGAATACGAGGATTTGTGTATTCATCCCGACATTGAGTTGCCTGCTAGATATAAGGTGCCAAAATTTGATATGTTTGATGGAAAAGGAAATCCTCGGGCTCATTTGAGATCATACTGTGATAAGCTTGTTGGAGTAGGGAAAGATCAAGCTATTAGGATGAAGCTGTTTATAAGGAGTTTGATAGGAGAAGCACTTGATTGGTACACATGCCAAGACCCGCAGAAATGGAATAGTTGGGGAGAGATGGCACAAGAGTTCATGGATAGGTTCAAGTTCAACACTGAGACTGTCCCAGACCGAATCTATTTGATGAAGTTAGAGAGGAAGTCGACGGAAACTTTCAGGGAATATGCTATGCGTTAGAGAGCAGAAGCCGCAAAAGTCCAGCCGCCAATGGCGGAAAGTGAGATGACAACGCTCTTTGTACAATCTTTGAAAGATGCCACGTACTATGAAAGACTGATAAGTGTCATTGGGCAGAAGTTTTCTGAAGTCATTAGGATGGGAGATTTCATAGAAGAAGGTATCAAGACAGGAAGAATCACAAATCTGGCAGCCTTGCAAGCAACAAATAAGGCAATTCAATAAGATTCAGCTAAGAAGAAGAGGGACGGAGTGTCCGCAGTCATGACCATCTAGGAACGTAGGCCAAACCAGATGTTAACCTACCAATACCCTTCATCCCAGCCTTCATATTACAGCCAATATTCCTAAGCCCCTCAGCCTTATTATCAACCTCCACCCACTCCCCATCCTGTTTACCATACCCAGCCAGTATATTACCCACCTCGAGCACTTGCCCACCAAAGCCCATCACAATACCAGCCAACCTACTCGCCTCAACCCCAATACCAACCACAAAACCATCCATAAAATGCACCCAGACCTCGCCCAAACTTTGAAAGAAAACCAACCAAAACTTACACACAGTTATCCGAACCCTTAGCCCAGTTGTACGAAAGGTTGAGAACCGCAGGGATACTCCAACCAATTCAGGGAAGAGTTCTTAATCCCCTTCTTGGATGGTATGACGGGACTAAACGTTGTGCGTATCACTCAGGAGTTACCGGACATGATACTGAAAATTGTCTTACTCTCAAAGACAAAATCGAGGCATTAATCAAAGAAGGAGTCATCCAGCTCAAAGGAGCTCCCTCAAATACAAACAACAATCCGCTGCCTAATCATGGTGATGCAAATGTGAACATGATTACCATTGATGAAGATTGTGATTTGGAACGGACTATTGTATCGGTCAAAAAAGAGAAAAAGGTTGAATCATCAGCCTTTATTGCTCCAGTAATCCCGGTCCAAATGAGGGCCCCAATTGAAGTGGAAGTGCTTACTCCAAGGCCTAGGATCACGACCTTAGTTGCTCAGGCACCTTCTTTCAACACCAAAGCAGTTCCTTGGAATTATCAGTCTGGTGAAAGGAACAAAGCAAAGGGAAAATTGGTTGTAGAAACTGTTGCTGCTGGATTGACTAGATCTGGGCGGTGTTATGCCCCCGAAGAGGTAGCACGAGAAGCGCCGAGTAAAGAAAACGACCAACAAAAGGTTGTGACTGAGGCTGAAGTCGAAGAATTCTAGAGGAAAATGCCAACTAAGGAATATTCTGTTGTAGAACAACTAAAGAAAACACCAGCCCAAATTTCCTTATTGGCATTGTTGATGAGTTTTGAAACTCATACGAACGCTTTAGTGAAGGTACTGAATGAAGCTTATGTTCTAGCTGAGACCTCTAGCGAGAAATTTTCAGCCATGGTTGGAGAAGTCCTAGAAGCCCACAAAATCTCTTTTCATGAGGATGAGTTACCGCCTGAAGGTTTGGGGCACAACAAGGCATTGAACATTACAGTCAAATGCAGGGACAAATTTATTTCTAAGGTGTTGATTGATGTGGGTTCAGCTGTTAACATATGTCCTGTCATTACTCTCCGAGCTTTAGGAACTGATATCGGGAAACTTCGCGACAGTCACGTGAGAGTCAAAGGTTTTGATGGGGCTCAAAGAGGTATCGTAGGAGAGATTGACTTAGCATTGGAAACTGGACCCGTGGAGTTCACGGTGGAATTTCAAGTGATGGATATATCCTCCAGTTACAACTTGCTAATAGGAAGGCCATGGATCCACATGGTTGGTGCAGTCCCTTCTACCCTGCATCAAAATTTGAAATTTGTCTGGAATCATCAGGAAGTTGTGATCCATGGAGAAGGCAACAATTCAATCTACCCCGAAAACTCTATTCCTGTTATTGAAAGTGTAGAAAGGCTAGATGGATCTGTTTTCCATATCAAGGAAACCATGTGTACTACTCAAGCTGAAAAGGTAAAATTGTCAGGTGTGCTTATGATAGTAGCTTAGGAAATGTTGAAGAATAGTTTCAAGCCTGGTCGAGGTCTCGAGGTGAACTTGGACGGAATAGTGGAACCAGTTCAATTACCCGGGAAAAAGGATACTTTCAGTCTTGGATACGAACCCACTCTGGAAGAAATCTCACTGGCTAGTCTCAAAAGAAGAAGTGATATTCCCTTGCCAAAGCCTGTTCCTCTCCTGAATCAGTCATTCTTCAAGGTGTCCGTCACCCAAGTATCAGAGAAAGCAGCTGAAGATAACCTCGTGAAAGGACTTAAGAATCTATTCATTGTCGAGGAGGAAGCTGAATGCAACGTGATTCTGGATGTTTACCCTGAAACTCACACCATCTCGGATGCTGAGCCTGGAGATGTTTTGAACAATTGGACTTGTACCCCGCCCCCGATTCTCCGGGAGTCTTGGTAGATGATTTGTATTAGTATTTGATGAAACAATGCGATTCAAAATTGAGGCCTGAATCGCGTTTATGCTTTTGTTGTGTTTTGCCTCCAACTTTTGAAAGCTCAAATGCCAAATCCAAACTATGCTTTTCTATTTCTTATTCCGTCTTTATTTAATTAATTTTTCTTTTATTTTTCAGCAATCAAACTAGTAAATCTGCTGATACTGTGAATGTGACACGTAATGAAACAAGCGAGCCCATAGTAAATGCCGAACAAGACTCTGAAGAATATGAAGAGGACATGCAACCTGAAGAGTTAACTAAGGATTTTGAACATTTTGAGAATAATCCAAAACCAAATTTGGATGAAACAGAAACCATAAACTTGGGAGATTCAGAAACAGTGAGGGAAACAAGAATTAGCGTCCATTTAACTCCGTCACAAAGTGAAGAATTGATCAACCTTTTGAGACAATATATAGACGTGTTCGCATGGTCTTATGATGATATGCCGGGTCTAAGCACAGATATTGTTTCGCATAAGTTGCCTATTGATCCGTCTTGTCCTCCAGTGAAGCAAAAGAAAAGAAACATTAAACCGGATTTGAGTTTAAAAGTCAAGGACGAAGTTTCCAAGCAATTTGACGCAAAGGTCATTCGAGCTGCAAGGTATCCCACTTGGCTAGCCAACATCGTTCCTGTACCAAAGAAGGATGGCAAAGTCAAGGTGTGCGTGGATTATCGGGATCTCAACAGGGCTAGCCCGAAAGATGATTTCCCCCTCCCAAATATTCACATACTTATTGATAACTGTGCGAAGCATGAGTTACAGTCATTCATTGATTGCTTCGCAGGATATCACCAAATTCTGATGGATGAAGAATATGCTGAGAAAACGGCATTCATCACTCCTTGGGGAGTATACTATTATCGAGTGATGCCTTTTGGACTTAAAAACGCAGGTGCCACCTATATGAGAGCCATGACTACCATTTTTCATGATATGATCCACAAGGAGATTGAAGTCTATGTGCATGATATCATCATCAAGTCACGAAAGAGTTCAGATCACCTGACGAATTTGAAGAAGTTTTTTGATAGGTTGAGGCGATACAATTTGAAATTAAATCCCGGAAAGTGTGCATTTGGTGTTCCTGCTAGGAAGCTGTTGGGTTTTATTGTGAGCAGGAGGGGCATAAAATTGGATCCTTCAAAGATAAAGGTTATTCAAGACTTGCCTGCCCCAAATAGTCGAAAGGACGTGATGAGTTTCCTCGGTCGCCTCAACTACATTAGTCGGTTCATAGTACAATCGACAGTAATATGTGAGCCAATAATCAAGTTATTGAGGAAGGATGCTGCTACCAAATGAACGGAAGATTGCCAACGAGCCTTTGAGAGGATCAAAGGATATTTGTCTAATCCACCTGTTTTGGTGCCTCGAGAAGCGGGAAGACCTTTATTATTGTATTTGTACGTGTCAGCGAATGTATTTGGATGCGTGTTGGGACAACATGATGAAATGCGAAAGAAGGAGCAGGCGATATACTATTTAAGCAAGAAGTTCACGCCTTATGAGGCCCGATACACTTCGTTGGAACGCACCTGCTGTGCCTTGACTTGGGTTGCACAAAAGTTGAGACATTACCTGTCTGCATATACTACTTATCTCATCTCAAGGATTGATCCACTCAAGTATATCTTTTAGAAGCCTATGCCTACTGGGAAGTTAGCCAAATGGCAAATTTTCTAAGTGAGTTTGATATTGTATATGTTACCTAAAAGGCTATCAAAGGGCAGGCAATAGCCGATCATCTTGTTGAAAATCCCGTAGATGAAGAATACATGCCCTTTAAGACTTATTTTCCTGATGAAGAAGTGTCGTTTGTTGGAGAAGATATCGCAGAGGAATATCCAGGGTGGAGAATGTTCTTTGATGGGGGTGCAAACTCCAAAGGAGTCGGCATTGGAGCAGTCTTAATTTTGGAGTCAGGCCAGCATTATCCAATTTCAGCAAAGCTCTGGTTTCTGTGCACCAACAATATGGTAGAATATGAGGCTTGTATTCTTGGACTCAGAATGGCCGTTGATATGACCATACAAGAATTATTGGTTATAGGTAATTCTGACTTATTGGTTCATTAAGTACAAGGCGAATGGACCATTAAGAACGTGAAGATACTTCCGTACCTGCATTGCGTGAAAGATCTGTGTAAGAGATTTATCAAGGTAGAATTCAAACATGTCCCAAGGGCTCAAAATGAGCTCGCTGATGCTTTGGCAACCTTGTCCTCTATGATTCAGCACCCAGACAAGAATTACATAGACCCTATCAAGGTGAATTTGCACGATCAGCAAGCTTATTGTTTCTATGTAGATGAAGATCCTGATGGAGAACCTTGGTATAATGACATTAAGAAGTATCTCAAGGCAGGAGACTATCCAGAAGGCATAACCGATGTTCAGAAGAGAACACTTTGAAGATTAGCAAACCACTTTTTCCTAAATAGAGAAATCCTTTATAGGAGGACTCCAGATTTAGGACTGCTAAGGTGTGTTGATGCCAAAGAAGCGATCAAGTTGATCGAAGAAGTGCATGGCGGCACGTGTGGGCCTCATATGAATGGTTTTACTCTGGCTAAGAAAATTCTACGAGCTGGCTATTTCTGGATGACTATGGAATCAGACTGCATTCGTTTTGTGCAAAAGTGCCACCAATGTCAGATTCATGGCGATTTGATTCGAGTCCCACCAAATGAGTTGAATGTGACGAGTTCTCCGTGGCCATTCGCAGCTTAGGGCATGGATGTCATTGGTCCTATCGAGCCTGCCGCGTCAAATGGACATAGGTTCATTTTGGTAGCCATCGACTACTTCACAAAATGGGTAGAAGCATCTTCGCACAAGTCAGTGACGAAGAAGGTGGTGGTAGACTTTGTTCGCAATAACATCATTTGCCGATTCGGAATCCCTGAGTCGATTATAACAGATAATGGAGCTAATCTTAATAGTGGTTTGATGCATGAGATTTGCGAAACATTTAAAATTACTCACCGCATTTCCACCCTATACAGACCTCAGATGAATGGAGCAGTTGAAGCATCCAACAAAAACATCAAGAGAATATTGCGGAAGATGATTGATAATTACAGGCATTGGCACGAAAAATTGCCATTGGCCCTTCTCGGTTATCGCACCACTGTTAGGACTTCAACCGGGGCAACGCCTTATCTTTTGGTCTATGGGATAGAGGCTGTGTTACCTGCAGAGGTAGAGATACCATCTTTGAGAATCATCCAAGAAGCTAAGTTGAGTGATGCTAAGTGGATACATAATAGATATGAACAATTGATGCTCATTGCTGAAAAGAGGCTGAATGCAGTTTGTCATGGACAACTTTATCGGAACAGAATGGCCCGAGCTTTCAACAAGAAGGTAAGACCGAGACAATTTAAATCGGGGCAATTGGTGTTGAAGCGCGTATTCCCACACCAAAATGAAGCTAAGGAAAAATTTGCACCTAACTGGCAAGGGCCTTACATGGTTCATCGAGTACTGACTGGAGGAGCACTAATTCTTGCAGAAATGGATGGCAAAGTGTGGCCGAAAGCTATCAATGCAGATGTCGTCAAGAGATACTATGTCTAGGAGCTTTTTCATTTATTTTATATGTAATATCTTGTAATGTCTTTCCATGTAATGAAGCTATGTTCCCTCGGCGGGATACGTAAGAAACCTATATCGGGTTTGGGCTTTTAAGACAGAATTTCTAAAAATTTCCACTTGTTTGTAACATGAACTACGCCTGACCTGATTCTCGCGGTGGGATACGTAGGCGGCCTACATAGGCTTCGGTCACATTATTAGAAAACCCCAGTTTTATTTTGCCTTGTATGTCATGAACTACGCCTGACCTGATTCCCGCGGTGGGATACGTAGGTAGCCTATATCAGGCTCGGTCTCGTCATTTTAAAAGTTCAATATCCTCCTATGCCAGAAATCGGGACAATTTTAAGGGCATCGTTGCAAGACGACAACGAGAGACATGAAAAGTTGTGGTCAACAGAGTCATCAGACAAAGGAAAGACTTTGGAGAAAGGACGCTCGCTTTGTTTCAATGTGTCACAGTTCCAAATTCAGCAGAAATTATTTATCACTATATACATATTTTTATGCATATTTCCTTTTGAAATAATATGATTTTTAATCAAATAGTTTTGTTAATTGGCCAAGACTTAGAAATGGGCGGGGGTTACAAGTCCAGACAAAGTTGGAAGCATGAAGCGTCAAGAGCCAGATCTACAAAGTCAACGCGAATCAATCTCCCCCGAAACTTACAAATTTTCTTTGAGTGCAGGTTTTCAAATTGCGGAAGCTGAAAATATGTAATGTTTACGGTCTGCAAGGACCATGCATTGAACGGTTTGAGTTTTCTTATGGCATTTAGGAGAAATTATGCTTCTCAAATTCTCGAAATTTACGATAAATTAATGCTTAAGCCTTACAATTGATTTTTCGAATATACACAAATATTTTCTACTGCTTTCAAATGCTTCGCATAAATGCTTTCAAATGCACTGCACATGCACCATCGCTTTCAAATGCCTTGCATAAATGCTTTCAAACGCACTGCACATGCATTGCACTATTACTTTCAAATGCCCTGCAAACGTACTGCATAAATGCTTTCAAACGCACTGCACATGCATTGCACTATTACTTTCAAATGCCCTGCAAACGCACTGCATAAATGCTTTCGAACGCACCGCACATGAATCGCACTACTGTTTTCAAATGCACTGCACGTGCATTGCACTGCCGCTTTCAAATGCTCTGCATAAATGCTTGCAAATGCACCGCACATACATTGCACCACTGCCTTCAAATGCTCTGCATAAATGCTTTCAAGTACACCGTACGCATATTGCAATACAGCTTTCTAATGCACCGCACATACATTGCATGGCCGCCTTCAAAATGCTTCGCACCGCACACGCATTGCACAAATGCTTTCAGCCGCTTCGCACAAATGCTTTCAGCCGCTTCGCACAAATGCTTTCAAACGCACACGCACCGCACAAATGCTTTAAAATTCCCTGCATAAATGCTTTACACCATGAATCATGTTGGTTTAATAATCTCATTTTCATCAACCATTGGGGTTTAAAGGAAAACCTCATTATGCCGGCTTAGAAAACCTAATTTTTATAAATCATTCGGCTTAAATAGCCTCATCTTCATATCTGGTTTAAGGCCTCATTTTCATTAACCATCGCCAAAGGCATCATCCTCATGAGTCATCGGCCTAAAACCTCATTTGCATTAGCCTCAGCTAAGGCTATTTTACATCACTTTACTTCTGATATCTATTTACTAACTATTTTATCTAGTTTAAGTTTCGCAGGAACTTTAGCGTAACGTGAAACTTTTTCTTCGGCAGTGAACTGGGGAAATTCGTTGGGAAGGGTACTCAGACTTCCCGACAAGGGTCAAGGGTCTACCTCGAACGCTCGTCTCTAACCCCGAATACTCCGCTTACATCCATAATCCGATCATCGAGTTCACGCATATTCATTATTTCAGAATTCTCAAGTTCGATCATAATACCCAGCGTCATCATAATTCGACACTGGGATAATATTTTTCAAAAATTCGCACCAATCGGGACTCGGTATTCATAGGTGTCGTGATTATCCCAGAACTACACCCGGCCTGATTCTCGTGCAACCCGAGATATGTAGGCAACTCGGAGACCGTAGTTCGGCCACAATCCTCTCAATTTTTTTTTATCCTTATCGTCTCCCCAACTCTTTTAGTCGGGACAAAATAGGCTATTAAGTCAACGTCTTTGCCCGAAAATTCTTTCATCATTACCGGCCAAAGAGGGACAAGTTGTTGACACCCAATTTTGTCCTGCCTTTCTTCCAAATATTTATTTGTGTTTCTAATTTTTTGATAGCTTAAGAATAGTCATTTATACTTTACCGCAATTTTAATTAGCTTTTTATTAATACCGTCGTTTATTATCCAACTATAGTCATTGCCTATTATCATTATTATTACTATTGTTATCATTATTATTATCATTATTACTATTATTATTATTATTATTATTATTATTATTATTATTATTATTATTTGCGTTATGATCACTTTTAACATTTTCTATTTACCGTCTCATGCACACACACATCGCTTTTATTTTGCGCAATTAACCACTAACATTTACTTACTGTTAAACTTTAAAATATTATCGCACGGCTATTACGAATATCACATAATTTTATTTTTATCTGAGTACTAACAAATATATATTTTTATACTAGGTAATATTTTAGCACGCGTTAATATATAGTTAATTAAAATGGGTCCTTCATTTAAATTTAGAAGCCCATTCGTACAATGACCCAGCCCATATTTTAAATTCATCAGCCCATCCGTCCCAATCAACTTACACACATTTCGGACCAGCCCATAATAATTAGCCCATACCCGTCTAAAATACACCCAACCCGGCCCACATGCTCTTTAACCCGACCAACCCAATTTCGTTCAACATTCATTAGTGTTACAAGATTCTAACGAACAAACGGCGCCTCTCTTCTTTCTCTTTCTCTCTCCGACGAAAACAGTAAAAGTCGCAGACCCTTTTTGATCCTACAGACCATGCATGGTCGTTTTGGGGAAGGGAATTAATGTTCGTCCTTCCCCGTCAGCTCTTAAACCGCCGTGAAGTGAGTTCTCCTTTTCTTTTTCTGTTGTTCATCTGAAACCCCTTAATGGGATTTGTCCAAACGCGAATTTGAATACTTACTCGTGATTGGCCGATCAATATTGGAGGGATTTATCCCTCCATTTTTACTCACCTCTCACGGAAACGAGGTGAAATTTTAGGGTTTTCGGGGGGGGGGGGGGGGGGGGGGTTCTATATAAAGAACCTCACCCCCAGTGTCGAAGAGGTTTTTTTTCATTTGGGAAGAGATATTGAAATTTGGGAAAAAGCTTTTAAAACTTAGTCTTATTTGAATTAAAAAACCAGTTTCCAGTAGAATTTCCAATCGAGTCTAAATCTTGTTTGTTTTCTCTTTTGTTTCGTTGTGTGTGGGTGTTGAGGGTTGCACTCGAAAAGGGTCCGAGCATCGTTCGCGTTCAAGCGAAGACCTGAGATTCGAGCCCCCTGTTCACTGCACCCGAAAAAGGTAATCTCCCTCCCTGTTTTAGTATTAAATATTCATTCATATGCTAATTATGTGCTTAGATAGTTTATGTTCATTATCTTTTAGTATTATTTATTGTTTATATGTTCAGATAGTTTAGTTTAAGTTGTTTTACAGCCCTATTATGTATAATTAATCTTTACTTAGTCCTGTTTAGATTAGCTTAGTTATTTGTTAGCTCCGTGTTAAATGAAATTTGTGCTTATAGTAGTTTTTACCTTTAGTCAATCACATGTTAGCTTAGTTCTGTGGCTTGATAATCATGTTTATGTGCATTAACCTCTTTGTGACCAGCCTGTCTATATTTAGATCATTTAGTTTCCATTAGCAGTGTAATATGAAGTTTGAAATAGGTTAAATGTGTTGTCCAGATCCATACTTGTTGTAGTTAGCATGTAGTAAGTTCATTTGGGTCTATGTGTGCTAGTGTTTCCTATAAATATGAGGGTCTAAATATATATAGTTATACTGTATGCCTAGTTCTGGTCATAATCAGTAGGTTTATGGTCTTTTATTGTCCAAATGTTATAACATAGGCTCCTACGTTGATGTCTAGCTACTGTGGTTCTATTTCCTGTTAACATGGTTTTCAAGCTTGTCCAGTCCAGTTTTGAAACTAGTTATGATCTTATTATGAGAAAGATTAGTCAAATGAGTAGTCTTTTCTAGTCCATCATCTTAGTTTTACCTGGAGATGATATATATGATGTCACATGTTATGTTGACTTTTAAATCTGTGAAGCATGAATACAAGTGGTATAGAGTCTTGTTTTGATGGAGTCCGACATAGAACTATCACTTAAACTAGTTTCTGAAATCAAATGTGCATGATAAATCACTTTTTTTTAGTCCAAGGCATGTGTGATTGAAGCCTTTTGTGTCTGATATGAACCTGTTTAAACCCTTTAAGACCTTTTTTAACTCTAAAAGTATCACTGCATCCTATTAGTATCTGGATTTTGAATATTGTGTATATCACTTGTATTCTGTCTTTTAAACTGCTTCTATGTCCTTTCTAAATGTGTTATGACATGATAAGTAGATAGAACTAGGTTTATTGTAAGTTTACATAGTTGTTTTGCTAGAATACGGTGTATACTAAAGGTATACCAAATATACTAGGTATATACAAAAGCTCTGTATACCTGTGGTATATATGAACTTGTATATCCAACATATATATGGTATATCGTTCGGTTATAATCAGAATTGGATCTGATCTGTAAGGCCTGTTGTGTTTCTGTCTGTTCAATCTTTATGATTCTTATATTGCAAGCGTATTGTGTTTGATTATGTATATGTATGTATATGACCAGTATACCTTAGTTAATGCATTTATGGGGAGATTAGCGGGTCATTATGGATTAAGCTTGAACCCTCCCCGGTGTTAGCCATGCCTGGGATTCATGAAATCCCTTGGAACTTGTGCAATATCGGGAAGACGGAGGCAAAAGCTTTTCAATATTAACCTTCTAAGCATCCTTATGAATGTGTATACACGAGGTATGCTTAAATATACACAATGTATACATAAATCATTTGTTTGTCTCAAATGGTGAAATTGCTCTATTAATTTGGCATGTCAAGGTTCTGCTCTTGTTTATTATTTACGTGATGTTTTATTTTGTTTCAGCCATTGCTTTTCTTTTTATTTGAAGTATAGGTCTTGTAAATCCCCGCTGTACTAATCCTTTTTCTTTCATTTTTATGCATGACCCTCCCGTATGAGTTCGAGGGGCTCGTCTTCTTCCGCATTCAGTGTTGGGCTAAAGCCCAACGTGATATCCCTCTTGAGTCAACCCCTATCCGCAGTGTAGAAAAAAAGATTTGGGGCCAAAGCCCATATGGCAGAAACAGATCGCAGCAACATAAAATAGGCCAAACCCATTTAATTATATTTGTCTCCTCTACTCTATTTTCCTTTGTGTATTTGATTTGCATTGCTTGACTAACATTTTATCTTATTTTTGTTTTCTTAGCTTAGATGAATCCTAGCGGAATTAGTGGGGATAGTTTTAGTGATAATGGGTATTTAGAGTTTGAGTTTGCCTTCGATATAACGTATTTAAAGGTTTAATAATTTAGCCTATTTCGTGGGTTCAAGGTTTCTTTTAATTACTCTTTTACAAGTTTTAAAATGGGTTGAGTGATCCAATTAAGAATTAAGTCCGATTTTAAATTATCCACCTACTTCAAATTATAGCCTAACGTCATCTTATAAGCCCTTTTTGTGTTTTAAGTTTTATGGTTAATTCTACATAAAGGCATTAAATGATCATATCATTTCTAGTAGTGGTTGGAGATGAATCTTTTCTCAAATTTAATTTAAATCCTTACTTTCCAAACAAGGCCTAATTTTTCATAAAAGAGGATAGTTATATTTTTAAACTACTTTTCACATAACAGTAGGGAGCTAATTCGTTTATTACCTTCTTGATCTTATTTTGTCACTTAATAAATTTAAGCAGTTAAAATCAATTGATACGCAATCATTGAATTGGTTCAAATGCATTGCACATTTTTTTAGTATAATATGACTAAAGTCTTTTTCTATAAATTACTATCTTATTTAAATTTAAATAGCAGTCTTATATTTTCCATTTTGAAATCTTGATAATATTTACAAACTATTTTCCTAAACATTTAAAATGCTATATTTGTATTTTTCTAGTCTTAATTAAATAACCTAAGTTTGACCGGTTAACCGTTTTTAAACGGATCTTAAAGGATGCCTTACCCCTTCCCTTTAGGATAATTAAGAACCCTTACCTAGAATCGCATTAATTAAGCAGACCATTAACGGAGGTTTAGTTTAGCTTTACCTTAGTTAATAATTAGGTGTTCTAATTCACCATTAAAATAATTAGGTGGCGACTCCTTAAAATAAACAAATAGGAATCACTATTATGTTGTACTCCGATTTGACCCGTTTAAAATGGGGTATAACAACGCATTTACCCCCAATGTTGACTTTGGTCAAACTTCTGCATTTCCTTAACTTAAGAACTTCTAATTTTGCTAAATTCAATCCGAACCTCACTTGATTTCCTTGGGAACCATGTCCCCATCCCGCAAGTCATAAATACCAAGGTACAACTACAGGAAGGGTAATTTGGGTAAATAAGACTAAAAGGTCAAAATGACCAAGCAGGTGGTTAAACTTCAGCCGTAATTGTTCAAGTGTAGTGGAATTGCCTTCTTTTAGGACCGACATGTAACCTTGAGAAGAATGATAACAACCCTAGAGTCTTCTAACCTATGCCTATCACAAAAGGTATGCTGGATTGACGGAGGCACATGCGTATTTATAGGTAGACTAAGAATTCTTAGGCAAAAACTTTAACCCTAGGAATTCTCCATAAAATATGATTGCCGTAGGTACTCCGAATAAAACGTTTCCTTCCATTAAAGAAATTTTTCGAATATATTTGCCTAACCATGCATGTAATATTATCTTATTCTTTACTTTATTGGGAAGCAAGGTAAATAATTAATTAACTAATATGTGGATCACATTAAACGTCTCTAAGTAAAGAGACGTAAATTCTAACACATGTGCCAATGACCCCACTCTTAGATACACGAATGGAAAACGAAGTTATGGGTTAAAACTTAGACATTTTCCAATAATAAAATCTCTAAGATTATGAAAGGATTAAGCAACATCTATTTTCTAAGCATTCTATAATTATACAGTTAACAGTTAACAGTTATACAAATTGCAACTTGTTATTTTGTACTATTTTCTCCTAAAATAGAAAATGTGTGTCTTCCCTAAATGTCATTAGTTAGTATTAACTTCTAATTTTCCAAAAGACAGAGAAAAACGAATGAACTGTGTTGAGGGAAAATAACAACTAAAGGTGTAATTTACGGTTTTACCTTTAGAAGGAAATCTCAAGATAAATATAAGGATACTTTCTTTCAAAATACTGTACCTATGTTTGCTCCACTCTTAATTCTCAAATTTGTGTAACCCCAATGGAATTTTGCTCGTAATTATCGTGCTTCCTAATAATTCTGTCTTAAAGTCTCAAAACTCAAAATCCAAAGTACGAACAAACTGACTAAGTCAAAATTTAGCTTAAAAAATCCAATCCGAGCTTATTTGAATTGAATTTGAATTGTAATTTCTTCAATCCGACAACCGAAAAATCAAACTGAAATTTCATATCCAATATGAACGGCCCGAAGGCCCATCCCTAATTATAAAAATTATAACTGGTTATTTTGTACTATTTTCTATAAATGTGTGTCTTTTCTAAACGTCATTAGTTAGTTTTAATATCAAATTTTCCAAAACACAAAGAAAAACAAATGAAACGTGACCGAAAATAACAATTAAAATTATGTGGTATGGTGTTATAAACCCGTTGTAATTCCGTGGTCATATAACAATGAAAAAATTCAATTTTTGTAACCACGAATTTGGTGGTTTTTGTGTGGTTACGTATTTCGTTTCTCCATTATACCACACCACCCCCACCCCTATCACCCACCCCCAACCCACTCTACCACCCACCCCCACCCCTACCCTACCACCCAACTCCACCCCCATCCTACCACTCGCCCCCACCCCACCCCACCCCTCTGTCACCCACTCCACTCCCACAGTGACGGAGCCAGGAATTTGGCTAAGGGTGTTCAAATTTTTATAGTAAATATTTTTTTTTTCAATAACTAGGTGCATAAAATTTTTTAAATCAATATAAATAATATTTAGCTTGCCATTTCCTTCGCAATTTGTTCTCAGAACATTATCCAAGCACTAAAATTTGAAATGAGTTTTTGAATTTTCATTTAAAGTTTTAGTTGAGCAAAGACAATCACTCAAGGAGTCTAGCATAGAAAATTACCGGGTACCAGTAAAAACAAAAGGCTGAAAGGTTAAAAATAAAAAAAGTAGAGAGAGAGAATAAAAAAAACCTGAAAAGAGCGAACTAGGCATCTAACAAGGTTTTAAACAAACTTATTGATTAATTAAAAATCAAGTCAAACGTACTTTATTTTTAAATGACTAGTAAACTTATTTAGCTTTACGCGATGTGAAAACATCAACAAACCTAAAATAATATATTCGTAAATTCAATCGAGCACTTTCAGGTATCGCAAAGAAAAATATTTTTACTAGATTTAAAGTTTATATTAAATTGTAATTTTCATTATCAAATTTTCTCATAAGGAAAAAATTAAACATGTATGAGTGAAATCTTTCTACTTTAAAATTTTAATTAAGACAAACATTTAAAGAGATTACTTAAAACAATGAAAAGAAAGAGAGAGATTGGGCCTATGGAAACTTAAATTTGCCTTTGAGTTAACAAAGTGGGCTATCAGAGAGGATGGGTTGGGGTTTTTTTTTTTTTTTTTTTTTTTAATTATTTAAATAGATTTTAAAATATAGTTTTTGTTAAAATTAATTTTTAATGATTAAAAATTTTTAAAAAAGAAAAAAATTGGTAACTCACGCTCTGTTTAAAGCAGTGCACTGCATGCATGTGCCCAGCTGGCACGAGGGGTTCAAATGACACATTTTATCTTATGTTCGAGGGTCCAGATATTCAACGTTTCAGTTAAGGGGTCTAAATGAAAAATCAAGACAAGTTCAGGGGTCCATCTATGACTTTGGCCGAAAAATATCAACTGTCATACACTAAATTAATTGCCAAACTGCAGCAACTAAGTACCAATCTGCTGACCCAACTACTGTCGAACTGAAATATAAAGTTAATTAATTGGCATTTATAACTCAAAATCACCGTATACAGGGGCGGATTTACATGGTGGCGAGGGTGTTCACCCTCGGCAAAAAATTACAGTGTATGTATAAGGTAAATTTTAAGTGTTCATGTACATATATTAACTTTTGAACACCCTGAACAAATGTAAAAAGTTAGCTCAAGCGGTCTAGGGTGTTCAAATTGTCTCTACTATCCTAGGTTTGATCCCTAGGGATAACATAGTTTTTTATATTTAGCATTTGTTATTTTTTTCGAACCCCAGAGTGAAAATCCTGAATCGGCCACTGCATATATAAACACATAGTCATTGCCCTAAGTGTGTTCTAATGAGAATTTGATCGTGAGTTTAGGTTAAAAGAAACGGGCTAGGATTATTAGAGGGCGGGGTTAGATTTAACAAACGGGTATGTTTAATTTCTTATATTAAATAATATATGTGACCCATCATAATAGGCCACATAACTATTTTAAATTGCAATAAGTCACCGTTAGTTTGAGTGGTACCGTTGAGGGTTCATTCACACGCTACACTATCATCACATATTTTAAACGTTGGATATGCCTCTACATAGTTTCAAACCTTATCTACGTGATATTTTTTGTCCTTTAAATAGCCTATGCTATTATTTATGTAAGGGATAAGACATCAATACCCCTCTGAACTTTATCCAAAGTTTGAGCGGCACACTTGTTTTTTTTTTCCAGGGTTCCTACTACCCCTAAACTTTTTAAAACAAAATAATTATCATCTTGAAACTGAATATCTAAATTCTTATGGGAGAGTGACATTCACGCACTGCCACATGTATATTTAATTTTTTTTTTTTTTTTAAATTCTCTTCCTATTTTTCTCTTTCCTGTGCAAGCCAATCATGACTGCCCCTTTTCGTTCATTTTTTTTTCTCTTCTTTTCTTTTCCTTTATTTTTTTGCTTCTTCATGATAATCCATGGAAACGTTGATTTATGCCCATGTGTTTTGAAGCCCCAATTTCGTAAATCTATAAAATATTGTTCTTAATTATTTCAGCGAGATTCAAAACACATGGCCCGAATTTAAAATTCCGGCGATAAAATCTTTTTCGGCGAGCTTCAAATTCCAGCGACAAAATCTATTCCAAATCTCATATTTGCCATGGCAACAATGGATGGAGATCCTCCGGCGTTAACGAGAACTTTTGAAAAAAAAAAAAAAAACTTTCAACTTTAATGATAGTTAATTAGGTGTAATTAAATGTGAAGTACCCAATTAAAAAACGACACTTGTATAAGATAATCAGATTTTATGCTTCTCACTCTCCCAAATTGAGTAAAATACACTCTCATTGTCACCTCAATGCTTAGGGTGGTATTTATTATGTTTTAAAGGGGGTAATAAGACCCTCGAAAAGGAAAGGTGCGTCTTGAAACTTCTAGTATAGTTCGGGCATATTTATGCCTCATCTCATTTGTGTAATGATCCGTGATTTATGTCTTCTGTAATGCTTTTTTAAACACTCTATTAATAGAAGCACTTTAAAATACTATCGTAAGGGCTTATCAACACACCGTAAGCAAATATATATTGAAAATTGTTAATTATTGATAAAAATTTGACAAGTATTTCAGTTGAAATTAATAATGTTTTTTAACTCGCAAAATTTCACCATTGTTATAAATATTATCATATATTGTGCATGTCTATTTTTAGGAGAAAACTTAGATTTGTGACTTTCGGATCGACTTAATTTTCTTCTATAAAATAAAGATGTTCTCTTCATTGTATTTCATCACACAAGAGAAATAAAGTATTTTTCTCTCTTCTCTCTCTTTCCCTACAATATTATTCTTCTTCTAGTTTATTATTTTATAACAACCATCTCTTTTTTTCTTTGCTTTAAACGATCATATCCTACTATAAGTCTAACTTTCAAACCCCTTTTTTCATCTTCAAATTCGAATAATATTTGTTTCCAACTTCAAGCAAATATTATCCTAACACCTACTTAAAGCCATTAATTACTTTACTTGAAAGTTGAAACAATCTACCTGCGCTAATGCATATTAATAAAATAATCTTTAATAAATTTAATTGAGAAAGAAGAGATAAGATTCTCTAAATTAATAATATAAATATTTTAATTTGAATTAGGGTTAGATTTTTTTATTTGCCGACGAATTAGAGTTTTAAAATGTGACTCCTATCCATTATCCACCAAAACAATCCTATAATCTCGAATCAATTACACCATTAGCTTGAATTTTTTTAATGCAATATATTTTTTTTCCCAATAATCAATAACATTTACAATTCGAAGGGACAAAAATGTTCATACCAAAATTGCAACCATATATACTTTCAAATTTCAACTATATACTATTAAAACAAAACATAGTAGAAGAATATGTAGTCACGTATCTTATAAAACCATACCCTTAATAAATGACCTTTGGTTTAATTTTTGAATCCACTGATCGGAATCTTAAAAATATCTTCATCTAGTCTCTTATAAAATTAACTAGATACAAACTCCCGTGCCATCACAGATCCAATCCTTATTAATCGTATTATTAAATTCAATTATTTATATGTATAAATAAAATAAATTAAAAGAACCAACTGGTTTGGAACATCCAGGAGGACACCTGATCTGCGCTCTCTTCCATTTGTCATATTTAGACTGTTTTTAGAACTGTATTACCATCAAATACGAAGTAATAACAATACAAACTTAACATAAGACATGGATAATTAAATGATGGAACAATTGATAATCATGATATATTTGGAGTATTCACAAATAAAGTGATTAAAATTACAAATTTCAATTAATTATAGGTTAATTATCAGCAAGGCCAAATAGCCCCACGTGGCCAATCATATAATTATGTTCTTCCTTACTTTTTTGTAAGGAATATTTGATCACTTTATATAATACAGTGAAAATCTGCATCAAAATGGACAAATATCCCACTAAGGAAATTTATAGTAACGTGAAGCAAATCAATTTGATCCTTCTTTTTCAAAATAACTATCAGCAAGGCCAAATAGGCCCACGTGGCCATCAAAGAGAAAAATTTAAAAGAAGAAGTGCAAAACTGTGAAGGTTCAATAGGTTGCGGTTTAAAAGTGACGCATGGAGTGAAATTTTAGTTGGACCTGCATTTTACATTTTATTTGGTCCATAAGTTGAGAGGTACCAAAAATATATCATCAATTACAACATTGTTGAAAGCAAAATCTTATGAAAGGCCAAAAGTAACCTTATGTCGGCAAGCAAGCATGTTGTTGAACAGGCTGCCTGCTCCTAGACTCTTATTAATAGTAGTAATAGTAAAGTAATTACATCTAATAATCTTTTAGCGTAAAACGTAAAAAAGAAAAGATACTCCCTTTGTTTCAATTTATGTGTCTTATTTTCCTTCTTAATTTGTTTAAACAATTAAACCACTTTCTATATTAGTACTTAACTCTATATGACATATTTAAGATCATAATATTCAAAGACCACTTTGATACATTATACATATTTTTAATTTAAACCACAATAATAAAATAACATTTTGACACATTGTGCATATTTTTTAATTTAGGACGACAAAATTAAAAAATTATCTTTATTTTTTCAAATTTCGTGACAGTCAAACTAAGGCAAACAAATTAAAATCAAGGAAATAATAGATTGTAAATTTTAATATTATTAATTTTATTAAAAATAGTAAATGAAGTCTACCGACTAGAGTCTACTATTGGCAGAAACATTCCTGCTCCACAGATTTTTTTATCCAGCTTTTCGCAGAAAAGGCTGGAATTTATGAAGAATACAACAGAAAAAGGAAAAAACGTAATGCAAAAGAAAGGTAAAGAGTCCCGTGTAAGGGTCGCAACACTCCTTGGATGACACCTAACCACAAAGTACTTCCGGGTCAATAATATCTGCAACTCTTACTATCGTGTGCTTCTTCCTATGCTACATATTTCACTTGCAATTGCCTTTTAATGTGACCCCACACATATTTCGGGCAAAGCTATAAATTGTGTAATAATGAGAAAATAATTACAACACGATATCTTTAAATTTCTGCCAAACTTTTTGGGCCAAAAAAACATAATCTCAAACTCCATTGAATCACAGAAAGATGAAGGAAACATGTGAAGGAACAAACTTTTGGACCCAAGAAATACCAACTCTTCCACAAGATCTCATCACTGAAATTCTCATCAGGTTACCTATCAAAACTCTCTTGAAATTCAAGTGTGTTTCAAAATCATGGCTTTCTTTACTCTCAAACACTGTATTCCACAAATCCCATGTCAATTTTTCCATAAAGAACTCCAAAATGACTGATTATACACTTGCTATTGTAGCCACAGTCTCTGGTTTGGGTAAAATCTGCCATGTTTACAACATAAGCTCTGAAAATTCATGTGTTACTGTTGCTAAACATGATTGTCCTCCTAAATCTTTGTCTCTGTCAGCTTTTCTTTTGGGATCTTGTAATGGCTTAGTTTGCTTAACTACTGATTCATTTGAACTAATGTTATTGAACCCATGTACTGGAAAGTTTAATGTAATTCCTGATACTACGATTCAGTATAAAGTTGGTGCTGGTGGTTGTTATGTTAGATATGGATTTGGTTATGATGCATCTGTTGATGATTATAAGGTTGTCAAGATCTTTAGTTTTCCTCAAAGTGAAGGCAGACATGTGAACATGGTTAATGTTTATAGCTTAAAGGCTAATTCTTGGTCGACTATTAAGTGTTTTAATAGTGGTTATATAACTGTAAATGTTGGTGTTTTTGCAAATGGGGTTCTTCATTGGGAAGTAGGCGATCGTGGTATTTCGGAGATTGTTACTTTGGATTTGGCTGCAGAGAGATACGGAAAAATAGCACTGCCTAGTTACAAAGACGGAGGTATTCGTTGGACATTAGGTGTTTCAAGAGGGTGTTTAGTTGCTTGTTGCAACTATGAACCAAATAATGCAGATATGTGGGTGATGAAAGAATATGGTGTCCAGGAATCCTGGACTAAATTGGTTACCATCTCATCACCAGTTGATCGAAGAGTTTACATCTCACCATTGTTTGTGGGAGAGAATGGTGATGAGTTTCTGGTGAAGCTTGGCACAGAGCTAACACTGTACAATTCAAGAAATGCATCATTCAAGCGACTTGCCGATTATGTGTCGGGTGATTTTCTTCAAGTTCAAGCGGCCACCTACTTAGAGAACCTTCGTTCACCTCATATTTAGTGACGTGACAACAGGTTACACCTTGAAGGCAAAGAAAGAGAGGGTAAAAGATCTCTTTGATTGCCTGGCAGGGGTGGAGCCAAAGTGGGAGCAAGGGTTCATCCGAACCCCACTCGTAAAATTGCACTATATATACAAGGTTAAAGTTATTTTAATATATATATATATAGTAGATGTTGAATCCCCTTGACTTATTCATGTGTTTACTTCTTCATAATGAAAATCCTGGCTCCGGTTGCTTGGTGTCCTGTTCTCAAATTTACTGATAACTTGTGTCTTGTCATTGTCTCTTTTTGCATTTTTCCTTTCCTTATAAGGTGCTATAGATATCATGCTCAATTAGATGTTCTATATTTCTACACAATTCATATCATGCACCATACTGCTACACAATCCTTGAATCCACTAAAGATCAATGTCAGATATGAAAGTTTGGGTAACAAGCAACTGCTTGAATGCATATTGAATATGTACAGATCATCTTCTTGTGAGCTTTATGAAAGTTCCTAGAGTAATTTGGTTCTATTTGATGGGTTGTTGAATAGCTAGAGGTGTGAACAAGTCTTCCCCTTCGGGGGGACATCCGATACAAGAATTTTAGAATGTATGACAGAGTAGGATAGCTTGTTACAAAATGGACACTTGTCTGTTCAATTGGTTTTAGGTTGATTACTTGAGATTTAAGTGCTGCAAGTTTTTCCACTGCTAGTCTTGGTATGTGCTTGCTCTTTGGGACTTGGGTCATGCATTGTTCTGGTGCTCGTTAAACGCTCCCCCTCAAGGATGATTAACCGTGCACACACACACACACATAGATATGTGTGTTTGTGTGTGAGTATGTGATTATATGCATCTGTATCTATGTGTGTGTGGCGCGCACACGTGTGTGTGTGAGTATGTGATTATATGCATCTGTATCATGTATGTACATGGCGTGTATTGGCATGTCCCTGAGTGAGCCGGGGGGGGGGGGGGGGGGGGGGGGAGGAACCGGGCATTTTAAAGGTGAAATTGAGCTATTGAAGTTGCTTTAGAAAAAAAAGGCAATTGGGCCTGGATGAGTTGGACTTGACTCTTGGGCTATTTTAAAAAGGGTAATTGGACATCACCTGCCGGTGATTCCTCTCACACGGCACTTTCAGGGGTAATAATTAACTATGACATTCCGTTCGTCTAAGTTACCACAAAGACTCACAATAATACAACCATGAACTTTGAAAACATGAACAATTAAAAGGAAAGACAAACAAAGAAACTACTGGAAGTTGCTTTATTTGTTTATTCTGCATCAGCAGAGGCTAATAACTAGTCTGTTTAAGTGGGGAAGGAAGACTGCTTGGTTTCTTATTAATGACTGAAATCTTCAGCACTGTGAAGTACATGTCCAGCCCCTCTTGTTAGCTTATTTTGTTGTTTCAGCTTCTTGACTAGCTTTATTTTACTTACAAGTTGCTGTAAAGGCATAAAAGAATCGATAATTTAAGGAGTAGGACTTTACGTTACCGATCATTATTTGAATGAAGTCAACAGTTCTTCGTACATAAACATGTAACTTGCACTTTCTCATTCCGGATAATCTGATAAGTAAATGGGATCTATGCTGCTTTCTGATATTTATCTCCAAAGTTTGAAACATCCCATTGTTGCTGAGCTTCTGTTATGCTGTTAATATACACTTGGTATTTCATTTATCGCCTTCTGATCTATTCTACTCAAACTATGTTTCTATTGTGATACTAGCATGTTAGTGTTTTCTATCTTGCTGCTCTTTGAAATTTAGAAGAAAATGGACATTTTGTCTATAACTCAACCTCAAAACTAGCTCATAGGATGAGGCTTGCCCAAGATCATATAAGGAGATGTCAGCTTATTCATTCAACCAATGTAAGACACATTAATGTCCTTGCCCGCAAGCCCATACCTGGATTAGGCGGGGACAACATCAAATGGGGGCCTACAATTGGGGTAAATCAAGAACAAGGGTGGGTTAGACTCTAATACCATGTTGTGAAAATGAATTGGGCCTAACTCAACCTAAAAGCATGAGGTGAGGATCTTCCAATACGATATAAGGAGACATCAGTTCATTCCTTCAGCCAATGCCAGAAAGGCAGAAACTAACTTTTGTGCTTTAATTGTTACTTTTCTTTGCTACTATTTCTGTACAAGATTCATTTTGTTATATAATATTTTGTCTCTATGTTGATGGGGACTTTGATACTTATTTATCTTCTGGTGGTCTTGAAGTAGCTACTAAAGATGTCATCCACTTTGTTTAGCAGTTGACTCTGCAAGATGATGTTATTTTATCTTTCTATTTGCTATAATCTGAGCTGTCAGAAAGAGCGATAAAATCATTCAGATTAACTGAATGTTTCCGCAGTAGGTATTCTTGATTAAACTCTTTTTAGATATTAGATTTATATTTATTTTTAAATAATTAACAAATTATTATTCGGATACGTACGGCGGTGAATGTGAATTATTTACATTTGTAGCTAACCCTATCCTTCATGGATTCTCTAAATTTTCTTTTTATTAGAGCGATTGAGATCTGCATTGCCATACTTTAGAAATTTGATATGCTTAATATCAATCACTCTTGGAACGGAAATCATCAAGAGGTAATGAAAAATTTGTCAGAGTGCAAATGTTGAAGCACATGGATTTAGGAGAATGGATTTGAGGTTAACATAAATGCCAATGTTATCAATTTTGAATATGGACATTTTATACTCATCAAATGGATGATTTTATTGGGAGTAACTCTTGCTACTCTCGACATGTCTTGCAACAGGCTAGCCGGTATACTTCCTGCAATGGCTAAACTCTTCCCAACTTTGAAAGCATATAAATGCAAAAAAAAGGAGCCATTGATGTTGAAAAATCATGTGCTCTTTCATGGTTCCAGTTTTTTACTGCCTGGATTTCCTGTAGTATTCAAATACAATTACTTCTTTTGTTTTGTACTCCTTAAAGAGGACAATCAGTTGCACGAAGCAGTGCGGATCTACAGCCCATTGAGGGGGTTCACCCGAATACCCTCGGCAAAAAATTACACTGTATATATAAGGGATTTTTATATGTTTTATGTACATATATAGATTTTGAACACCTTGAACACAATAGTAGAGGTTAGTTCAGTGGTTTAGGGTGTTTGAAATTCACCTTGAAGTTCTAAGTTCAAGCCTCGGGCACTACATTTTTACTTTTCGAACCCTCTCAGAGAATATCCTAGATCTGCCAAGCATCCCACGTTTAAGAAAGGAAAAAGAAACCCTTTTTTTTTCAGTACTAAAGAGCTGGTACAAATACAATGGAAGCGCTTATGCTCGTCTCAGAAGAAATATACCATGCTTCAACTACATCTGATAAGTTCAGTACCACTGTACCAGCAGGTTGAGTATCAAAAGACTATTCTCGAGAAAAATTCAATGGGACTACGGGAGAACTTAACTTTGAAGTAGTAAACTGCATAATGAATAAGTACATTCAATTTGCACTAGAATAAACTACATCGCCAATCTAATAGAAACAAAACTTCCTCCACCTCCGTAAGGGTCCTCACTACCAGCTCTCGACTTCTGAGTAACTCGCGCTGATTATAAGAGTCACATTTGTAGGCTTTTACTCCTTTTAATTCACTATGCCTAGGCTTGCTTCCATGAGATGTAGAATGATGTGAATTCTTCAAATACATTAAACGATCCATGAAGCAAGTAATCATTTCAATAGTTGATTGTAGGTAGAGTCTCCTAGGATGACAACGGATGACAACTCCAGAGCAAAGCGTCCACAAGCAGTGGGCACTCCCCCGACGACTCTATCTGTACATTTAGAACGTCCACTTTGGGGTTAGCAACTCTATGGTGCAGTTCCAAATCTTTCATGCTGATCTCATCACATTCGTCAAAGTAAAGGTCAACTAGAGACCAAGAGGTCGAGTTTAATAGATATTTCCTCAACTCACCAAACCATGCAGCATTTAAATCGTTCAAGCGACAAAGACGTAATTATGAGTTCTTCAATTGGCCAGACTCTTTTGCAATTTTAAGCTTAGGAATTTGATCTCCCTCATACTCAAGTGATACCAAATTTGGAGCACCAATATCCCGTAAGACCTTACAACCCTCAATCGCTAAGAACTTAGGGATTGACTCCCAAAAATTTTAAACCTTTCCCACCCTGTAGAAAGGTCATATAATCTCAAACACTCAAGGACTTGAGATGTAGAAATAAGGTGCTGGAGAAATCCTCTAGATATCCTCATACATGATAGCTCTAAAGATTTTAGATTTTGACATTCAGCAATATCCAATACAGGGAATTGTTCCCAACGACACCCTGAATAAGACAAGTGTTCGAGAGTTGGTGCTTGGATTTTGACACTCTGGTTGTGGTTGCTATTAATGGAAACTGACTTGATATTTTGAAGATTCCGCAGCTCAATGTTTGTCAATAAAGAACAATGCACAATGATGAAATCGACAATCAATGGACAGCAATTGAGCAGAGTCTGAAGCAAGTTTTGGTCTAAACAAACAAAAGATAGAGAAAACTTTCTCAAAGAATGGCAGCTTGCCACTTGACTAGTAGATAATGAAATATCCGTCAGATTACATTTCCACATAACCAATTCTCTTAAAGAATTTTCTGCCAAGAATGTGAAAACAGGGAAGGGGTATGAGGGAATAGAAACCTTACAGACGAGATCTTTTACACTATTCTGAAGAGCAATGCCGAGCGAATTATCCATCTTAGGGAAATCAAGAGGATGATTTGATCTACTATTATCTGAAATCGAAAGTTGAAACTTTACTATAGGGATTTTTCTTTCCCTATATCTCGCCATGATTTGATCCACTATTTTCTTATTATTGCCTTTAACATTTTCGAAGGTGAATTCCAAGTTGGGATGAGCAAACCAGGCTTGTAGCCATGTTTTGGGGAGAGTGCTCATATTGGCTGCTTTTTTAAAACTAAGGTATGAGACTATTTTGTAAATGAGGCATTCAGGCAATATGTCCATGGTCGTGACTTACAAGTTGCACTGTGATACAAATTCTTGAATTTATAGAATGCGGCTCCTGTGACAAGGAGAACGAAAGGAAATCCTTTACTTAAGAGATTTTTATGGTGATAGGCCAAGTTATAAATAACAAAACTTGCGATTAATTTGTAACAGATCATTAGTTAATGTTAGGCTAGATTTTAGGCAGGGAATAAGGATTCCAGTTATACTACGTACAGCATCTCTTGCAGTGGCGGAGCCACACTATGCCGAGGGTGTTCATCCGAACCCCCTCGGCGGAAAAAAATACTGTTTTTACAAGGTTAAAATTATTTTATATATATATATAGTAGATGTTGAACCTCCTTAGACTTCTTCGTATGTTTACTTTTTTATATTTTGAACCCCATCAGAGGAAATCTTGGCTCCGCCACTGATCTCTTGTAGCATGTTTTGGGGAAAAACTATTTGTTTTAGCTTGTGAAAAACTGTTTCTGCTACTCTTCATTTTTTTTTTAAATAAGAACTCTTTGAAGCAAAAACAAAAACACTTTTGGCCTCCCAAAAGCTTGGCCAAATAGACTATTAGTAGGGTTTTGCTAATACGTTAGTAATATTATTTGGCTATAATTATTGTAATCATTTTTATGCTAAAAATATTCAACGTATATCTTAATAATGCTAGTAAACCCTAGTTGATATATTTTGTTACTCTTTTTTTTTTTTTTTTTTTGATTAAGTATCTTGCTTGTGAAAATTGTGGATTTCAAAATTAGTTTTTCTGGTTTTAAGTTTTGAGAAATTTTATTTTGTATGCATTTATTAATTGTTAAGGAAAAATATTACTTATAAGTTTAATTAACCAAGTAACTTAAACTTATTTCAGGTTAAAACTATCTTCTTCTCTTTTTCATCCAAAGCAGAGATTTATATTGGTTCTTCTACTAAGTTTACATGTTTCCACTTTACTTAATTATAGTTATTTCAATTACTCATTATATATACAAAGGTATTAAAGGTTGAAGTTGATCAAGAGAACCGCTCAGGCTATTCCAAACATAAGGTGTTATACGACGTTGGTAGCAGAGAGGCGAAGTGTAAGAAAGCATTCCATGACACTCTTGGGAAATATTGGTTAAGGACTATATTACGGGTAGCAATATGAATGGAAGCGTGACTCAAGACTTATTGGTTTTTCTACAGAATCTTTTGAAGCGACTCAACATATTTCAGCCGCGGTAAGGGATACGAATATTGCCAAGGGCAAGTAAGTAACACGCGAATGGAATCTAACTTCTACTCCGAAATAAGGTTGAGAGCCCAACCAGTCAGTCAGGAATGAAGAAAGGACTCAAATATGTGACAAAGGCTTCGGCGTTCCTCGAGTTCTATTCTTTGCTAAAGAAGATTCAAGAAGGAGATGAAAGGAAAGAACGCGTTCTCAGAACACGAATAAGGTATAGGTTGAAAGAGAGGGTCAGCATAGTTGGATGAGATTGGAAGGGCCTTAAAATAATACGCCGGCTATCGGGAAAGGACCTAGACATAGTCAAAAGGTGGCGACGTATCTCCCATAATTAATAAGTAGAGAGGCAATCCGGAAACATCATAAGCAGAAGATACTGGAGACAGGTATGATGCAACTGCAATGTGATCCGGTAAACGACCATGGATGTAGGTATAAGCTACTGTATGGATCGCCGAATTCCAAGACAAGCACGACTAATCGCTGTCAAGAGCAGTGACAGAAGGACGATTAGGACAGCAATGGAATTCACCCCCCGAATCCCAAGTAACACCATCGCCTAAGAATTGAGCTCACTCGAGGAATAGTATGGTAAGGACCAATGATCAGATAAGGGGAAGCGAGCAATGACAAAATAACCAAAGATTGAGACATCAGAGTAAGACAAGCACTAAGTCGAAGTCCATAACCTTAAGGAATAGGGTAAGCGTAAAACTTATGGCCATTAAGAAGGTGTTACACGAAGGATGATTAGTGCGAAAAGGTCTTAGGATGAGAACAACAGTAAATAGATGCCATTAGCAGCCAAAGGACTGGAAGAACCAAAATCAGAATTTTCCCAAGTATTAGCCAGATCCAAGGAGCATATGGTAACTTTGTCACCAAGAACATGCCAAGCGTTGTTGGTACCTCGAGGGCAGATATTAGATAAAGGACAAGAGAAGAAACTTTTCAAGTAAAGACGCAAGATTGATGTAAAGGTATGGAAGTTGAGAACGTTATTGCAAGAATTAAGGATAGTCAAGAGGACTCCGAAGGCAGCCAGGAGGCAAATGCGCCAAGGAAACCCGTACCACACTAACTCAATTGCAACAGGCAGTAATGAAGGATTAAAAGGTAAAAATAAGGACAAAAGAAGGCTGGGAAGACTCTAAGGATAACCGAGTAAGTCCATTGATCATCAACCTTTTCAATCTATGAGCAAGGGTGTAGACAAGGAAAAATGGGACTCTAAGAGGCAGATTATCAACAAGATAGACAGAGGAATTAGCGGAAACTAAATACAAGTTCAGAAGACGAAGATAAGAAGGACGTCAGGTTCAAGTATACAATGGTACCCCATAGTTAATCAACAAAAAGGAAAACAAGAGTTAGCATATGGAAGGCAAAGCGTCGAGCTGTAAAGGTCTTGCTCGCAACGATAACTTGGGTGGCAATGAAGACAAGAACGTATGTTTGGGGGCAGGCGAAGCAATACGGATACTATCAACAGTATGCCATAGTACGACAGACCATAAAAAGAAAGGACCCCCATAATTTCAAGGGCTTATGGAAGTATATGTATACATCGCACAACATGCCATGTGCATGACAGATCCAAGCAAATCAGGAAGGAAAAAAGTGACAAAGGAGGTGTTTACGCGGACGGAGAAAGAAAGGTTGGTTCAGGAAAGCTGAAGGTACTTGAGGCCATCCACACCAGACAACAAAGTAGACTCAGTGGTTATAACTGGTCGGAAGGTAGTAGCTAGAGGAGAAGACATAGGATGTGAGGAGTAATGAAAGGAGGATCTAGATTGAAGAGATAATCGGCTAAGGAAGCCTTCAGGAGAAGTGTTAGCGTATACAAGCACGCTTAAGTCCAATATAGCTTCTGTTGACACCCAATTTTGTCCCGCCTCTCCTTCAAAATATCTATTTACGCTTCTAATATTTTTGGCAACTTAAGAAATAATTATTTATTTTTTTACTATAATTATTAGCTTTTATTAATACCGGCATTTCATTATTCCATTGCATTCACCAGCTACTATTATTTCTATTATTATTATTATTATTATTATTATCATTATTATTATTATTATTATTATCAGTATCATTGCAATTCGCATTATAATCATTTTACCATCTTACGCACATGCATCACATTTATTTTGCGCAGTTAAAGAATAACGTTTATTTATTGTTGAATTTTCAAGATATTATTGCACGACTATTACGATGTCTTATAATTTTTATCTGAGCACTAATAATTACATACTTTTATATTAGGTAATATTTTAGCACATGTTAGTGTATAGTTAATTAAAATAGGCCCTGGTATTTAAATTTAGAAGCCCAAAATAGCCCAAGAAGGAATATATCTTTTTAGCCCATCCGCCCCAATCAACTTATGATTATTTTCGGACCAAGCCATCAATGCCCAGCCCATATCTTAATTTATCCACTCAGACCACACTCATTTAATCTACCCAGCCTGCATTTTTCAGTCCACTACATCTAATACCCGACCCGACCCGCCTTGTTTAGCTTAATGAACCACTAGGTTTCTTCACTTTCACTCAGCGCTGCACACCGCCCCTTCTCCCTCTCTCTCTCCCTCTTCTTCTTCAATAAAAACAGCAAAAGCACAGTCAACTTTCACCTTCCCCAGACCGTGCATGGTCGATTTGGGGAAGGGAAATTAATGCTCGGTACCCCCCACCCGAATTCAACCGTTGCAAGAGGTCAATTCTTGTCTTCTTCTTCTTCTTTCTTTCTGATTTATGATCTGAAAGGTTTAATGGATTTCGTCTGTTTGCGAAACAAAATCTTTTCTTGTCAGTCCCTTTTTCGTATTTTTGGGTACGAGTTTTAATGGTTTTTGTTCTCTTCATCGTTGGTTTCTGATCGTTGTCATCCGAACGTTGTTGACCAAGAAAACCCCGCTCAAAATTTTAAACCCCAGCCCAAACCCTAGTCTTTTGCCTATAAATAATCGTTTTCGGAAGTAAAAGAGAGGGTTCATTTTTTTAGCCGCACAAAATCTCCTTTTAAAAAAGAGAGAGTTCTTTCCCTCAGTCGCCAAAAAATCCCCTAAGCAATTTTAGTTTTTATCAGTCTTGTATTTCTGGATAGCGAGTTTAAAGATTGAATCATTTTTTGTTTTCCTTTGCTTCTGGGATTGTCTTGAATCTGAGTGCGTACGGGTTTGGAAATCGTAGTGTTCGAAGTTGCATATCGAAGCCCCGCACCCTGTTCGCTGCACCCGAAGGAGGTAATTCTCCTTTCTTCTAGTCATCTTGGTATTTTCCTTACCTATTTGGTAATTATGTGTGCCAAATCACTAGTATGTTCATGCTCGTGTTAGTTGTTCTTCCTGTTTAGTTAGATTTATGTGTTTAATTCCTAGTTTAGGCATATTTATGCATGTTTTAATTCCCGTTCAACCATAATTAAGATGCTGGTTGTTAGTTTAGTTAAGTTTAGCATGTTTTGCTGTTTAGTGGATAATTTGGTCCCCATTATGTCGTTTAAATGATATTAGCATGGTATTAGCAGTTTTAAGGCTATGTGTGTTTCAGGCTGGTTTATGTTCTTAATGTGTTTGTAGTTTATTTACATGGGTGTAATGTACCCTATTAACTGTTATATGCACTTGAAAGCATGTTTAGTAAGATCAATGATCGGTTAGGTTGGATAAAAGCAGATCTTGATGTGTATCTGTTGAACATCTAATATTGGGATCAGACGAAATATTTTGGGTATACTGTCAGAGAAGTATTAGTAATATTGATTGTGTTTGACCAAATGGTTAAAGTGCTAAGCATCTTAAGCCACTCATAAGCTTATTTACATCATCTCAAGGGTCAAGCCTCTGCTGCTTTATGGTTTTAGAAATGAGAGTCTCAATATACCAGCATACTTCTTGTCTTATATTTACCTGCTGGTTTTGAAGAAAGAAGTTGCTCACACGTGTGTTTGCCTAAACTACTTTGCATTTGTCTAGTTTGGTATTTGAGTCGACTTGAGTTGCAGAGTGCCTTCGCATTCTATGATTATGTAATTGATTCGAACTTCAGCATGGAATAAAGTTTACATGCGTTTTGAAGCTCATTTTGACTTGACTGTTGTTTAAAATATTAGTTGTATGTCAAAATATTTACTCCCTGTTTAATCTGAATCTGTTCTGCATTACCGTTCGTGTTCCTTTTGTTCCATTAAGGTAAAATTTGAGAAATATAGAGGGCTGGTCACTTGGTTCGCATCCTTCTTGGTGTGTCAGTATCTTTGGAATATAGGCAGTGTGACACATATCGTATATTGGAAGTATCCGGAAGTCCCTTGGAGTGGATGAACGAACTATATGCTAATTAGTCTTGTGTATGGTACCAACGCATATCTTTATTAAAGTTCCACATGTGTTGCAAATACTTGTCTAAAGTATGTATATGTGCGCGTATCTAGAGTATGTTTCAGTTAGTACATTTGTAGGGAGTTTAGTTGGTCATTATGGATCAAGCTTGAACCCTCCCCGGTGTTAGCCATGCCTGGGATTCATGAAATCCCTTGGAACTTGTGCAACATCGGGAAGACGGGGGCGAAAGCTTTCCGATATTAGCCCTCTAAGCCTCCTTACAAATGTATTTACGAAATATACTTAAATATACATAGTATATACATAATCTATTGACTTGTTTTTGAGTTCATATTTTACAAGTTTAACATTATTCGTTGATTGTATACTAATCTTTTTCTTTTCGTTTTATGCATGACCATCGCACACGAGTCTGAGGGACTCGTTCTTCTCCCGCATTCGGTGTTGGCCCAAGGCCCAACGACACCCTACTCCTCTCTCCGTCCAGCCCTCTGTCCGCAGCAAAAAATGGAAAAACATAAGTTCTGGGTTGAAGCCCAATAGGCAAGACAACAGCAGCAATATATAAAATTGTTACTGGGCCGAAGCCCAATAGCAAGCAGATTCGCAATAGTCCTGAAAATGGGCTGAGCCCATTTAATTTTATTTATGCCTTCACTTTTTTTTTTTTTTGTGGTTGATTCGTATTATTCGACTAACCCGTTAGTTTGTTTTGTTTTCCTAACTTAGATGAATTCTAGTAAAATTAGTGGGTTAGCTTTAGTATAATGGGTAGTTAATTTAAGAGAGAAACTCACCATTAGTCCCATAAGTTTCTTTTTATATTAAAACTATTTATAGCATCTATAATATTTATTTTTTGATTTGCAAAATAGCATGACTACATATTTTGAGTTAAGGGAATCATATTTTGTTCTTACTATCTTAGAAATTTCAAAACATCACTAATACGCAAATATAAACTCAAGTATATTTTATAAATAACTCTTCAAGTTTTGAGTCAATTACGCATATTTTTAAAGTATAGTTAATAAAAAATAAAGAAAACTCTCATCAGCTATTTTTGTATTTTTGTTTATACTCCTAAAATGCAAAAATCAATTAATACCTCGCGACTTGAGTTATCTCAAATATTTATTAAAACGCTGCATAAACTCACATTTTCTTCTACTTATATATCTTATGCAAATCTTATTTTAAATAGCATTTTTAGTTAAAGCCTTAGCAATATTTATAAGTTTATTTTAAATGGCATTCGAAGTTTCCTTTTATGCAAATTATTATATTTTCTGTAAGTCTTATTCTAAATAGCATTTTTCATTTAAAGCTTTAGCAATATTTATAAGTATTATTTTAAATAACATTATTATATTTTCCTTTAAAACCTTAGCGACATTTACAAAGCCATTTTCTTAAAATTTAAATGCTACATTTGCATCTTTAACTTTAATTAATTAATCTAAGTTTGGTCGGATAACCGTAGTTAACGGATCCTAGAGGATGCCTAACCCCTTCCCTTTAGGATAATCTAGAACCCTTACCTTGAATCACGCTAATTTAGTAGACCATTAACAGAGGTTTAGTTAGGCTTTACCTTAGTTAATAAATTAGGTGTCCTAATTCACCTTAAAATCAATTAAGTGGCGACTCCTTAAAATAAAATAAATAGGAATCACCAATATGTTGTACTTTATTTTAACCCGTTTAAATGAGGTATAACAACTTGGCGACTCCGCTGGGGACTTTAGGTTTTTAACCATAACAACTTAGGTTAATTAATATTTTGTTGGATGTTTTGTTTGTTTTCTTTATTTTGCCTTCTATGCTTTAAATGTTTTATTGTTTTATTCCTTATTTTCCTTTGCTATGTAATATGTATTTGCTTTAAATTGGCATTCCGCTCATACTTCCTCCATTCCTGGAAAATTCACACAAATTCACACACTTAAAGCGGTTTCGCGGTTCGCGGCCGTGCAGTACTAAATTACCCCTTTAGTTGGATCGATCTTGTGGATTTAGTCGATCGGCGGTGCAGTCGACAGCCACGGACTTTCCACTCCCAAGTTGTCCACTTGGGGGAGCCTTGTGTCGTAGGAAACCAGCTCTTAGTCTACCTAGGGTAGAGCGAAAACCAAAACCTTGTAAGGACATGCATCATTTTAAACCGAGGAGGCTTAATACCCTTGGTGTATTGAGTTCATTAGTCAACCTTACCAAATGTCCAAATGAATCTATGACTCTAAGTGACACTATTCACTATTTATGTGCATTATTTGAAGGACAAATGTGAGGAATATGTGGACCTAGTACTCTATAGATAAATATTTCAGGAAACCTGACATTTTGTTGCAGGATTGTCGTGAAGCATCCAATTAATGCCGGAGGTTTGAAGACAACCAAAGGAAATTAGTAGAGATGAAGTATTAGATATCTTAGATTAACTTTGAATTGTATTATTAACTGGCATGTAATAAATTTTTATTATTCTTGTAAATTAGTTTTAGGAAGAGTTATGGAATGATACATAAAAGACATGTTTGTCCTTCAAGTGTTCGTTAGGCCTACCTCTGGCATAAAGAGGTCCCTTGCATTATAGAACGTGATGTATTATGTGCAATAATGTGTTTATGTGCAATAATATTTCCTTACCCTATACTGACTCGTTTTCTTTTTCTTTTCTTATTTTATCTTTTTTCTTTTAAACTTATTTTCAAAACAAAAGGTTGACTTGTGCTAAAGGGGAACTGGCGGAGCATCCATATTTCACACGGTCTAAAGCCAAGAAATCAGACTCTGACTCATCACTAATCACCTGGTTAACTAAAAAGACTCGTTCTAAAATGGAGCAAAGTTTGATCAATGCAACCACTTCATCTGAGCCATCTCTTAGTTTACCGATCACGAGTGATCCCACATCCTCTAATGAACCAGAAACACATTTGGAGATCATTGCTCATCTGGAGCAACGAGTTGCTGAACTAAGTCGCATAGTACTTCAAAATCAGTCATTTTCTCAAACTCCGCCACACATGACTCCATCTCATGGGGTTTGTCAGACTTTGCCTATGCCACCTCCATTCCCAAACTTGGATGAACTTAACCAAGCAAACTATTTTACCACTTCTCATCCAGCTCATTCTAAACCCCTCGCCTACCTAGTTACTCAAAATGCTCTTCTTTTGTTTACAGCCGCTTCTTCAAAGGTTCAGTACATACCGCTGGCACATGATGTTACCAATGCGCATTAAGTTCCGCCAGTATATACTTATACCACAGCTCCACCCATGACACAAACCCAAGGACTATGTCACACGGATGTTGATCATTATGTCGAAGTCGAAAAGGAGGCAAGGGCAGTTAATGATGAAATGGTAAATAGAAAGCTCAAAAGTTTGGAAGATGCTATTAGAAGTTTGCGTGGACTCGGTAGTAACCAAGCGTGAGATATGAAGAATTATGTGCATTTCCTGAGGTAGAATTGCCACCAGGTTACAAGATTCCAAAATTTGAGAAGTTTGACGGGTCGGGAAACCCTTTCTTCCATTTGAAGGTCTATTGTGAAAATTTGATTGGTGTGGGGAAGAATGAAGGGATAAGAATTAAACTATTTAATTAGAGTTTGAGTGGAAAAGCTTTGGAATGGTATTCCAAGCAAGATACAACCAAATGGCGTACTTGGGATGACTTGGCAAATGCTTTTGTGGATCATTACAAGTTTCATGTTGAGATCGCTCCTGACAGAATCTCAATTACAAAATTAAAGAAGAAGTCAACCGAATCATTCCGAGAATATGCTATACGGTGGAGGGAAGAAGCATCTAGGGTACACCCGCCCATGGAGGAAACAGAAATGGTTACTTTCTTCATTCAGGCACTAGAACCGGAGTACTATGAACGTTTGGTGACAATGGGCGGAAAACCTTTTACAGAAGTGATCAAAGCTGGGGATATGATCGAAGATGGCATTAAGACAGGGAGAATAACAAGTCTAGCAGCATTGCAGTCTACTAGTAAGGCCATACAAACTGGTGCTCTCGGAAATGGAAAGAAAAAAAAAAGGAAGCGGCAGCGGTAATGGCTCTGGGAAGCACCTCATACCACCATCAACAACCTCCGCGGTACCAGTCTAACGCTCTCCACTCACAATATTTCCAATATTCGTCACATCTATACAACCAAGCTTTGCCATCTTACCAGCCTCAATCACCACAAATTTCCTACCCCGTCTAAAACACACAACCAACATACCGAGCTCCACGACCACTAACATACCAAGCTCCACCATCACAATTTCATCATCCAAACATGCATCCACACCTCGCCCAAATAAACCTTTCCGCAATTTTACACCGTTAGGAGAGCCATTGAGCGTTATTTTTGAAATATTGCAAGCTTCAGGCTTATTATATCCTGTGGAAGGTAGAATTCCAGATCCACTACCTAGAAGTTTTGATCCCACTAGAACGTGTGCATATCATTCGGGGGTAAAAGGCCATTCCACTGATCGTTGTTATGCATTGAAACACAAGGTTGAAGATCTTATTGAAGCAAAATAGATCATGGTCAAACAACCGACACCAAATGTGGATAACAATCCACTCCCGACCCATGATGGGGTCTCGATAAATATGATTGGAATAGGTGAAATGATGACGATCTGGCCAAATTTATAGTGCCTGCGAATAGCGTGAAAGATCATGGTCTTATAGCCGTTGCTTCTCCGGCTATAGTGGTAAAAGGTTTGTGCCCGTCGAGATATTAGGAGCTTCATCAACACCTGTGGAGGTAGTTTAAGCGCCAAATCAGTTGCCAGTACTCGATACCAAAGCCGTACCATGGAATTATCAACAAGCTGTGATGGAATATCGAGGAAAGGAAACGATCACTGACAAGACTAAGACGTCAGGAATGACAAGGTCCGAAAGGTGCTATACCCCAGAAGAGCTAGCTAGATTGAGGCAAACTAAAGAAATCCATGTGCCTCCCAAAAGGGTTGTGACAGAAGCCGAGGCAGAAGAATTTTTGAGAAAAATTAAGGCCAGCGAATACTCAGTTGTAGAGCAGTTGAAAAAGACCAATGCCCAGAGTCCTATCCTCTCTTTTCTTTTGAGTTCGGATGTACACAAAAATGCACTCTGGAAGATTTTGTGTGAAGCATATGTCCCAATCGAAACAACTAGTGACACGTTAGCTGGAATAGTTGGGCGCGTGCTTGACAGTCATCGAATCAGCTTCGACAATGAAGAACTGCCACCAGAGGGATGTAGTCACAACAGAGTACTCCATATAACTGTCAAGTGTCGTAACATGTTTTTGTCTAAAGTGTTGATTGATGGAGGATCTGGACTTAACATTTGTCCACTAACAAGTCTGAGGAAAATCGAATATACTATTAGCGAGCTTAAGACAAGTGATATGAATATTCGAGCATTTGATGGGGCTCAAAGGCGTCCTATTGGAGAAATAGAGTTAAACGTGTTGATTGGACCTGTTGAGTTCATTATGGATTTTCAAGTACTTGATATCTCCACAACATACAACATGTTGTTAGGAAGACCGTGGATCCATCTGCCTGGAGCTGTGCCATCTACTTTGCATGAGACTGTCAAATTTGAGTGGAATCAACAACAAATATGCGTACAAGGAGAATGTGACGTGTCCATATATCGAGAGCAATCTATCCCATTCATTGAGGCAATAGGAGGGTTTGATGGAACAACTTACCATGCTTTGGAGGTTGTGAATGTTACTAGAGTGGGTGAAGGGAGTCAAACTCAAGAATAAAAAATGTCATGCGCCGCAATCATGGTTGCAAAGGAAATGCTGAAAAATGGGTACCAACTTGGATTTGGGTTAGGGAAGACATTAAATGGGCGGGTTGAGCCTGTAGTTCTCCCTGCACAACAGCTTACATTTGGTTTGGGATATGAACCAACTGAAGAAGAAGTGAAGGAAGCACGAAAGAATAAAGGAAAGGAGATTTTCTTGCCAAAACTCATTCCTACGATTGATCAAACTTTCTCAAAACCTGCCATCTCCAAAACTTCAGATTTGACTGTTGAAGTTGCCTATGATGATATTGTGGAAGGGATCAAGAACTTGTTCGTGGGAGACGAAGATGATCATGCTGTGGTAATTGAAGACATTGCCGAAACACCGACCTTTTGGGCTGCCGAACCAGGACCTGAGTTGAAGAATCGGATTTGCATCTTAGCCCCGGTTCGCCGGGAGCTTCAGTAATTTAAGTTGAAATTTCCTTTTGTAATAGGCCGGAGGCATAAGTTATAACCTTTTTTTTTGTCATGTCGCCTCTATGTTTTGTTACGGCCTTTCTAAATTAGGACTTTATCATTTGTTATAATGAACTACGTTTGGCCTGACTTCCTTTTGGATACGTAGGCAGCCCATATCGGGTTCGGCCACTCTTTTCAAAACATTTCAGTGTCTTTGTTATGTAGGTTTGAACTACGTGTGGCCTGATTTCCTTTTGGATACGTATGCAACCCACATCGGGTTCGGCCCTCCTTTTATTAAAAACAATAAAAAAAACAAAAAAAAACCTCAAAAGTTCTTATTTTTATTCACGAACTACGTCTGGCCTGATTCCTTTGGGATACGTAGGCAACCCAAGGCGGGTTCGGCCCTTCTATTTTAAAATTTCAAAGTCTTTGGTTTGTCCAACCATTTTAGTCCCTATAAGATACATAAGGATTTTGTATAAAGTTTTGGTCTTCCCATTGTTTAAATTCATGTGTCCTAGTATCTTGAAACTGGGACAAATTTTTGAATTCGGTCAAATCTCTTCCAAAAACTTTCATTATAACTTCTCACTTTTCAATTGTTTAGAACCAAGCGCCTCCAGGACTGGAAACTGGGGCAGTTGTTTTAAGTAGCACAAAAGTGGTCTTAAATGTTCAACAATTTTAAATAAAGTTCGTCCATGTCTTTCTAAAATGTTGATAAGTTTGAAATTCGAGTCTTCATAATCATTTTATCTATTAGAGCCACTAAGTATCCCCTTTCGAAGTCATCCAAATCTCATTACTCTTAATTTCAAAAGACGTTCTTTATTACTTATTACTGAAACTCCTTGGCAAAGCAAAATATCTGGTGGGGCCTCGAAGAACGTGGACGCGACCGAGACAAGAATCAATTCAAGGACCAAGTTCCCCAACAAGCACAAGTCAACCAATTTTCTTTTAAACTCACAATTTTTCTTTGATGAGACAGGTTCCAATTAATATGGATGTGGCGCATATTTGACTCTTCTTCAAATTTTAATTATGGACGTGATCAAAGATTTAGCTTTCTTCAAAAGACAAACATTCTTCGATGTGGATGTAAATTTAGCTTTCGCTAAACGGTGGACGTTGTTCCACTCCTCATGAAATTTTGATCGCCACAGTGGACATGATTTTACCTTCTAGCTCGTGGCATTTCTCGACGGATCGAGGGGACATGATCGTGGATTTAACCTTCTTCAAAGTGGATATGGACATGGTCACCTGTTATTAGTTTAAATTCCTCAATTTTGTCATCACTTTGTACATATTTATTTATTTCAAGTCGCTAACAAGTTATTTTTAGAATGTGGTATTTAATAAGATGACAGGATCGAAGTCTTGCATGATATGTCAACTCGTGGAGACAATTGTAGATTTAACTTTCGTCACAACGGGATTTGGGATTATATCTCTTCGCAAATGATTTTGTGGATGTGGACATAAACATGGATAGACATTTCTACATTACAAATTGTGAAAGCGATCATGGATTTATATTTTAGTGTCATGGATTATGTGAGCGTGGATTTATTTTTTGCGATGTGGATATTGTTGATGTGGACGTAGATATATATTTCTGCATTATGAGCTTTGTGGACGTGGATGCGCATTTATCTTTCTTGCATTATAAATTTTGTGAAAGTGGACGTGGATTTACATTTTCGCACTAATGACTTCGTGGATGTGGACGTGGAAGTGGATTTATATTTCTACATTATAAAATTTGTGGAAGTGGACATGGATTTATGTTTTTGCATGATGAATTTTTGGCATGGACGTGGATTTATAGTTTCACACTGTGGATTTTGTGGATGTGGACGTGGAAGTGGATTTATCTTTCTGCATTATGGACGTGGATTTATATTTTTACATTATAGATCTTGTGGACGTGGAAGTAGATTTATCTCTTTGCACTTAAAGTTTGTGGAAGTGGATGTGGATTTATATTTTTGTACCGTGGAATGTGGATGTGGACGTGGATTTATATTTCTACATTATAAAGTTCGTGGAAGTGGACGTGGATTTATGTTTTGCATTGTGGATTTTGGGGTATAGACGTGGATTTAAATTTCAACACATTGAATTTCGTGGACGTGGATTTATTTTTTACATTATAGATCTTGTGGATGTGGAAGTAGATTTATCTATTTACACTTAAAGTTTGTGGAAGTGGATGTGGATTTATATTTTTGTATCGTGGGATGTGGACGTGGACGTGGATTTATATTTGTGCATAGTGGATTTTTGTGTATGAGGACATGAATTCATTTTCTACATCATGAGTTTTATGATGCGGGCATGGATTTCATAGATAAGGACGTGGATTTATATTTACGCACAGTGGATTTTGTACATAAGGGCTTGAATATGGTCATAAATTAGCTCCCCTTAAAAATGTGGTGTCATCATGGTTTTAGCTTTCCTCAAAAAACAGACGTGGATGTGGATTTAGCTTTCGTCGACTTAATTTCTTCTTCAAGTGGAAGCCATAAATTCAATACATCTCCGAAGCATGATGTATATTTAACTTTCAAAATACGGTTTACAAGTGTAAACTTCCTCAACCCTATCTTATTTACATATATTTCTTTATCACTAACAAATGTTTTTAGCTTGTGGCTGTTTGAAAGTGACAATATTAAAGTTGGCATCGCACATCAACTCGTGGATCATAATGTTAAGCAATGAACTGGGCAATTGCTGAAAGTTGAGTTAAGCTCGTCAGCAAGAGTTTAAGTTTCGCAGGAGCTCTAGCGCAACGTGGAACTATTTCTTCGGCAGCGAACTGGGGCAATTTGTTGGAAAGGATAATCAGACTTCTCGACAAGGGTCAAAGATCTACCTCGAACACTCGTCTCCAACCCCAAATATTCCGCTTGCATTCCAGCACATTCAATTTTTGGAATTCTCGAGTTCTATCATCATACCCAGTGTCATCATAATTCGACACTGGGACAATATTTTGCAAAGATTCGCGTCAATCGGGATTCGTCATTCATAGGCATCGTAGTTATCCCAGAACTACACACGGCCTGATTCTCGTACGGCCCGAGACATGTAGGCGACTCGGAGACCGGAGTTCGGCCATAATCCTCTCAAATTTTCTTTAGCCGAGACAAAATAGGCTACTGAGTCAACGTCTTTGCCCGAAAATTCTTTCATCATTACCGGGCAAAGAGGGACGAGTTGTTGACACCCAATTTTATCCCGCCTCTCCTTCAAAATATCTATTTACGCTTCTAATATTTTTGGCAACTTAAGAAATAATTATTTATTTTTTTACTATAATTATTAGCTTTTATTAATACCGGCATTTCATTATTCCATTGCATTCACCAGCTACTATTATTTCTATTATTATCATTATTATTATTATTATTACCGGTATCATTGCAATTCGCATTATAATCAATTTACCATATTACGCACATGTATCGCATTTATTTTGCGCAGTTAAAGAATAGCGTTTATTTATTGTTGAATTTTCAAGATATTATTGCACGACTATTACGACGTCTTATAATTTTTATCTGGGCACTAATAATTACATACTTTTATATTAGGTAATATTTTAGCACATGTTAGTAAATAGTTAATTAAAATAGGCCCTGGTATTTAAATTTAGAAGCCCAAAATAGCCCAAGAAGGAATATATATTTTTAGCCCATCCGCCCCAATCAACTTATGATTATTTTCGGACCAGGCCATCAATGCCCAGCCCATATCTTAATTTATCCACTCAGCCCACACTCATTTAATCTACCCATCCCGCATTTTTAGCCCACTACATCTAATACCCGACCCGACCCGCCTTCTTCAGCTTAATGAACAACTAGGGTTCTTCACTTTCACTCAGCGCCGCACACCGCCCCTTCTCCCTCTCTCTCTCCCTCTTCTTCTTCAACAAAAACAGCAAAAGCACAATCAACTTTCACCTTCCCCAGACCGTGCATGGTCGATTTGGGGAAGGGAAATTAATGCTGGGTACCCCCCACCCGGATTCAACCGTTGCAAGAGGTCAATTCTTGTCTTCTTCTTCTTTCTTTCTGATTTACGATCTGAAAGGTTTAATGGATTTCATCTGTTTGCGAAACAAAATCTTTTCTTGTCAGTCCCTTTTCCGTATTTTTGGGTACGAGTTTTAATGGTTTTTGTTCTTTTCTTCATTGGTTTCTGATCGTTGTCATCCGAACGTTGTTGACCAAGAAAATCCCGCTCAAAATTTCAAACCCCAGCCCAAACCCTAGTCTTTTGCCTATAAATAATCGTTTTCGGAAGTAAAAGAAAGGGTTCATTTTTTTAGCCGCACAAAATCTCCTTTAAAAAAAAGAGAGAGTTCTTTCCCTCAGTCGCCAAAAAATCCCCTAAGCAATTTTAGTTTTTATCAGTCTTGTATTTCTGGATAGCGAGTTTAAAGATTGAATCATTTTTTGTTTTCCTTTGCTTCTGGGATTGTCTTGAATCTGAGTGCGTACGGGTTTGGAAATCGTAGTGTTCGAAGTTTCATATCGAAGCCCCGCACCCTGTTCGCTGCACCCGAAGGAGGTAATTCTCCTTTCTTCTAGTCTTCTTGGTATTTTCCTTACCTATTTGGTAATTATGTGTGCCAAATCACTAGTATGTTCATGCTCGTGTTAGTTGTTCTTCCTGTTTAGTTAGATTTATGTGTTTAATTCCTAGTTTAGGCATATTTATGCATGTTTTAATTCCCGTTCAACCATAATTAAGATGCTGGTTGTTAGTTTAGTTAAGTTTAGCATGTTTTGCTGTTTAGTGGATAACTTGGTCCCCATTATGTCGTTTAAATGATATTAGCATGGTATTAGCAGTTTTAAGGTTGTGTGTTTCAGGCTGGTTTATGTTCTTAATGTGTTTGTAGTTTATTTACATGGGTGTAATGTACCCTATTAATTGTTATATGCACTTGAAAGCATGTTTAGTAAGATCAATGATCGGTTAGGTTGGATAAAAGAAGATCTTGATGTGTATCTGTTGAACATCTAATATTGGGATCAGACGAAATATTTTGGGTATACTGTCAGAGAAGTATTGGTAATATTAATTATGTTTGACCAAATGGTTAAAGTGCTAAGCATCTTAAGCCACTCATAAGCTTATTTACATCATCTCAAGGGTCAAGCCTCTGCTGCTTTATGGTTTTAGAAATGAGAGTCTCAATATACCAACATACTTCTTGTCTTATATTTACCTGCTGGTTTTGAAGAATGAAGTTGCTCACGTGTGTGTTTGCCTAAACTACTTTGCATTTGTCTAGTTTGGTATTTGAGTCGACTTGAGTTGCAGAGTGCCTTCACACTCTATGATTATGTAATTGATTCGAACTTCAGCATCTGTTCGCATCCTTTTGTTGCATTAAGGTAAAATTTGAGAAATATAGAGGGCTGGTCACTTAGTTCGCATCCTTCTTGTTGTGTCAGTATCTTTGGAATATAGGCAGCGTGACACATATCGTATATTGGAAGTATCCGAAAGTCCCTTGGAGTGGATGAACGAAGTATATGCTAATTAGTCTTGTGTATAGTACCAACGCATATCTTTATTAAAGTTCCACATGTGTTGCAAATACTTGTCTAAAGTATGTATTTGTGCGCGTATCTAGAGTATGTTTCAGTTAGTACATTTGTAGGGAGTTTAGTTGGTCATTATGGATCAAGCGTGAACCCTCCCCGGTGTTAGCCATGCCTGGGATTCATGAAATCCCTTGGAACTTGTGCAACATCGGGAAGACGGGGGCAAAAGCTTTCCGATATTAGCCCTCTAAGCCTCCTTACAAATGTATTTACGAAATATACTTAAATATACATAGTATATACATAATCTATTGACCTGTTTTTGAGTTCATATTTTACAAGTTTAACATTATTCGTTGATTGTATACTAATCTTTTTCTTTTCGTTTTATGCATGACCATCGCACACGAGTCTGAGGGACTCGTTCTTCTCCCGCATTCGGTGTTGGGCCAAGGCCCAACGACACCCTACTCCTCTCTCCGTCCAACCCTCTGTCCGCAGCAAAAAATGGAAAAACATAAATTCTGGGCCGAAGCCCAATAGGCATGACAACAGCAGCAATATATAAAATTGTTACTGGGCCGAAGGCCGATAGCAAGCAGATCCGCAACAGTCCTGAAAATGGGCTGAGCCCATTTAATTTTATTTATGCCTTCACTTTTTTTTTTGTGGTTGATTCGTATTATTCGACTAACCCGTTACTTTGTTTTGTTTTCCTAACTTAGATGAATTCTAGTAAAATTAGTGGGTTAGCTTTAGTATAATGGGTAGTTAATTTAAGAGAGAAACTCACCATTAGTCCCATAAGTTTCTTTTTATATTAAAACTATTTATAGCATCTATAATATTTATTTTTTGATTTGCAAAATAGCATGACTACATATTTTGAGTTAAGGGAATCATATTTTGTTCTTACTATCTTAGAAATTTCAAAACATCACTAATACGCAAATATAAACTCAAGTATATTTTATAAATAACTCTTCAAGTTTTGAGTCAATTACGCATATTTTTAAAGTATAGTTAATAAAAGATAAAGAAAACTCTCATCAGCTATTTTTGTATTTTTGTTTATACTCCTAAAATGCAAAAATCAATTAATACCTCGCGACTTGAGTTATCTCAAATATTTATTAAAACGCTGCATAAACTCACATTTTCTTCTACTTATATATCTTATGCAAATCTTATTTTAAATAGCATTTTTTTTAGTTAAAGCCTTAGCAATATTTATAAGTTTATTTTAAATAGCATTCGAAGTTTCCTTTTATGCAAATTATTATATTTTCTATAAGTCTTATTCTAAATAGCATTTTTCATTTAAAGTTTTAGCAATATTTATAAGCATTATTTTAAATAATATTATTATATTTTCCTTTAAAACCTTAGCGACATTTACAAAGCCATTTTCTTAAAATTTAAATGCTACATTTGCATCTTTAACTTTAATTAATTAATCTAAGTTTGGCCGGATAACCGTAGTTAACGGATCCTAGAGGATGCCTAACCCCTTCCCTTTAGGATAATCTAGAACCCTTACCTAGAATCACGATAATTGAGCAGACCATTAACAGATGTTTAGCTAGGCTTTACCTTAGTTAATAAATTAGGTGTCCTAATTCACCTTAAAATCAATTAGGTGGCGACTCCTTAAAATAAAACAAATAGGAATCACCAATATGTTGTACTTTATTTTAACCCGTTTAAATGGGGTATAACAGCTTCTGCCCCGTGGAATGATATCGGAATTCTAGGAGAACGGACCCGACAAGTGAGGAAACCCGTCAACTATTAACATTCAAGGATGAATGTTCTTAAGGGGAGAGAATGTTACACCCCGCCCTCTCGGAGCATGAGCACGCCATGTATTTCACCATATTAATGGAATATCAGAGACGTCTCGTGAAGTCTTGAAAGGTACAAGCCAAGGGAAGTACGTAACAATGAAGTAATGGATGAATTATGATCTTGCAAGTCGTAACCGGGAAGGACAACCTTGGAACCAGGGGACATGACCCTTATCAAGTATAATTAATGATAAATATCATGTATGGAAAAGTTTCGAAAGGTTCTGGGATCAAGCGGATAGACAAAAAGAAAGTTAATGGGATTTCTAATATTTAAAATTTTTAAACCAACTAAACTATAATGATTAAATACTTCCTTATTTGAACTAGGTTAGGTTAGAAGTCCTAAGTTCAAAGTCCTAATATTTAGGACAAGACTTTAAAGTCAATTAAAATTTCTTTATATAAATCTATAAAAGAAAAAACCTCACCAAAGTAACAACACGGAACCACAAAATTTTCTTTCCACGAATATGCATTGATTTTTATGACACAATCTTTTATTTCTTTCTATAGAAAAATTTATTTAGGTAAATTGCAGAGTCCAAGTAATAGTAAGAGACTTACTATATTTATAAATCTTTCCAATACTATATATTTAGAAATTAGATTGTTCTTTGGGTCACCGAGAGGCATGATGTTTCACATCCTGGCGGCCAATCTAACCCTATTAGTGCCGCCAGTACAACCATGTTTAGTTTAGAGTTGCAAATTCTTTTTCCGTTGGCATATATATAGAATTGGTTGATGATTTTTTGTAGTTTATTAGAAATTCTTGATTATGTTATTCCTCCTATCAAGTAATGTCATTGTAAGCCTAAACTTTACCTTACATCGCAAATTCAAAAAACTATTCAGAAATTAGTTAAATTGCGATGATTAGTCTTTATTTATTTATTTTTCTTGTTTTAATTTTGTATAATTTGTTAGTCTTCAGGGTAATAGTTTTGACTTGATTCTTTGTGAATTTTGTTTCAGGTGAACATTGGAGTCACCTCCTTCTACTGATGGAGGTTAGACTGGATTAAATAATTGCGATGTTGATGAGTTGATTTTGTAAAATATCGATTTAGTGGCAAAACTATCGATTTCAGTTTTCTTCCGTCTCAAATTTCAAGTTGTCATCTTCTACCCTACCATACTCCTTTCTGTTATTGAGTTAATTTGTTGCAAATAGTTGTGTTATATTATTATGCTCATATATAATGTAGTTCGTTTTTTCCCTTCACCTTATTCTCTAGAGTGTATTTTCGTATATCAATACCATCATAATTTTGACTTCTGATATCAACGGTGAAATTATGTTTGTCATTTAATTTTGATCCTTAGGGTGTCAAGGTGGTGATATTTAGGACTAATGTCTAGGTTCATCTTTAATTATAATCTAATATTTAGGACTTCGAAATCACTAAAATTTTATTAAATTTCTCCTTATTTGAACCAAGTAAGAATCCTTAATATTCAGAATCGAACAAGATTTTTACTTACATGAAAGTCGTTCGCCTTTTTTACTCTTTAAAAATAAATTTCACATTAGACAAAATAGTTATTTAGTTATTTTTCTAATATTTAGGACTTTTAAATCAATTTTCGAAATATATAGAGAGTCCTAATATTTAAGAATTTAAAATTAATCAAAACTTTACCATATATAAATTCTTTCCTTATTTGGGAAAATATGAAAGTATAATTTGTGAAGAAAGGATGTTATAAACGGAGAGAGCACACCTAGGAATATAGTCCATTGAAAGATAAATTCATTTCGGCACCAAGTTTAATCCGTATCAAGTACGTGGTGATCGGGATTAGTCTATTGAATACACATGTATATGGAATTGTTAAGCCAAAAATCGGCCGAAGTTTTCTTTTATTTTGATCATTATTTTTTAAATATGTTTATGTTTAATGTTGCAATCGCGAAAGTTTCTCCATATTTTTTTTGTGACACGAGAATCAGAGTCAAGTGATACAAATTTGAGTTTATTTAGTATCAATTACTTTTTTGGCATCGTTATATTAACGGTAATTTTATCGAGAATCCTGATTTGAATTTATCTTTATCTTATCTTAGTATAAAATTTGAAATGAATTGTTTAAACGCCTATAAGGGGCATATATTCAAGTATTGCTTCTTTTGGGTTGAAAACTTTGTTTGAAATTTGAAAAACTTAGATCTGGAAACAAAACTTATGTTTACGTAACAAATAAAGAAGTTTTCTAGGAAATAAAGGGCTAGATTTGACTAATTATTTGTTTAAAAGATAATCACCTGGCTGTTGGACCAAATTTTAATGTTTGAATCTTCTTTCTAATATGAATTTCTATGGAATTACAAAACTAATATGAATAAAAAAAAATATTTCCTTTAACGTGGCCAACAAATAATTAATATTTTGAATAACTAATTAGCAAAAGAATCCTATTTTATTCTTTTTCAAATTCTTCACATTAGTAAGTTTATTTTTTATATTGACAAAACTCTTATGTATATAAATTTTTTAAATAAGAAAAATAACAGTGGTGAAAGAAATTAAAAATAAAGCAATATCGATTATAGTATAATGTTAAATGTCAAATTGGTAAAATACAAATTTTAAATAACAAGGATAAATAGTAGAAAATAAAACATATTCTAAATGAATTATCATTGTTTATTTACACTTGTCTAACAAATGAAACCTATCAATACTATTTATATATTAAGTTATTTCACTTCTAACTAAATGTGAATTAGCGACAAAAAGTTAAACAATAGAATTCATTGCTAATCTTATTTTACCGACAGATTAGTAATAAATTATATATAAAAAATAAAGCAATTTAGTACCGGATTAATGATGAAGTTCGTAACTAAGTCTAATTTCTTTTGTATGTTTTTGTCAAATAAGGTACTCCCTTTAGTCACGCGCAAAGTGCGTACACTAACCTAGTATATATATACACATGAAAATTTATTAAAAGTTTAACAAATATTGAATTTTGAAGTCATAATTTTGAAAGTGTAATGACTTCAACATCGAGAACTTGAAGGTTGAACTCATCAAATTAAATACAACTCTCCACAGATTGAAGCCACAAGGGCAAATTTAGAGATAATAATTTCTTCTCTTTCTAAAACTTTTATTATCTTTTAAACAAATTTAATTTAACAAAACAATTATATTTGAGACCGGAGGAGCATCTCTCTCTCTCTCGTGTTTTGAACTTTCTACAAACCTAAACTCCATTAGGTTCCACAGTCTTCAATTTGTGTTATAGAAGTATAATCGATTTGATTTTGTATAATTTGATTATTGTAGTAAGAACTTTTTTTAATTAAAAGAGAGTACGTAAGAAATTAGAAATAAAGTTGGTACTACTTTTTTTTAATCACTAGAATATGCAGTTTTTGTAAGATTTCATTTTTTTTATAATTTAAATAAATATTTTTATGTTCGCCTTTTTTATTGTTTAAAAGTAGATTTCAAACAAGACAAGATGGTAATTTAAATATCTCCTATAACTGTTAGGAATAGACTTTTAATTATTCCCCTAAAATTTAGTACTTTAAAATCAAATAGAAGTTATGTATTAAATCTGTATTACATGAGTCATTTTTTCCCTAAGAATTTAGAACACTTTCCATTGCTTTTAGATGTAGGGACTCTTCCCTTCTTTTTTTTTTCCTGATAAATAAATCAAATACAAAAAGATATTCATTGAATGACTATAAGAAAAAAGATCCGAAAATTGGTTCTTAATAAAGAAGGATACTTTTTACAATGGTCTATTGGAGATGTAAATTGTGAACGGTACTTTCTTTTTCAATTTGCTATTAATAAATCTTAATAAAAGTCAAAAAAAAAAAAATCTTTTACTTCTATTTGCCGACGGCAATTTCCATATACGGCACTTATAATTAATGTGTTATTCTGATTCGGACGTGTGATAGCGTACTGCACGTGTGTATCGCGTGAATCAATAAATAATTTATATAAAAAGAATATTTTTTTCATTAAAATAAATACAATTGTCTAAATTATGAAAATAAAATGTGGGCATAATAGTTAAATTCAATATTTACTGAACATTTAAAAAATGTTACTTTAATTAAATATTATTGGTAACTATAGATATTTTAGTATATGAGAGATAAATATATTATGTTGTGATATCTCACATAAATCATAATATCTCTTTACAACGACGTTCTTAGCGTATGTTACGTTTTTTATGTTTCGTAATGATTTCCTCTGGGTATACATAAAATTTAAAAATATATAAATATTATTAAACTATGTATATCTGACATGCAATTGTTAAGTGTCTATCACTTGCTTTTTGCTATTTTATATTCTGAAATATATTATTTATCCTCAAATCTTATGAAAAATGTCCATGAAGACAAAAAATATTATTTTAACAGAAACCCTAAGATCTTTACCATAAGAAAGATAAAATTTTGATGAAATATCTTCCTTTTAACAGTTGAGACTAAACTTTTTATGTGCTTACTGCTTAATGGCGTCACATTATTAGTTTTTTTTTTTATCAGTTCTAAGCAATACCAAAAAATCAAATATTGAATTAAATTTGACTAATTTTGCTCATAAAGTTCCTTGATTAAATTTTATTTGTTTCTGACTATCTCAGGGTTAACAATTTTTTTTTTTAAAAGTGAATAATGCTTCCCTTCCATTACGGTTGAATATCTTAGGTCTTCCACGTGATATCAGACATGGAACTCTTAGTCACTTATTTGAACGCGAGTTTTCTTAAGTTCCATGTATGTCACATTCTCATGCTGAGATTTTTCTTAATTTATAGTAAGACTTAAATTTTGACAGTTCTAATTTCCTACAACATCCTCGATCTTAGCAGAAAGGGATAACTTTTTATACATACTAACTTTTCATATTTATCATATTGCATTGATTGTTTAAATAAAATTTTAATATATTTTTAAGTCCTATATATTAGGACTTTTTATCAAATAAGGAAAGACTAATAATTAAATTTTAATTGATCTTAATTCATAAATATTAAGAAAATAATTAAATGCCAATTTAATAAAAAGACAATTCGCGTTATATAGTTCAAATAAAAGAAGGATTCATATAATTAAAATTTTAATTGATTTCGAACTCCTAAATATTAAAAAAAATTCTCACACTTAAATATATAACTGGTTACTTTTCATTATTTCTAGAAAGGATAAATGAATTAGCCCTCACATATCAACTTTTTCTACATTTAATGACTAACTTCCTTCTCATACACTCAACAATCGTACAAATTGTATGAATATGTAATCAAATCTCGGGGTTGGAGGTTAGTCATAGAATAATTAATTACCAGACCAAAGGCTGACAATTAGTCTTGCACTGATATTTTTGTAAAAAATTAATAACTATACTTCAAGATATCTAGCATTCCAAATTAAAATTTTACTTTGGATTGATTTGGATTCTAAAACTTTTCCATACTGAATCAGAAGTTTTTACTTTGAAGACTTAGTTTTAGGATTTCTTACATAATTCAAAATTAAAATTTTAATTGTTTCAAGTTCTAAATATTAGGAAAATAATTAAATTATAATAATACAAAAATAATTTTCTAACAAATAGATCATAGCATGACATGAAAAAAGTATTAGTATTCAAAGAATGAAAACAATATCAATAATACTTCTGCAAATAAATGAATAACCCTAAACTTACCATAAGTATCACAAATGGGTTGAACTCAAACTTTCTTGTGAAATAACAAATAATAGCCTCAATATAATTTTAATGTCCTAAATAGGAGAAAAAAATATTAATTTACAACGTTGTCTGATGCGAAATTTCTTATGCAAAAATAAATAACATCTTCACTCGATCTTTCTTATGAAACAATAAATAACAGCTTCAATATGATTTTTATTAATTTTATTGTCCTAAATATTAGAAAAAATATTAATTTACAGTTTTGTCTAATGTGAATTGATTCAAATCAATTCTTAAGAGAAATTCAAGTGATTAAAGAAATAATTACCTTTAGAAAAGTGGATATATCAATAATAGATACGGCTTGTTCAAAGTGTTTCAAATTTTTAACAAATATGTTTATACTACACGAAGAATTCATGTGAAGTACGTACAATAAGCAAATTAAGATACGTACTCACATTAGTAATTCTTTTTCTTTAAAATTGACCTTTTTTTTTTTTTTTTTGTAGAATATCAAAACTGAAGTATATAAAAAAAGACAAAGATACATGAAAATTACCTGATCATGCAAGACAATGTCGCATCATCACCGGATTGGAGCACAATATGTATTCCTCATAATTAAATATTACTCTGGTTTTTTCCAATATTCTGGGAAAGAAAAATCAAATCAGCTCTCACATATTAGTATAAATTATTACATTTGTTGACTAACTTTTTTCTCTCATTTATACTTAACAATCCTAGAAATCATAGTGAATTTTTAATCAATTTTAATAGTGAGGTCGAGTGTTATTAGCTTAGACGATGAGATATTTTTCTTTTATCGAACGTTCAAATTCCATCAATAGCAGAGTGTTCTCTTCTCCTTTTCCCCTTCCTCCTCCCCCTAGATATTTAAAAAGATAACATTAATGCATTACCAATTAAAACTTAATCACTCAGCTTTTTGATATAACTATTTCACAGTAAAGGAGGAAAAAGATGGGCACAAGAATATGTTTTAGCATTTGAGGGGGGGGGGGGGGGGGGGGGGGATTATAAAGAGAGTAACATACCCGAGCTTCAAAAAACTTCCTTGATGCTACAATCTGCTTTTTTCCAATGTATAGGATGCCCATGGAATTACTTTTCTCCTATAATCTAGTTAATAATGAAGATATTTGGAAATATGAGTGTTACATAAACCTTATATACCTGTTTGGATGAGCTTAAAATAAGCAGCTTATAAGTTGTTTTCAGCTAATAAGCTGCTTTAGATAAACTATGCTAAACGGGCCCAATTAATTTTTTAGACTTATTTTAAGCACAAAATGACTTTAAGCTGGCCAGCCAAACACTCAAAAAAGCTGAAAACAGCTTATAAGCAACTTATAAGCCAATCCAAACGGGCTCATAAACAAAAGTCAACATGAGATTAACTTATATCACCACATATGAATGCTTTGTTATGAAACTATCACGACGATTAGACAACATTAAGTAACAAAAAGATACTCGTCGTAACTGATTTTAATTCAAAAAACAAATAATTATAAAATATTAATGCTAAAAAAAAGAACCTGAAATCCATAAGCTGGAGACCCAATAGGCAATAACGAAAGCTAATAAATTAGATCAAGTACCATAAGTTAGAGAGAGAAAAAAATCTTAAAGAAATTGACTTGCTGGTCAACAAATTTATGCATGCAGTGGATTAAAAGGAAAACCTAAAGAGCTAAGAAGAGATGAATGCCTATAATAACGAAGGTAAGCTCGAACCAGTGCTATTTACCTTAATCTCACGCTATTGCTCGTGAAACTGAGAATGATTTATTGGGTCCAGAAATATATTTTAGGTTAAAGACGTTTACCAGAAATATTACATGCCATAGGACATTATATCACTAAGAGTCCAATGTAAATTAGGACTCCTTAACCGTTATGATTTACCATAAGTCATAGCCGACATATGGTTGGTTTTGAAAGTCCTAATATATATTAATTTAATTAATTGTAAAACCCTAATGTAGTCCTAAATTGTAGGGAAAATAATTAAGTATTTATTTTTTACATATTTGGAGAATGGTGAAATGACTATTTTGTCAACTGCAGGGTCTGTTAATGAAGGGCAAAAAGTTCAATCAACATTTCTAAGACCCTTCACACTTTTAATATAGTATACACACACACACACTAGTTTAGTGTACGTGCGTTGCACGTGTGTATCGTGATTCGTGTCAAACAATAAACATATACATAGATTATTCGGAAAAAAAAAATTGATGTAGTTAATTAGTTCACGGCATGATAATAATTAGAAAATCATGAAGCAACAAATATGTAATTTTCAAGACTAAATTCATGTATAAATTCGACGCCATCTTAATAACTCAAAAGTCTTTTGTGATACTTAAAGATATTAACATCGAAGAGTGCCTTCTCATTCCTCCTCTGAAAAACCAATTGTACTCGATATATTATAAATGAGAAATCACATCATAAGTAAAAAAAGCTCAAAACTTTGAATGATAAAAGGCATAGCTGACCTTTTACATTGCTAGTAAAAGCAAGGAGAGCATAAGCAAGATATTTAACGAAATGGAGTTTTATAATTAAAAGTCCTGCAATGAATAAAGCAAAAATAAAAAGTCAAATTTAAATCAAACCAAAACAAACTATAAAATAAATCGGACAAACATAAATTTCCATGGGTACGCTCAGTGGCGGACCCAGAATTCAATAGTCCTAGGTGCTCACCGTAAAATCAACACAAAAAATATATTACTTTGAGTAGGATTCTAACTCAGCTCCTCCATGGCTTAGCCTTAAGCCTACAACCTTTTAACCAGAGCATCAAGATTTTTTATTGCTTCCTGAGTATTATTTATTACTTTATATCAAAACTTCAATATTTTCTATATAACTACATAGAATATCCATCGCGGTTAATGGGTGCTCAAGCACTAAAAATTTATACATGGGTCCGCCTCGGGGTTCACTTATATAGCCAGCTATTTCTTCAATTCTCCAAATTTACTTAGAATATGCTTATACAGGACTTCTTCAAGTCTCCAAATTTGGAATGAAATGAAAGGGAATAAGGACAAGTCTCCAAATTTGGACTGCAATGAAAGGGAATAAGGACTTTCTTTAATAATACTAAGAATAATTATTATAAAATATTTAAAAATATTTGCTTACTCGTGCAAATGTGCGTATAAATTTGGTTTCCATGGTATGGTAAACTTCATTATTAAAAGACTTAGGCCTCATTTGTTTTCATTAACATTAAGACGTCTGAAGTTGAATGTATATCTGAATCATTAAGATGCTGATTCTAGATCTGAACACTGAATGATTAAGACTGTTTGTTTTTCAACGTTTGAATGTGCACAATTTTTTTTTTTTAAAACACAATAAATATACACTTTAAATAAAAAGTAAGAAAATATTAAAAGGATATAAATTTAATAAAATAAAATAATTATTTGAAAAAAAAAAACATTTTGTTCTCTAGTAACCCTGAACGGGAATAATCTTTTATCTCAAAATTAATCAAAGAGGAAAAAAGAGAATTTCAACTTTGACCCATAGGCTCAAACACAGTGATATCCACCACTTTCGTAACCCTTGATACCCACCATCATATTTGAACTTTCAAATCTCCCGTGAGATCTTTTTCTAACCTCCAAAACTTTCAAAGAAGAAAGTGATTCTTTAGAATTTTGCTGCAGAGAAGACCTTTAGTGATTAGGGTTCATGTTTTTTCTTTATTGTTCTGGTTAGGCTTCATGTTTTATTTCTTTGTTCTTCAGGTTATGTTTTAGAGGTTGTAAAGTTTCAATCTTTGAGATGATTGCTGGCAGAAGAGATTTGTAATTGAGTTCTTTAGGAATAGAGATAAGTTAATAGTAGAAATTGGGGACGGATCGTTGTAGTCATTTTCATATGTCCGATAAACAGTTTCTAGGTTCCTATGTTTTAGATGGTTGTTCGACAATGGATGAGAGAGGAGAGATGAAGGTATTGTTGGCCATGGATGATATAATTCTACAGGGAGATAACAACGGAGAAGACAAGAAGTTTATACCGTAATAATTGAAAAAATAACATTTAAAAATAAAAGAGCAAGAAAAGGGTCCGAATGATTTTCAGACTTCGTCCCAGATTTGAACGAATCACCTCTATTCAGATGTATTAAGTGAGTAGGGCCTCATTTGTTTTCATTAAGATTAAGACGTCTGAATCTAAATGCACATCTGAATGATTAAGATGTTGTCTCTAGGTCTGAACACTGAATGATTAAGACTGTTTATTTTTTAATATCTGAATGTGTATAAGTATTTATTTAAACATAATAAATATACAATTCAAATTAAAAAGTAACTAAATAGTAGAAAATAAATACAAATTTAATAAAAAAATATATTATTTGATAAAAAAGAATGAAACATTTATGTTTACTAGTAATGGTTGAGATGTTTTGTAGTCGTGGTGGGTGGTGAGTGGGGGTGAAGGGGTGAGTGGGCGGTTGCGGTGAAGGGTGGGAGGTAGTGGGGCAGGGTTGGTGGGAAGTGAGGGTGGGGTGGGAGGTGGGGGTAGTGGGGAGTGGGGGTGGGTGGTGTGAGGTAGGGGTTGATGGTGGGAGGTGGGGGTACTGGGGAGTACGGGTGGGTGGTGTGGGGTAGGGGTTGATGGTGGGGAGTAGGCGTGGGGTTGGTGGTGGGAGGTGGGGGTAGTGGGGAGTGGGGGTGAGTGGTGTGGAGTGAGATTGGGGTTAGGGGTGGGGAGAGGGTGGTGGAGAGTGGGGGGTTAGAGTGGAAGGTGGGTGGGTGGTGGCGTGGGGTTGAGGTGGATGGGTGGGGTTGGAGTGGAGAGTGGGTGGGGGTGGGGTTGGGGTTGGAGCTGGTGATAAAAAAGTTCCATACAAATATACCTCTTAATGAAATTAAGACTTGGTTCAAGATCTTAATGATTAAAGATCTTAATGATTAAGACCTATTCAGACTCAATAAGTGCTTAGATCTTAATGCAAACAAATGCACTTATGGCTTAATGTCTAAATCATTCAAATTCAGACCTCTAATAAGTGCAAACAAATGAGCCCTAAATCTTAATAAAAATAAATGTACTTAATGAGCTTGGCTCTTAATCATTCAGATTCAGACCCTCATTAAGTGCAAATAAATGAGGCATTATAATTAGATCTGAATTCTTATTAGCTATTAGAAAAAAATCTAATGTACGTTATATTATATGCACCTTTTTTAACTAATAAAAAGAAGCTATTATTTTGCCTAAATCAAATAAGGAACAGATTCATTTAACCTAAATATACTAAAAATAATAGTGAGTTTTTCACCTTTCCAAAATATATATATTATTAGTGTTATGTAAAATTATACATATATTTAATGAGAAAAATGGTAAATGACAATTTTATCTATTGTGGAGTCTTTTAATGAAGGACAAAAAGTTCAATTAACATTTCTAAGGTCCTTCGTACTTTTAATATATATATATATATATATATATATATATATATATATATATATATATATATATACTAGTGTCGTTACATTAAAATTTATATTTACAACCTTTTTTTTGTGTTTTTTTCCTACTCTTGCCTTTTATTTTGTTTTTGTAAAATTATATTAGTTGTCAAAATAGTTCGACACTTTCTCAATGTTTCTAATATATTGAATCATATAGAAGTTTTTGTAAGTTAGAAAATAATATTTTTCTTAGAGTATATCTAGACTTCCTTTTTATTTTAAAACAAATGCAGGCACTTTCCAAAGTTGCTTAAAATTTACCAAAATGTACAATGACAAATAATATAAAGGGTAATCTAATAGTCGACTCGGTCCATATTAGCTTGGGCGCACCCCTTAAGAAATCACTTATCCTTAGAAAGTAAGAAGCATTTTTACTAAATCACCTTAATTAAAGAGTGTCCATTTAATATGATTTTTTGGTTGTGTAAAAATTCACATATCTAAATAATGATAAATTTGATATATAAAACTATTAATATCTTCTTAATTATATATAAAAAATATTTATTTTGGACTAAATATAAAAGCAAAAAGTACCATATAAAAAAGATTCACAAAAAGTATTATAAATATTAATATACACCAATTTTAGGAACCCACATAGAAATGAACAAGAAAATAGAGTGAAAAATGAGAATAGGCTAAGAAAGTCAAAAGGAAAGCCTAACCATTAGTTAGCATCTAACTAAGTGAATACAAAATCTTTAAATTTCCCCTTATTATAAGTAGTAATATATCACGAAATTCCTTAAAATCCCCCTCCTTCTTTAAAATATCCCGAACAATTCCTGTAGGTTGAGCCCTTTTTTCAAGGAAATATAAAATAGCAAGAACGTTCAAATAAGTTTGATTCTTTGTCGGATCATAAAATCCCACTTTACGAAGATCTTGTTATGGAATCGAAGGAACAGAAGCAAAAATTAAAGAGAGAATGAACAAAAAACCCATTGCATTGATCCATTACATTGTTTCTTATGTTGTAAATAAAAGACTACATCACTATTTATAGAGAACTAAAGGGAATAACATTAAAAAAAATGGTAGTTTCCGTATAGATACTAAACTAAAAGGAAACTAAATATTACGTAATTAATGTAAATCCTAGACTTAGAAGGAAAATAAATATTCTATAATATTCTTAGACTATAAGGAAAATAAATATTCTATAACATAGAAAGAACGTAACTTATAACATATCCCCTCAAACTCAAGTTGGTGTGTCCAATTTGAGTTTGAACACTTGATTCTTCTTATTCTTTTTGAATGCATTGTAAAGTTGTTTTCTATCTTCATCTTCACTTACTGGTTCTAATGGTTTTCATCAATGAAGATTTACGGAACACTCAAATAGATATTGATGCTTGTCATGTTCAAAAGTAGTATTGATTGAAATTTGAAGCCCGATGCGTTGAAAGTCAGCATAAATTAAAAATATTGAAGCCCTGACGGGTTAAAAAATATTGAAGCCCTGACGGGTTGAAAATATTGGAGCCCTTGCGGGTTAAAAATATTGAAGCCCTTGCACGTTAAAAATATTGAAACGGTTAAAAATGAGCCCTTGCAGGGTTAAAAGTGGGTCTTTTCCAGGGTTAAAAATGGTTGAAAATTGATTTTTTCCCCTAAAAAGGAAAAAAGAGTTTCGTTTAAGGGGAGATTATTCTCTCATAGTTTTAGTTTTTATTTTATTTTATATATATATATTAGTTTTTCAATATGTAGGTGACTTAACCAAATCTATATCTATATATAATATAAAGTTAGGCATAGATAAGGTGATGTGGCACCTCTCTATGACCTCTATTCCTATTTATCTTTTTTCTCTTTTTTTTGGATTTTTTTATTTTTCTCCTTCAATCTAATTAACACAAAATGGAGTAATAAAGAAAGAAAATGTTTCATCTGTTTCATTTGCCTAATAAAGCCCAAGTAGCCAATAAAGGCTGATATCCATTTTCTTAAACCCCACCTACTTATAGCACTTAAAGCCCATTTGGATTGACTTATAAGTTGTTGTTGGCTTATAAGCTTTTTTGAGTGTTTGATTAGCCAACTTAAAGTCATTTTGTGCTTAAAATAAACCTAAAAAAATAATTGGGCGTGTTTGGCTTAGCTTATCTAAGAGCTTGTTTGGATGGACTTATGCCTATAAGCTGCAAACAGCTTATAAGCTGCTTTAGATAAGCTAAGTCAAATGAGCTCAATTATTTTTTTGAGCTTATTTTAAGCACAAAATGACTTTAAGTTGGTCAGTCAAACACTCAAAAAAGCTGTAAACAGCTTATAAGCAACTTATAAGCCAATCCAAACGGGCTCTAAAGCAGTTTATAAGCTAAAAACAGCTTATAAGCCAAAAAAAAAAAAAAAGTTGGGCCACCCTAACTTATTTTTTTTAGCTTATAAGCTGCTTTTTTTAAGCCCGTCCAAACAGGCTCATACCATTTGCAGTTATCTTTTTCTGTTCTTTCTATGTTTTTTTCTATTTTATTTGCTTTAAATTTTGAAACCAAAAGACATTAATTAAATTTTCGTAATTACCACATTCCTCCGTTGTCTTCTTTCTCTGATTTATATTTCACAATTCTATGGTTTCTTTCATCGAAATTCTGCTCCATCCTAAAAACGTAATTGTTTCTTGCTATTACATAGTGACAGTGTGGTAGAATCTGGAACATCTACTTTGGTATTTTTCTTCTATATTGTTATGATTAAATTTGTTAGAGTGAAGTGTTTTTTGTTTTATTTTCTTCTTTATTTACTCTTTGAATGTTCTCTATAATACCTCTTTAGTTTAATTTTTATATGACTTGTGATTGTTGTTACTAACAAATAACAACAAAATGCAAAAGGTGGTTAAATTTATATTCAAGCGAAACTTTCCACCATCCTGGGCATTTATAGAATTAAAAAGGCTCATGCGGCGTACTCCGTTGTTGGGCTAAACTTTGTCTTAACTTTTAATGTTGACCACCTTCTTTCAGAATTGAAAGCTCTGAAAACATTTAGATGGAAGCTTCTCAAACTTTGTGCTATATTTAACCTTTTTTATTGGCAGTCTGATTAAAAAAACAAGTTCATCTCATGCATGAAATCTTACTGGTTAGACAGGTACAGGTGCATGCCTCATGTTGAAGTTTGAACTGAATGTATACTCATGAATTTTGACAACAAAAAGAAGTGAAACGAATAAGAGAGTAAATGTTTTTGTTTAAAATTCATTCCAAAAAAATAAAACTCTTTCAGGTGTTGAGAGAATGAGTGAATGGTTAGTTTTCTCTTTGCAATATGTTGCATTTCAGCAAGTTTCAAAATTTATAATTGATTTTTTAAAAGGAAGAAATTTTAAATATTAAAATAAACCCTTCATTTGGTGTTTGTTATTTTTTAAGTTTATAGAACCAGTAAAAAATACACAGAGCTTAAAATTGATGAATATAAACAATATAGGGGAGGAAGAATAAGGTAATTTAAATTGTTTTATATGCATGATGAAGAATTATTTATGTTTTATTTAAAGATTTTTTTTTCATTTACTTTAGAAATTGAAATTGTGTATTTATGTGATTTATTTTAAAATCGGTGCAAATTGTAAGAATAAAAAGCGTGTTCTTTCACTCATAAAAGAGTAATCACATATCAATTCTAAAGCTTTTTATGGAATCAAATTGTATTTATGGGATTTATATAGAAACAACTAGGTGGGTTATATATATATATATATATATATATATATATATATATATATATATATATATATATATATATATGTATATATATTCTTTTTTTATGTAAGGCGGAACTATTGGAAAATATTTAAAAACCTTGACTTAGATATGCATATATTAAATATATATTAGACAAACACATTATTATTTATATAAACATGATACAAATTTACTTCAAACATCAATGTTTTAAGAAACCAAAGAGCTAACTGATTAAAAAAATTCATATCAACTATACGAATATAGTCCATTTATGAAAGTCGGGTCATATGTATATTTTCATGAACAACTTCTAAAATATATATCCATGACCGCGCAAAGCGCGGACAAATTCACTAGTTATATTATAATATTATGCCATTTTAGTATATTTTCTTTGTTGTCTGATTTATCATCGTTCACGGTTTGCAATTGTTAGCTTCCGTATGACGCCCTGTTATTTTGATCCCAACAAGTTAGAGCCAAGTTTCATCTAATGGTTCAATGAAGTTGAAAATAGGTTCATGGCAGATTCATATCAAGTTGCAGTCTATTGACAATAATGAAGACTTTCTATCAAATAAGAGAAAAAAAAAAGTCTGAGCTACTACATGTGGAGAAAAAGCTTCAACGATATTCGCAACAATGCTGCTGCTATATCTTTTAAAAACATAAACCATTTTTAACCCTGCAAAGGGTTCAGTTGTAACCCTGCAAAGGGCTCACTTCTAACTTTGTAAAGGGCTCAATTTTAACCTTGCAAATGGCTCTGTTTTAACCCGCAAGGGCTTCAATACTTTTAACCCAAAAGGGCTCCAATGCTTTTAACACACAAGGGCTCCAAAAAACATTTAACCCGAAGGGCTCCATTTTTAAAACATGTCAAGCAGCAGTGATGAAGATCATGCATGATAAGTGGTGATTTTACCACTTATTTTATTCTCTTTGCTTTGGTTTTTGTGTTCTTAATCTATAATACGAGGCTATTCTTGGTGTGTATTGCTATTATTTCAGGTGCATTGAGTCCAAGGCACAGAAAGGACAAAATGGCGTAAAAAGACGAAAAAGAGCTGAATATGCGTTCAGTATGCGGCACCGCAAACTCTGGTATGCGGTCGCATACTCAGTCTCATAATGACCAGTGAGTGGAGCTAAATGCACAAGGATGTGAAGACTATGCGGCTCCGCAAACTCATTTTGCGACCACATACTTGGTTCGCATAGCGTCATTAAAAGCCACTTTTGCACTTTTTGTCTCCCTTCTATAAATACCCTCCTAGAGTTTTGTGATAAGTTGGTTCATATGATTGAGTAGATCTTTGGAAGAAACCAAGTGAAAAACAAGTCAAAAAGAGGCCAAATTGAAGAAATGGCAAAAACTGGACAGTGGACAGTTTTGAAAAAACAGGTCAGTTATGAAAATTTTGAAATTCAGTGGCTGTTTTGGACATATTTTGGGTTGGAAAATTTTGCAACTATAAAAGGAACACTTGGAAGACAATATCATTATCTTTGACCATTTAACACAAGCTTTGGAGCTAGAGTTTTACACCACACCTTTGGAGGAGAAGATTGGAGCTCTTTAATGATAAATTTCTCAACCCTTTCTTCAATTCCTTGCTTTGTATTGCATATTTAAGTGTGTTGTATTTTATTCCATTACTTGAAACTTGTTTATGAAAATATACATTGTTAAAGTTTTGGATCAAACTCTTGTTATGCTTATATATTGAATGATGTTTATATCTAATGAAGTGGGTCATTGTTTCTTTAATTAATCTCGTTTTGAATGATTCTTAAGGGAGTAGCTAACCATAAGACTCGCCCATTTACTTTGATTGGGATCGGAAGAGGAAATCTAGTTGGGAAAGATTAATTAACAAGAATTTGAGGCATAACCCTCATCTAATAACTTGAGCTAGGAATAGGAAAGTTACTTGAGATTCAATTGGTTGTGTTTGATATCACACTCTAAGGCTTGGAAAAGCTTAGAGTGAAAACCATTGATTTGGTTGGAAGACTTTCAATGAGATGTTAGAAACCATTATCTATTAACATAAGCCCGCTCTTAGTTTTAAAATCATAAAATATACTTGATCGTTACTTGAGAGTTCCTTGTATCCATGCTTGTGGCCATTGATCATTTTACTTGCTTTCTAGATTAATTTATATTTTCGCATTAGGTATAATTTTCTCAAAAACCAAATATTGAAAAAATGTTTGGCTTAGCTTAGTTGCTGATAATTCTTTACTTGTTTAAATCGCCTAGTATATTGTTCCTTGTGGGATCGACCCTGACTCATAGTTGGGTAAATTATATTGCGACGACCGTGTACACTTTCTCTTTGAGAAGTGGATTTGGACGTTATCAATTTTGGCGCCGTTGCCGGGGAACAATTTGGCGTATTTAGGTTAGTTTGGGATTTAAGCTTGCTGCTTTGGTCCAAACTTGTGAATATTTGTGTTGTTGTTTCGGTTCTTTATTTTATTTTTTATATATAAAAGAAAAAAAATGGCATCATTCCATGAAAATGGGTCGGATGGTAGTTGTTCATACTTTGATGACCCTTGTCCTTATTGTGGAGGGCCCCACTCTTGGAAAACTTGTTTAAAGTCTCCGGGGGAGGATTGTGCGCACAATCTCGAACCCATGAGTGGAGCATATGTGATAGATGTGGTGGTCAAAATGGCCATTGGGCTAATTGTGATTATTTGTCTGTTCCTTCCCCGAACCCCCACTATGACGATTCTACTTTTTGTTGTGACAATGATAGGGGAATGGAAGTGGAAGAAGTTGAGAATGATCAAAATGGAGAGTTCAAGCTCATGATGGAGCGCCTACTTGATGAAGGAAATGAAAATCAAAAAGCCTTGGAGGAGTACTTGGACACTAGTATCCAAAATGGCTTGATGATTGAAGACAAAAATCATCCATGGGCATTTGAACAAAATCAAGAAGAATTCTCAAATGATCAATATGAGAAGATAATGCCCATGTTGGAAGCCAACTTTGAAAAGAAGGAATAAAGAATTGAACGTCCTCCAATTGACTTTATGCTAATTGGAAATGCCAAAGAAAAAGAAAAGGAATTAGAGTCAACCATTGTCATGGGAAATATGGTTGAAATTGACTCTAGTTCGAGGGAAAATGAGAATGTCAAAATCCGGAAAAATTTGCTAATTGGGAGGTCGAAGTCTCACTCCAAGCATTTTTTAACACTGGATTTGTATGGTGATATGGGAATTGAGCCACATACATCCTTGTTGGATGGTGAAGAAGAAAGACAAGTGCCTTACATCTTGCAATTTCAAAGATCAAGAAGGCAAAATGACATTCCTCATTTGAAAGCCAAGAAGTGTAAAATGAGGAAATTGACGTTTGGCTTGTTCATCTACTTACCACCACCCGCCACTCGTGGTCACAAACTTGAGTCCAAGTTGGGTGCCCAATTCATATCTTTCAAATAGAAGGAAAAGTGGTAAAGTTGACAACCTTCATGCCGCGACGTTAACTTAAGCGCTTGGTGGGAGGCAACCCATCGTTTTCAAAATTTTAAGTTATTTTCAAAATTTTATTTTTTAGAATACTTTAGTTTATGGTTTTTGACTAATTTGCAAAATTTCAGAATTTTTGGAGTTGTTTTGAGCAGGATGAGATTCTCGAACATCCTATCACAACATCAGCAGACTTCAGGGAGTCCCTCAAACTATTTTATGTTTCGTTTTGCTATTGTGAAGTGAGGACAATGTTTTTAGTTGGGGGTAGCATGCAGTGGCACATTATAGGTTGTTTATACTGGACATGTGCCCTTGTCGGGCTTCTATGTTAAGTATGGATATTGCGTGGCCTTGTCAGGCTTGTTTTACCATCTATGATGATCATGTGTCCTTGTCAGTCTTGCTTTATGATTGTTGGTGTGGATGTGGATAGATGTTGTTGCAAATGGAACATGGCCAAATTTTTCAAAATTTCGTTCTGTTGGTTGCGGATTAGTCACTTTTATTATTTTATTTTCTTTCTTAGCTTCTTTAATTAGTCTTGTAGTTTAGGTTTAGGTGATCTTTTGAGAAAAAATTGTGGAAACTCTTGGCTTGTTTGGTACTAAGAGAGTTAGTCTCTTGCATGTGAAGCGTTTAATTGAGCATACCCCTCCAAGTGAAATTTAAGTGAAAAGAAAAGCAAGATGCATAGAAAGAATGATCTTTGTGACAACTTTTTGGCTCATTTTGTGACTCTTTACCTACTAGATAGGTTTACTTTGGATTATGAGATATTGCTCTAATTGTTCTTGCTAGGAAGTGAAATTGATCCATCTTGACTAGTTCATATGTCATGTGTGGTGAGTGTTTGTTGAATAATTCTTGTGCCAACTTTTATCATCTATAACTTTCCCGATTAGTCTTTTAATGCTAATTTTGATTATGTTGGTTGGAGAGATGACCTTGGGCTATCTTTGTGATTTTTGAAAAAACCCCTTTAGCCTTTCTTGTAATCTAGTGGTTTTGAGTCACTTCTTGAGGCTTGGTTGTTGTTATTTGATTGTTTTGAAACTCTATTGCATTCTTGATTTGTATTTGAAAATGATGGAGTTATTTGCTTAAAGATTCACATGCTTGTAGCCTAATTATTTGTACCATCCAAATTCATGAGTTTTGTGCTTAATTGATGAATGTGATATGAAATGATAGTGATACTACTTGAGCTTGAATTGATAGGTCCTCATTGAGTTTCTGGTTTTGATTTGCTTAAGGACAAGCAAAGACTTTAAGTTGGGGGTGTTGATAAGTGGTGATTTTACCACTTATTTTAGTCTCTTTGCTTTGGTTTTTCACTTAATCTATAATATGAGGCTATTCTTGGTGGGTATTGCTATTATTTCAGTGCATTAAGTCCAGGGCACAAAAAGGACAAAATGGCATAAAAAGACGGAAAAGAGCTGAATATGGGTTCAGTATGCGGCACCGCAAACTCTGGTATGCGGTTGCATACTCAGTCTCAGAATGACCAGTGAGTGGAGCTAAATGCGCAAGGATGTGAAGACTATGCGGCTCCGCAAACTCATTTTGCGACCGCATACTTGGTCCGCATAGCGTCATTAAAAGTCAATTTTGCACTTTTTGTCTCCTTCCTATAAATACTCTTCTACAGTTTTGTGATAAGTTGGTTCATATGATTGAGAAGAGCTTTGGAAGAAATCAAGTGAAAAACAAGTCAAAAAGAGGCCAAATTGAAGAAATGGCAAAAACTAGACAGTGGACAGTTTTGCAAATTTCGAAAATCAGTGGCTGTTTTGGACATATTTGGTTGGAAAATTTTGCAACTATAAAAGGAACACTTGGAAGACAATATCATTATCTTTGGCCATTCAACACAAGCTTTGGAGCTAGAGTTTTACACCACACCTGGAGAAGAAGATTGGAGCTCTTTAATGATAAATTTCTCAACCCTTTCTTCAATTTCTTGCTTTGTATTGCATATTTAAGTGTGTTGTATTTTATTCCATCACTTGAAACTTGTTTATGAAAATATACATTGTTAAAGTTTTGGATCAAACTCTTGTTATGCTTATATATTGAATGATGTTTATATCTAATGAAGTGAGTCATTGTTTCTTTAATTAATCTCGTTTTGAACGATTCTTAAGGGAGTAGCTAACCATAAGACTGACCCATTTACTTTGATTGAGCTCGGAAGAGGAAATCTAGTCGGGAAAGATTAATTAACAAGAATTTGAGGCATAACCTTCATCTAATAACTTGAGCTAAGAATAGGAAAGTTACTTGAGATTCAATTGGTTGTGTTTGATATCACACTCTAAGGCTTGGAAAAGCTTAGAGTGAAAATCATTGATTTGGTTGGAAGACTTTCAATGAGATGTTAGAAACCATTATCTATTAACATAAGCCCGCTCTTAGTTTTAAAATCATAAAATATACTTGATCGTTACTTGAGAGTTCCTTGTATCCATGCTTGTGGCCATTGATCATTTTACTTGCTTTCTAGATTAATTTATATTTTCGCATTAGGTATAATTTTCTCAAAAACCAAATATTGAAAAAGTGTTTGGCTTAGCTTAGTTGGTGATAATTCTTTACTTGTTTAAATCGCCTAGTATATTGTTTCCTTGTGGGATCGACCCTGACTCATAGTTGGGTAAATTATATTGCGCCGATCGTTTACACGTTCTCTTTGAGGAGTGGATTTGGACGTTATCAATGCATATGAAAAAGGTGAATCAAATCTTGTCCGAAAATTAGGCCAAAAAGGGGAGATTTGTTAGGAGTTTTGCCTTGATTTTCTTACCATATTTGAGTTTTACTTTTCGTTAGAAGGAAAGTCAAAGTATTTCCATAATTTCTTTACTTTTCCTGAAAGGAAAATATAATTATCTTCCGTATTTGGCTATTCCTTGTCTTGGAGGAAAAGTTTTGTACATCTATAAATTGAAACACCCTTCCCACAACCAGAACACAGAAACGTATCCACAATGTAGTCATTGATAGAATTAAATTTAGGAGGAGATTATTCTCTCATAGTTTTAGGGTTTCTTTTTGTATTAGTTTTTCAATATGTAGGTCACTTGACCAAATTATATTATAACATTATGTCTTTTATAGTATATTTTCTTTGTTGTTTGATTTATCATAGTTCAAGGTTTTTAATTGTTAGCTTCCGCATGACGCCCTGTTATTTCGATCCGAACATATCTTTTCCTTCTCTTCGGGATCAAACATCAATTACAACGATTCGATAGACTGCTCATTGGGATAGATGAAGATAAACAACACCCCCCCCCCCCCCCGGAAACTTATATAAAGCTTTCTCGTACGACTCGTGAAAAATGATTGATTCGAAATTTTGTCTCTGTATGGAATTCTATTTGAAAAATGATAACTAGGTTTATAAAATTATCAAATCAATTAAAGATGTAAGTTTTTTTTTCTTCCTTATGTATATAGGATTATATCTACTTAATACTTCTTTAAAATTGATGTTCTCGGTATTTATTTTTTTCTTCTTTTTTCCCATGTTACGACTAATTAACATAATCCTATATTAGAGATTAAGTGACAGTATATTTATTTATTGACATTTAAAAATATAAAAGTGTTAAAAATCATCACTAAACAAATTTACATTATAAGAATATTTTGCTTTTTTTTTTTAAATTGATCACAAAAGTAAGATATAATCATTTCTGCCATGCAAAAAATCAAGTAATTTTCATAAAGGCTGTTGTGAATGGGGTAATTGGGAACCTTTTTTATTTACATATTAGTCCCTGAGGTAATAACATTTCTATTGTAGTCCTTAGCTTTCCTTTATATTCTGTACCAAGGCTTTGTAACAACCATGTTGAATGAAAAATCAATTTTATACTTTCTTTTTCTCTGTTTCTTTTCCTTGATTTTCCTTAGTTAATTTTCATGGCTTTTCCCATTTGAGAATCACAACAATTGGTATTAGAGCCAACGTTTCTCGGCCCCAATTCCGCAGCGATGCTCCACCACTTTTATTGTCATTCACCGCGAAGCTTAGCTACTGCATCCATTCCCGAGGTCTATATCCATGGTTTACCAATTCCATATGACGTTCAAACAAGCAGTAGGGAGCAGCAGATTTCGTCAGATTTGTATGCACATGAAGGCTTCATTAACCCACATGCAACAGATGTGGAAGGAAGTGGATTCCATGCCGGCCGAGCAAATACTGCTTCAATTAACCCAGTTGATGCATATGCACATGGAGAACTCAGCTCGTACATGCCGGGTCACAATTATGAATTTACCACAAACACAATTGTTGGTGGCCAGCTTATCGATATCATTCCGCAACGAGAGAATCTGTATTCGACAACCACAAACTCGATTACAGGTGACGAAATTGTCAGTAGCTGTCAATATTGGGATAATCTTTATCCAGGGTGGAAGTTTAATGTCACTACTAGTCAGTGGTATCAGCTGGATACATACAATTCAGGGATAAGTGCAAATTCTGTTTCTTCTTGTACTATTTCTAAAGAAACATTAGAGGTCCCTTACTTGCAGCAAATTAGCCACCCTTTTGTTGAGAATCTGGCCGTGGACGATACCAAAGAAAGTGCCACCTTGCCTCCAATCCCGATAACTGATGTATTGAGAATGAAGTAAATGAACAAGCTACTCATTATGAGGACCACCTCTTTGATAAATGTTCTCAAAGAACAGTAGATATTTTTCAAGAGTTCCCAAACAATGGAGGTGACTTAATGAATAGCGGCCAAGAGTGTCAAGTGTCCAATGAGACTAAAAAAATTATCACTAATGAGATTTTGTTTGAAGAATTTGGAAAACCCGAAGAGGAGAAATTAGAAGATAATGGATATCAAGTGCTCAATCAAATTCTTCGGTCATATGGAATTAATGTGACGGATATGCAATGGGAGGAAAGTGAAGGAGATGAGCCTATGGAGCTTGAAGATGGTGTGGACGAGTTAGAGGTATTTTACCAACATATCGAGGTTAATCATGAAATTAGTTATGCACGTGTGGATGAGTTGGAAGAACCTCATCTACCTATTCTAATGGGGGTTCAATCCAGAGAAACTGGCCTCACAAAAGTCATTAAGACAGAGGTGGAATCCGACACTGAAGCGGGAGACTCAAGCTATGTGGCCAAGGTGTTTGACAAGAGCTCCCCAGGAAATGAAATCAGTCATTTAAACCATTCATTTATAACCAGTCACTCTTCACTTATCTTAGATACCAGGAGTTGTTAGTGCTGACTGCCACTAAAATTAAGGTTCAGACTCAAAACAATCATACTCTGAGAGTAACTTTTGAACAACCGAGAAAGAAAGAAGTGACGCGTATAATTGATGATAACATCTGGTGGCTACAATGTGACTTTGGCTTGTATAATGGAAATTTTCTTGACACTGAGCAAATAAGACACTAGTTGGTTCATGTCCCTTCTAACGTGAGTTTATTGAACGCAGTTGTTAACAACTGTATGCACAGCACCTTCGGAAGATGTTTCATAAAGCATGACGTGATCATTTTTGGTTGTCAACTTCAAAAGATTGTGAGAAAGGATATAGTTAATCCTGAGTTTTATTCACTTGCACTACATGAAAATGCTCTTGCTCATTTGTCACATGACACAATCTTTAATATCAACATTATCGTAGTAGATACTAGAGATTCCGTATTTCTTCAGAGAGATCCAAATCATGTTTCATCATTGAACTACATTGCTCGAGGTGAAAAGTTACAAGGGGTAGTGAAAATTTCTATAGAAATGCTGATGCAACCTAAAGTGGTATTAGTGGTGAAAAGTGTATCTAACATGGATGATGTTGAGCTTGGATTGGAAAGTTCTCTGATGGCTTGCAATGAGATTTCAGACACATCTTTGGCTTGTTTTGGTAATTGCGACAACCAAGTGATTGTTAGGGGTAGTGTGTTTGTTGAATCTGCATCATATGAGGTTACCTTAGACTATATTCATGGCTATAGTTGGTTTGATACAGGGCAGAGTTTGAAAAGGCTCAGATTTCGTGATCACCATGTGTTTACACCTGCAAATCTCTTTTCACATGCCACTTGGGATACTGTTAAGCTGAGACTTTTTCTTGAACCGAGTCCTTCTATAGCGGAACTTGGGATATCATTGACAGATGGGGATCAACATACACTCGAAGAATCTTTTGGTGGGATTAAGAAAGTGTTGGTTGGACGGCAGATTATTAAGGATAACGCAGAAAGTTTAAACGAGAAAATGTCTTATTTCTGGTGTAAACTGAAGGAGGTAGTTGGCAAAACTGATGGTCAAGATGACCAGAAGGTAGTTGGTATTGCTATTAAGGTAACTGACTTGTATTGTCGCAACATTAGTTTCATTAGCACTTCATCCAGTTATTTGAAAGATGACAATGGTGTTGCAACTCTATTGATTTATAGTCCTCAAAAGAAAATTAATGAAACAATGAGGGTCTTTGATCTCAAATATGACACTTACAGTGAACTTTTTTCATCAGTTCAACGATGCTGATTTTGCGTGGCTCTCTACCTTTTATGTTATCTATATTGATTGTGATGAGTTTGAGATGGTGCTTGAGACGCCAGCGATTCTGATTATATTTCAAGATGGACATGTCAGGATGTGTGTAATCGAAAAGGAGAATAGCTATGGTGTTGTGGTGAGTAGTATATTTCTTAATTGCGATGTTTCAGTGTTAAAGTTGAAGAGAGTGGGCAAATTGGAAAGTTTGTTTAAATGTTCAAGGATTATTCAGAATGGATTGAATGGTGCAGCTAGTCTTCCTATGCCAATTTGCAAAGTTGCAATGGTCCAACAATATTACAATAGTGCAAGGTGTGTTTGTAATGATACCAAGTGCACGACAACCTTAAATGAGATCGAAATACAGCTTCTACCTATTTCTTTGCTGCTGGTTATTGCATTGTCCACCGAGAGTAGCAGTGCAGTTGTCTAGGTATTTACTGCTCATATTCATCATAGAAGTGAGCAACAGATAACATTGTTGGAAGAAGCTAATACTGATGCTATTCAATATGGTCTTCCTTGCAAAGATATTGGTAAAATGCTAGTGAACGCTAGCTACTTAGCAGTGGTCTATTGTGCAGAAGTAAACCATAGGTTTGTTACTTCCTTGACTATTGAATTCGAACAAAAATTGGAGACGACAATTTTGACTTTTGATCCTGGAGGTGGTACTTTGGATTGGTCACTTTATGCGGTATTTGAGATGTTTTGTGTTGTTTTTAGTGCCAATCTTAGGGTTGGGTGTGCTCAAAAGCTACATGAGACCAAATATGTTTCACTTATCTCCACTTCAACTATATATCTCAGTGGTGAAGTTTATGTAGCTACCACCTATGTGTTAGGCAAGAAAGCTGGTGAGAGGAATATTTTCATCTTTGATCCTGGAGGGAGAACAACTTATGCGGTGTTCTAGTTGAAGATGTCGTAATCCTACATAGATGCATGGAATTTCTTCTTTGGTTACATTGCAGACAGAAGCCCACCGGTTTGCTGCATTTCAGTCACAAGCTCGCAGTTTTCATGAGCACCATTTCTAGTTTTTCATTTCAACCTTGAGGTCAAGGTTCTTTTAAAAGGGGGATGGAATGTTGTGAATGGGGTAATTGAGAACTTTTTTTATTTACATATTAGTCCCTGAGGTAATAACATTTCTATTGTAGTCCTTAGCTTTTCTTTATATTCTGTACCAAGGTTTTATAACAACCATGTTGAATGAGAAATCAATTTTATACTTTCTTTTTCTATGTTTCTTTTCCTTGATTTTCCTTAGTTAATTTTCATGGCTTTTCCCATTTGGGAATCGCAACAAATGCCGGATTTCTTAACTCTCCACGGAGGCATGCGCATGATTTTGTTTAATTTATAATAAACGTAGAGTACTCATGTTTTTCTACTAGAAACCTTACCATATTCAATTTGAATTGGAACTAAATTCATGGCTAATAGACCGAACAAAAGTCAAATTAAGTAGACAATGTGATATTTTCTTATATTTACCAAAATTACCAATAAAAATATATCAAAATTAGACTCAAAAGGTATATAAATCAATCAATATTTTAAAGATATTTTTATCGTTCAATATTGTTGTTTGTGCTTTTAAAATAATGTCGATATATATTTGTTTACCCCTTCTTTGCTAAAGCCACGCTTAGTCGCGCCTTCGAAGTTAATGACAGATCAAAAATCAAGTGGACACAATGCAGTGTCGGCTTGACCTTTAAGAAATTTAGGCAATTGTCTAAGGCCTCATAATTATCGGGGGTCCTGCATAATTACGGGGTCCCATATTTTTCTGTGTGTGTGTGTTTTAAAATTAGTAGTAGTTTTGAAAAGAAAACAAAATACTACTGGTTTTGTGTACTATTTTTTTTCTTATAAAAAACATATTAGAGTCAAACCTCTCTATAACATCATTGTTGGATTCAAAAAATTTCAACTGTTATAGAGAATGGTTGTTATACACCTATAACAACATTGACATTTAAATAATACTTCGCTGTTATACGAAAAAAAGATGCATAAAATCTAATTTTCATTTTTAATTGTCAAATTTTAAGCTTAATGACACTTTGTATAACGAAGGAACATCGTTTAATGATGAAAATATATATATTCATATGAGATTTTTTGTCATAAATAGTCTATTAAATAATCAAATATTAGGTCAAAATCTCTACACTTAGTATTGGTAATCATAAATATTCTATTTTTATAAAGATCGCTGTTATATGGGGGGTAATTTTACAAAGAGCGTACTGTTAAAAGTTGGTTGTTGCTGTTATAGGTGAAATGCTATTATAGAGAAGTAAAACATAACATAAAAAATCGATTTTGAAAAATTTTGGCTGTTATAGAGAGGTACTGTTATATGCGGGTGCCGTTATAGAGAGGTCTCACTGTAGTAGTTTAGAAAAGAAAAAAAATACTACTAGTTTGTTAGCATAAAAAAAGGGAAGACGGTTATTGTAACTGTTTGGCAGACAATAAGAAGAGTTTTGTGAGAGAAAGATGGAAAGTATCAATCTTTTAGGGATAACCTGATTGCATGCCAAGAATATAGCTATACATCTATTATCTCATAAATTATTGTACTTTAAATTCACCTTCTTTCTTTTTTTTTTCCCTCAACACTTTTAAACTTTTCTTCAATACTCATTACTTATCAAACACAACAAAACGCTTCTCATTTGTGCTGCCTTTGATTTTTTATTTTTCAATCTTGATTCTCCATAGGCTCAAAATTAATTGATCAGTCACTATTTTGAGGGAGGGAACACATTTTCAAAACTTAATTGGACAAAGTTTTACCTAAGGTCAAAAACGTCTCAAGAAAGATTGAAGGGATTAGCTATTATTGTCAATTGAAAAAGAATTACTAGAAAATATTGTTTATAAGAAAATTATTAGTAATTTTGCATATCAAAAAGCTAGAAAAATAAATTCAAAGATTTTTTTTTTTTTAAAAGTTAAGGTACCCCATGTGTGTTGGCTTTAAACCCCGATTGACTGAGCCGCCCTTGACACAATGGCAGAGGTATTGTGGGTTCTGCTAGTTCCGCAAACACCACAATTTCTAGTTTGAATCTTAAACGTGTGTGGGGGGAAAAGGTCTAAATATACTCTGTATTATGCGATTTAGGGTAAATCCCACCACTATCTCTCTCCCATCCCACCACGCTCCTCTCCATCACACCCACCCCTTCACCACCCCCCCCCCCCCCCGGTCACTGCCCTCCAAAATTTCAATTACATATATCTTATTTTACTTTTATAAAAAATGAGAAAGTTTTTCTTGCCAACCACCCCGCCCTGCACCCTCCCCCCCCCCCCCACCCCCTCTTCCCGAATTTTCTGTTTCATATATTTTGTTTTACTCTTACAAAATTTTATAAAAAATAAAAAAATTCTTACCACCCCGCCCTTGGTAGAGGGAGTGGATTGAGGTGGGGTTGTTGGTCGGTGAGGGTGGGGGATGGTGGATGGGGTGGTGGGCAGTGGGTCGCAGGGGTTGGGAGTGAATATGAGGTGTGTTGATTCAAAGGTGGTGGTTGGGTTGGGGGGGGGGGGGGGGGGGGGAGTAGTAGGTGTGGAGTTAAAATGGTGGGGAGTGAGTTAGAGGGTGGGAAGAGATAATTAATATGGAATGTCACTTGTGGGACTTGTTTTTCCTACTTTCATTAGGTAAATTATTTTCCTCATTTTTAAGGAACTTGTTTTAGTAAAAAAAAATGTTTTCCAAAATTTTTGACTAACGGAACATGAGATGGGAAGGTACTTAAGGGAAAAAGGTCAAAAAATGGCCCTCTTCTTTGGGAAAGCCGCTAGAAATATCCTCCATACAAATTTGGGTCAAAAATACCCCTCCCTTCATTAAAGTTTTCAAATATACCCCTATCTTAACGGAATTCTCAAATCCCTCAAAATAACACGATTTCATTTTTAAACCCGACCCAATTACATAAAAAATACATATTTGACCAACTTATTCCCGAATCCTACATCTAGAGCCACTAGGCACAGAGCAGGTAACCCATATCTGTTTTTTATTTAGTTGGGTCGGATTTAAACGGAGCGGGTTTAAAAATGAAATCGGATTATTTTTGGAAATTTCCGTTAATATAGGAGTATATTTAAAAAATTTAATGACAATTTTTTATCCAAATTTGTAATGAAAGATAATTTTTAGCCCTTTTCCCAAAGTAGAGGAGCATTTTTTACCCTTTCCCCCAAAGTTAATTAGAGATAGGGAGGGATATTATTAAATTACACGTTGCTTTTGTTTTAACCCAAAAATCAGATTTTTTTTTTTTTAAAAGCCGGTTATTTCACATCTGTTAGTCGAAAAGGGCATATCTGAGCCATTTGCATGACAACAGGGTTACAATCATACAAATATATCATTTCGCATAATACAAGCGTATATTTGTGTGAGTTTTTGTGTGTAAAAAACAAGTATAAGTAGAGTTATTTATTTTAGAACCCAAACTCTCAACTAAGACTTCACTACGTCAAAATTTAGAGGAGCAGATAGTATAGTGATAGAAACAAGGGAAATTATAGTGATGAAAACAAGAAGCGAAACAATGCAGGGCTTTCCACTTCTACTTATTTCTTTTCTGATATAGAAATAAGGGAATTCTGAGAGATACTCCACTTGTTTCAATGTTTAATAGTAGTAGACACTTCACAAATAATTATCACTTCAAAGAAGATGTGGTACTATCTAATGAGCAGTCAATCATAATATCGTATTAGCGATTGATTTGTCATAATAACAAAGAGAGTACCTTTATTCTATTCAATGTAACCGTAAGCGCTCATGATCCTGCTATATATTTTATATTAAACAGAAAATTGTTAGCACCTAAATGTTGTCTAGTGTAAATTTTCTTTTGATAAATTTGCCTATTTCACACTATATTTTTCTAATTTTTTTTTTTCGATAGGGTAAATTTTTAATCAAAGGGAAAAGGGTCAAACTTACCTTCCAAATATGGTTTATAGTTTAAATTTACCCTCCGTCAAACTTTGGGATCAAATTTGCCCTCCCCGTTAAGATACTTGTTATATTTGCCCTTTTTTTAGATAGAAGTGTGACTTGAACTAAAAAAATTAGTCACGTAGACTCCCAAACCCAAATATTTTAACCCATGACCAGTTTACCCATCATATAAAATAATACAAACCTAATCCTTTTATTTTAGAAAAGAGATAAGAGAGGGAATGAAAAGCTCTACTGCTGTCATTTAATAGCTGGATTTTGGAGGCAAGACACAAGCTAGTTATCAAGATGCTTGAAGATATCAGGCTAAAGGTAACACTTGTCCATTTTAGCTTGTCTATTTAGTCTTGACATATAAAACTAACACTTCAATATTGTGTAGGTAATGGACATGTTGGTAGCCAATGAAAGTGAGGTACGCAAATGGGCTACCAACTACACTCCTAAGGATTATGAGGTTATTGCTGAAAACTGTGAGGTCCATTTCAATGGTGATGTTGGGTATGAAGTGTCTGAGGGAATTGACACACATGTTGTGGACCCAACCTTGAAGAAATGCACCTGTAGAGCAGTATAGCTTTTCGTTCCCTCTCTTTTCTCTTTTCTAACATAAAATAAAATGATTAAGTTTGTATTATTTTATATGATGTTTAAGTCCAAGTCACACTTTCATCCAAAAAAAGGACAAATATAACAAGTATCCTAACGGGGAGGGAAAATTTGATCCCAAACTTAACGAAGGGCAAATTTAAACTATAAACCGTACTTGGAGGGTAAATTTGACCCTTTTCCCTTAATTAAAAGGGTACCGAGAAGGTACGCACTATATTTTTCTACTTTAATCTTAGGCAAGTTAAAACCCACAATTACACACAAAAAAAGCGGAGGTACACAAAAAGAAGTCATCAGTTCAACAGGATATTGAGACTGGAGAACATAGACATAAGAACAAACATTAGCAAGTTCTCTAGAACACTTCCCAATATATACATGCCTTGGGTGATGAAAAACCTCCAGTCCTTATTGTTATCCTCCCGTGTTCAGAACTGTCGTAAAGCAAAATCAGAAACTGGAAATAAAACCAGTAAGTAGAAAATGAAAAAAAAAAACTGTGTGAATAAAATTAACAAATATCCGAGACCACAGAATTCACTGTGTGTCCTTAAGGAATTTAACTCCCTCACTGTACCCGAGGTTACGGATTATTTCCTCCCAGGATATAACGGATATACCTGTCGTAGGATTGGCGGTACCTCAAACGCCTACGACTTCGGCGAACTCAAATCTGGCAACGAAACACAGTAAGACTCGATAGTTTTATTTGTGGAGAAAGAATGCAGAATATGTAATGCAAGGAAAAATTGTTCAATCGTCGAAAATTGAGGCATTGCCTCAGTTTATATAGCCTCGAACATGCCTGTTCAGAATAGGCTTGGTGGCTGTTCGGAAAGGCCATGCCTTTTCCGAAAAAATAAGAAGTTGGGGAAAAAAAAAATTCCTTTAAATTTTATTCCGCGAAAATTTAATTATTTATTAATTAATATTTTACGGCGGAAATAACAAAATAATTTCAGAAAATGAAGATTGAATTTAAATAAATTTGGTCCAAAAGGATTATTAATCAATCAGATCATTTGATCAAATCCAAATCCAAATCCGAAGCCGAGCCGAGCAACGACGACGGCGCGAGGGGAGTCCCTCTTCTTGACCCTTTAAGAGCTAGAGGAAGTGCTTTCTAATATAAGCACATAACTTTCCCTTTCTACCACCAATGTGGTACAAGGCTCCTTTTCAAAGGAACTTTGCTTTGAACTTCATTTTCCTTCCATTATCTTTTTCCCTCCATTTCTCATTCACACCAACTTAGCTAGCTTCAATCATTAACTAGCTTTAACAATCCCCCACATGAATGGGGAATGGCTATATGATGGAAAAACATGCAAGACAAAAATACTGTGTGATTCGTAAGCAAGGATTAATCGCATCTGGATAAGTAGATTTCTCTTTGAACTTTTCGTAGTGAACATATGTCGGATATACTCGGTCAATCGGTAGATTTGATATCTTTGAACCGTCAAGCTTTGGTGTATACCTAGACAACCACATGTCACACAATTAACCCTTTAACCATCTTTGGTTCTCATTGTTTTGTTCGTTTCAGCCATGAACACTGCCTGGTTCATAAGTGCGTAGAGAATTGGCCTCACAGAATTCTCCTTGAAGCGGCTTACACTTCACACTTACATAGGTGATTTCCAAATGTGTCATCCCGTAGATACACTATTTGATATACCCCGTATCAAACTTAGAAACCATTAAAAAGCCGTAATGCTTTATCCTGGTACTGAACATTGTCTCATCACGAGAATGGACCAAAAAGTTATTGTGACAATGTTGAACCGTCATCAATGACTTTGTTTGATCTCTTTGAACCTAGATCTTGGGATCTCCAGTCTTCTAGGTAGAGTTACCGCCACGATGACTTGTCCTCGGCCAAAGTCCCATTCCCCTCGATGATCTTTCAACCACCTCTCTAGTTAGGCCTTTAGTTAGTGGATCCGACACATTATCTCTCGACTTAACATAGTCAATTGTGATAATTCCACTAGAGAGTAGTTGTCTAACGGTATTATGTCTTCGTCGTATGTGACGAGACTTTCCGTTGTACATAACGCTCCCGGCTCTTCCTATTGCCGCTTGGCTATCACAATGTATGCATATAGGAGCCAACGGTTTGGGCCAAAATAGAATATCTTCTAAGAAATTCCGGAGCCATTCAGCTTCTTCACCGGCTTTGTCTAAAGCTATGAACTCAGATTCCATTGTAGAGCGGGCGATACATGTCTGTTTGGATGACTTCCAAGACACTGCTCCTCCACCTATGGTAAAAACATATCCACTTGTGGATTTAGTTTCAGTTGAACCGGTGATCCAATTTGCATCACTGTATCCTTCAATAATTGTAGGATACCTATTATAATGCAAAGCAAAGTTTTGAGTATGTTTCAAATACCCTAAAACTCGTTTCATTGCCAGCCAATGATTTTGGTCGGGATTACTAGTGTAGCGACTTAGTTTACTTATAGCACACGCAATATCAGGTCGCGTACAGTTCATGATATACATCAAACTTCCCAACACTCTGGCATAATCCAATTGAGAGTGACTTTCACCTTTATTCTTTGCAAGAGCAAGGTTCATATCAATTGGCGTCTTTGCAACTTTAAAGTCCAAATATTTGAACTTTTCAAGTACCTTTTCAATATAATGAGATTGTGACAATGCTAGACCTTGAGGAGTCTTATGGATTTTAATTCCCAGAATTAAATCGGCAATTCCTGAGTCTTTCATATCAAACTTGCTAGCAAGCATGCGCTTGGTAGCATTTATGTTAGCAATGTGGTTACTCATTATCAACATATCATCCACGTACAAACAAATAATGACGACGTGGTTCGGAGTGTTCTTAATGTAGACACATTTATCACACTCATTTATCTTGAATCCATTTGACAGCATCGTATGGTCAGATTTTGCATGACACTGTTTGGGTGCTTGTTTTAGTCCGTAAAGAGACTTAACAAGTCGACACACCTTCTTCTCTTTCCCTAGAACTACAAACCCTTCAGGTTGTTCCATGTAAATTTCTTCCTCTAACTCTCCATTTAGGAAGGCTGTTTTCACATCCATTTGATGGATTTCAAGACCGTACACGGCGGCTAACGCTATTGACACCCGAATAGATGTAATCCTCGTTACCGGCGAGTATGTATCAAAGTAATCAAGACCTTCTCGTTGTCTAAAACCTTTAACAACTAGTCTTGCCTTATATTTATCAATACTACCATCAGCTCTCATTTTCCGCTTGAAAAATCCATTTGGAACCTAAAGGTTTATTCCCTGGAGGAAGATCAACCAATCCCCAAGTATGGTTGTCCAATATGGATTCTATCTCACTATTGATTGCCTCTTTCCAAAATTGAGTTTCCGATGAAGACATAGCTTCATTGAAAGTTCGAGGCTCATTTTCCAACAAAAATGTTAGAAACTCTGGTCCAAAGGAAGTAGACGTCCTTTGACGTTTGCTGCGTCTTGGATTTTCCTTATTAGGAATATTTTCTTTTGTTTCTTCCCGAGGTCGTTTAGATTCTTTGCTAGACGACTCACATTCCTTTTTATACGGATATATGGTTTCAAAGAAGTCAGCATTATCTGATTCAATTACTGTATTCACCTGAATGTCGGTATTTTCAGATTTGTGAACCAGAAACCGATATGCCATACTATTTGTGGCATATCCTATAAAAACACAATCAACGGTTTTAGGTCCTATTTTTACCCTTTTGGGTTTAGGAACTTGCACCTTGGCCAAACACCCCCACACTTTGAAGTATTCCAAATTGGGCTTCCTTCCTTTCCACTTTTCGTATGGAATTGATTTTGTTTTGCTATGGGGCACTCGATTGAGTATTCGGCTAGCTGTTAGAATAGCTTCCCCCCACAAGTTCTGGGGTAACCCAGAACTTATTAACAGGGCATTCATAATTTCTTTTAGTGTTCTATTCTTCCTTTCTGCAATTCCGTTTGATTGTGGCGAGTAAGGGGCAGTCGTTTGATGAATAATACCATATTCCAAACATATTTGTTCAAAAGGAGATTCATATTCACCACCCCTATCACTCCTTATCATTTTAATCTTTTTGTTAAGTTGAGTCTCAACTTCAGTTTTGTACTGCCTGAATGCTTCAATTGCTTCATCTTTAATATTAAGTAAATAAACGTAGCAATACCGCGTACTATCGTCAATAAAAGTTATGAAGTACTTCTTTCCACCGCGAGATGGGATTGACTTCATGTCACAAATATCTGTATGGATTAAGTCTAAAGGACTTGAATTCCTTTCAATTGACTTATAAGGATGTTTAACATACTTAGATTCAACATAGATTTGACATTTTGATTGATTGCATTCAAACTTAGGCAATACTTCCAAACTAATCATTTTTCGCAAGGTTTTATAATTGACATGTCCTAAACGTGAATGCCATAAATCATTTGACTCAATCAAGTAAGACGAAGCAGAAACTTTATTATTATTAGCAACAACAATTACATTCAGTTTGAAAAGGCCTTCTGTAAGGTAACCTTTTCCTATGTACATCTCGTTCTTACTTATTACAACCTTGTCAGAAACATAAACACACTTAAAACCATTCTTCACTAGAAGTCCGGTAGATACTAGATTTTTCCTAATTTCAGGAACATGACAGACGTTGTTGAGAGTCACCACCTTGCCAGAGGTCATCTTCAACAGGATCTTTCCATAACCTTCAATCTTGGCCGTTGCAGAATTTCCCATGTAAATGGTCTCGTCGGGCCCGGCGGGAGCATATGAAGCAAAGGCTTCTCTAACAGCACAAATGTGGCGAGTGGCGCCAGAGTCAATCCACCACTCCTTCGGATTTCCCACTAGGTTGCACTCAGACAACATAGCGCATAAGTCATCAACCTCATCATTTGTTTCAACCATATTAGCCTGACCCTTCTTCTTTTCCTTCTTCGGAGCACGACAGTCTGCAGCTTTGTGTCCGATTTTTCCACAATTGTGGCAGTTTCCCTTGAATTTCTTCTTGTTGGGATAGTTCCTTGGTCCCGATGCCTTTTTCCTCTTTTTCAGATTAGTTGGGACAGTTTCAACAATATGTGCTCCCCCTATGGTTGATCTTCCATTTGCCTTCTTCTCCGCTGCCTTGTTATCTTCCTCGATTCTCAACCGAACAATGAGATCTTCCAGTGTCATCTCCTTTCGCTTGTGTTTCAAGTAATTTTTGAAGTCCTTCCATGAAGGAGGCAACTTCTCTATCACTGCCGCAACTTGAAACGCCCCACTAATCACCAAACCTACACCAAACAATATGTAAGTAATAGTGTACTGAATACTTTCGACAAAGGTATTAAGCAGATTTATACCTTCAGCGAGAAGATCGTGGATGATAACCTGCAACTCTTGAACTTGAGTAACAACAGACTTGCCATCTACTATTTTGTAGTCCAGAAACTTGGCAGCGATAAACTTCTTTAGTCCAGCATCTTCTGTTTTATATTTCTTTTCCAACGCATCCCATAGCTCTTTTGATGTTCCCACATTGCTATAGACGTTGTAAAGATCATCCTCCAGTCCGCTAAGAATATAATTCTTGCACAAAAAATCTGAGTGCTTCCATGCCTCAGTTATAACAAAACGTTCATTCTCAGGTGTTGATTCCGGCAGAACCGGAACGTCCTCCTTAATAAACTTTTGAAGGCTTAAAGTAGTTAAATAGAAGAACATCTTTTGTTGCCATCGTTTGAAAACAATCCAGGTGAATTTTCCGGGCTTCTCTGCCGGAGCCGGTGCTGGTGTGGTACGACTAGAGGACGCAGCATTGCTCGTAGAACCAACCACGGGGGCTGGTGTGGCATTAGCAGTAGCAGTAGCATTCAAATTTGGAATTTGGTCTCCCATTTCTGTCGTACGAAACAACAGAAAAATTTAATAAACAGTTAGTCAGTTTAAATTCAAAAAATGTTCGAACTGAATCTGTTTTGATAGCAATAAATATAATACACAACGGTGAAGATTTTATTTCTTCAAACCGAATCAAGTTTACACAAGACAGATTTAAAACCTTCAAACATAATGTAGGAAACTGTATGTTGTATACTTGATGAAGTTTTTATATCTTCAAATCAAGTATCCAAATGAGTAGAAAGTTCTAAAAACTTTAATCTCAACCGGAGTAGAAAATCTGATGATTTTAGTCTCCAAGCAACATACAAGTTCGTTACATGCAAACAACAAAGACACAAGTTTCTTTTATTTTGTGGACAGCACTGTTTTATGTTAACGAAAACAATTTTTTTTTCCTTTCAAATAACGTTCTGTAATCGTTAAACAACAACAAATGAACACAGAAATAGTTGTTAAATTCCTTAAGCTTGTTATCCTCCCGTGTTCAGAACTGTCGTAAAGCAAAATCAGAAACTGGAAATAAAACCAGTAAGTAGAAAATGAAAAAAAAAACTATGTGAATAAAATTAACAAATATCCGAGACCACAGAATTCACTGTGTGTCCTTAAGGAATTTAACCCCCTCACTGTACCCGAGGGTACGGATTATTTCCTCCCAGGATATAACGGATATACCTGTCGTAGGAGTGGCGGTACCTCAAACGCCTACGACTTCGGCGAACTCAAATCTGGCAACGAAACATAGTAAGACTCGATAGTTTTATTTGTGGAGAAAGAATGCAGAATATGTAATGCAAGGAAAAATTGTTCAATCGTCGAAAATTGAGGCATTGCCTCAGTTTATATAGCCTCGAACATGCCTGTTCAGAATAGGCTTGGTGGCTGTTCGGAAAGGCCATGCCTTTTCCGAAAAAATAAGAAGTTGGGGAAAAAAAAATTCCTTTAAATTTTATTCCGCGAAAATTTAATTATTTATTAATTAATATTTTACGGCGGAAATAACAAAATAATTTCAGAAAATGAAGATTAAATTTAAATAAATTTGATCCAAAAGGATAAGTCGAAGCCGAGCAACGACGGCGCGAGGGGAGTCCCTCTTCTTGACCCTTTAAGAGCTAGAGGAAGTGCTTTATAATATAAGCACATAACGTTTCCTTTCTACCACCAATGTGGTACCAGGCTCATTTTCAAAGGAACTTTGCTTTGAACTTCATTTTCCTTCCATTATCTTTTTCCCTCCATTTCTCATTCACACCAACTTAGCTAGCTTCAATCATTAGCCAACTTAGCTAGCTTCAATCATTAACTAGCTTTAACACTTATGATATAGACTGAAAGTAAGTAAGCTCTTTGCATTCATTATACGCATCATTAACCAATTAAATTCAATATAATAAGTAATGACGTTTATTTTGCAGCAGCAAGAAGTATAGATTTAAATGCAGATGAATTTCACAGCATATTAAAAGTTGATAGCGAGGGGAAATTGTTTTTCTGAGACACCCATAGTATAGAAAGCAGCTTTTGCACATAAGTTTTGGTGCACAGCAATGACATTTAATGTGCTGCAGTAAGAAGTAAAAAGTTCAATTCACATGAACTCACAATGTTAGACAAAACTATATGCTGCATAACTTCTCTTTGACGCCGAGAAGTACCAAAACAAAATGAATCACTTACCAAGTCATCTGTTGAACAACATCCACAAGTAAAAACGAAAAAAGAAAAAAAGAAAAAAAAAGACACAGGTACAGCAATTCACATGAATTATACATAGAAAAAAGAACCCCAATATTAAGTTGAATATTTGGGAAGGAATTCGACAAAGCATATGCAGTGCCACACAGAGGCAAATTCAAGATATAGAATCAGTGAGTTCAACGCAGGCATAAACTATTATATATACACATTTCTTGGTATCTCCCCAGTGTAAACGTGGTTCGAACCAAAAAGGAGTGGGTTTCTTGAACATGTTGAAGTGGCTCTATATTCGTCTCTGGTGATACAGTTTGCATTATTCTTGCAGATTGTCAGTTAGAAAACATTTTTTAGTTTAGACATTTAGAACTGCCAATGTTGTGCTACTTAAAATGTGATGCAATGAACATAGACACTGTTAGAGTCTAGATCACAAAACAAGCTAAATAGTCGTTATCACCTGACTTAATTTATTTGTTTATAACCTAAGATCTTATTGAAGAAAGTGCACCAATGTAATTTGTAGAACAAAATAGATTACAAATCCAGATTTCGGTTCATTTAGTGGCACCTTAGAAGGGAAGATTGGCCGTATCTTTTTAGCTCAACGCCATTACTGTTAAAGCTAGTTAATGATTGAAGCTAGCTAAATTGGTGTGAATAAGAAATGGAGGGAAAAAAGACAATGGAAGGAAAATGAAGTTTAAAGCAAAGTACCTTTGAAAAGGAGCTTTGTACCACATTGGTGGTAGAAAGGGAAAGTTATGTGCTTATATTAGAAAACACTTCTTCTAGCTCTTAAAGGGTTGAGAAGGGGGACTTCTCTCTTGCTATCGTCGCTCGGCTTCAGCTTCGGCTTCGTTCAAATGATTTGATTGATAATCTTTCTAGACCAAATTTATTTAAATTCAATTTTCATTTTCTGATATTATTTTTTTTTATTTCCGCCAAAAATATTATTAATTTCGCGGAATGGCAATGCCTCATTTTTCAACCACTGAAATGCTTTCTGCATCGCATTCTGCATTCTTCTTTTCTGAAATAAAATCATCGAGTCTCCGTGTGTGGTTCGTTGCCTGATTTGAGTTCGTCGAAGTCGTAGGCGTTTGAGGTACCACTACTCTTGTGACAGGTATATCCGTTTTATCCTAGGAGGAAGTAATCCATAACCTCGGGTACAGTGAGGAGATTAAATTCCTTAAGGACACACAGTGAATTCTGTGGTCTAGGATATTTCTTTGTTTCTGATTTTTTTCCCACTTTACACAGTTTCTGTTTTTTTTTTATTTATTTTTTCCAGTTTTTGGTTTCTGTTTCTAACTTTCTAAACACAGTTTACTAACAAGCTTAAGGAATTTCAATTATTTTTGTGTTCATCTGTTTCTGTTTAACCATTACAGAACGTTAATAGGAAAAGAAAAAAAAAGTGTTTTTCTTTAACAAAGAACAGTGCTTTCCAGAAATTAAAAAAAAAAGAAAAGAAACTTGTATGTTGTTTGGAGACTAAAATCTTCGGATTTTCTACTCCGATTGAGATTAAAGTTTTAACAACTTTCTACTCATTTGATTACTTGATTTGAAGATATAAAAACTTCAATAAGTATATAATATACAATTTCTGGCTTTCGGTTTGAAGTGTTTTTAATTCTGTTTGTGTAAATTTTATTCGGTTTGAAGAAATAAAATCTTCACCGTTGTGTATTAAATCTGTTGCTGTCAAAACTGATTCGGTTCGAAGATTTAAAAACTTCACCGCTTATTAAAGCTTTTTGTTGTTTCGTTTGCGACAGAAATGGGAGACCTAACTCCAAATTTGAATGCTACTGCTACTGCCACACCAACCCCCGTTGTTGGTTCTACGAGCAATGATGTGTCCTCCAGTCGTGCTGCACCAGCAGCGGCTTCGACAGAGAAGCCCGAAAAATTCACCGAGATTGATTTCAAACGATGGTAACAAAAGATGTTCTTTTATTTAACTACTTTAAGCCTTCAAAAGTTTATTAAGGAGGTCGTTCCGATTCTGCCGGAATCAACACCTGAGAATAAACGTTTTGTTGTAACTGAGGCTTGGAAGCACTTAGATTTTTTGTGCGAGAATTATATTATTAGCGGACTGGAGGATGATCTTTACAACGTCTATTGTAATATGGGAACTTCAAAAGAACTATGGGATGCGTTGGAAAAGAAATATAATACTAAGGATGTCGGATTGAAGAAGTTTATCACTGCCAAGTTCCTAGACTACAAAATGGTAGATGGAAAGTCTGTTGTTACTCAAGTTCAAGAGTTGCAGGTTATGATCCACGATCTCCTCGTTGAAGGTATAAATCTAATTAATACTTCTGTCGAAAGTATTAAGTGTGCCATTACTTATATATTGTTTGTTGTAGGTTTGGTGATTAGTGGGGCTTTTCAAGTTGCGGCAGTGATAGAGAAGTTGCCTCCTTCATAGAAGGACTTCAAAAATTACTTGAAACACAAACGAAAGGAGATGACATTGGAAGATCTCATCATCCAGTTGAGAATCGAGGAAGATAACAAGGCAGCAAAGAAGAAGGATAATGGGAGATCAGCCATAGGGGGAGCACATATTGTTGAAACGACTCCAACGAATCTGAAAAAGAGAAAAAAGGCATCGGGACCAAGGAACTGTACCGACAAGAAGAAGTTCAAGGGTAACTGCCACAATTGTGGGAAAATCGGACACAAAGCTGCAGATTGCCGTGCTCCGAAAAAGGAAAAGAAAAAGGGTCAGGCTAATATGGTTGAAACAAACGAGGAACTTGTGTGCTATGTTGTCTGAGTGCAACCTAGTGGGAAATCCGAAAGAGTGGTTGATTTACTGTGGCGCTACTCGCCACATTTTTGCTGTTAGAGAAGCATTTACTTCATATGCTCCCACCAGGCCCGATGAGACCATATTTATGGGAAATTCTGCAACGGCCAAGATTGAAGGTTATGTACAGATACTGCTGAAGATGACCTCTGGAAAAGTGGTAACTCTCAACTACGTCTGTCAGGTTTCTGAAATTAGGAAAAATTTAGTGTCTACCGGACTTCTAGTGAAGAACGGTTTCAAGTGCGTTTATGTTTCAGACAAAGTTGTAATAAGTAAGAACGAGATGTACATTGGAAAAGGTTACCTCACAGAGGGCCTTTTCAAACTAAATGTAATAGTCGTTGATAATAATAAAGTTTCTGCTTCGTCTTACTTGCTTGAGTCAAATGATTTATGGCATTCACGTTTAGGACATATCAATTATAGGACCTTGCGAAAAATGATTAGTTTGGAAGTATTGCCTAAGTTTGAATGCAATCAATCAAAATGTCAAATCTGTGTTGAATCTAAGTATGTTAAACATCCTTATAAGTCAGTTGAAAGGAATTCAAGTCCTTTAGACTTAATCCATACAGATATTTGTGACATAAAGTCAATACCATCTCGCGGTGGAAAGAAGTATTTCATAACTTTTATTGACGATAGTACGCGATATTGCTACGTTTATTTACTTAATAGTAAAGATGAAGCAATTGAAGCATTCAGGCAATACAAAAGTGAAGTTGAGACTCAACTTAACAAAAAGATTAAAATGATAAGGAGTGATAGGGGTGGCGAATATGAATCTCCTTTTGAACAAATGTGTTTGGAATATGGAATTATTCATCAAACAACTGCCCCTTACTCGCCACAATCGAATGAAATTGCGGAAAGATAGAACACTAAAAGAGATGATGAATACCCTGTTAATAAGTTCTGGTTTACCCCAGAACTTGTGGGGGGAAGCTATCCTAACAGCTAGCCGAATACTCAATCGAGTGCCCCATAGCAAAACACAATCTATTCCATATGAAAAGTGGAAAGGAAGGAAGCCCAATTTGGAATACTTCAAAGTGTAGGAGTGTTTGGCCAAGGTGCAAGTTCCTAAACTCAAAAAGGTAAAAATAGGACCTAAAACCGTTGATTGTGTTTTCATAGGATATGCCACAAAAAGTAAGGTATATCGATTTCTGGTTCATAGATCAGAAAATCCTGACATTCAGGTGAATACGGTAATTGAATCAGATAATGCTGACTTCTTTAAAAACATATATCTGTATAAAAGGGAATGTGAGTCGTCTAGCAAAGATTCTAAACGACATCGGGAAGAAAGAAAGGAAAATGTTTCTGATGAGGAAAATCCAAGACGTAGCAAACGTCACAAGACGTCTACTTCCTTTGGACCAGAATTTCTAACATTTTTGTTGGAAATAAGCCTCGAACTTTGAACGAAGCTATGTCTTCATCGGAAGCTCAAATTTTGGAAAGAGGCAATCAATAGTGAGATAGAATCCATATTGAACAACCATACTTGGGAATTGGTTGATCTTCCTCCAGGGAACAAACCTTTAGGTTCCAAATGGATTTTCAAACGGAAAATGAAAGTTGATGGCACTATTGATAAATATAATGCAAGACTAGTTGTTAAAGGGTTCAGACAACGAGAAGGTCTTGATTATTTTGATACATACTCACCGGTAACGAGGATTACATCTATTCGGGTGTTAGTAGCGTTAGCCACCGTGTACGGTCTTGAAATCCATCAAATGGATGTGAAAACAGCCTTCTTAAATGGAGATTTGAAGGAAAAAATTTACATGGAACAACCCAAAGGGTTTGAAGTTCCCGGGAAAGATAAAAAGGTGTGTCGACTTGTTAGGTCTCTTTACGGACTAAAACAAGCACCCAAACAGTGGCATGCAAAATTTGATCATACGATGCTGTCAAATGGATTCAAGATAAATGAGTGTGATAAATGTGTCTACATTAAGAACACTCTGAACCACATCGTCATTGTTTGTTTGTACGTGGATGACATGTTGATAATGAGTAACGACATTGCTAACATAAATGCTACTAAACACATGCTTGCTAGTAAGTTTGATATCAAACACTTAGGAGTTGCCTATCTAATTTTGGGAATTAAAATCCATAAGACTCCTCAAGGTCTAGCATTGTCTCAATCTCATTATATTGAAAAGGTACTTGAAACGTTCAAGTATTTGGACTTTAAAGTTGCAAAGACACCAATTGATGTGAACCTTGCTCTTGCTAAGAATAAAGGTGAAAGTCATTCTCAATTGGATTATGCCAGAGTGTTGGGAAGTTTGATATATATCATGAACTGTACGCGACTTGATATTGCATGTGCTATAAGTAAACTAAGTCGCTACACTAGTAATCCCGACCAAAATCATTGGCTGGCAATGAAACCAGTTTTGGGGTATTTGAGACATACTCAAAACTTTGCTTCGCATTATAACAGGTATCCTGTAGTTATTGAATGATACAGTGATGCAAATGGGATCACCGAATCAACTAAAACAAAATCCACAAGTGGATACGTTTTTACCATTGGTGGAGGAGTAGTGTCTTGGAAGTCATCCAAACAGACATGTATCGCCCGCTCTACAATGGAGTTTGAGTTCATAGCTTTAGACAAAGCCGGTGAAGAAGCTGAATGGCTCCGGAATTTCTTAGAAGACATTCCATTTTGGCCCAAACCGTTGGCTCCTATATGCATACATTGGGATAGCCAAGCGGCAATAGGAAGGGCCGGGAGTGTTATGTACAATGGAAAGTCTCGTCACATACGACGAAGACATAATACCGTTAGACAACTACTCTCTAGTGGAATTATCACAGTTGACTACGTTAAGTCAAGAGATAATGTGTCGGATCCATTAACTAAAGGCCTAACTAGAGAGGTGGTTGGAAGATCATCGAGGGGAATGGGACTATGGTCGAGGACAAGTCATCGTGGCGGTAACTCTACCTAGAAGACTGGAGATCCTAAGATATAGGTTCAAAGAGATCAAACAAAGTCATTGATGATGGTTTAACATTGTCACAGTAACGTTTTTTGTCCATTCTCGTGATGAGACAATGTTCAGTACCAGGATAAAGCATTAAGGATTTTTAATGGTTTTTAAGTTTGATACGGGGTATATCAAATAGTGTATCTACGGGATGACACATTTAGGAATTACCTATGTAAGTGTGAAGTGTCAGCTGCTTCAAGGATAACTCTATAAGGCTAATTCTCTACGCACTTATGAACCAGGCAGTGTTCATGGCTGAAACGAACAAAACAATGAGAACCAAAGTCGCTTAAAGGGTTAATTGTGTGACATGTGGTTATCTAGGTATATACCAAAGTTATATGGTTTAAAGATATCAAATCTACCGATTGACTGAGTATATCCAACATATGTTCACTACGAAAAGTTCAAAGAGAAATCTACTTATACAGATGCGATTAATCATTGCTTATGAATCACACAGTTTTTTGTCATGCATGTTTTTCATCATAGAGCCATTTCTCATTCATGTGGGGGATTGTTAAAGCTAGTTAATGATTGAAGCTAGCTAAGTTGGTGTGAATGAGAAATGGAAGGAAAATGAAGTTTAAAGGAAAGTTTCTTTGAAAAGGAGCTTTGTATCACATTGGTGGTAGAAAGGAAAAGTTATGTGCTTCTATTAGAAAGCACTTAAGAGGGACTCCCCTCGCGTTGTTGTCGTCGCTCGACTTCGGCTTCGGCTTCGGCTTCGGTCAAATGATTTGATTGATAATCTTTTTAGACCAAATTTATTTAAATTCAATTTTCATTTTCTGACATTATTTTTTTTATTTCCGCCAAAAATATTATTAATTTCGCGGAATAAAAATAAATCCCAAAGTTCTTATTTTTTTCGGAAAAGGCAAGGCCTTTCTGAACAGTCACCAAACTTGTTCTGAACAGGTATTTTTCGTGGCTATATAAACTTAGGCAATGCCTCATTTTTCAACCACTGAAATTTTTTCCTGCATCTCATTCTGCATTCTTCTTTTCTAAAATAAAACTGTCGAGTCTCTGTGTGTGGTTCGTTGCCTGATTTGAGTTCATCGAGGTCGTAGGCGTTGGAGGTACCGCTACTCTTGCGACAAGTATATTCGTTTTATCCTGGGAGGAAGTAATCCATAACCTCGAGTACAGTGAGGGGATTAAATTCCTTAAGGATACACAATGAATTCTGTGGTCTCGGATATTTCTTTGTTTCTGAATTTTTTTTCCGACTTTACACAGTTTTTTTTTTTTTTTTTTTTCTGTTTTTTCCAGCTTCTGGTTTCCATTTCTAACTTTCTGAACACAGTTTACTAACAATTACTGCATAAAGTTGACATCCCAAGAGCGAGTGAATGCCAGCCCACAGTTGATTTATAGGAAGTTTTCCCTTCCTGTAAATAGAGTTCAAAAATAACCTCTTTCTTCCCCATATTTTTTCAACATCTTCCTGTAAAAACCAACAATTACACACCAAAAAATTGCAGGTACCCAAAAATAAGCTGTCATTAAACAGGATCTTTGAAAACATAGACATAAGAAGAAACATTAGCAGTTCTACAACTGTCATGTGGTCTGATTCAACTTTTACTTTTTAATATAGCAAATGAAGCTATCAGTTAATGTCAAACATGATCAAATTGTAAGCGGGCAAAAGCAGTACACATTTTGGCTAATGAAAACTGAATCTTATTTAAGACAATGCAATAATGTATTTAGTAGGACTAGAACAACAACAAATCCAGTTTTCTGTATCCTTTCACCTATAACGTCATTACCCAAAAAAAAAAAAATCCCAAGAATAAGCATACTGCTTTCCGAGTGTCAGCCTGCAGTTCAGTGTATTTGCAAGAAGCTCTCTCTTCCTGTAAATAGAGTTCAATTTTTCTGTGACAAACCAATGACTACACACAAATAATCAGACAGGTAGCGAAAAAGAAATTGTTATTAATCAGGATATTGAGAATAGACACGAGAAAAAACATAAAAGTTCAGAAAACTACACTGCGGTTCTGTAATTCAATCTTTTCATTTTAATAGAGCAAATGAAAACTATCAGCTAATGTTAAATATAATCAAATTGTAAGACTACAGAAGCAGTAGACATCTTGGTTAATGAAAACTGAATCTTTGATCCTCCTAATAGAAGGCTATAAGAAGCAAAGCTCCTTAACAACTCTAGTCACCTCTTTAATCATTTACACAATATACAACCAATTAAATTCGATATAATTTGGAATGACATTTAAAACAGTTGATTTGTTTTCTGAGAGGGGATTTGTTTTCTGAGACACCCCATTGAATCATCTTAGTACTAGCATACACTAGAAAGTTGAGACATCAGTAGCAAGATCAATTGCAAGTATGCACCAGCAGGTCGAGTACCAACACAAACAAGCACTCATTTATTGAGTGTGCTTATACGAAAGGGTTGTGATTCAAGTATTACAGTTTCACTTATCTCTAAAAGCAATGGAAACAGAACACTAAAACAGCAATTCACATGAACTATAGAGAAAACAGAACACTAAACATAGTGTCTTTCTGCCTTGATATTTCCAACTTAATCACATTTGGCAAAGGCTATTCCTTAAAAAAATAAAAAAATAAAATTAAAATTAAAGGGACTAAGAGAGAACTTAAATTTGAAGCTCTTAAGTAGAATTACAGCTCCAGCAGATGTTATATATTAGGATATATGCATAAATTAATATATATGTTCATTAACGGTCACTTTTTTTTTTTAAACTATTTTTCGTCAAATTGCTTATAGAAGCCACCTCTAATCCATTTTCAAACATAGAAGAGCAACCAGCAAACTTTTCATACAATTCCGTCTAGATGCCTAGTTAAAAGTCTGAAATCAGCATAATCTAGTAAAAGGTCTGAGAGCAAACACTTCCAGAGATGAAGGTAAATAAGAACTAGCCAGAAACAAAAGTATATATAATGCTTTAGATCATAAGTTCTGTACTCTTTTCTTCTACTCCGTCATCATTTGAGTTAACTCTACTGGTCTTGTGACCCTTCAATCCCACCCAAAATTTCATTGCACTTCTGGAAAAGGTTAGCCAACTGAAGTGACAAATCTGAACAGTTAATGGCACTGAGATTCTGTTGATAATGACTCTTCCAGCCCTCATCCATGGAATATTTTGCATTAATGGCCACAACAGTCTCATCCAAACTAGCAACTTCATGCTTATACTGAATGCTAGAAGAAACAGTCTCTTCCCCGCACTTTGAGTTTTCCTTGGGGAATGACTTCAAGTCAGTATCGGACTGCAAAGGCAACTCCTGGAATGACATATGATGTGGTTCACCTTCAAAAGATCGAATGTCATCAAAACTTTCTCCCATGAACTCTTCTGAACCATCAAAGTCTGTTAAGTGGTAATTCACATCAAAGTTGAACAAGGTTCTACTTTCGACTGCGTAGTCATGTGCAGCCTGAGCATTAGACTTGTACATGAATACAATTTGACATGTTGCTGATCCCCCCAAGATACGGGTAGCTGATTCATCAAATGGCCCAAAATATGCAAACTTGGCTTTTAATTCTGAAGCAGTTGGGAGCATGGTTTGAGGAGGGAACTTTATTACCAGCATTGTTGGTTCAGCTTTCCTTGCAGACTCCTCGGTAAACTTCTTTTCAAACTGCACTGACAATATTGATTGGATTTCGACGTCATCACCTTCTTGGGGTGTCAAAAGTTTTTGGTCACCATACTTCTTTGACAAGTCCCTCAACTCTTCTTTCCTAGTCATATGTTCGTCTTGGCATTTCAAGAGTGTCCGCTTTTTGTTAGTCTTCTCATGTTCATCTGGACAACAACTCTTTTGGTATTGCTCCAAATGCTTAAATGCACCAGTAGCATTTCCCAGTTCTACTCCAGAAAATGGATCACACGCAGAAGCTAGCAAATCGGACAAAAGACCACCATTTTGTGGTGCAGCATAGTCATTAAGCTTGTTATGTTTCTTCTTTTTGACAGTTTCTCCACTTTTGCAACAATAGATTCCATCAATTTCTTCACCTGATTTTGTTACCAGATTGTCAAAGAAGGCATCCTTTTGGAACTTGCCTTTCCGACCCGGATCATCTGGTGGAGACTCTTCCAACCTCTTCCTTTTAGTTTCTCCTTTACATGACTCCTTGGAGCAATCCCCTTGATCTACCTGAGACCCAACAGTACCTGCAAGAATTTACATAGTTTAGCATATCTACCACCATATCTTCAGCTAATCAGTAACAGTAAACAAATAAATCATCGTGTGTTCTTTATTTAAATATGGAATACCAGTGTGTATTTAGAACAAGAATAGGCATGCAGTAGAATGCACGACGAATATGTAAAACTAAAATCGGTCCAATTGAGTGAGCACTTAGGAGGAGGAGACAATAAAAGCAAACTAACCATGAGACTGAATTTTGAGACAATACAGTGATGGAAAAGCTGAGGGCACAAACGGGTATGGTGGATGCACAACATTTCAACTAGTGAAGTATCGGATTCAAGACACCTAGGAAGAACATGTTGTTACTCCACAATTAGATTATTTTCCTAATAGAATGGCAGTAATGTTTGCTGGCTTTTGTCCAGATATTGGTCTTACTTTCAAATGATTGACAGAACAAGCACATCAAAGTTTGTAGCTCGCCATTCTACATAGACACCTCCATTTAACATCCTCTTTATGCTTCAGAAAAATGTTGTTTGTACCTAAGCTTGATTAAATCTATAAGACTATATACTCTAGATGTAGTTGACCTATTTGTCATCCGAATTTTCTCAGGTGATGCAATTAAAAAGACGATTTGCTCCTGGCATAAACTAAAGTAAAAAACATAGAGGAAATATTGATTGATACCTTTAAGTTGATGTCCGTCTTTTGAAAAATCTGCAGGATCCTCAGAGCTTGAGGCTTTCACTCCATATGCTTGATCATAGATCTCATCACATTTTTCAAATTCGTCAAATGCCTCATCATACGTCTCATCATTATCCTCAAAAACTGCTTTTCTGTAAGCAGTAACCTTTGCACAGTTAATTATTCCATAAACATTCTGTAAAGATCTTGGAGACATGGCCAACTTCTTTACAAATGAAAACATCTCATGTGGCTGGAAACCACCTCTACATTTTTTAATCTGCTTTGATGAATAAATGGCCCCAGAGTCATACCCGCTCACATCAACTTCATAGAGCCCTGCAATTCTTGTAGGCTGAGAACTACCCTGGCAGAAGCAAGTCAAGCCAAGTGCTGCTCTCTTTTTCAGCTCATCAATAGCTTCTTCAACTGCCACAATGAAAGTTTGAATTTTTGACTTGTTTGACTTCTCCTCAAAATGAGGCTCAAAAGGAATGATTTGATCATTATCAAGCCACGCATATTCAAAATCACCATAAAAGGCGACTAGAACTGAACCATCTCTCTTTTTATGGCATAGTGGAGAACGTATTAGACTCTCATCGTATACTTGTCCTGGCCACCATGGATGAGACGGTACCTTTCCCCAAACAAGGTCTCCAAAGCCTAATAAATTCTTTGATTTGTCACTTCCCATTTTCAGTGAACTGCAGTGAAACGAAGAATTAAAACTTCCCAAAATGTGACAGCTTAGCATACTTATTCAAATAGCATATATGGATAAAGTTAGTAGAGTGGTTTAGAGAACAAGAAAATCAAAGCCCTTAAAAACCAATATCAGAATCTCCCAAAACACCTTTAGTTTCTTTCACAAATCCATGATCACAAAAGAATGAAAAATAATCCTTACTTGCATTCAAGTCTAACCAAAGAAGAACCTGAAGAAAATGCTTAAATAAACAAGAAATACACAACAAACTCACACACAGACACACATTTTATAACTTCACCAAAATGCAAGACTAAGATATACCCACACAAGAAAGCTGCAAAATCACATTACAAAACTAGGTAAACCAAAGCACTGAGGCCCAATTTTATAGCACTTCCATTGTAATTTTTTTCTGACAAAAAAACAGCAGAAATCATCAAATTTACAGTTAAGAAACCCCTTAATCCCAATTTTAGAGCACATCCAATATAATGTAGTTTTTCCTCCTTCATACATCATTAATAAAAATACGAGTAAAATGCAAAATAACAGAAACAGAAGCAAAATATTACTACAAAGTTGTGCCTATTTTTACCAAAAGAAAATTGCATTAGGAATTAGCAGTTGACGAAGAACACTGATATTATCTGTTTTTGTCTTCCTTTTTTTAAATCAAAGCAAGCGGTGGGCTAAAAACAGAAGAAAAAAGCACCAGCCGCTTAGATAGCTTAATTTGAAGTAAAACTAGGCACTCACAGAACAAACCCACAAAACCATTCCGCAAATAATTCATGTTAGAGTGTAAACAAGATGGGGGAAAACCCAAAAAAGAAGAGAAGGCTCACACACCATTTAATCTGCAAGCCTTCAACAGTCTTATTTCTCCTTGTGGCAATCCCCTTGATCCCGTCTTTTGAAAATTCTGCAGGATCAAAGTTTGTAAGGACAATAAAATGCACATCAAAGTTTATAGCTCGTCATTATAGATAGGTCAACTTCCTTTTAACATCTATTTTATGCTTCAGAAAAAAAAAATCTGTTTGTAAGGACAATAAAATGCAACGTCCAACCAAGCTTGATCTTAAATTTATACGACTATATACTCTCGATGTAGGTGACCTATTTAGCATCTGAATTTTCTCAGGTGTTGCAATTAAAAGGAAGATATGTTCCTGGCATAAAAAAATAAAAAAAATAAACAATTACAATGGTCTAGAAGACAAATCATGCCCGAGGAAGTATTGATTGATACCTTTACGTTGATTCCCGTCTTTTGAAAAATCTGCAGGATCCTCTGAGCTTGAGGCTTTCACTCCAAATGCCTGATCATAGGTCTCATCACCTTTTTCAAATTCATCAAATGCCTCATCATAGGTCTCATCATTCTCTTCAAAAACTGTTTTTCTGTAAGCAGTAACCTTTGCTCTGCTAATTATATCATAAAAATTCTGCAACGATCTTGGAGACATGGCTAACTTCTTTACAAATGAAAACACCCCATGTGGCTGGAAACCATCTCTACATTTTTTAATCTGCTTTGACGAATAAATGGCCCCAGGTTCATACCCGCTCACATCAACTTTATAAAGCCCTTGAATTCTTGCAGGCTGAAAATTACCCTGGCAGAAGCAAGTCAAGCCAAGTACTGCTCTCTTTTTCAGCTCATCAACAGCTTCTTCAACTGCCACAACGAAAGTTTGAATTTTTGACTTGTTTGACTTCTCTTCAAAATGAGGTTCAAAAGGGATGATTTGATCATAATCAAGCCACGCATAACTACCATCACCATAAAAGGCGACTAGAACTGAACCATCTCTCTTTTTACCGCATCGTGGAGAAGGTACTAGACTCTCATCGTATATTTGCCCTGGCCACCACGAATGAGATGGTACCTTTCCCCAAACAAGGTCTCCAAAGCATAATATATTCTTCGATTCTCCTTCAGCATCAGCAATATGGACCTCACCACCAGCCACCAATTTGCTAGTGTCATACATATCAGGTCCAACACTACAACTTTTACAATTATAACCCCTAAACTCAACCTGACTGCACATATCTATAGAGCCAGATCCTGATCCTTTTGATTTATCACTTCCCATTTTCACTGAACTGCAGTGAAACCAAGAATTAGAACTTCCAATAATATGAAAGCTTACCATCCTTATTCAAATAGCATATATGGATAAAGTTAGTAGAATGGTTTAGGGAACAAGAAAATCAAAACCCTTAAAAACAAGTGTCAGAATCTCCCTAACATCTTTAGTTTCTTTCAACCCTTACTTGCATTAAGGTCTAACCAAAGACATCCCTGAAGAAAATGCTCAAATAAACAAGAAATACACAACACACTCACAACACATTTTATAACTTCACCAAAATGCAAGACCCACAAGGAAGCAACAAAATCACATTACAAAACTACGTACCCTGAGTTTTCCAACAATAAAACAGCAAAACATCACATTTACAACTAAGAAACCCCTTAAACCCAATTTTAGAGCACTTGCAATATAACGTAGTTTTTCGTCCTTCAGACATCATTAATAATAATAGGCCCTACCTTTCAAGGTGGGGTTAGGTCTGCGTACACTCTACCCTCCCCAGACCCCACATGGTGAGATTATACTGGGCTTGTTGTTGTTGTTGTAGACATCATTAATAAAAATTATGAAAAATAACCCTTACTTGCATTCAGGTCGAACCAAAGACATCCCTGAATAAAATGCTCAAATAAACAAGAAATACACAACACATTTTATAATTTCACCAATGTGCAAGACGCATAAGGAAGAAACAAAATCCCCAAACAACACATTTACAACTAAGAAACACTTTAATCCCAATTTTAGAGCACTTCCAATATAGTGTAGTTTATCCTCCTTCAGACATCTTTAATAAAAATAAGTTTGTAAAAATGCTAAATAACAGAAACAGAAGCAAAATATTACTATAAATGGAAAGTGGTGTCTATTTTTACCAAAAGAAAATGGCATTAGGCACTAGCTAAACAATGATACTATTTTCTTTTTCTCTTTAAAATAACAAAAAAAATCATGAAAAATCAAAGCAAGAGGTGGGCTAAAAAAAAAAAGCACCCAACCAGCTTAGATAGATTAATAGAAGTAAAACTAGAAGCAACCCAAAAAATTATTCCTCAAATAATTCATGCTAGAGTGTAAGCAAGATAGGGAAAAAAACCCCCCACACACCTTTTAATAGGCAAGCATTCAACACTGTTGTTTCTCCTTGTTAAATAATGGCTGATTTTTTCATACACAAAGTAAATGCATATACTACATTTGTTTGTATATGAAGAGGAGATAGAGAGGAATAAAAAGGCTGTTATTAGTCGAATATGGAAAGTTGTCTCTTTTTTGCAGTCTGCTATGTTGTATACGTAGTAATGTTGCATTGGTTTAACAATATTGCCAGTACACGTGGCACCATCTCATTGATTCTAATTATTTTTTGAGTTTCCTAAAGTTTGCTTGTATGAGCCAATGCAACAATTTTTAAGAAAATATAATCATATTTTGTGTAAAAGAAAAATGTTCATGAGTAGCTGCGGTTTTATCTAAGCACCCGTTTGGCTATGAGAAATTTTCATTTTTTTTGATTTTTTTTTCCACTTTATTTGAAAATCTAAGTTTGGCCTTGAAAATTTCAAATACAGTTGTATTTGAAATTCGGAAAACACCTAAAACTCTGTTTTACTTTTTTTTCACTTTCAGTATATTCAAACGACCAAAAATTCTCTGCAAAAATTATAACCAAACACAACTCCATCCTCAACTCCAACTTCAAAATTCCAATAAAGTGAAAAATATTTGGGTTTCATGGCCAAACGCCTACTAACTCTTATTGTCATGACCCTACTATTTTTACATACAAAATGCTTGCAGCTGGGTTCGAAGTCGAGTATAGGAGAAATAAGGTGTAACTAACTTTCAAAACGAGCGGCCAGGATTAAGTCTTCATCAATGAGCAAGACGGGCCAAGATTATGCCACGTAGCCGAGTTTCTTATAAAGCTAATGATGAGAAAGAAGAAGACATCTAGTATTCTTCCTCACTTCTTCTCTCTCCTTTCTCTCATCTGTTCTCTCTCTCCTTTCTTCTAATCTCTTCTCATCTATCACTGGCTACGGAGGCTATTCTATCTAGTTTAGTTTAGTTAAATTCGGGTAGTTTTCTCTTATATTCGAGTTCCATTTTTAGTTATAAAATCAGAAAAGTGTCCCAAAAAAGTGTCTACTTCGATTTCAATTTTGCAAATAATTCCAGGTCCATATTTGGATCACTACAAGAAAATAGGCCTTTAGCGAGGGGAAATCCAGTCATTAAAAGTTCCAATCCGATCGCTATTAGGTAATAATGACCGGAAAAAATCCTGTCGTCGCCGGTCACTAAAAGCTCCGTCGTTAAAGGTTAACGACCGGATTACAAATCCGGTCATTAAAGAATTTGTAATCCAGTCATTAAAGAATCTCTAGCGACAGCAAGAGATCCGATCATTGTACCTCCTTTAGCGACCCCATTTTCCCTTCATTGATTGTCATTCCAGTCGTTAAATCCATTAAATACAACAACAGATCCGAACGCTAAAAGTTCTTTTACCTTCGCTAATTGTTTCTTAATCCTCTACAATAGCCAAAAATTCAGTCATTGTTTGATAATCTATATAAATACACATCCAGAAACATATCAAAAATCGATATTCATATAAATTTTATGGTCATTACAAAGAACAAGAGAATCATATTACAGAAAATATACCCATTCAAATTGATGATATTATTTTTGTCAACTCCTAACAAAGAGAATAGATTTGTAGAATGTACAATCGAGAACATCTTAAACAACTCAAACCAAATAGATCTCTGTTGTGCTTCAACTTGTTCTTTAACATTTTCAATTGCTTATACTTGCTCAACACTTTATTCTAGGACAAGTTCTTCAAACTTCAAAATCTTGACCTGTTAAAAAACAATGTTAAAAGAATTTATTAACAAAAAGAGTTCAAATCTTTTACAAGCATATATACATAGATATACCACATTAGTTTTGTTCCTGTACAATAAGCCAATAAATTAGAGCATCAACTTGGTTAAGTAATAAAGTGAAAAAGCTAAACCATGAATAAAGTTGTCTTTTACTGTGAAAGGAGGCGGCATAATCAGTGTATAATTTGAGTTCAAGAACAAGTATTCTGATGAGGAGGACAATAATCTCAACTGTACATCATATTTTCTATGTTTTAAGAACTGAACCACTAGATCAGGATTTCTAAAGAAAAAGGAACATTAGTAGTTCGGACAGTTAATACTCCAGAACATATTCAATCAAGTGAAACATGAGTTATTAGGTCTAATAAACATGATTACTAAAAGAAAATCTGAGATCATGATTTCAATTGAGTTCAAAGAAAATACTATATTTGTCAATGGTAAAAACAGAGAAACAATTTGAAAGGAAGACATGACCTTTGAAGCGTGAACCCCAAAAACAAAAAGACTAGATACCAAGAAGATAAATTTAAGTCGAACAAGGACAAACCAGATACAGTGAGATATTCAGATTTGAGGCTCAGATCTGTTGACATTGCAATTGAGCAAAAAAAAATGAGGATGACATGGTGGATGCAAATGTTGGTTGCACCTAAACAGCCGGTCATCCGGGCCTTTACCAATCGATGAATCACTTCATTTTCATCTCACTAATGTACTAAAGAAAATTGTCATCACAGGCCCAAATCTCGTAAGTGCTGCACTTGGCATTTTTATAATATTTTGCAGCTTGCCTGTAAAGAGTCTAAAGTTAAAGATACCATGAAAATTTGACTATAATAGTCAAGGCCCGTTGATTTGTTCAAGATTTTTCAAATGAAATTATAACTAAGAGAAAGCAGTCATTTACTTTCAAGTTACCTGACACATGAGCATCAAACAAACTACTTAATCCTTCTCTCGTTCATTTTCAGATTATTTTTCCATCTTGACAAAAGTATTCCTCATGATACCTCTCATAGCAGCATACCTTTTTTCTCTTCTTTCTAGTAGTATAATCAAGATAAGACTTAAAAATCCATCACTTGTAAAATCAGCCACCACAATAAAGTTACATAAAACCAGTAAGGTAACCCAAAGATGCAACTGTTTTATTCTCCTCATACAATGCTCCAAACATCTAACATCCTATCATATCAGGGTCAATTAACCGATCAATTTGCTTGCACACAGAATCTGTTCCAAAACTCTGTATGATTTTTTGATAAGTAGATCTTTACTTCTTATGTCACTACCTTATTTCTCTTCACATGTCAGTTAATAATAGAACTAATATCTATTACTTTTTTCTATTTATTTTCCACAAAATCAAGATTCGAAATATCTAGAAACTATAAATATAAATTTATCCAAAAGAAAACTAAATTGAAAGGGAACTGTTCAGAGAAAGACATCACAATTTATTCGACAAGAGAGCTCCAGGATCAATGAATGTAAAACATGGAACTAGAATAAAATGGGAGATCAAGACTAGCCACACTGAAAGTAGATATAGAGCCTATTTGGATGGGCTTATAACTTATGGCTTATAAGCATAAGCCATAAGTTAGGAATCCTAACTTATAAGTTTGGCTTATTTTGTTAATTTTGGCTTAAAAATACTTTTTTGTCTTACCCAAACACTACAAAAGTGCTTAAAAGCACCTAAAATAAGCCACAATCCAAACAGGCTCATACAGTAGATATTTTCTCAAATTTATGACCCATCTATTAACTTGATCAATTTTAACCAGCTCAAATTTAATGTTATCCGCCCATATCCCATCTCTAGTTGCTATACCTCTCTTCTACTTTTTTCTTTTCCTATATGACATATCATACAACTAAGTTGAGTCTGTAGGATTAAAGCACTCCCTACCAAAAAAAATTCATTCTAAATGAATATCAACATAGAAAATACCATACAGGTGTAAATGCCGCACGTAAATTGTATAGAACAAAAACTTAAAAAAGGAAAAAACAAAATACAAATACCTGAAAGGAATGTGAAGCAAATGGAGAAAATCTCTCCAGTCCATGTCCTAAATTTCTCTGACAAAATTCTTTATTCACCATACAATTCTACGAAGTTTCCCAATCATATATGTGTACAAATGAAAATATGTTCAAGATTTCCGTCATGCCATTGTTTCCAAAAGAACTGCAATGAAAAGGATAGATACATGTGACCTCATATAGATAAATTCTTGCAAACCAACCTGCCAATGACCATGTTAATATCATATTACAGTAATTAAAAACATTGATATCGAAGTTCCATGACAAAACTCCACTCCTGAGCTAGAAATCAGCACAGAAATGGTCTGAATATGTTAGAATCACACTTCCATAGAGGAAATACATCGAGATGTAATTTAGATGTATGACTATCATTTAGTGTTTTCCTGGCATTTCCTATGTATTTATCATTAAAAGGTGCAAAATACTAACTCTAATATTATGGTTCTTCCTGAACACATGCCTATCCTTTTGGAATTGCTGGAAGCTCAAAAGTGTCTTTTTTGAATAATATTTTCAAGGACATACCTACAAATACAACTTACTTGTATGGCATGCATGTCAATATCCAAAGAACTGTGATAGCAAAAATAGCAAGCTTTGCAAAAGATGTTGCAATTTAAGGAGTGCAGAAATCTTGCAGAGTGAAATTCTAATTCTAGAAGTGTAGAAATCTGGCATTTAATAAATTATATGTTCATGGAAAAAGAGTAAATACCCATGAAGCTGTTACAATCTTATTTCTCAGAGATAGAGCAGCTCATATATGTAGTTGAACTGTCACCTGACATCCCCTCAACTATTCATATTTAGGGATGGCAATGGGGCGGTGCGGGTGCAGGTTTAAACATATGCAGGTACGGGGTGTGTCGAAATAAGAAAATTAATGTTCTACGGGTGTGAGTGTGGGCACGGCGGTAGCTTATACTTTGAAGTGAAGAGAGTATCAGTTGTTGATACAATTTAATGTCATAAGGGAAAACAAGCTCTTGCTACATGCGATTATATTAGAAAAGGATAGCAACTTGAAAGTTGAAGCCATACTCACTCTCTGAAGTGAATGTTTAGGTTGGAATCTTTAGGTTACTGCTTCTATAGATTTGTACTAACACCAGTCAAATTTGGCAATGTTTGTTTAAAAAGTGAGAAATGCACTTGGCTTGTCTTGATTTTGCTAAACAGGATTCCAGACATAGAGCCAAATTTTACTACTCAGAACATTTTTGAAAAAGACATCAAGTTCTAAAGATCTTTACTATTATTTTTAGACTCTAAGCAGTTTTAATCCTATTTGCAATATACAGGTGAAACTTAACAAAGCAGCTACATTAAAGGCCAAAAAAAAGGAACTTAAGAACGGTCAACCTTAAATCCTTAGAAGACATGAAAAAGTTCAGCCAAAAGAACAAAAAGAAATAAGACTAACAAAATAAAAAAGAAAACACTTCAGTGGGGCGGGGCGGGTTGAACTTTTGCAGGTTAAGAAACAATCACACCATACGACACCATTTCGATCCCTACTCATATTTGTTTAAAATTCTATTATTTTTTAATCTTGGAGAATATCTAAACATGAATCATCTGTCTAATTGAATTTATAATTAATGGAAATGGTATCTATACAAGTTCCAGAGTTATCCTTAACTATTATAGTTCTTCTACTATCTCTTTTTCATACCACAATCCCTTAAAGACTCATCAAATATTACCATTCAAGTCCTATCAATAGGAGTCAGACAGCAAGAAATAGATGAAATTTCTCTTTTAATAGGTTCACATATGCCCAAAATCAAACCATACACTCAAAATTTTCCTTAATGTCCAAGAGAGCAATCCAAAACATGATGAAAATTAGGATTAACACCATTAAGTACAAGACTGATTCACTTCTGCATGCATTAAGTTAGAGATAAATAACATACTATATACGGAGATGTATTATGTAATTCTCTTCGGCAAAACCATAATCCTTATGTCTTAATATTTATTCAGACATATGTGAACACACTATGGCATTTGATTCAGAACTCGAAGCCTCTCATATTATAACACATAATCGATTAGTAAGAGACAATAAACAGATACACTCCTACACAAATGAAATTTATGGGCTTTACCAGATTAAGCAAGATGATAATAGGATGACAACTTTAGGAAACAGAGGGAAGAACAACCAGAACTGAAATTGGAGATCTAGCAGAAATTAAAAACCAACGGAAAATCAAAGTAGAACCACATAGTAAAGTGAACAAACTCACCCTAGCTTTGTGCCGCCACTGTAAAGCGGTGATAATTGGAGATAGAAGCATTGTAGATTGATCAGTGGCACAGATATGAAGAAGGGGTTTGGGGAATGACCAAATCGCTGAAACTGTTTTGTTTGTGTCTTAGGGTTTTTCTTGGTTTTTTTTTAAGAGGGGAGGCGTTAGGGGGAAAATTTTGAGGGAAACAAATGTGGCGCTCTTTTTTTAGTTTAGTAACGACTGGATGTCATGCTTTTTAAGACCGGATATTATTTTCTCGTTAGAGTTGAGCTAAAAGTTAATTTTAACGACTAAATTTTTTTTCGGTCGTTATATGTATATTTATAACGACCGGATTCATCTCCCTTCGTTCAGAAATGGTCGTTAAAAATCAAGTTTCTTGTAGTGGATCTTGACAATTGGTATCAGAGTTTTTTGCGACCCGTGGATAGCAATGGCAGACGAACACGAATGAAAACTATGGAGGAACGACTGATTAGAGATGATAAGGTGATGAATGAGATGCTCAAGCATCAACAAGAAGTTAGAAATACCCAGGCAGGGATCCAAGGAGCTCAAGAGCAAATTCTAGAGAGGTTCATTGGCCTTGAAAGGTTACCCAATAGAGCCCAGGGCAAAAATCGACAAGGAGACCGGATTTTACCTGTACCAGTTCAGGAAGGAAGGCAAAATCAGGATGCTAGGCCCAACGGGAATCAAGTTGTTCCAATTCCTCCTCTAAAGTGAGGATTGCGCAGTTTTGAAGAACATAAGCCTTAAGTATGGATTCGAAAATGTGAGAGGTATTTCAATCTATATAGGAGTCAGGATAATCAGAAAGTAGAAGCAGCTGAACTATATTTAAATGGGTTGAATTAGATTTGGTATCATTCCTTAGTATTGAGTAGGGGTGAAATTAATTGGACTGGATTTAGAAGGAATCAGTCAGTAGATTTGGGGATACCCTAATGGATGACATAGTAGAAGAATTCAACAAGTTGAGCCAAATTGTTACTATGGATGAATTTCTAGGGAAGTTTGAGGATAAGAAGGCTCAAATGCTAATTACAAATCCTCACCTTGATGTAGCTCAATTTGTCTCCAGCTTCATAGGGGCTCTAAAAAAAGAAATAAGGTTTGGTGTTAAGTTGTTCAAACCGACTACTCTTAAGTTTGCAGTAGAACATGCTAGAGTATAAGAGATGGCTATTGAAGCTTCTCAGAAAAAGACTGAAGATAGTCTTAAAGCTTACAAGGTAATGAGTACTTCTGCTTACACCAGGACACCAGTAGCAAATATGTCTAGGCCCAATGCTTCCAAGCTTAGTCCTGAAGTGTATGAGTACAGAATGAATAATAGCCTGTGTTTTAGACATGCTGAGAAATATACACCAGGACACTAGTGCCTAAAAAACCACTTAATTGTATGTTGGGAGAAGTAGAAACCAATCCTGAGTTCTCAACTGAAGGTAAAAGACCCATCCTATGCTGATATGAAAATTGTAATGGAAGAGGAACAATTTGTCTAGAAGGCTATTTGTATGAGTGCACTAACTGGTGGGAATCAAGAGGTCAATACCATCTTAGTCAGTGAATCTGCCAAGAACAGGAGTCTACAATTGCTGATTGATTCTAGCAGCAGCCACAACTTTATTGATCTAAAAACTATCATAGAAACAGGTTATCAGGTCAGCTATTGCTCTCCAACAAGAGTAACAGTGTGTCACGCCCCAAAACCCACCCTAGACGTGACCGGCATCCGACGTCATGAACAACATCGGAAGAACCTAAACAACACAATAACAATACTTGAACCCGCCAGGTTTAACATTCGCCTCCAACAGTTTATAAAATAAAGGTAAACGAATCACGCATATAAGAATTAAATCAGCGGAAGTCTTTAGTTATCTATACTTGTCAAACATAACAACGTGCCCAAGAGTTAATCAATAACTCAATAACTACCCACAAATGCATACTAGGGAGCTTCTAAGATAAAGGATTAATAGTCTAACTCATCGGGACGCAGCCCGGACAACTAATGTAATAAATAAGTAAATCAATAGGGTGTCCCACGAATGAATGTGTGGGCTCACCAAATTAGCCGCAACAGCAAGTCCTTCCTGAGCACCGGGAGTATCAAGAACTTGCTCTTCTCCGTTACCTAACATACCATAAAAAACAACAATGGTATGCCTGAGTACTTCGTACTCAGTGAGTGCCTCGGGGACAATGAATAATACGAAAATAAAGTAAAAATAATACATGAAGAAATCAGTCTTGAAAATCATATGAAACCAACGTAAGGACAGTTATTCAGTTTATGTATCTCAATAATAAGTATCAAAACCCATTTATAAAGCCTCTAGTCAAGTTACAACTTCCAATATGCCTTTTTAATCAATTAAGATAGTCATCAACAATTCCATAAGAGAATAAGAATGTCACACATGCAAATACAGGCCTAAGAATCAAGCATATCGCGCATAGCGCACCACACCGGAACATATAATTCTCGGTGGCTATCCTTCCTCCCGAATAGCTAGGCATAAATCACACCGGACTATGTAGTACGCGGTGACTATCCTTCCTCCCGAATAGCTAGGCATAAATCACACCCCGGGTAGCGAACCCAGCGGTGGCCACTCTTCCTCCCGAATGGCTAGGCAATGACACACTAGGATCCATAGCGGCTACCCTTCCTCCCGAGTAGCTAGGCCAAACACAACAATAAAGTTCATAGCATAGAAGTCGATTCACAAATTGTCTCACAACAGTCACACCATATATAACATTAAAGTTCATTATGCCATGTCGAAAGAATAAGTCATTCCAATCAATGTTTTGAAAACGTACAACTTCTTTACAAAGATTTCCATGTCCCAATTCACCAATGAGAATGTCATTACCAACTCTTAACTAGCATTACTAAGCATCTCCCATAGAGGAAAACATTCATAATATCTTATACATATATAGGGTTTATTACAATCTAGGTTTAATGTGTGTTTGTCCCCTCACACACATTAACCACCATTTAGACATGAACTAGGGTTCAAGAAACATGAAAAGATTACTTTTCCTCCCATTCATTAAAGAATCTTGAATAAAATTTATACTTCCGACAATAGTTTCAAAAAGTGATTTTCATCCAAAATAAGTTTTTAAAGGAGAGACATACATTAGGGTTTTGTATGAGAAGTTCACCCTTTTTATTCAATAAAGAACTTCCAAGAAAAGAAGTCATGCATTCCAAAATAAGGTTTTCAAAAGAGACATACCTTAATTTGTTAAACAAGGTTTAACAATTCACTTTTCTAATGAAGAACACCCAAACCCTAGCTTGAATCACTTGGGAGGGAATTATGTTGCAAACCTAGTTTTTGGTCACAAGAATCATGTTAAGAATAATGAAATTGATGTTAGAATGATTTAGTAATGTTAAGGATGCCCTTACCTTTGATTTGAAGACTTGGGGGAATGATTTTCGTCCTTAGGGTTGTTTAGAAAGTGGAAGAATAAACAAAACAAGGGTCCTTTTTATATTTTTCTGGTGAAAACGGGCCAAGGGACGCTCTGAAGGACGGACCGTCCTTCGTGTTACGGACCGTTCTTTGGACCGTCCCTTAGTGGAAATTTCCAGAGAGTTTCTGGAAATTTTGGAGACGTTACGGTTCATGTTACGGCCCGTAACACGTGTTACGGTCCGTAACGTCTTACCGTTACACAGGCCAAATTTCCAGCGAGGACAGGCTTCAATAAAATGGTCATAACTTTTTGTATACAGCTTTGTTTGGGCTGGGCGACCTACCGTTGGAAAGATATTTCAAAGATCTACAACTTTCATCAAGGAAGTTTTTCCAAATTCGCAACACATTTCCATGAAAATCGCCCAGGAGACAGACCTACCAAAACTTAGGCGAATTTAAGAGCCCTTAAGAACTTCACTAGTTGGTTTGACTTCAAAACGACCATCCTCCATCCGAATTCATCAAGAATGGATTCATATAGATAAAATATCATCTTAACACTAGATTTTTATATATTCACACCTAGTTCAAGTTTACGGGGTGTTACACAGTGGTTGATGGAAACTATGACTTGTGCACATCACATTGTAAGGGGTTCGAATGGAAGATACATGGCAGAAAATTTCAGGAAGATTTGCTTATCATTCCATTAGATGCATGTGACATTGTCTTAGGAAATTACTGGATGAAGAAACACAATACAACTAAGTTTGACCATGACAGGAATTGTGTCGCCATTGGTAGAATAAGAAAAAAAGTTGGTATTGCATGGCATTCCTAAAAAGGGAAAACTGAACATGATCTCTAGTAGGACTATGAGCAAGGTTTTGAAAAAGGGTCAAGCCTTAATAGCTCACATATTTATGATGAGTTCAACAGTGAATGAGGACCAAGATAAGGTGGATGACACAATGCAAAGAGTACTAGAGCCGTATGTTGATGTGTTTGCTATGCCTAAATCAATACCACCTATCAGAACCCTAAACCACACTATTCCACTCAAACCTGGTGGTATGCTAGTCAGTTTGAGACCATACAGGTACAATTTCTATAAAATAAAATAAAATGAACCGGAGAACCAAGTCAAGGAAATGCTCACCAATGGCATTATTCAGCAGGGTTAGTCTCCATCTTCATCACTAGCACTTTTTGTCCAAAATATGGATGGAATCTGGAGATTTTGTGTGGATTATAAAGAACTAAATGACATAACTATAAAGGATATAAATCCCATTCCTATAATTGATGACCTACTTCATGAACTGCATAGGTCTGTGATATTTTCCAAAGTTGATCTAAGGGCTGGTTATCACCAAATCAGGATGAAGATAGAAGATGTTGACAAGACCTCTTTCAGGACTCATATGAGCCACTATGAGTTTAGAGTCATGTTATGTGGCTTGACAAATGCACCCGTCACTTTCGAAGCTTTGATGAATCAGGTTTTTCAATCCTTCTTGAGAAAAATTGTTTTGGTTTTCTTTGACGATATACTCATATATAGTGTATCAGTAGTGGATTATGTTAAGCACTCAATTGCAGTGTTAGATTTGTTGAGAAAACACTCACTGTTTGCTAAGAAGTCGAAATGTTCTTTTGGTCTGTCCAAGGTAGAATACTTAGGTCATGTAATCACTATTGAAGGTGTTGTTATTGGCCCATCTAAAATTCAAGCCATGGATGAGTGGCCTAAACCAAAATCTCTTTGGGCCCTTAGAGGATTTTTGGGACTAATTAGTTACTATAGAAAATAAATTGCCAATTATGGTTCCATTTGCAGACCCTTAAGGATTCCTCTATATGGAGTAAGGAAACCTCAAGTCTGCTATGACATCCACTCTTGTCCTAGTGCTACCTGATTATGCCAAGGAATTTATTGTAGAAACATATGCTAGTCATAATGGGATAGATGATGTCTTAATGCAGGATGGAAGGCCAGTGGCTTACTTTAGCAAGGTGTTGGCACAGAAGCACAGAGGTAAGTCTATACATGAAAAGGAGAATATGGCCTTGTTGAATGTTGTAGAAAAATGGAAACATTACTTGCAGTTCAAACACCTTGCAGTCAGAACTGATCATCACAGTTTGAAGTATTTGTTAGAACAAAGGGTGACTTCAACTATACAACAAAAAGTATTGACTAAGCTGCTTGGGTTGGATTATGAGGTGCAATACAAGAAAGATGCTGAGAATAGAGTTGTTGATGCTCTTTCCAGACAGACTGAAGGGTTGGATCCTAATCCTGACACTATTACTGGTAAATTGCTGCCTATTAGTGTTTCTAGTCCTTCTTGGGTACAAAAAGTGATAGATAGTAATGATGGTGACCCTCAAGTAATAGAGATGATCACACAGCTTGAAGTAGACTTACAAGGGCCAAGTTTATGAATTTTTCTTCTGTTATTCTAAGGAAGAAGGGTAAAGTTTATATTGGAGCAACTCGTTAGCTTAGAAATCAACTGATGGCCACCTTCCATGAGTCTCCATTGGGGGCCACTCTGGTAAACTAGGAATTCTTATGAGGTTTGTCTCAAATGTTCTACTGGCCTGGAATGAAACATATGGTTGTTGAGTTTGTAGCCAGTTGGGACGTGTGTCTCAGGAGTAAAGATGAAAATGTAGCTTATCTAGGTTTGCTACAACCCCTTCCTATCCCTAATTAAGCTCGGGGTAACATTAGCATGAACTTCATTGAAGGGTTACCCAACTCTAGAAACAAGGAGGTGATACTGGTGGTAGTTGACAGAATGATTTAGTATGCTCACTTTATATCACTCTCCCACCCCTATACTGTTGCTACAGTAGCTGAAGTGTTTTGGAAAAGAGTACATTGCCTTCATGGAACTTCTAAATCTATTGTCACTGATAGGGACAAGGTCCTTTTTAGCAATTTTTGGCAAGCTTTGTTTAAACTACTGGGAACTTAATTGCACTATAGCACAACTTACCATTCTCAGAGTGATGGCCAGACTGAGAGGGTCAAAAAGTGCTTGGAGAATTACCTTAGGCGCATGACTGCTAGCAAGCCTAATCACTGGAAACATTGACCTATTACTGCAGAGTGGTGGTACAACATCAACTTCCATACAAGTCTATAGTGCACTCCTTTTAAAGCTTTCTATGGTTATTTCAACCACACTTATCAATTGGTCCATTGCTTAAGACTACAGTGCCAGTTGCAGAAGATGCAGTTATGAATAAACAACATATGCAACAATTGTTGAAGGACAACTTGACTAAAGCACAAGAGAGGATGAAACACAATGCTGATAAGAAGAGGAGTGAAAGGGAATTCCAGGTTGATGGCATAGTCTATTTGAAACTGCAACCATATAGATAGTCTTAACTTTCTTTAAGAAAGAACTTGAAACTAAGTTCAAACTATTAAAAACCTTATAGAGTATTGGCTAGAGTAGGCAAGGTGGCTTACAGGTTTGCTGTGCCTCCAACTTTCAAGGTGCATCCTGTTTTTCATGTCTCCTTGCTCAAGAAAAAAGAGGGCAAACGGGAGATCATGCAAACAGTTTTACCAAGTGCTAGTGATGGTGGTCACGTTTTGGCTAAACCTATAGCAATTCTTCAGAGGTAGATGGTGAAAAGAACAATGTAGTTATGGTTAAAGTGTTGGTTAAGTAGTCCAATTACCTCCAGAAGAGGCAACTTGAGAGGATTAACAGTTCCTCAAATTCAGGTTTTCAGATTTTGATTCTTATCCTTGAGGTCAAGGATAATTTGTAAAGGGGGGGTATGTCATGACCCTACTATTTTTACATACAAAATGCTTGCAGCTGGGTTTGAAGTCGAGTATAGGAGAAATAAGGTGTAACTAACTTTCAAAACGAGCGGCCAGGATTAAGTCTTCATCAATGAGCAAGACGGGCCAGGATTATGCCACGTAGTCAAGTTTGTTATAAAGCTAATGATGAGAGAGAAGAAGGCATCGATCAACTGGTATTCTTCGAGACTGCTTGGATTGGCTTATTTTAGGTATTTTTAAGCAAAATAGCTTTTAACCACTTTTCTAGTGTTTGGGTAAAAGAAAAAGTGCTTTTATGGACTTATTTTTAAGCCAAAATAGCAAAAATAAGCCAAAAGCTATAAGCTAGAATTCCTAACTTATGACTTTTAGCTTATAAGACAAAAGCCATAAGCTCATCCAAACAGTCTCTTCATCTATTCCTCACTTCTTCTTTCTCCTTTCTCTCTTCTATTCTCTCTCTCCTTTCTTCTAATCTCTTCTCATCTCTTCGTATAGATTATCACTGACAATGGAGGCTATTCTATCTAATTTAGTTTACTTTAGTTAAATTCAGCTAGTTTTTCTATTGTATTTGAGTTCCATTTTCAGTTATAGAATCAAAAACTATCCCAAAAAAGTGTCTGTTTCGATTTTACAATTAATTCCAGATCCATACTTGGATCTTGATACTTATTAGTGATTTTTCAACAAAATTGTGTTTTTTTACTTAAAAGGAACAACTTTTTTTGTATATTTTTTAATTTTTTTGAAAGATTTGAATTGAGTTTCAAAATCTTGGGAAACAAAATTTCTTTTCAAGATTAAAAACTCAAAATTGATTGCAATCTAAAAATTCAAACAAATGCCACTAGTTTGAGAATGTATAATTGTTTGTATGTTTTTTCGTGTTTAAAAAATTGGTTAAGTAGGCGTTTGGCCATAGATTCTAAATATTTTTTACTATATTGAAATTTATGGAGTTGGAGTTAGAAGATGAATTTGTGTTTAGTTTTACTTTTTTGCAAGAAATATTTGAAATAATGTTCATGTTTGAATGTATTTTTCATATTTGAAATATAACTTCAAAAGTGAAAAGTGAGTTGAAAAATAAAGTAATAATTTATTTTTCAAATTCAAAATACAACTTCAAGTTGAATTTGAAATTTTCATGATCAAACACTGATTTTAAAATAAAGTGCAAAATTATTTCGGAAAAAAGTGAATAATTGTTTGTCTTGAGGAATCTTTAGAAAGATAAATAATAAAATAACTGGTCATGATTTGTAATTATGTTAAGTTTGATTATTATGTATAAGTGTATAATTTAATGCATGCCTACATACACACACAAGAAAACTAATAGTTCTTGAAGGAGAATAAAAACGGAATCAAGTGATGCATTCATTGATTCAGTTCATGAAAGTGAGAAAAAAGAATTTCAAATATGGACCTTATAGATGGAGTGTTGTTGTGGAGGCTTTAGAGAGATACTCTCCAAAGGTGAAAGTAACTCAAGCTCATTGAAATTACTAGATATTGAATGGTGATGGGAGCTTCTAGAGAAAACCCTGAGAGTAGCACATGGGAATTTTGTGTAAGGAATGACATCGGCAATGTGGTGCAAGCTCAAGCTAAAGAGATGGAGGACCCTCTGAGTACCAATACAGAAGTAGAAGTACTGACCATTTTGCAAGTTCTCAGATACAGTATGTGAAGGATAATCAAATAGATAAAATTAGGATTGAAACTGACTCATTACTATTGAAAAACATCATTCAGAGGACTTGGGAAATACCCTGGCAAATTGTCACCGTTATGGAAGAAAATGAAATATTATGGAGGATAAAATTGTGGTGATAGAGCATATCTATAAGGAGGGCAATAAATGAGCAGATCACCTAGCTAATTTAGCTCTGAGTTCTGAAGATGTATTGTTCAGTTCTTTTCAAGACATGGAGAGCCAATGCAAAAGAATAGTGAACAATGACAAATTGTAAATGCCGTACCTAAGAATCAGGAAATGCTGAGGAAGCAGAGGAGGTTTGAAGTAGAGGAGTTCGTCACATTCAAATCTTTTGGGAGGAGAATGTGAAGGATTTTTATATAAATATGTTAATGTTTGAACGTGAAGGATTTTTATACAAATATGTTAATGTTTGCAGGTACTTTAAACACATATGGAGGCATCTTAAGGTCAACAATATCAAAGCAAACAATCACATTGAAGGAACTCAACAAACAATCAAAGCAGATACAAGATTCAGAATCAAGCAACAAAATCACATGAACAACAAATTTTCTCAGCATGCAACTTAGAAAGGCATCAATGGTTGTTTTAACCAGTTAGGGTTTATAGATGTTCGATTCGTGGTATTAGCATCAATTGGTGCTCAATTGAATGAACAGATATCGATTTTATAAATGTTGAAACCAAAAAGGGGAGAGATACATCTAATCTTTCATGCTCATCAAATTGAAGGACATATGAGACACAAACATGAAAATTACCAGGACACAATTATCAACAACAACACCACAAAACATGTATTTGTTCAAAGAGAAGGAAGTAAGAAGAATTGCCAGAGAAATCAGCAAGAACGAATGTCGATCAGCAGAGATGGTGGAATCACCATAACAAATTTACCAGCAGGAGTAGCTATTAATGGCAACAAATCACCGATCTTCAGCAGGAGCAACTATCAATGGCAAAAATTTCAGGCGAATCGACGATGAGGAGATCGCCAATTGGGAAACAATAGAAAACCCTAATTTAGGGGTCGACTATTTTGCATTTATGCCCTTTTACTTCCTTTTCTGTATTTACTTGTTGAACCGTTTATTGGTTCTTTTTAAATAAAAATTAGTCACTAAGGACCCACCTAGTGACCTTGATTTTTTATTTATTTTTAAAAAGTACTACTATTATTTTTATATTATTGTGCTCTTTGTTGCAAGAATATTTGTTTTATGAAGAATTAAGCGAAATAGTCGACTAACCAATCACATAAATTAAAAATAGTCAGCATATGTATAATATAAACAACCAATCTAGTCGGCTATTTGTGTAAAGTTACTTTTTTTATCTCTCCATTAATTTATGAGCTAGAAACTCCATGATGTAATGCGTAAAATAAAATAATCATATTAAAATGATGAAATAGGATTTGCACTAAATTGATTTTAGAACTTGGTCTTCGCATTCCATGCCGATCATATGTAACAGCACACCTGGAAAATTAAGAGTTTAAAGTTGGAACCATAGAAAAATGCTCATTGAAATAAATTGTTCAATTATGTGCAATACAAAAATTGGCACAAAATGATCATTCACATATGAATATATGATATGCTTTAATTTCTTAAAATTGTAACACCATTAAGGAATCATAAATGTAGGAATTGTTTTGAGCATAAATCAATCTTTGAACTAAATTTATGAATAGCTCCAAAAAGAATATGCACAAAATTAAAGGAATAAGACAACAAAGAAAAGCAACCAAGAAAAGTAAATGCATAACTCATGCAAAAACACACAAATTATGAGAAGCTTTCTTAGCTTTGCCTTGAAAAATAAATAAATAATATTAAACATTGTAAAAAAATAATTAACATGAATTTCAACTCGTATGAGAACATCAAATAATATTTGATTCTGTTCATTTGCTAATCTTTTTAACCAAGTTGGCTAATGTGATTGGAACCAAGTTGGCTAATGTGATTGGAAATCTAACTTTCACCCTTGCAAACTTCATCTCCTTATTTTGTCACCCTTGATAGCTTTTTCTAATCGGCATCCTCATAATCATGATATTATCATTTGCAAGGTTTCTTCTGATTTCTTCCATTGAGACATGTGACTATTTATAAATGCAGTCATTAATTCCCATTAGTTAAGGCAGTAGTCTTTTAGATGCAGGCCTTCTCGGTTACTTTTTTAGAAGAAGTATTGTTTCTAAGAATATAGTGAAGGCATTAATTGACTTTAATGATCGGCTGGTATTCATTCTCTATTAATCAATGGTTACCTTATTTTTCAAACTAAAAGATCTTTTGATCTTCCAATTTAAAAAAGCATGACTGTCCCTTCATTGAAAAATGAAAATGGTTCTTAGCCCCATTATTAACGCATGATCAAAAGTTAATTTGATCCTAATATAATGTATCAACTTTCTTGTAAGGCTAACATAAATTTTATATTCCCAATAAGTATTAAAGGGAAAAGTAACTCCAAGAAATTGAATAGTCTAGAATAAATGTGGTAGATGCATGAAGCTGCACCACAAATTTCTCATTTAAATAATTCATTGTAATTTGATGAGCTAATAACATTTATTGCAATGTAAACTTACTTTTTAGTGCATAAAATATTATAAGAATAGTTTTAGATTAAAATGATCGTTCAATATTTGATGGACAAATTGGTCTTTCAACTTTTAATTTTGGGGCTTCCAACTTTTAGAATAGTATATAGATAGATAGATAGATATAGACAATCTTATTTTACGCCTTACCCACAGTTTCCTTTCTATAATAACTCTACCCTATATTAGGATTTATAAAGGAGATCTTGAGTATGCAGAAGCCAAGGAAATTCATGAAAGAAAAAATATGAAAGCTAAGGCAATGGCCATTAAAAGAAAAAGCAATATGTCATTGCATCACAGCATGAAATAGGCATGGTGATAACTGAAACTTATTCATTAGTAGTGAAACATATTTGGAGAAAATATAGCATATACCTTGACAACTCATCACAATAATTGAAGTTGGAAGCTAATGGAGCATCATGAAGTGAAAATCACACCTATATATACAGAGAATGTAATTTCATTGCAGACTATATGGCTAATCAGGCACTAGACTACACTGGAGGGATAATATTTAGAACATTTTCAGAATACCCAACACAAGGAAAGAAACTAGTCAATTTGGATAAAAATTAGTGTCCAGTTTTGAGGATTAGAGCAACACATACAAATCAGTATCATGTGCAGAACTCCATGAAGAGTGGAAAAGGAAACATTATGCAGACATACACAAAACATCAAAATCAAATTCACTGGCATGCCACAACAAGATATCAAGAATCAATACACCACCATATACATGTTGAGCTCGAGAGATAGAGAAGAAATAATGTCTGTCTTCATCTTCAGCTTCCATAGTTTTTATGACAAAATGAAGGACATAAACACCAAATCAACTATCAGAGGGCTGTAGATGCATCGGTGAAATCATGGAAGATTCAAAATCATTGAGCTCAGCACAAGACCGGACAAAGAGACAAGAAGAAGGAGCAAATCACATATGACTTACCTGTTCAAAGATCGGATGTTGAAGGGTGGAGTTTGCGATGCTCTGGAGATTTCGAGAAAGAAATAGGAAAAATGAGAGACTTGTACCTTTTTTATGTTTTAATCTTTTTTCAATTTTGCTTTATTTTATTTTTCAGATTCTGCATTTATTTTGGACTTTGCTTTTAATTTATATATATAATGGCCTTTTAAAGGCTAACATTTAATTTTAAAAAGGAACTTATTCTTCATATTATTGGTGTGTGACATTATAAAATAATGGAAAATGATACAACTAAATCAAATATTATATTCATCAAAATATATGTAACAACCATCCAAATAAATTGTTAGTAATTCGTGTATGTGACAGTTATTTCTATGTTTCTTTTTTTGCAAGAAATAGGGGCTAGACAGAGTGTCTAGCAACCTTTTATTAATAATAAAATAAAGAACCTCAACATGAATAAGTACAAGCAAGGAGGGCTAGACCCTATCTTACCAATCCTAATGAAGTAGCGAACCTCTACTAATTACTAAGCATGAAGAAAATAAGAGCTAAAAAAATTAGGTATTCTGTGATTATCACAGAGTTTATAATGCACTCTATGATGATATTATAGATGGGGATGCTTAAGTAATGCAAGAATATAAAGTCAAGAATAAAGTTGAGTTATCAACCTCAAATTTCATTTTATATATGTATGAACTAAAAAAAAAATAGCTTGTCCGTCTAAAGTAACCTGAAGTATTTTTCTCTTGTCTTCTTCTTTAAATCTGTCCAACGACTCTTGATAGTTAATCCCTTCTTAGATTTATTGGATTTTGTTGAAGTCATTGACACTGTCATATGAGTCTTCTTAGCCAGTTGCATTGATGGGTGTCGTGGAACAAATTTCTTAGTCACCCTACCATCCCAACTATGTTGCCTTTTATGTGTTTTCTTTTTGCTCTTGTTGTTCCACTTTTTTGTTGCTTAGGTGAGGGATCCCTGTCTCTGGCCACCTTATCAAAACTTATGTCCAGCATATCATACCCATTGAACATGGTATTTCCCAAATCAACATCAAAAGTTATAGTTGGACTTAGTCCTAAAACTACAACTCTTGGCTCGTGACTTCTTGCCACTACTTCCATATCTTTAGCGATAATGGGTAAGCTCTTTTAGAATTATCAAGTGCACCCAATGTACCCATATCATGAGAAACTAACGCATAAAGGCTATTTGTAGGAGTCAATTTGATGTTACATCCACTTAGCATTGAAGTTGCACCCACTTGAGCCATAGGTTGTCCAGGAGCAAAAATTTGAACCAATTGATGGCCATATTGTACCCCAGCAACTTGCTTCCCGTTATCACCTTTCGAATCAATTTTGTTATGCCTACCTAGAACAAAAATAGTAGGTTCTTGATTAGTGAACTCACTGTAGTCACCTTTTGATCCTCATTACCCGGAGTACCTTGATTCATATGATTTGCAGTTATGTTAGCATTTTTTTCAACATTTTTCCTATGGCTATCATTTGAATCAACAACATTCTCTTCCTGCGCCGCTACTTTATCTACCCACCTCTTAGAATTAGACATAGGGTTCTCAAACATCTTGTTTGGGTCATATTCATATTGCCCATCTATATGTTGTGCATTTCCTTTTTTGTTGCTCACGACATTATGGCCGGTGATTCTTGATTATGTGTTAAGTGCACTGAATTTTCTATCAACTAACTTCATCATTAGAAGGAATATCATGATTGGAAGTATTCAATACAACACCTTGAGCTTCATTGTCAACATTGCTAGCTCAATGATAATCTTTTTTAGTTGGAGTAGAATTAAATTCCTAGTCACTGCATGGAGGGGATTCATGTTTTCTAGAATTTCGACTCCAATTGACTTGAGATTAATGGTAGCAGGTGTGAAGGAGTTTTGACTATCACTAATCATCATAAGAAGAATCCCCTTAGGCTGTAAATAATCCTCTATATTGACAATTGCAACTCCTTTATTCATCAAATAATCGTACGAGTTTGTGCTAATTAGATCGATCCTTAGAAACATTAGATCAATCACTTTGTTGTACCTTGCTGTGACACGGTGTACCCATTCGAATTTCCACCCTTTTTTTTCGTGATAGAATAGTCCACCCTTTCTCATTAGCTATCTCCAAGCCTTTGCCCATATCCTTTGTATTCAGCCTAGATACAGAAGCATCAAAACTCCCAGACGCATTCTCAATGATACTGGAATTTGCAACCAATTGGACCTGCTTATGTCCATTTTCCTTTTCTTGTGGTGTACTAGAATTACATTTAGGTATTACATCCTTAGATTGTCCCACTTGCGTCGACAAGCTCCCATCACCTGTACCACAACCATCTACTTCATTAGCTACACCCATGTGATTCTCAGTACAACCATCTCCCTTCTCGAACAACTGTCACTACAAGAAAGTATAGAAATTGCAATACATTTTTTAATATTTGGCAACAACTTATTTTTATTATTGGCAAATGATTTTTTTGTTGCCAAAGAATTTAATTTTGTTGTCATAGTATTGATTATTGTTGCAAAAACTATTTTTGGCAACAAAAAATAAATGTTGTTGCACATTGTTGCAATAACAGCCGTTGGAAAAAGTTCATGCAACAAAATATTTTTTTTGTTGTCAAAAGTACTTTTTGCAACAATAATCAATCTATGGCAACAAAAAAAAATTTGTTGCCAAATATAATTTTTCTTGTAGTGTTATATCACAATCTCCAGATTTTGAAGCTTCAGCTAATGCCAGTGCATTATATGTGGTATTCTTTTCACTAGCAATCTGAACACCCTTAACCAACCTCCTCTTTTTGTTTGAAACCTCCCTTAAATAGCCTGTAAATTTATCTCCAGTTTCTTGTATTTCAAGATCAGCATGATGTTGTTCCAAATAATTTCCTATTTGCACTGTATTAATTTGAATCCTTTCATCATTCTTTCCCAACATCAAACGATAATTTTTTTCTCATGACCTTGGTGTTTACAATAGGTGAAAAACTGGGGGGATATAAAAAATAAAACGCTGAAAATATTCAACAGCTATACCAATTTTCTCGTCTATATAGTGAAAGCCTAGTACGTACGTTTGGGATGTTTGTCTAGCTAATCGAGTTCAACCTTAGGTACTTTAGCAGTGCTAAGTCTTGAATTTTCTTGAGTTTCTCTATCAATGGCGATAGTGTCACACCCCAAACCCGACTCTAGCACAACAGGAAGTTGATGCCATGAACAATACCGGAAGCACCTTATAAAATCAATAAGCATTTACCCTCTTTAAATAATATTTTAAAATTCATTTAGAACAAGTCATAAATGGCTAAATGTAAACACAATTGTAATTGTTAAAATCTACAGAAGTCTAATAGGATTACTCAATCATAAAACGTGGCAAACACCACAACAAGTCATACGAGACTTTTAACATCTACCCACAATCTGACAACTATCCATGGAGCTTTTAAGATAAATAGACAAGTGTCTAACTTCGGAACGCAGCCCGGAAACTGAAATAAGTAAATAAATAAAGATAAATTGGTGTTTCATGAACAAGCATGTGGGCTCACGAAATACTCCAGAGAGCAGCAAATTCCCCTACTCTGTAGGCGTATCACGAGCCTTCTCTTCGACATTTCCTGACACACCATAAAAACAATAATGGTATGCTTGAGTACTAGGTACTCAATGAGAGTCTGAGGGGCAATAGTTAACAACCATAAATAAGATAGTAAAATCAGTAAAACTATATCCATGAAACAATTGAAATCCAGAGATAGAGTAAAACATCAAACTTAGTAAAATCATGAGTAAGAAACCAATAACAAAAAATACATCAAGTTCAACTCATTTACCCTTTACCATATTAAGCGTTTCACTTACGAACCCAAAATCATCAACCAGCCAACTTATGGGCCGCTAAATAATCAACACATACCAACTAACGGGCGAACAACCATTTGATACACCTGACTTACCATCCCTCGGAAGCTAATCATCATCTAGACTAGCACAACAATAGATACAACGACCCTATTTTCCCACGGAGGTCAATCGTCTTCGAGACTAACAAATTTTTTCCCAAAGAGGTCAATTGTCATCTAGACTAACAAAGCAATGCTCAAAAAGCAATACATTAGGTTCCATAATGGCTAATCGTCCTCTAGACTAGCACAACTTGCCCATACAGGCCCAAACACAAACAAATACATGTAATGACATATTAACTGAATCATCATTCATGGATTATAGCTGTATTCACTTCTCAAGTCCTCTTCTCACAGTAGAGATATTTCAAGTCATAATCAATTTAGAAATCTTGTTCAAATTTTTCATTCAAATTCAAGAAACTCCTCAATTTTAGAAATCTTGTTCAAATTCTTCATTCAAATTCAAGAAACCCCATTTAACAAACGAATCATGTATAAAGTTTCAATATTTCAAAAATAAACACAATCATCCATATTAGGAAAATACACATTTCAATCATACTATGATTCGTATGAGGTTCTATGCGGGCTTGACCCTACACGTGCATGACCTTGTTCAAATATCATCTTTAGCTCGAAAATAAGTTCAACAAGGAACAACCACCAACTAGGGTTTAACTTGTACAAACAGTCAAAGAGAATCAAAGAGAATCCTCATAACAAATAGAGAATCCTCATAAGAAATCATGCTTTCAAAATATTCTTAAAAGTAAACATGTTTCAACGGTGTTTTCAAAGTATGCATACACGTATCAAAATGTTTTGAAAATGTAGAAATACCTCAATTCCTGATAAAAGCTAGAAGGCGTATTCCTATGTTCAACAATAGTTCTACAATGATTATTAATGAAAAAGTTCAGACTTTAATCAAATTCTTAAAGTTCTCACCCTTATCGAAAACTAGGGATTTTTATACCCAAAACCTGTTCTTGCTCATGAATCACTCATGGATTCTCATCATTTCTAATATCTTACACTATTCTGAATCCTTTAAATAACATCAGCAAATACCAAAGATCATACCTTTAAGAGATTTCCAAAGTCTCTTTCAATTTACCTTTCTTCAGTTTTCAAGAATCTATGGGTTTGAAGGATGAACTAATGTTAGTTGATGTTAGATTGATGTAATAATAAATGGGGTTTGATTAGGAACTCACCTTGGATGATGAAGGGACCTTGGAGGAAGTTGCATTCTTGAAAGCTCCCTTTTCTAGAGAAGATTTTTTTATTTAGGTTGTGAGGTAGGACCTAGGGTTTTTAAAGCGGCATCTCTATGCGCGGCTGCGTAGCTGTAAGTCCCAATAGTGAAGCGAATGCGCACCAAAGGTAGTAACACTGCCTCCGGTGCGCGATTGCGCACCTGAAGCTTAGTCGCGCAGCTGGCTGTGCAGATCGGGCGGTGTCCAGTAAAATGGGCATAACTCTTAGCACAGAGTGTCAACTGGTCCATACATGGTTGGAAATGTATTTCAAAGGACTACAACTTTTATGTTTTAAGTTTTCTCATATTCCCAACTGATGTTCATATAAACTAGCCAGAAGTCAAGATTATCGTAAACTTATTATGTAGGCGACAATTGTTCTTAGGTTCCTCGATCAGGCCAAATGGCCGCATTGCATCAATATGGATCCAATAATTCATTAGGTGCCATCTACTTTATGCTTGATCTTGTAAATCCACTTGCACACGCGAATTAGCTTCCGAGGTTGAGCAGTCTCAATTTCACTACAACCGAAGCTACTCGTAGTCCCGAGGGGGCTACATTTAGGCCAAGACTAACTGCAAGTTTAAAGTGGTTTACCATGTATATTTCAAGGGAAAGTAGGTATAGTCAGCAAAACAGGCTCCTTTAGCCACTTCGATAAGGATATTGATTCCTTATGCCCGACACCTCCCACACGTGATTCATCCTAACAACTATCGATTAGGTTAAAAAAGTGTCCCTTTCTTTTCATAGGATCTGCTTTGTTTTCTCCGCTTAACAACTGACATTTAAATCGAAAATCAATATTGGGTCCTATGGAAACCATACCTTCCTATTACCTTACTATAAGAAATTTACCGGCAATCCTATGCACCTCATCTTGTTTTCAAAACAATTATTTTCACCCAAACTCATTCCGATAGGACTCCATATGGATATAATGTCACATTAATACTTATTCAACACATTCATACCAAATCCAGATTTATGGAGTTTTACATTATACCCTTCTCAGGACATTCGTCCTCGAATGAGAGTTATGGCCTAAGATTTTCACTAAACCTCAAGTTCTAAAAACTTTCGCTAGATTTCCTTTGTATTGCAAGATATCCCATAACAAAACTTTTCTAGCACCCTACCAATAACCATGTGGTCCTCACAGGGACTCCCACAACTACACCAAACAAGCCTAAGCATGAGATAAGGGATTCACACCTTCAGTCTATACTATCGCAAGAATTCGTTAACCAGAAAGTTCAACACACACCTGGGATAGGGAATAAGTGAGGGTATCTCTTCCTCATGTCCTCCTCCGCCTACCAAGTCGCTTCTTCGATATTATGGTTTCTCCACAACACTTTAACCGAACATACATACTTAGTTCTCAATCTCCTAACTTGACGAGCTAACATTGGCACAGTTTCTTCCTCACAAGACAACCTCTCATAAACTTCAATCTCTTCGTGAGTCAAGATACAAGAAGGATCAGGTTTATATAGCATCAACATTGAAAAGTGAAATGCGGGGTGCACCATAGCCATCTAGAATAATAATTTCAACTTGTAAGCCACCATCCTAATTCTTCTCGCAATGTCATAAGGGCCAATAAAACGAGGACTAAACTTACCCTTTCTACTAAATCGCATTACTCCCTTCATTAGAGATACTTTCAAGAGTACCTTGCACCAGCAACAAACTCTAGCTCTCGACGTCTTATGTCCGCGTAAGACTTTTATTGACTCTGAGCTATCTTGAGTCGTTGCACAATGAGATTTACCTTCTCAATCGCTTCATGAACTGAGTTGGGACCCAATAGTTCTACTTCAGTAAGTTCAAACCACCCAATTGGCGATCTACAAGCCTTCTATAAATTGCTTATAGATGTTCATCCCAATTTCCTCCAAAATCAATCACACAAGCTCTCAACATGTCTTCGAGAGTTTGTACACTTCTCTCCACCTGCCCATACGTCTGAGATGAAAGGTGGTGCTTAAATTTACACGGGTTCCAAAATCTTCTTGGTACGATTTCCATAAATAAAAAGTGAACTGCGTACCTCGGTCAGATATGATTGATGTTCGAATCCCATGTAATCTAACTATTTCCTTTAAGTATAACTTGTCATAACTCGCAACAATATCATCTCCACTATCATTGTGGAAATTTCGATGTTCTGAGTAAGACCACCAAACCTTTGGTGTTCAACCTTCACTTGGTGACAGTTCAAACACTTAGCCACAAAGTTAGAGATATCTATCTACCTTATGTTTTTCCACCAAATGTGTTGCTTCAAATATTTATACATCTTGTTAGATCTCGGATGCACAGAATACCTAGAACTATGAGATTTCACCAACAATTCTTGTCGAAGGCCATCAACATCAAGGACACATAAGGGTCCTTGCAACCTTAGGACATTATTTTCAGCATCGATAATGAATGAAGTGTAATCTCCCTTTGTTGCTCCATCTCGTAGCCTCACAAGAAGTTTATCCTCATATTATCAAATCACAGTTGAGTAATTCCCACCAACTCTCCATTTTTCGTTTCATCGAGTTAGACTCTTAGACTAGAAAGTCTTCGAATTTCCCTACCCATCAGCATCTACTGAGCATGCAAATATGCTAAAGTACCCATAAATTTTCGGCACAAAGCATTAGCAACAACATTCGTCTTACCAGGATGATACAAGATGTTCAAGTCGTAATATTTCAACAACTCTAACCATTTTCTCTGTTTGAGACTCAACTCTCGTTGCTTGAAGATATATTGCAAGATTTTGTGGTCAGTGAAGACCTCACAGTGCTCATCATACAAGTAGTGACGTCAAATCTTAAAGCGGAAACCACAACAACCAATTCCAAATCATGAGTCGGATAATTCTTCTCACGCTTCTTCAATTGACACGAAGCGTAGGCAATCACGTTGCCATTTTGCATCAATACACAGCCCAAACCAATCCTAGTGTCATGACCCTAATTACATATCGTGTGGGCACCTACCTTATTATCACTAGTAGGCGAACTTTTACCCGTTAACCCATTAATCACTAGCCAATTTCAACTTTTTTAATCATTTATACTCTAACAATTAATAAATAAGTGAACAAATAAATAGTCTAACCAAGTCATAAATGATATTATGATATAAGTGCGGAAGTCTAGCTATTAAATTCCTAAAATCTGAAAGTCATCGTACAAGGACTCTAACCAACAATGTCTAAAGAATGAAATATCTGTCAAATATAATAATAAATAGTGTCTGGAATGACAGTAGACATCTGGAAAGAAATATCTTCAGGCGGCATGGCATGGATAGAAGATCACCCTCGGATCTGATCAAGCAAACTAGCTTCAAGTTAGAGATGTGGTTTGGGTGAAATCCCTGGAACACAATCTGAAAAAGGGTGCAGCAAGGTAGTATCAGTACAAACACTATGTACCGGTAAGAATCATAGGCCGACTAAGATTAGTTCACGCATATAAGCATAAAATCAACAAGATAAACAGATAGACACATAATACTCAAATCCAAGTCACAGAATATCCCATAACTATAAAGCTTCTAAACCACAAGTCTGTCCAGTCTCAATAATCTCACCCAATAATCACAAATCCAAGTTCCGACCCTAGGTAGAGTCACTAATCCACAACTTCACTTAGTCAATGATCATATCTATACCACAAAAACCATTTCAATAAACCATATAAGAAGCCAGGTGATGATGCATAATAAAATGTAATGATGTGAGATGCACTGGCCAAATACTTCAATTTACACACATGCTAAATGGTAATGTTTTTCCCAAATAGTCATGAACTGCATGGGACCTATGGGGTCTATGTACTATTCGTTCCGGAATGAACCTCGGACCACGAGCTCACAACTAGGCCACATCGGCACCCCCTGTCAAATGTGCCTTAATAGATGTATATGTTTCATCTCAAAATCTTATCAACAATACCTCATAATCAAATCACAATGACTAACTCAAGAAAACATATCAAAGACAGAATAATGAAGTACAATCATAGTAACACAAGTCATAACAAGACTCGCCAATAACTCTGCTTAACCATAGCCTACTTATACAACTATCTCAATCAATCAGTGAAGGGTATATATGAACACCTTCCTTTCAACAATTCCAAACCATTTCCATAATGTAAGCATGTATGAATGCAGAAATGGGTGTAAATATGGTAAATCAATGCACTAAAATAACGATGAAGGGACAAGAACTCATAATGCCATAAGTCATATCAAGACTTAGATAAATCGACTCAACTATAAGCATGATCAATCAATGAAATCAAGTGCAAATAAAAATGCAAGTCACAATGCTCTAAGCCCTTCTAGAACTTTAGATAAGTTAGCTCAACCATGGAATGAATCATTCAAATCATCTCAATCAACATAAAGAGTTTATGTCCTTCTTTACTTCCAAATATAACGAGTACACCTCACAACTAAGTCTTGTATCACCAAGGTGCTCTATTTTCTTATATCATCATCAAGACCAAGTCATGATTCAATATTAATATACATATGGAATGAGAATGCATGCCAAGTATAATATCACCATCAACCGTAACGTCAAGTTTTCATTTGCGTATTATGATAAGTTTAAATCACAAATTCAAGTCTAAACTCATTATCCTTCCTTTCTCCAATGGTATGTGTCACAATAAAAGAGAACTGGACACAACACGTATCACAACACAACCATTCAAATAGTAAGTTTGATCACAATAACAAGGCAGCAAGCCACCATCAACAACAACCAAGCTAATAGAATTCCATCCTGAATTGCCACAGTATGAATACAACTACACCTTCACAATGCGTAAATAACGGCGCCAAGCCCACATAACCAGAAGTTATACTAACCTAGCTAATATCCAACAAAACACCATGTCCAAAGTCCCGATCATGATTTCTCCTATCAATTCTACACAACATATACATTTCGTTAATCAAAGTCTAACTAAAGTAATCCGTAACCTACCTCGAATACAGAACAGGAGCCAAAAACTTCTCCATATGAGCCTTCTGTTTTCGAAGTGCCTCAAAACAGTCAAAGTCTAGCAATATGATGCTAAGTAAGCGATAAACTTTCTATTCACTTGAACAACAATTTGGGAAAGTAGACCCAATTACTTCTAACCTTTTCAGTTGGTTAATTAATCCTTGGGGCCATAATCATCCTAATTCTAGTATCGGTCATCATATTGAACCAGTTAATGGGTTTTCTAATCGACTTAACCCTCCTTACATAGCTTTTAGACCAAAGATTCCATTTTTATGAGAACCTTAGGTTTCAATTCAACAATTTCACCATTTAATATCAAATTATCATCCTAGGAAGTGATTATATAAACTCCTAGATGAACAATTATCAATAATATCAATAACCCATTCATTATTCTAGGGTTTTATCTTAGGTATTCTAACCTTTCAATTCTCCATTAACAAGCTTTTAATGATGCTAGAAGTTATCATGATTGAAGCAGGAATAAAAGTAATGGTGGAAAGTTACCTTGATGAAGGAGTAGTGACCTAGCCTTAGAAAATTGGCCTCAAGGGTTCTTGGAGTTATGTGGGGAGTGGGGTCAAAATAAGATATATAAACAGGATTTTTGATTTAATGAGGAGCGATCCCCGCTTCGCTGCAGCGAGAACCACTTCCGCTGCAGCTGACCCTTGGAAGTTCGACCTTTCGCTGCAGCGAGACTCCTTCTCACTGCAGTGGCTTCGTTGCAGCGGGAATCCTTCTGCTGCAGCGATACCTTTAGGCAATGAGCACAAAATTTTACTAACCTTTCACCCGACATCTGACAATCAATCCGAGGTCCTAATAACACAAGCTAATCATGTAAACCAATGTAAAAATATGCTATGGACTCACCCGCAGCCTCGGGATTCCCAACGGAGGTCAGAGTTATTAAGTTAACCCCTAAATAAACACACAACAAGTTCAAACAAAACACATAGTTAACTGTATCAAGTTTTAAACCTTTAATTTATACTTTTTGAGTCGTTATTAGCTTGTTCCTAGCCTCGGGAAGATACTAGTGAGGGTAAAAAGGTCAAAGTCTCCATCTCGACTGAGCGGGTCGTTACAGCTGGAGGCATCACAATAAACTACATAGCCCCCTGACCCTGAAGGTAGAGTCAAAATAGGAGCCGAAGTCAATCTCACTTTAAACTCTTGAAAGCTCTTTTCAAAAGCTTCAGACCATTGAAATTTAGCAACTTTCTAAGTCAATTTCGTCAGTGGTGCAACTATAGATAAGAAACCTTCCACAAACTTCTGGTAGTGATTTGCCAAACCCAAGAAGCTACGAATTTTGGTCGCTCCCGGGTGCCTCAGCCAATTCTTAACTGCTTTAATCTTTTTATATCAACTTTGATACCTTTTCTAGACACCATATGACCTAAGAATGCCATAGATTTAAGCCAAAAAGCACACTTGGAAAGTTTAGCATAAAGTTTATTCTCCTAAAGTGTTTGCAAGGTTATTCTCAATTGACCTGCATGCTCCTCACGAATCTTCCAGTATACCAAAATATCATCAATAAAGACAATAATGAAATGATCAAGAAAAGGTTTCAACGCACGATTCATTAAGTCCATAAATGTAGCAGGTGTACTAGCAGGCCAAAGGACATCAACAAAAATTCAAAATGTCCATAACGAGTACGAAAAGCCGGTTTCAGGCTAGCTTGTTCCATTATTTTCAACTAATAGTACCTAGACCTCAAGTCAATCTTAGAAAACAACTTAGCACTTTGAATCTGATCAAACAGGGCATCTATCCTTGAAAAGGAATACTTATTCTTAATGGTCACCTTATTCAATTGATGGTAATCAACACACATCCTAAAAGAACCATCCTTCTTTCTGATAAATAGGACCGGATCACCACAAGGTGAGGTACTTTGTCCAATAAAAACCTTATCTAACAAGTCTTTCAGTTGGTCCTCAATTCTCGTAGCTCTACTGGAGCCAAACGATATAGTGGAATAGAGATCAAGTCAAGTATCAGGAATAACATCGATCCCAAAATCAATAACTCTACGGGTGGAACACCTCGAAGATCTTGGGGAAACACTTCGGGGAATTCATTAACCATAGGAATAGTCTCCACTTTAGGTACTATGGCTTGAGGTGTCGTTGATAGCAACTAGATGGTAAATACACCCATTAGAGATTATTTTACGAGCCTTAAAATAAGAAATAAACCTACGTCTAGGCGTAGCATTTCACCTTTCCACACAATAACTGGTTCGTTAGGGAATTCAAATCAAACTAACTTATATCGGCAATCTACACTTCCATAACAGGAGGATAGCCAATCTATCCCCATAATCGCATCAAATCTACCATCTCTAGTTCAAACAAGTCTGTGGTAATCTCACCATCTTTAACTATGATTACATAATTTCTATAAACTCTGGAAGCAATAACGAAGACACCAGTAGGGATATTCACAAAAAAGGGTTTTAAAAATTGTTCGGGCTCCACCCCAAAATCAAGAGCAAAATATGGTGTCACATAAGAAAGATTCGAACCCGGGTCGATCAACGAATATGCATTAAGAGACAAGACGATAGCCGCCGAGGATTCATCTCCTTCACTACAAGCCAAATCGTAAAGTCGAGCCTGATCCCCATTATCGGTGTTACAACCGCTTTACCTTCTCCATTACCATGAGCATTAGGGTGTTTTTAGCAGTACCCACAGGTAGATTCTTTGCTACAACAAGGACTGATGAGATATTTCTCTGTCCAAAAGAGTTATCCAAGTTACACATACTTTTCCTACACTCCCTCTGGATATGACCCCTTATACCACAGTAATGGCAAACACGATCTTCTCATCCAAACAACTGTCGATCTCCACTTTGAAAATACCTATTTTGATTGTAGTTTTTCTATCCCTATCCGCTAGTGGGACACTCACATTAGACTGAGCAACAGATTGCACAGGTGTAAAATAACGTTTCTGTTGCTCTCCATCATATGCTCCACTGAAACCACCCGCAGATCGGGTCTTCTTACTTTGTCCCCCTTTTAACCTCTATTCGTCTCTCCAATTTTTTTTGTTCAACGAACCCAACCAAGGATGAAAATGTAGAAATAGGAGGCATATCAGCAACATATGCAGATTTAATATGTGGCACTAAACCACACACAAACCTGCTCAACTTATGCTTCTCAGTCAGAATTATGTAAATCACATATCTTGCCAAACAAGTAAATGTGAGACTACACTCACGAACATACATGGTGGCCTACTCGATTAATTATTTTTGCTCAATATATCTTTGTTCTCGGTATCTTTGATTAATTTGGTGTTTACGAGAAAACCACTCCTCATCAGACAGAAACCTCTCTATAAATATCTCATCGAACTCAGCCTAAGTTGGAGCCAGAGCATTGGTACCTCACTCAGTCTCCCATAACTCAAACCAAGCATGAGTAATATCTTTAAATTGATATGCCGCACACTCCAAAGCTTTAGAATCATGGGCATACATATATCCCTAAGAGCCTTAAAAGTTTCATCCATAAAGTAGTAAGGATCATCTTATGTACCCGAACCATAGAACTCTGGTAGATTTAGCCCCAAAAAGTGTTTAAGTCTCCCTCCACCTACAAGTATTGGATCTACACCACCAGGCTGATGTTGGGATATCACAGTGGTGGTAAGAATCTAGATCACATTCTACATCGATCTAATATCATCCACGTCTGCAGTAGGAGCAGCTGGAATAGGTGGAAGTGGTGGTGTTGCTTGGTATCTATTACCATTTTCAACCCTAGCATTGACCTCACTAGTGGCACAGTTAGTGATCCTAGCGGCTCGTCAAAATGATGAAGAACCAGTGTAATGACCCATTCGATCGTTTTGCGATTTTAAACCATTTTACCCTCATAGACATAGTTCCCGAGATTATTGGGTGATTCTAGTGAAGATTGGAAAAATTAGAACCCTTAAGTGAAAACATTTGACCAATGGTTGACTTTTGGGTAAAAGGACCTTTTTAAAAATTTCGTCGATTCCGTGAGGTCCGGAGGATTGCTTATGATGTGGTGAGGTATTTGGTTCAGTTCTCGAGGCTTCCGGAGGTGTTTTAGGTACTTGGTTGGAAATCTTTTTTTGGACGTTTTGGGGGTTGACCAAGTCAAGGTGACATCCGTTACGAATTCTGAGGTCACGGATGGGTTCGTAGCATGTTTTTACTTGTGTTTACTTGTTTGGTTTGTATCCGAGAGGTCTCGGATGGCTGTTGGGATTTTGGGTTGAAACTTGGTAAAACCAGATTTTTCTAGTTTTATGGTGTTCTGTTTTTGCGGAAGTGTCACCACCCCTGCGGGTCCGTCCAAGCGGGAATTGGCTCGCAGGAACAGAAGCTAACTCATTTAATGAAGTTCTCCCTCGTGGATGAGTATCCACTGTGGCGGTAGCGAGTCTTCCTCCGCTCTAGTGGTGATAGCTAAATCAAAAACCTTATTTCATTCCCAACTTCGAATCATTTACACCATTCACTAAAATCCTAATCCTAAAAAGTGTTTAGGCGATTTATGAAGGAGTTGTTGGTGGAATCACTTTGAGGTAAGTCTTTTACTTTATCGTAGAAATTAATCTTGCTTAATTAGTATCCATGGTGGTTAAAGAACTAGCGGGGAAGATGGGTTATGAAACCTAGGTTATTGACCTTAAGTCCCTTTCAATCCATTTGAGTATTGTTGATTTAATTACTGTTTTCTACTATCTAATCATTGGGATTAATAGTTTCTAGGGTTGAATCTTCCTTTGCTTCAAGAAATGAAATCACGAAATTGGGTTCTTTCTTGGGGATTTTGGTGTAATTAGTGAAATTGGACGACTAATTGTGGTTAGAATTCCATCAAAATTAAGGATAATGACTAATTTAACTTTGGGAATTATAATTTCACCCTTAATTTTTGGTGTTACCCTTGAGACTCGTTAGGGGTATTTTGGGGATTTGGGTAACCTTGGCCCCAATTCTTTTTCGAATAATTGAATATTCTATGGTCGTTTACTTACTTAGAATTTGGTAATTGTTAGACTACGATCGTTCTGAGATGCTTCGGAAAGGGAAGGCCTAGGTGGAATAGTTTGTGGCACTAGTTCGGCAATTGATGTAGATTACGACTTATTTTAGTTAGAATTTGATTAGTGAATCGTATTTATATGTAGAATTGATGGGGAAAGCATGTTAGGTCTTCAGACATGATGTTGGGATGGAAATACAATTAGGTTGGTATGATTTATGATTATGTGGGCTCGCCGCCGTTATTTTACTTATTGTTGACATGTAGTGTATTTGTGTACGTGATTTGGAGTGGTGGGATGTGATAGATTCATTATGGTGATTGAAACTCGATGTCGATTCCATTTCCATGATTCTTGTGACTTATGCAAGTCTTGATGTGGCTTATGGTGTTTGTGACCTCCATAGAATTTTCATTGGCATTGATTTTATTTGATTTAACATTCTTGCATTCGTACATGATGGAAATGGTGTGGGAGTGATTTGATGAAAGAATGTGAAAATGATTTGATGAAAGAAATGTAAAATCAGTTTGATGAGTTATGGGATCGGGTTGCGCACCGAAACGGATATATATATTTATGGGATTGAGTTGCACGCCCCAATAGTACATGGACTTCATGGGTCCCCTGTGGGTCATGACTGCCGAGCCGTCAATATTCTATCCAGTGTATGTGTGTACATAGTAAGTACTGGCCATAGCATTGCATGATGTCCATCTCATTGCATTGTGTATATCATCACCCATTCTCCATTGTTGTGGTTGTGTTGGATATGCCTTGAGAGCTATCGAGACTTGACAGATTTGTGCTTTAGGAGCTTTACCTTAGGTTATGATCCGGTTGTGTGATATTCTGTAATTTTGAGTGGTTATTATGTGCCTATCTGTTTGACTTGTTTATTTTGTGCCTTATATGCGTAAATTAATCTTAGTCGGCCTATGATGCTTACTGGTACGTGTGTGTACTGATGCTACTCTTAATGCACTTTTTCTAAGTGTAGAGTTTGAGCCAGGACCTTCATCGAGACCCCGTTTCTAGCCTTGAGGCTATCTTGCTGAGATTCTGAGGGTGAGCCACCTGCTAGCCCTGGATTCTTGTCTTTTATTGTCTATTATTCTATCTACTAGACAATGTTTCTTTATATTTCAGACTGATGTATTATTCCTAGACTTGATTTTGGATTAGTTGCTCTTGTACTAGTGACTTCACGTCCTTGAGGTTGTATTTGACTTATCATTCTGCACATTCCGTATTTATGATATGATTAAGACTTATTAATGTTTGTTCATATAATTTACGTCGATTCTTAAATAGATTAAGTAATTTGATTAAGGGGATGGTTCACCCACCAGGGGAGTTAGTGTGGGTGCCATCATGACCACGTAGTTGGGTCGTGACAAGTTGGTATCAGAGCCCTAGGTTCACAGATCTCACTAGTATAAGAACATATCTAGTAGAGTCTTGCAGATCAATATGGAGACGTCTGTGCTTATTTTCGAGAGGCTATGAGACACTAGGAAGACTCCATTCTTACTATGAGACACTAGGAAAACTCCATTCTTTCTTTCCTTTCGTGCTACTTGATTCTAATTAGTATCTGATTTTTCCTTCTATTCTCTCACATTGGTATCTAATTTCTCCTTCTATTCTCTTACAGATGGTGAGGACTCGTGCTAGAGAGATAGTTGATGAGGCACCAGTGCCGGCTGTTGGGGCCCTGACATGTGGTAGGGGCCAGGCTAGAGGCCGTGGACGTGGCAGAGGTAGAAGGGCAGCACCGACTAAGGGCAGGGCAACCGTGGCTGGTCAGGTCCGCTGTAGATCCGTCTTTCTTGAGCCACCGGCGGGTCATAATGAGAAGGAGGAGTTGGGACCAGCACCAACTCAACCTAATATTATTGCTACTCTAGTGTTATCTGATGCTTTGGTTCGTGTGTTGAACCTGCTTGAGGGGTTGACTCAGGCTGGTGTGTTACAGGCTACACCAGATGGTCAAAGGGTGAGATTAGTTGAGCAGATTCCAGAGAGGTTCCATGCTCTAGGGGCACAGCCTGCTGCGGTTGTGGCTCCATGTATGGACGAGATTCCGTGACCAAACCTTTTCCCTAGGCCCGTGGCAGGCTCGGTGAAGAGCATGACTTCACCGAGCCAACAAGAGAATGCCTATGATTTTATCATCGACTGTTATGAGAGGCTCCACAAGATGGAAGCAGTGGAGAGCCACGGGATTGATTCTGATCGCTTATAATATCCTACACTAGTCTAACCCTTTAAATAACATCAGTAAAAACCAAAAATCATACCTTTATTTCCCAAAGTCTCCAACATTCTTATATTTCAATTTTCAAGAATATATGGGTTTGAAGGATGAACTAGTGTTAATAGATGTTATATTTATGAAACAATAAATATGGTTTGAGTAGGAACTCAACTTGGATGATGGAGGAAACTTTAGGAAGTTGGGTTCTTGAGAGCTCCCCTTTCTAGAGCATTTTTTTAATTTGGGGTATGAAGTACAACATAGGGCTTTTAAAGCGTCATTCTCCATGTGCAGCCCCGCAGTTGAAAGGCTCAACCACATAGAGAATGCATACCAAAGGCAGTAACATTGCCTTCGGTGCGCGGTCGAGCACTTGAAGCTTGGCCGCACAGATCTGGCGGTGTACAATAAAATGGGCATAACTCCTAAAAACAGAGCTTTGACTGAGCTGGCATATATATGGTTGAAAATGTATTTCAAAGGGATACAACTTTCATGTTTTAAGTTTTCTGAAACTCCCAACGGATTTCCACGCGTAAACTAGCCAGAAGTCAAGATTATCGTAAACTTAGTCTATTCTATCGAATCCTATGCACCTCACTATTTTTCTTGATCTTAAAACAACTATTTCTACTGAAAGTCATCCCGATAGGACTCCATATGTCTAAAATATCACATTAATACTCATTTAACATATTCATACCTAACCCGAATTTACACAGTGTTACAGATAGGCTTTCTGTCAATTGCTGCAAGGCCTCCTAGCAAACAATTTAGGAGGCGAACTTGGTAGTGACATCCTTATAAAAATCCTAGATGTTTCTTTTGTAGGGTTAAAACCTTTAGTCCATAGAAAAATTCAAAACTGGTACTCCTCGTCATGGTGATGCAAGTAGTTAATAGATTTTGCACCTGCTAACACAAAATCTTCATATTGCTCCAGCCTTAATAATATGTGTCGATGGGCCAGCTACCCTATCAAACAGTGGCCTTTAACTCCTAACTTATTTCGTAGCAACTAGCGAGGTTTAGGCATCCCAGTTGTACATATGAGAACTTCAGCACTAAAGCTTGATGTAATCCCTTCTCTACCATAAATTGATTTAGTTCATCAGTTGGGGAGAGATCACTGCTGCCATGGCATCTTTAGATTGCCACCATGGTTGTCAAGAGGGAGGAGAGAGCGTTAGGGTTTTACACTACTTCAGTTAAGTTTTTTCGACCTTAATTTGTTTCTTACTAATTAAGTATGATTAGGTACTGGTTTTAGGTACTTCATAGGAAAAAATAAGTATGATTTTATGTAACTCCATTAAGATCATGTCCTGTTATAGGCTTAACCAAAATCATAATTAAGCTTAGTTGCAAGTACTGAATAATGAACATTCCCTCTAGGATTCAAGTTGTTAACATTTAAAAACTGAAACTTTAATGTCTATTTCGGTTTCCTGCATCCAAATTCCAAATATCCGACTAAAGAACAAAATAACATAGATAAAGGATAGAATTCGTTATACAAATATGTCCATATTGATAATCCAAAATTGAGGACAATCCAATAAAACTGTCTCCAACACAAGCAATTACAGCCATTGGAAAAATAGAAAAGTAAAGCTAATGTATATGGTAGTACTGAATGGACTTCTTTAGCTGCGTATTGTGTTATTTCTCATGTTGACATTCATTTTTGCAAGTAAAATTTATCCTACTTCTTTTTACCAGCCTCATCACTTTGTTGGGAAGCTCTTGTATGGTAACATAAACAATTTTAATTTCTCCTTAAACTCTCTTCTTCCTTAGCCCGTTGTCTTTTTCTTCTATAAGCATGTGAGTTAGAGTCATAATCCATGGCTCGTTCATGATGCCAGTGGCATAAAACCTTTTGTAAACTATTATTAGTACTATGATTCACTTCTCTCAAGTCATTGGACACAGTTGCTTCCATCTTCACAATTTAATTTCCTGGAGCTTGAAAAGTTTGCCTATTTGATGTAGGCACTTGCTTAGTTTGATCTTCAAGGATAGTTTGATCTCTTGCATGTATTGAAGAATGAACTGGTACCTTATTCTTGTGTTCTCCTCCGGTGGAATTTGATTTCGATTTATCATCATGACGGGTTGTGTGGCCGGCGTTGGTAGAGCTGTACGGGGAAAATGATTTTCTTGTAGGCGCGTTGATTCTTTCTCATCAGGAGAGACAATATTGTTCTCTACGTTGTGACGCTTAGCATAACCAATGAAATGGCAGTTTCGAGACCAATACTTTATCTGCATAACTTGAAGGTGTACCTCGAGTCTAGCATGAACAATTGTGCGCTCAAAGCCAGCCCTGTTTATCATGAGTTGGTACTACAAAATTAGCTTCTAAGACACTTATTACACCGCGACCATCGCTCCCAGCAGCATTCCACACCCTCCAGAAAGGTTAATAAGCCTGTTCTTGTGAAAAACATCGAAACCTTGAATATCAATGTGATGTTTTGTATCTTTCCAGAAATCAATAGTTACTGTTGTTGCTCCCAAAGGCATAGGCACGCGTTCGTGGTCATACAAGTAATATAGTGATTTTAGAAATCGGATGTCGCACCCACAAAGACTTATAATTACCTATAAACTAAATTGTCCTAATTATCGATCAAAGGATTAAACTCGCAAGTCATGTTTCTAAACTGATTAAAGTAAACAGAAACAAATAGTGAACTTCAACCAAGACAGAACGGGTTTTTATGTTATCAATGAGATGAATGTTTTAAGATTGTTGTTAGTTCACCAATCCTATTGAGTTCTCAAACTATTTCTTCTTAATCCAAATTATCAACGATTGCTAATTAACTGGATTATTAACTCTCATTCTACCGAATTACTATTCACCTATTCAAAATAGTTTGCCGCCTATATTTCTATGGAATTGATCTGTTAAGAACACAATTCGTTGACGATATTTAGTTGAACGCGACGCCTAGGTATATTCTTATCCTACCCACAAATCGTAGCCCTAATCTAGGGATAATAAGGTCATACTCTCTTTACTTCTCTAATCTAACAACAATTTTTCCAAGCTTGTATATTAGATAGTCGATAGAACTTAACTGTTGGCCAAACAATCAAGTAATTATGCACAGAATTAAAAAGACAATCAAAATCAATAACTCGTAATAAGATAGAAAGAATCGTCAGACGTCAATATTCATGGTTTACCATAACCATAGAACGCAAAGTTTAGCTCCACATAGACATGGAAGAAAAACCACAATTCATATAAAGAAACACAAAAACTAGTAGTAAGGAGAAGAAAAGGTAAAACGAAATAACTTCGGCCTCCAAGGCGGCTCTACCTCTCTGTACGTCCAAAGTTTTAAACTCACGGTCACAAGTTGTCCGAAATGATGTAAAAATCGTGTCTTATGGAATATTTCTAGGTGTAGAAAAAAGTCCAAATAAAATAACTGAGTCCAAACGAGTTGGGAATAATTAAAGTTCAAAACTTGTTTCAATGCTTGGCACTAAGGCGAACAAATGGCTCGCTGTTGCCTTCGCTCAGCGAATACATAGCAACTGTAAACATATTGCTCTCCAGGTAGTTTTTTTTTTTTTCTTTTTCTTTCTCTCCTTTGGTTCTTTCTTTGTTTCTTTCTTGGGTATCTTCATAATGGGAGACAAAACTAAGGAGTGTATCCCATGTCTCTCCCGTTATTTTTCTCTTCCTTTTTCTTCCCCCTTTTTATTCTATTTTGCTTAAAAACTCTTCATTTTCACACCGCTTTATTCTTACACATTAAAATATAATACTATGCACAAATCAATCAGTAGCACTCAAAAGACGATTAAAAGTACTAGAATGTGAAGCAACAATAACTAAAGATATTGATCGAACATCAGCAGGCACAAAAATTCATAACCAATGAATGGTGGTTTGTATGTCATCTCCTCAGATAGCATCATGTCATTTACCAAATTATAATGTTCAACATATTTCCCCGTCAAAATTAGTCGAAATCCAGGAGCAAGCCTCAGATACAAAATCAAAGCAGAACTCCTTAAAGAATGTTGATAAGTTAGAAAACCGACGGACATCCGGATATTATTTTTTCCCGAAAACCGATGGAACGTCTTTTAATTTTTAAAGCGCAAAACTGCATTTGAAGAGTATAAATAGAAATAATGGAAGTATAGCATGAGTGGTTTAGTGGTAGAATTGTTCAATGCCGTGGTACATACTTGGATTTAATTCCTGGTCGCTACATTTCATTTTGGTGACTTTTTTTTTATAATATTTAAAAACCGAGGGACTCTGTCAATTTTTTGTACGGGGTTTGCAATAAAAATAGTAATTTGTATATTTATATAACCGATAGACATCCCACGCTTTTAATCGAGACAGTCTGTAGGTTTTCTTCTACCGAGCCATTATTTCTCGATATTGTCAACTCTGTCGGTTTTTTCTTGATTTTGCCCTATCCGTCGGTTTTGACCCTCAAGTGCTTCTAATTGAACTCGTACTTGATATATTTAGGCTAAAGTCATCGACAGACCCCTGAACTTGTCTTGATATTCCATTTAGAGCCCCCAACTGAGACGTTGACCATCTGGACCATCGAACATAAGCTAAACTGTGCCATTTGAACGCATCGTGCCAGCTTGGCACATGCGTGCAATACACCGCTTTAGAGAGAGAGTGAGAGACCAATTTTTTTTCTTTTTAAAAATTTTTAATCATTAAAAATTAATTTTAAGAAAAACTCTATTTTAAAATCTATTTAAATAATTAAAAAAAACTGAAAAACCCAACCCACCCTCTCCGATAGCCCACTTCGCCACCGTCGCCGCCTCCGCTGCTGCCTCCGCCGCCGCTCCACTTCAAAATCTATTTAAACAAATCTCCGACGAAAAACGACACCATTTTTTAAATTATTTAAATAGATTTTGAAGGGCGGCGGCGGCGGAGGCGGCGAAGTGGACTAGGTTTTCAGATCGGAGAGGATGGGTTGGTTTTTCAGTTTTTTTTTTTAAAAATTATTTAAATAGATTTTAAAATTAATTTTTCTTAAAATTAATTTTTTTTGTTAACATGACTTATTTTTATTGGTCTATTTTTCCATGTCACATCAAGTGTAGCTCACGCATCACACTTGATCTGGACTGTGTTCAAATGACATAGTTTAGCTGGTGTTCGAGGGTCCAGATGGTCAACGTCTCAGTTGAGAGGTTTAAATGGAATATCAGGACAAATTCAAGGTCTGTCAATGACTTTAGCCATATATTTATCAAACAAATGACATACAAAATTTGTCATTCTATCCATATACCGTTTAATCATTTATACATGATTAATCAACATATATGCTGTTAAATATACAAATGCAAGAGCTATAACTTTATCCGACTTAAAAGTTAAAACTCCGATTGGCTTAATCTTATACTCCTCGATATATAGATCCACACATCAATCATTGGTAAAGAATTTGTTCACAATAATATTTTAATTAACACAAGTAAGAAAACCCTTATTAGAACAAATTGAGAAATTTAAATGCATCGTGATATAATTTTTTGACTTTCACCGCTCATTAAACTTTTCTGAACAAAATATTACTCCGTCCGTTCACTTTTACTTGTTCACTTTTGACTTTACACACTCCTTAAGAAATAATAAATGAAGAACATAATTTATCAATGTACCCATATTAATTAGTGCACAATTTTATTGGATTTAAAAAATGATTTGAAGTGAGTATTTAATATTATGGGTAAAATAGAAAAAAAAATTATCTTTTCTTGATATGCTAAAAGTGACAAGTAAAAGTAAAAATTTATTTTTAAAAAATTGTATAAGTAAAAGTGAAAGGAGGGAGGGGTTAAACACAACTTCATGATGTATTGCAAAAACTTTTTAATGCAAAAACAATTTTTTAAGAGGTAGTCCAAAAGCGTAGATATTTTCCCTCATTAATTGGTCACCGTTCTCCCAAAAAAGTTTTAAAAAAGACAACAAGCCACAACTAAAAAAGAGGAAAAGGGAGAATAGCTATTTCAATCCTTGGATTATTATTTTATTTTCATTTTTGTCCTAGGAATATTTGATTAAATTCATTAAAACTTCATTTAATTCGATTATTGGATTTTAGTCCCCTAAACAACCGTTGTCAAAAATAATGGAGACATAAAGCAAAAATTGAAGGAAAAAAAAATCAAACACAAGGATGCCATCAGAGTTGTCAAAGAAACAGATTCTCCAAAACATTGAGATGCGGTGTTAATGACGCTTACAAGAGTTCTCAAAACCATGTCCAATTCTCATCAAGCCATCTGAATCAAGAAAAATAATACTGCAGCCACCTATATACCATCATTAAAGATGATCGATATAGCTATATTAATTAGCTACAATTGTTATCACAATATATCATTACCAATGTGATAAAATAAGCAATGTATCTTTTCTGTCTGTCAGGACTTTACCTTATCATCACTAACATTATGAAATGATTTTCTAATTAAGTGTTTCTTATACCATTTATGGTAAGCTTCAATGGTAGACATTGGGGGTTATAGGCTAGTTGGCTACCATGTTGAATTTCTTTAAATATTTAACCTCGTTGATTTAAGGGCTAATATTGCACGCTTAAATTAATTAAAATTAAAGGTGTGATTGATATGAAAGAGATTTTTTTTTTTTTTTGCAAAAAGTGTTTTTAAATTATACTACTTTTTTTAAAGAAAACAATTTTCTTACTTGTTTTTTTGTTTTTTGTAAGTAAACAACGAAAATATTATCCCTAAAATATTTATATAGGAGTATAATTTAGACGAATGGTTTGGTTGAAGGTTAGATAGGGATGTCAATGGTGGAGATGGAGGCGATGAGGTAGATATAAAGGATGTAGTGTGTCTGGTGGGGAAGAAACAATGACGTAAAATGTCACTTATAAAACTTTTTTTTTTACGTTAGAATTCTTTTTTCAATTTTTAATTTTTTTTACATTGACCAGTCAAACATAAAAAATTAATTTCCCCCATGTTAGACTCCTAAATTGACTCAATCAAATAATACAAGGACCTAAATAGGAATAATAAAAGTTAAAAAAGAGAGAATATTTTCTTTCTTATCTCCCTCCTTTTTCCTTTCCTTTATTCATCAAAACAGCACCGCCATTAATTCCAACTTTTAGCCTCCTTTTGCCCTCCCTTACGCCACCCACCAACCCGGGAAAACTTCTTCTTTCTTCTTCATTCCAAGAAGTTTCCCGGGTCGACCCGTATTCCTATTTGCATCCCTCTTTCAATTTTGCTGCATATATATATATATATATATATATATAAATAACATCTATATTTAGTGGTTGCATTTATATCCCTTTTTTTGAATTTGTTATTGAAATCTTCAATGATGACTCTTCTCTTCAGGTATTATTATTATTCCTTTATGTAAATGGTTACCTCTTTTCACATATATCAACTATATCTTTATTAATTTCATTAAGACCCACTTGGTTCCATTACTAAATATTTTGTCTTTTTAAGGTAAAGGTAAATAAAATAGGTGTTTGGTTAATTTAGACATTCTTATAATTTCTTTAACCCTATTCCATGTTCTTTTTCTATGTACATGTCAGTATATTCTTGTTTTGGGTTATATTTTTAGATACATGTGGATGTTATGGAATATGTAAATGACCCATATTGCTATTTGTGAACCTGTCTTTAGTTTTGGTGGCTTTTGGGTTTCTGATAAGTTAAATTGGGGATTTTTGTAAAGTTTGAAACTTTTGGGGTTTCAGTAGAGCTAAAATGAGGAGTTTTCTTGAAGTTTGAACACAAGGGTGTGGTGGTTTCTTTTTGGTTTGCAGATAGTTGTTGTGGTCATTGGGGGAGATGGAAGAACCGGGGCAGCTTAAAAGAGCTTTTATAGATGCTACTGCTGGTGCGATTTCTGGTGGTATTTCCAGGACTGTGACGTCACCTCTAGATGTTATTAAAATCAGATTCCAGGTATATACATTCTTCTATCTGTTTTCGGGGTGTTGTAGTAGAAGTTGTTATTGTGTGCTTGGCATTTATATAAATACTGGTAATAGCATAATATTGCATAATCAGCTTTATGATCAAGATGACCAATAGTTATAAAAGGATGAGTCGTCTTTCAAACATTGTTATGAATTGGATATTTCTGACTGCTTTCGTTATTAATCATTGTTATGCAATAAAATTGGTTCAGCCCATTAGAACTAGTCCTGTAGGCCGTAGATTAGTTGTCCTTGTTATCTGGGTGATGCTTTGACTTCTCTATGAAAGGCAGCCAGGAGCAACAGCTTGAGATTTTCAAATTTGCAAACTTTAGTTTCATTACTTCAGAAATGTGTTATTGCAGAGATAACCTACTTTTCTCAGCCTTGGTCTGATCATTTGTTGAATCTCTCTTTCTTGCTGTCGGATGATTTGCGTTCATGTGCAATAGAGAACCCTCAAATATTCCACTAATTAAGCTCAGGGCTTACACTTTTACAAGTAAGGCCATAAGCAGCAAAAACCCTTCATTATTTTATAAAACTCTCGTCCAGTTTCACAATCATATTCTTCCACAAATTCCCCTCTGTAAAAGAATAGTTGGTAGTTAGTCTCTGTGGTGCTGAATCCAGCTTTCTCATGCTCCTTTGACAGTTTTTCTTTGCTTCTTCATATTCATCAGAGCTCTTTATTGTGTTAACATTAAAGTTGCCTTGCTCTTCTCTGTATATCAAGTACGATAGCTAATGTTATTTATATATACTAATCTTTTTATAGGTTCAACTGGAACCCACTACTCAGTGGGCCTTGCTTGGGAGAACTGTATATGGCAATTCAAAATATACGGGGATGCTGCAAGCCAGTAAAGATATACTCAGAGAAGAAGGTTTACCGGTATAGTTCCTATCATATTAATCCATCTCCATAGGAGACAATATGAGCAGAGGACCGGAATGCCTAAATTTTACTGCAAAGAAGTATTGAGGACTTTTAGGATCCTAATAATTATTTGATGCATGTGTTAATCAGAGTTTTTGACACTTGGATATTTTACTAATTATGCTTCGTCAGATTATTTATTTTGCACTCAAATAAATTTGAAAATTTACTCCCTTTTGTTGCTTGAAAAGTATTTAATTCTTAAAACACAAGGCATGCACTCTATGACTTCTTATTGTGAAAATTCCACTTCTGACTTATATACTTGATTTGCTATACATGTTACTCTCGTCATTTTTCTACTCAGTGGATGAAAACTTTTTCGGTGTTATCAAACCCCGGTATGAGTAATGGTGCAATGTGGTTTTTTTTGTGTGTGTGTGTGGGGGGGGGGGGGGGGGGGGAGTGTTGTCTAATATTTTGAGTTCAAGCTTGTGGCTCCTTCCTTCCTAAGAAATTCTATCTCATTAATTGATGCACTTTATAGCAAACTCGCGCTAGCTTACCCAAAAAAGGCTGCTGGTGGGTTACTGTATCTTTTGCGACCATGTTCTATATTTATGGCGTTAATCCATGTGTTGTGTCCAACAGTTATGCCCTTGTTGTCTTCACATATTTAAGTTTACTTATTTTTATATGGGGAGCAGGGGCAAGAGACATTTCTACTTACTTGTGTTAATGATTTTGATGATGGTATCTTCTGAAACTATGCACAGTTTACTCATATTTATTCTGTTTTCCTTGCTCACATGACAGGGATTTTGGCGGGGTAATGTTCCTGCTTTACTCATGGTTATGCCATATACTGCAATACAATTTGCAGTGTTGCACAAATTGAAAACTTTTGCTAGTGGCTCTTCAAAGTCAGGTCTGTATCGTAGTCTGACCTGCTCGGGTAGATTAGTTAGATTTTATTTAAGTTTTCCCCTTTACTCCTCTGTCACAAGTTGTACAGCTTTTGCACCATGTGTGCTCTAGAATCTGACTATATATACAAGTTATATCTAGTCTGCGATCAGTCCGGACATCTGATTACATATTTAGCTGTTCAAAGATGCCTTTAAGTAAGCTATTTTGTGCTTCCCTCAAGTAAGCGTCAATGTCTGATGGCTTGATTCTTTTCTATGATGCAGAGGATCACGTTAACTTGAGCCCTTATCTTTCTTACATCAGTGGGGCATTAGCAGGCTGTGCAGCTACTGTTGGTTCTTACCCGTTTGATCTTTTGAGAACCATTTTAGCTTCTCAAGGAGAGCCAAAGGTACATGTCACTTATCTATGATATTGTATAACCTTTGTTGCATGTGATGCAAACTGTGCTCATACATGTGAAACCAAGTCTCTTGCAATGCAAATCATGTTTGTATTGGGTAAATTTGATAAACTTGTAACTATAAAAAGGGATTAGATTAACAAATTCACCTTCACCTCTAGTTACATGCATTGATTGGTCTCTGTCGTGTCAAAGAAACAATCGAATAAAAATCTAGTCTTGGATAGACAGTGTCGATTGTAGTCCTCGGTTGTCAAGGCATGCATGCGGGAGAAAATTCACAAACTTGCTGTCCATCTGAATGCTTTTGACACCATTATTGGATACTTGAATATACAGAATCCATTATGCAATAACTACTTTACTTGATGTAAAAGAATGCAGTGTCATTGTCTTCATTTTTTCCCATACACTTGTTGTAGTGATTACAATTTAACATGATGTTCATCCTACTTGAAATTAGTATTGAGTTTGCACTTCAGCCATTTGGTTGGGGAAATTGCTTATTCATTCATCATTTGATTTAACTTGATGGGTTTACCAGAAATTGCATGGCTAGATCATAGATGATAAAGTTGTCATCACAAATTCATGTTAGTGGTTTTTTTTTTTTCCCGAATGAAAAAATCAAGCGACATATGAGCATACCAACTCCAATTCTGCTGTATTACAATTTGTATACTGTTTCTGCAGTCATGTTAACTGGGTTTCACGGGACTTATGTGGTATGCTAACGAACAGGTTTATCCAAACATGAGGGCTGCATTTGTTGATATATTCAGAACTCGTGGCATTCGAGGAGTGTATTCTGGATTGACACCTACTCTTGTTGAGATTGTTCCTTATGCTGGTTTGCAATTTGGAACTTATGATACATTCAAACGCTGGATGATGGTAAACCCTTACTCTTTCATGGAGTCTCTCACTTGCCATGTTTGATTCTGTTGACTAGGGGTGTCAAATGGGCGGGTTGGGCTGAATTTTGGGCGGGTCAAAATGGGTTGAGTTAATACCCAAAAAGTACTTGGGCTGAAATGGGTTGGGCTGAAATGGACTAAAAAGCGGGTCATAACCCAACTCGCCCAATTCTTACTAAGTTTTAATTTCTTTGGTTGTTCTTTTATAATTTTTTTGGTACCTAAGAAAAACTATTTTCTTTCTTTATTATGGTTAATTATATAACTTATAAAATAAAAAAATTATCTGTTTGAAAATATTTTGACAAGATTTCTCATGGATCAATTTGGGCTGCATATCAGCCCAACTTTTTATGGGCTGAAATAGACTAAGTTAATAATTGAGTGGGTCAATGATCAACCCAAATTTGGGGGGTTGGGCGGGCCATGTTTTCATGGGCTGATTTTGCCACCGCTATTGTTGATAGTAGTTTGGGCCATCGAGGATAATTTACTGAAGTGGGTGTATACTGCTCTGTGGGATTTTGTCTTGGGAGAATCGTTCTAGATGAGACCACTTTAAAGGAAACCGTTCTAAATTCATAGAAGACATTTATGTGCATGAGCTTTAAATTATGAGACGTTTTTACCTGTGAAACTAAATACACAGAAAAAGGTTCTCCATATGTCCTTTAAAAAATCCAGATTTGATGTCCATAGGTTAAGCTAGGCTTATATCAAAGCTACTTAATGCTAGACTTCAAAAAAAGTTATGATGAACCAGAAGAGACAATTAAGTTCATGGAAAGTATTCTACTATATTAGAAGAGTGGGTTTGGTCGTCACCCACTCTTCTAATATAGTTAAAATAAAATAAAAAAATTTAAGTTGGGGCCCACTCTTCTACAATAGTAGAAATAAAAAAATATTTAAGGTGGGGTCCACTCTTCTACAATAGTAGAAAATAAAAAAAATAAAAAAATTTAAGGTGAGGTCCTGAAGAAGCAAGAGACAATTGCAAAAAAAAAAAGGCATTTAAATAATGATAATAAGTTCAGAAAATGGTAAAGGTACGCTTAGAGAAAATTTAAAGAAGAGAAATTCATGAAAAAAAAAATAACGATTTAAATTTAACACAAAAACCGCTAAAGAAGCCATAAAACCAAATGATTTAAAACTTATACCCAAAGGGTATAAGTTTAGACACATACGTCTCACACAAATAATGCGGAATAACATCAGAAGACGAAATATAAACGGTCAAGAAACGTATACACATATTTTCTTAGGAGCCATTCGGACATGATTTCATCTCATGTGATGAAATCATGTGATGAAATCATGAGATGAAATCATGTTTGGACATGCAATTTGGATTTATTAAGTTGCAATTTTTTTTATAAACATAAAAACCCCACAAGTTGTAAAAACCATCAAAATTTTCGCAATTCTTATACAATCTTACCAAATGAGTAAATCATAGTTCATAATAAAATTAATACGCTACTAGAAGGCCTTTCTAAAAAAATACAACATCAATTGATCAAACTTTAGTTCAATAAAAAGGAAAAAATTTAACATGAATAGTAATGTAACTACTCTTTAATATAATCCTTCCACACGGTAAACATGATTGGTAAATATATTTTACCAACTTGCGGATTAATATTTAATACAAATGGTTGGTAAACATGATTGATAAATATATCTACCAACTTATGGGTCTTTTTTTACAAAATATAAACGTATGGATCAAATTTTACATTTATATTTTTTGAAATCATGATTTCAAATCCCAAATCATGCCTTTTTGGATGATTTGAGATGAAATCAGAGATGAAATCGCATGTCCAAACGCCTACTTAAAATGATGAAGTTGGTATATACTTAGAAATTAAAGACTACAACAGATGCTAACACATGAAAGCGCTTTTCAGTGTTGTTGAGTAGAAAGAGATGATGGCATGAAACTCGGTAGGAGAAGGTGTATTTCAAATCTTTCAATTGGAGAACCAAATCAGGAAAGTCATATATGGAAGAAGCGGACTAAATAAAATAATTTATTGATATTTTCAATTAATTGAATTATAATACTTTCTTTTTAAAAAAAAAAAATGTTTTTTATTACATAAGGGTAGGGGATTATAATGTGGGGATTCGAACCCTCACCAATAAGGTGAAAGTTCAGGTAGCCAACCAACGGAGCTACTAGATCCTTACAATTATAATACTTTCTATGATAAGAATTCCATAATTATATTACTAAAAGGTACTCTCTCTGTCCTAATTTATGTGACATAGTTTGACTAGGCATGAAGTTTAAAAAAGAAAGGAAAGATCTTTGACACTTGTGGTCTAAAACAAGTCATAGATATTTGTGTGGATTTAAATCATTTTATTAAAGGTAAAAGGGGAAGTTTCAAGTTAAATGATTTCTAAATATAAAAATATATCATTCTTTTTAAGACAGACTAAAAAGAAAAGTGTGGTACTATTTTTTGTGTTGGGCCGGTGCTAGCATGGGATTTCATCATCTAGTTATGATATAGAAGGTTTATGATTTTCTAAACGTGCATAAATTGATCTAAAGTTTCATCTTACCGAAAGAGTCAGCTACACAAGTTTTGGGTCAGATGAAGTGGTATATGCATTTTGTAGGCACCAATTGGGCATGACATCAATGTTATATGAATCCAATTCCGGACTATGGAAGTCCTATCCCTGAATCATTTTAGTTCAGGAAATCTGAGGATTAGAGTGACTGATTTTATTTAAGCCATGTGGTCTTGGATTATTTAGCTTGATAAGAACTTTAACCACCCTAGCAGTTTGTGCATTTTACACTGGTTGAAAAATCTGACGTTCTAAATTCGCAGCACTATTCTGGAGATTGCTGAGACATGTATTTATGTGTCAAAAGCTTACACACAGAGCTAACAGTTAAAGTTTCATTTGATTATTAACTTCTTATTTTTGTACAGTGAGAATATGCTTTTGCTACCAACTTTGCTAAAGTTAAATGTAGCAAATGTTCTCAATTTGGTCTCTCACAATATGGATTTATATTTTTATAGGCCTGGAATCTTAGATCTTATAATGCTATCCATGGTGATGAACATCTGTCAAGCTTCCAACTTTTTATCTGCGGTTTAGCTGCTGGGACATGTGCGAAAGCCGTCTGTCATCCTCTCGATGTGGTAAAGAAGAGGTTCCAGGTAGAGTTCACTTTCAGTTGATCCTCTGTCTTGGTTTAATCCAGATACGAAAAATAAATTAAGTTTACTACTCGCTCCCGTCCCATTTTATGTGAGGGTGTTTGCCTGGGCACGAAGATTAAGAAATAAAGGAAGACTTTTGAAACTTGTAGTCTAAAACAAATCATAGAAATTTGTGTGGCTCTAGAAATCATTTCATTAAGGGTAAAAGAGTAAATTTAAATTTGAATTATTACTAAATATAGAAAGGTGTCATTTCTTTTGGGACTGACTAAAAAGGAAAGAGTGTCATATAAATTGGGACGGAGGGAGTAATATTTTAAGAACAGCCTGTACAGGTCTGCTTTTATCCCTAAGTGGGCTTCTAAGTGCTCTTTTGGTTTAAAACAACTACAGGAAATGCATAAAAAGACGAACAATAGTTATTTTGTTCTCCAGGTCCCAGTGTTTGACTTCCACGGTGAAAAAAAAGAGGGTATTTTTTAGAAGGCTTAATGCATATGCAGCCCCCTAACTTATCCCTTTTTTTTTTTCATTTTGGCACTTCAACTAAGTGTTGTTCTATTGAACCCCTGAGCTCGTCCTCAAGTGTGTCTATTAAATCCTCTAAATCTGATTTTTATTAGAAGCAAAAATTAAATTGTGGTAATGAAGGTGAAGTAATGTTTTAAACGTGTGGTAAGCTATTCTTTAGGTCATGGATGTGTCGGTTTCTGCTGGTTCTGCTCTTCCACTGCCAGTTTAATTAAGAGCTTACTCTTTTTTTTCCCTCTCAATTGATGCTAATCTTAGCTAAAACATGACATAATTAAATTAGAATATATATTAGCATGTTGCTATATTGAAGATAGAATACTATGTAAGTCAGATTGTGTTTGATACACACACTTGAGGACGAGTTCAGGAGTTCAATAGGAACAACTCTTAGTTAAGGTGCCAAAATGGAAAAGAAGGACAAGTTCAGGAGGCTGCATATGCATTAAGCCTTTTTAGAATCATTTATATCCTCTTAATTGATCTTTTTATTTAAATATTTTCAGCTATTCCTGAATATGTTGTGGGGCAAACAACATCTTTTATTGGTTCAATTGTCTTTTTGTTGTCATTAACTGTTTTTGAGAGTTATTGTTTCAAATGCACATCGTTCCCCAAAACCCAATGAAATTCAAGTCCAAACGTCTGTCTGAACAGTGATTTTGAATTCGGAAACCAGGAAAAGGTCCAGTTTCTCCAAATTCCTCCTTCGAGTGCCTGAAAATTAGAATTCTATCTATAGACGCCTGGATTTGGAATCTCCAGACTTCATATGCAATACGAGCCTCCTCCTCCTTTTTTCTTCTCGTAACAATTTTCCGGTTTGTATTAGTTTTCAAAATGACCTGCAATCTCGCTTTTTCTACACTCACATGCCTTTTCATAAATATGATTAAAAGAATATTTATCATCATTATACGATGCTTGTGCGGTGCAAGATGCGTGCAAATATAGTGTTTATCTGTGATCAACTTTTTTTTTTGGTATGTCTCGTGGCATTGTTAAAAGGAAAGAGATAATGAAATCATATGCAAGTGAATGTCCATTGCTTGTGACTACAGTTAATGTTGCAACCATAAACCTTGCAGATTGAAGGACTACAAAGACATCCAAGGTATGGAGCTCGACTGGAGCCTCGTGCCTACAGGAATATGTACGATGGCCTCCGGAGGATCTTGATCGAGGAGGGTTGGGCCGGACTTTACAAAGGGATTGTCCCCTCAATTGTTAAAGCTGCACCTGCAGGTGCTGTAACATTTGTTGCTTACGAGTATACATCAGACTGGTTAGAGTCCACATTTTCTTGAAACTGCAGAGCGCTCTTTCTTACTTCCTCCTTGGCGGTGGCAACTGGAGAGGGCTGATAATTTTGTGCTTTTGTTTATTTTTTGTCATTATTTTTCTCCCTGTATTTTAAGAAGCCCCAAAGGAAGTAAAGAATGGGGCAGTGTTTATATTGTTCAAATTGACCGGCTAGTTTCAGGCCATAAGTTTACACTCCTTGTAAGAAAGGGAGTATTATAGGTTTCATTCGGTTGGATGGCTGTCTTTTTTTTGTCTGTACAAGACACCGAGCTCCCTTTATGATGATCACACTTTTTCATGCCTTTGATAATATCAGTGGTTTCATGGAAGCTCTTGGTGCTTTTTTAGCTTCTTTTTTCCTTGTTCTTTTTCTCTTTTGGGTCCCTTCCCATTAGATGCGTTTTAACTGATCTGCTCGACAAGGCAAAAGGTAAAATGGTTGGAGCTGATCATTGAGACAGTCTTCCTAAGATTAATTTCTTAATTAGACTAGGTTAGTTAGTAGTGGCTTAAACAATTCCCTGTCACCTATCCAAATGCATAAGTCTTTCAGTTATAAAGCACAAGTCTATTGGTTTCTGCAAAGTATTCAATAAGGGTGGGCATGGTATGGTAGATATAAGCCGAAATTTTTTCGCAATTTTGGTATTATGGTATTTGGTATGCATTTTTTAAAAATTTGGTATTTGGTACGGTATTCGGTATTCATAAAGAAAATACCGAAATACTGAATACCATACCAAAGTATATAATTACATATACAATTCATATATTTTAATAGTATTATAATACTAACAAATATGTAAACTAGTATTATTAGAAAACTAATTGTTTAAACGTTGGAACTTTAACTACTCTATCTTGATTTAAATGTCTTTTTTGTGTAATTGATTTACTATGGGAATTGCTTGTATTTTCTTTTGAATATTTTTACATGTGTAAGGTGTTAGTACATAATAATTGAAACGTTTCTTAAGTAGCGAAAGTCATAATTCTCCACGATACCAGTATATGTAAGTTGAAATCGGACAAACTATAGTATCGATTTACCGTATCGTAAAATACCGAAACCGAATTTTAAAATACCGAATCATACCGAATTAATTTGGTATGGTAATGGTATAGCATTTTTAGAAACCGAAAACCGAAATTATCGTACCGAAGTTTCAAATACCGTAACATGCCCACCCCCACTCCAGATCTATTGATTTCGTTATTTTCATGTAGGAGCAGGAAAAAAAAGAGTTTTAGTTAGCTATTGCAAAATCAAGGAATAACATCATCTAGTTGTCTGTAGAATTAAGCTTCTCAAAACAAAATAAAAAGAGGTCCTCTTCAGGTGCACCAAATATCATCAGTACCACTCATTTTCTAAAAGTTACCATGGCTACTGTATTCATTTTTTCTCCAGGACCATGATGGTAGGTCATTATTAAAACAGACGAACTTACAGCTGCAAAATTGTGATAAAATTGATGCAAAACCACCTCATCCCTAAGTGAAACTCACTCATTTCTTTGAACTGTCCATGGCTATAAAATATGATGCACACACTTAAGTGTTCCTCTTTTTACTAGTGTCTTCCGGAGGTAATGATACGAACTGCAGAATTCTCTGAACCTGAGCAGCATCAACTCGAAACCGCTCAGCAATTCCGTTGATATCCATAGGCCCTTTGTGATCATCGGATCTACCTTGATGCAGGAGTATAATTTCTCTTATCTGTGCCACATTCAGTGTACCTGTAGGAGCAGGCCTTTCCTCATATCTGCTAGACTCTGGTGTTATATTCCTTAGCTTAGGTAAGGGTCTATCATACTTCTCCACCACTGATGCCTGTCACAGTAGCCAGGAATTAACAACTTATTATCCTGATACGTGTGTTCTTGTAGCTATCACTACAGTCGAATCTATGTCAACTGAAACATTTAGTCAGGCAGCACAAATTCAGTGCTGGATAACTTAAGATCTCTATTCCATTTTCACCAAGAGTGAACGCCATTGTTGAGACTAAACCTACTATGAAGGAAAGAATATCCGACAAGAATTGTTTAACTACAAAATATGATATGAGCATGAAGTGCACAGCCATGGTGATCATACATCAATGTACCTACCTCAAAACAACTTTAAGACTTTTTAGATCAGGCTCAAACAACTTTAGACTTAAAAAAAGACTTCTATAGGTTTGCAAAATTAGTGTAGGTTGAATTCTCGATGCCTGGAATAGATCATCTGATTATATTCATTGCCTCACCCTTATTGCCAAAAAAAGTAACAGGTATTAACTGAAAGCATAGATTAGTTAGTGCTAATTAAAACTCCAGACTTGCACAGTTCAAACTACTCCTTACTTGCACATAAAGATGTGAGATGAGGATAGGAAGTTCAAAAAAAAAAAAAAAAAAAGAAAGAGATTTCATGTGAGCTATTAAAACGTCTCAATAAGAAAAACATTTCTTCTAATACTTCGTCCTGGATTTCTGTGCTACACTACCAAATGGCACAAGAAAATTTAGAATATACTTCCTATAAGGGTAGGACAAGATTGGCCCCTCTAAAAGTCTAAATCAGTCTCGTCCCTTCCTTTTATAGAAGGTGGCACGTGAGAAATTACACATATGAACCAAAAGCTTTATGCAACTATACAATAGTGATTGACAAAAGTAATCGCCTAATTTAAGCAATAACCATTGTGTATCTCAAAAGTGACAGAGTCAATAGGGCACACGTTCAAACTGAAAGTTAATATGCAAACAAATGAAACTCACCTCACCCATCTCTAGCTTTCCACCAGGCTTAGCTTGAATTCTACCAACCATTTGACTAAGCATTGCATCGAACTTGGGATCTCTCTCTTCGAAGGTGTTTTTAACAGCAACCTTTGGGCTGCTCTCTTAAGAAGCAGAAGCAAATAGTCATTTATCAAATAAGTAATTTGTGAAATCATACAAACACTCTTGCAATGGAAACTATTGAAGCTAGTTTATTTCCTGGGCAGATAGAAAAATAAACAAGTGAAAGATATTAACCATTCTTCAAGCACAAAAGGCACCTAAACAGATGACATCACTGTTCAATTCAAGACTCGTAATTTGTTGTGCGATATGATTAGAACTCACTCTATCTCAAATTTATAGACCCCTTTCACTGGTCGAGATTCAAATTGACTTAATTAGATACAATTTCATTTGTTCCCAATTCACAAGTACAAACACATACATATTACAATGCTAAATACAAATGGACAGGATTAAGGGTCTTTTCTTTTATCAGTGGATTAAAGATCTGTTTCTCACTGACAGTTATCTTCGAACAAAAGAAAATTACCCAGACAAAAACCAAATGTGGCCTTAAGTTGTTCACACAACTTGCACTGAGAGATTACTCAGAAGCATAAAAAACTAATATAAACATAGTCCAATTACTCATACAGCAACTCGGTACAATTTACATGTGCTCCTAAGTACACATGCATACCCAAAATACTATTCACCATTCTAGCTATACACCAGTTCTACCTATCCTAACCTAATGCGCAGGATTATTTAATTAAACAATCAAGCTCTAATTATCACTGCCCTATGTGAGCCTTGCATGTCCCAAGCCGGTAAATGAGGAGGGTCGCAATAAATTTGCCGTCAAATTATGGCCTACTAGGTAATAAAGTGGGTGCAAACGTCAAGGTTCAAATCCCAATGGACAAAAAAACCTAGGTGAGTTATTTTCATTTTGGTAAGTCTTAGTGGACAAAGTTACCAGGTACCTGTGCTGGTGAGAGATAGCAGGTACCTGAGGAATAGCCGAGGGGCGTGCAAGCTAACCCTAGACAGTAGGTATTAAAGAAAATGTTTGTGGTCCAATTATGAAACATCAAAAACCATATAAATGACCCAACTATTTTGGTATAGATGCTTAGTTGATCGATTTGACTGATAATGATGCACTAGTTATGTTCTTGAGGAAATTACAACTGAATCGACAAGTGAGCATAAGAATTTGATAAGAATATTCGCTTCCTTAATGAAAAACATTTCCTCCTGCTACTTCCTTATTCTTTCAGTATCTTATTCTCACCTTCAAATTGGTAGTCAATTCACGCAATAAAACAACTCAGTTTTTGCAGATCCCTTCGAACGGAAACTAAAAAAGACGGAAAACCACACATTGATTATTCTGAATTTCCTTTTTATGGTAGTGTCTCATAAACTTGCAGTAGGTTGAAGGCAAGCGTAAGCTACTAAACTTACGATTTAGAAATGAAACCGGTGCAAATGGAACAAAAATGATAGTGAGGACTCATAGAGCTAACCAGGGGCGGGGGGAGGAAGCACCAAGGGGGTTCATCCAAACCCCTTCGACGGAAAATTACATTGTTTATACATGGTTAAAATTATTTTTTATGTATATATAGCAGACGTTGAACCCCCTTTGGCTTTTTCGTATGTTTACTTTTTCATATTTTGAACCCCCTTAGTGAAAATCCTGGCTCCGCCACTGGTCAACTAACCCGAACTAACTTGGAACTGACGTACTTGTACTTGGGTTATGGTAGTGAAATTCATTAACAAGGTTACACTGTCATGTTTTCCCTACAATTTCATTTCCTAACTCAATCATTCGCCACATATACTGCCTTTATCTAAAAAAGAATCACCTGCTTTTTGGAGAGTCAAACATTTTTTTTCTTTCACTATAATTAAAATGATATTTTTTTGAAACTGTGCAATTCGGGCCAGTTCGCGTACAGCTTGACTAATTCCACCAGCACTGGTACCGGTTAACTCTGGCCACCGCCTTAGATTGGGCAGAACTTACCTAATGTTTTTGCGTCCGTTGGACTTTGAACCTGAGACCTCAACCCATTTCATTGACCACTAGGTCACACCATTTTTTAAAATCTCTTTTTCTACAAAAAGTTGAAATTTATCCTGTAGTAGTTTTTAAAAATGTAAATTTTATTTCAACACTGCCAATCTTTTTCTACAAAGAATTAAAATTACCTGCAGCATGAATAAGACCCAAGTTCTAAAATTACAAAGAATAAAAATAGAAGTAAATGAATAGATATTTTAGAACTAGAAAATGAAAAGAGCATACCGGGAACAGGGCCATTATTATCGACAGGGGTTTCATTCACCACCGGTGGTCTCCGGTCAATGGGTTTCTTCAGTTGCGACGACGACGTATCAACACTAGAACTTCCGATCCTTCCAGTTGCTCGACGAAATGCCTGACCCATTTGATCCCCTTTATACACACAAATGTTATTATTATTATTATTATTATTATTATTATTATTATTATTATTATTATGTAGGACTGTCTGTATGTTGAACCTAAAATAATAAAATGACAAATTTGTATTAAGTTTCGTTTTATGCTCTTTTATTAATTGGAGAGGTTATTAATTAGAGAAATAGTCCCACTGGAGAAAGAGACAGAAAGTAAGGTGAGAGTATTTATAGTTGGGATTTGGGATTGCGTTGAATACAACATCCACGTAAGAGGGGTTCACAGTGACCACGTCTCTATTGTGTGGCGTGTCTAGTTAAAAACTTGAAACTGTTACCATTCGAACCTTCCATCCGTATATACACGAAAATATTTATTTATTTATTTATTTATATTCCATGCTTATTTCATCGACCTAGAAAAGACTTACGACAAAGTGCCAAGAGAGGTTCTATGGAGATGCTTGGAGGATAAAGGTGTACCCGTGGCGTACGTTAGAGCGATCAAGGACATGTATGATGGAGTCAAGACCAAGGTAAAGACAGTAGGGGGAGACTCGGAGCACTTTTCAGTTCCGTTGGGTTTGCATAAGGGATCAGCTCTTAGCCCGTTTTTATTTGCCTTGGTGATGGATGGATTGATGCGACAAATTCAAGGTGAGGTGTCATGGTGTATGTTGTTCGCGGATGACATAGCTTGATTGACGAAACTCGCAGCAGAGTTAACGACAAGCTGGAGGGTTGGAGACACACGCTGGAGTCTAAAGGATTCAAGTTGAGTAGGACCAAGACAGAGTACTTGGAGTGCAGGTTACTGGCATATCACATGAGGCTGACGTGGAAGTGAGGCTTGGTGCCTAGGTCATCCAAAAGAAAAGGAATTTCAAGTATCTTAGGTATTATACAAGGAAATGGGGATATCAACGATGATGTCACACATCGTATTGGTGCAAGGTGGATGAAATGGAGGCTCGCTTCCAAAGTGTTGCGTGACAAGAAAGTGCCACCAAAACTTAATGGCAAGTTCTACAAAGTGGTGGTTAGACCGACTTTATTGTACGGGGCGGATTGTTGGCCAGTCAAGAACTCTCACGTTCAGAAGATGAAAGTTGCGGAAATGAGAATGTTGTGGGCACGCTAGGAGAGATAGAATAGGAATGAAAATATCCGGGATAAGGTGGGAGTGGCATAGGTGGAGGATAAGATGCGGGAAGCAAGGTTGAGATGGTTTAGGCCTATGATGAGGAGAGACACATATGCCCCAGTGCGGAGGTGTGAAAGGTTGGCTATGGACGGTTTCAGGAGAGGTAGAGGTAGGCCAAAGAAGTATTGGGGAGAGGTGATTAGACAGGACATGACGCAGTTTCATCTTACCGAGGACATGATCTTAGATAAGAGGTTATGGAAGACTCAGATTAGGATAGAAGGCTAGTAGGTAGTCTCGCTTATTCTTTCGTACTAGTAGTCGTAGTCTTGCTCTATCATTTATTACTTTTTGATTTCTGATTATATTTATTGGGTCTTGTCTTTCCAGACTATTTTATCATGACTTTCTCGCTTTTGTTATTTCTCATTTTCATAATGCTTTGGTATGCTTGTCCTTATCTAACTTTTTTTGTCTTATTTTCTGTTGAGCCGAATATCTTTCAGAAACAGTCTCCCTACCTTCTAAGGTGGGGGTAAGGTTTGTGTACACTTTACCCTCCCACATTGTGGGAATCCACTAGGTATATTGTTGTTGTTATCCATGCTTATATTGGATTATTATTACACTAATTATACAGGGCAATTCGCACGGTTGCCCCTATTTTGGGTGGTCTTTAATTTTTGCCCATCAAATTGATGGTATTTAATTTTTACCCTTCGCCTAAAAAAGTGATCAAAAATATTTCGAGGTTTTGAATTCGAATCTCAGCTCAGTAACAAAAAGAAATGCAAGGTAAAAGTTTCACAAAATTATGCCTTAAGGCATAATTTCAAACTACAGAAGTTATGCCTTAAGGCATAATTTCAAACTACAGAAGTTATGCCTTAAGGCAGAACTTTCGCAAAACCTTTCCTTTCATTTTTTTTTTTAACTGGGCTAGCATTCGAACCCAGAACCTGAGATATTTTCGACGACTTTTTTGGGCGAAGGGAAAAAAATTAAAGACCAGTAATTTGAGAGAGAGAGAGAGGGGGGGGGGGGGGGGGAATTAAAGACCAACACCTTTGAAGGGCAATCCGCGCAAAAAAAAAAAAAATGATTATACAAGGGCGAATTTATGCGTAAATTGGGTCACGTGAATTCGTGTTCTTTCCATAAAAATAGATATTTCTATATACATATTTCTAAAATTGATCTAATATTACTTGATGGCACCAATGCTATAAAAAGAATTAATGGTGCACTTGGTTAAAAACTTAGTTATCTACTAAAAAGAATAAGGATCAATATCCACTTAATGTATTTTTTTTCTTTTTTCCTTTAATAATGCACTCATATTCTAGAAATTCTAGATTCGACTAATGCAACGCAATCAACTGATAAATAACAAATAATAAGTTACCCAAGTGATAAAAGTATAGGTAAAAGGGACACTAATGTTACATTAAATAAAAAAATAGAAAGGATTGGTTATGAACATTAGATGTGATTGAATTTCTATAGTTCAATAAAAAATTTGGACTCATGTTTACTCTAAATTATACTCCTTTCGTCCCAATTTATGTGATACTCTTTCTTTTTATTCAATCAAAAATAGAATGATACTTTTTTATATTTAGTAAAAATATAACTTTAAACTTCTCATATTAAATTTAAAGCCACACGAAGTTTTAAAAATCTTTATTTCATTTTTAGAGACTATGCTTAGTTAAACACCTTCACATAATTTGGGACAGAATATTAATTATATCATAATTAAGTGATAAGTTTAAGTTAGAATATATATATCAATCAATTCATAATACATGAATGATAAAATTTTATGTAGAAAACACATGTTATGTATATATTAATTTGGTGCCACACATAAGTAAATATTTTCTTTAGTAAATATTTTCTTTCTTTGTATGGTTGGAATTTTCTTTATTTGTGCAAGGCACATAATAAAAAATGTCACTTTTCATTATGATTTATAATTACCTTGTTATAAAATAATAAAGCAAGCGAGAACAATATTTTAGACAAATAGAGAAGAGAGGAGATATCTTTATTTCTCTTGTTCGGGATTCCTTTACAATGAAAGAGAACCTCTATATTTATAGGGAAAAAGTGACTTGATCCCAAAGTCTCTAACCCTAATATTTCTCCTAAAGATAGACGTCCATCATAATAAATATTTATAACACTCCCCCTTGGATGTCTATTTGATAGATAACGTACCTCGTTAAAACCTTACTAGAAAAAACCCAGTGGGAAAAAATCTAGTGAAGGAAAAAGAGTACACATTTCTAATAATACGCTATTTGGTTGCCTCACTAAAAACCTTACAAGGAAAAACCCAGTGGGACAAAAACCTTGAAAGGGAAAAAGAGTACAATGCGTATTAACTCCTCCTGATGAGAACTTCAATCCAAAAACTTGAATCTTACATCTTCACTCGAAGGTTGCAGTTGGTATAGACTTGGTGAATAAATCAGCCATATTATCACTCTAACAATTTGTTGCACATTGATATCACCATTCTTTTGAAGCTCGTTTGTGAAGAACAACTTTGGTAAAATGAGCTTTGTCCTTTCATGAATCCACTCTTTAGTTGGACTATGTATGTTGCTGCATCTTCAGTCTTTGAATAGAGTTGCATCGGCATATAATATTGTTGAAATCACTCCAAGTGCGTTCCTGACTTGCTTAATAAACATATCTTTATATGATTTGACTGTCATGTAAAACAACATCGTATGATCATAATCCCTCATAGTCATAGCAAAATATATATAAATGCATTAATTGCATAAAGATATGGCACTTCAGGACCAAAAAATTCTGCAAGTTTCTCATTTCAACTTCTTTTAGCAGATAATCGATTTCTTTTGAAAACTCTACAAGAGTTTCAATAATTCTCAAGTCATCAACTTGCACTAACAATATGACATATTTTGATTTCCACAAAGACGTAGGGATAAATATACCCTTAGTCACTAAACATTCATTAAGGTGATTAAATCACATTCACCTTGCTTGATTTAATTCATATAAGAATAATGAACAAAACTTCTAGAACTTGTATATGCTTCAGGCATTCAAAATTCTTCAGGAATTTTTATATAATTTTGTCAAGTAATTCATATAGGTTGTGACAACATCTATTTCTATTTAAATGATGTGACATCTTCTGGTGTCTGGACAACAGGTCCAATAAGCTTTACACTTACCAAGATGCATCACTTCATTTGATAATAATTTCTGCGTTAGCATGCTTTAATAGACGTAGGATTTAGATCCTCACAATCTTTTACAATATTGCGCTATATTGTACCAAAGATATCGTCGACGATATATTATCTTGTATTGGTTTGCAATACGACATAACTGATTGAGATCTCATCACTTTCATTATTTTTAGGTGTCTAACCTCTCATGAGGTTCATGAAGTGTTATGTTGTAGGCTCTTCAAGAGCACATTGCCTCCTTATAATGATCATTGATCATTTGCTCCTCTTTCTTTTCAATGATTATTGCATTTGGAACCGATTAGTCTACCACGCTTCATGCATGTTGTAGACTCTGTCCTTCAGGGACATGAACTTAATAGGAGCATTTTGCAGCTGAAATTTGAAACTAGTTTTGGGTCAGCAAATGCTTCTAGCATTTAACTTGAATTACTTTTTGAATGAGGATCATACTAATGATAATTCACAACATATTTCCAAGCTACTTATTCTCTCCCCCTTATGTTTGAAAAACGTACATATATCTCATCTTCTTTGGGGAAATCCATCTTTGTGCATCATAGTAGACTAATTAATCATATACCCCACAAAAAAACTGTTAGATGGAAATATTTGGTTTCTAACCCCGAACCAATTGTGAGGGGAGAATGTATCATAATTTATTGGTCTGGAGCATACAAGTGATGTTGTATACAATATATCATATCTCAGACCAACATATGAAGCTTTGTTCTCATAAGCAATGGTTTAGCTATTTATTGGAGGCATTTGATGCCAAAACCAGCTTGATATAAACCAACATTATCAAGATGGATTGTCTTGATTACACAATCTGGAAATTGTGCTCTTAACTCAATTATTTTGAGCAAGTAATTTGCATATGTCAAACTGCGGACTGACAATAAACGCACGTGTGACCGTCTTATCAATGCATCTATTTAAGACATCACATAACAGGTGAACGGGCCCATACTCACCTTTTATGCTTTTTCAGAATTTAGGGAATTCAATCCCAACATTAACCGATATAATCAAATTATCATGAGAACAAGAAACACAAATAAATTCTTGAATCTTCTAGTTCTTCAATATGAATACTCAATCTGCACATCATTGTCACGCCCCAAAACCCACCCTAGACGTGACCGGCATCCGACGTCATGAAAAACATCGGAAGAACCTAAACGATACAATAATAACACTTGAACCCGCTAGGTTCAATATTCGCCTCCAACAGTTTATAAAGTAAATGTAACAAATCATGAATATATAAATTAAATCAGCGGAAGTCTTTATTCACCAAATACTTAGTCAAACGTAATAACGTGCCCTAGAGTTAATCAATAACTCAACAACTACCCACAAGAACGTATACTATAGAGCTTCTAAGATAATGAGCAATGTCTAAATCATCGGGACGCAGCCCGAAACTAAAAGACGAAGAGTAAAGATAGAATGGTGCCCCACGAACAATCATGTGGGCTCACCAAATAGTCTCGAAGCAGCAAGTTCTCTTAAGTCGTAGGCGTATCACGAACCTGCTCCTCAATGATACCTAACATACCATCAAAAACAACAATGGTATGCCTGAGTACTGGGTACTCAGTGAGTGTCTAAGGGGCAATAGTTAACAAACAAGATATAGTGAATAAAATCGATAAAATGATATCAATGGAAATAACAGTTCAAACCCAGGAATAAAATGAGTCAGCAACATTAAAGAGTCATCAAAGAATCCAACAACCAAAGACATATTAACTTAACTCCTTACCATTTATCATGCTAAGCATTTCACTTACGAATTCAATATCACCACAAGCCACTCACAGGAAACAAGATACGAAACAAGCCACTCATAGGCAAACTAATCAATCAATCGATACTCCGGGTTAGGAAATCACGGAGGCTAATCGTCCTCTGGACTAGCACAGCAATAGATACTCCGGGCTTGGAAGCAACGGAGGCTAATCGTCCTCTGGACTAGCACAACCATAGATACTCTGGTCTAGGAAGATACGGAGGCTAATCGTCCTCTGGACTAGCACAGTAATAGATACTCCGCGCTAGGAAGAAACAGAGGCTAATCGTCCTCTGGACTAGCACAGCCATAGATACTCCGGTCTAGGAAGCAACAGAGGTCAATCGTCCTCTGGACTAACACAACAATACTCGTATCGATACGTTAGGATCCATAACGGCTAATCGTCCTCTGGATTAGCACAGCTTGCTAATACAGGCCCAAACACCAACAAAATACAAATCATGGCATATTACCGAATCATCAATCATGGCTTAGAGCCTAATCTCACTTCTCAAGTCATCATCTCAAAATGGAGGCATTTCAAGTCATAACCGATTTAGAATCTTATTCAAATCTCTTATTCAATTTCAAGTTCAAGAAACCCATTCAACAACAAAACAAGTTTAAGGTCCAACCTTTAGAAAATTAAGTTCAATCATCCAATAATAGGAAAAGCGAGTTTCACAAAGTAGTATAGTTCGTATAAGGTTCGATGCGGGCTTGACCCTACACACGCATGACCTTGTCTATAATAAATCATCTTTAATTCTAAAATAAATTCCACCAAACAAGAGTTATAACTTATACAAACAATCAAGGAAGGATTCTCAAATGCAATTCATGCTTTCACAATGTAAGCGTACTTCGCAAGTAGACATAGTTGAAAAGATGATTTTTGGAATATAGACATACTTCAAGGAAGATTTTTGGGAAAATCTAGACATACATGAAAAGACTTTTTTTGAAATATAGACATACAAAACACCTTCATAGTCAAAAGGATCTTCTTTAAAAGAGACATACAACTTACCTTTATATTCAAAAGGGATTTTATTTTTAAAGAGACATACATTAGGGTTTTGTCTGAGAAGTTCACCATTTTTATTCAATAAAGAACTTTCGAGAAAAAGACATATATCCATAATTAGGTTTTTAAAAGAGAGACATACAAATCATCCTTATAGCCAAAATATGATTTTTAAAAGAGACATATATCCATAATCAGGTTTTTAAAAGAGAGACATAGAAAAAGTATGTTCAAAAGAGACATACCTTAATTTGTTAAACAAGGTTTAACAAATCACTTTTCTAATGAAGAACACCCAAACCCTAGCTTGAATCACTTTGGGAAGAATTATGTTGCAAACCCTAGGTTTTGGTCACAAAAATCATGTTAAGAATCATAGGTTTGATGTTAGAAAGGGATTAGGAACCTGAATTCAACCTAGAATCATGATAAAACTTACCTTGTAGGGTTCTTGAGGTTTGGTACTTGTTCTTCCTGACTTTAGGGTAATTTTTCGTGAATGGGGTGTTGGGGAAATAAATCCCAACTCTTAAATATAACTTAAAACGTGTAAACCCGACTTTTTTACCCGAATCCGACCTGTTTCGCGATGGGTTCGCGATGCGAGGCCATTGCGCAACAGTATGCAGGTCAATACTTAGACTTGCGTGATCGGCCCGCGATGCGGGGCCATCGCACACGCCCCCACGCGCCTGAAATAGCGACGTGTGTCGGTTCTGCACAGTATTCGGTAAAATGGACATAACTTCTCGTATGTAACTTTTCTTGGGCTGGGCGACCTACCGTTGGAAAGGTATTTCAAAGATCTACAACTTTCGTGAAGGAATTCTTTCCAAATTAGCAACACATTATTATGAAAATCGCCCAGAAGATAGACCTACCAAAACTTAGGCGAATTTAAGAGGCCTTAAAAACTTCACTAGTTGGTTTGACTTCAAAACGACCATCTTCCACCCGAATTCATCATGAATGGATTCATATAGATATAATATCATCTTAATACTAGATTTTTACACATTCACACCTAGTTCAAGTTTACGAGGTGTTACATTATCCCCCCCCCCTTAAGATCATTCGTTCTCGAATGAGGGTTACGGCCTAAGATTTTCACTAACCCTCAAACTTTCGAATTCTCACTAGTCCTTCTTTATGTGGTAAGATATCACAAACAAAACTCATATAATGCTTTAACAATAACCATATGGTCCTCGCAGAGATTCCCACAATAACCAGACAAGCCTAAGCATGGAATAAGGGATTTACACCCATAGTCTACCTCGAGATTTAACGATATTACTCTTTCAACCTATAATGGGTTCACCTAGAACTACTAGCCTAACCATTTCAATCTAGAATTGTATAACACTTGGTAATCCAGTCTGTACCCATAATCACCTCAAAGTCCTCTATTCCTATTTCCAACAAATCAAAAGTAGTCTCACGATCCTTAACTACACCACGCAATATTATAGATCCTAGAAGTAATGTCGAGGCACTAACTGTTTGGGTTCTCTACCATAGTCAAGGACAAAGCACAAAGTTTTATAATGAAGAGTTAAACTTGCATCGGTCAACGAATACGCCTTAAGAGAACATATAGTTACAATACCTGTGCCCACATCATCAGGGTCTTTAGCCGCCTCTCTACGAGTCAAACCATAAAGTCGAGCTTGTCCCCCATTAGCGGTGTTAGCAACCGCTTTACCAGCCCCATTACCACGAGCATTAGGAGTGTTGTTGACATTACCATCAGGTGAATTATTCCTCTGGCCAGAAGAGTTAGCCATTTCACGAAGCCACTTCCTACAATGTTTCTTGATATGACCCCTTATACCACAATGGTGACAAATAAGATCCTCCCATCCATATGCTTGTCGATTACTACCGTGTGAATATCCATTCTAATTATCATTCCTCTAACCTTGTCCACCAGATGGAACACCTCCATTAAACTGAGAAACAGACCGCTGAGGTGCAGAATTACCTTTCCGTTGACCTCCATCGTACGAACCAGTGAAACCACCCGTAGATCGGGCCTTCTTGTGCTGATCTCGATCCACCCTCTCTTCATTTTTCCAACTTTCTTGTTGTTCAGCAAACCCAACTAGAGATGAGAAAGTGCAAGTAGGAGACATAGCAACAGCAGCACATGCAGACTTGATACGTGGTACCAAGCCTTTCACAAAATGAGTCAACTTATGCTTTTCAGTCGGAATCATGTATAAAGCATACTTTGACAGACGAGTGAACTCCAAACTATACTCACGAACCGACTTGTTACTGTAACACCCCGTACCTTTAACCTAAGCTTTGACCATTATCCTAGACTTAGAAAACCAGATAAAGAATGTGGGAATTGGAAATTTCCTCTTCAGCTGTAAGATGGTGGTTTACGCCCATGAACAGTGACCGTATTTCAGTTTACGGGCCGTAAATCAAATCGTAAGCTGGTAGTTGAATGTCATATGGTTAAATACGGACCGTATTTCACAATACGACCCGTATTTCAAATCGTAAACTGAAACCAAGGATTTCTGAGCATTCTGGAATTTGGCAATTTGATGTCAAATGGTTAAATACGGACCGTATTTCAAAATGTATTTGGAATTTGGGAAAACTTCCTTCATTAAAGTTGTAGATCTTTGAAATACCTTTCCAACGGTATATTATGGGGGTCAAACGGACATCTGTGCAAAGAGTTATGTCCATTTTACTGAAGAGAGGCAGTGCTGTCCGTATTTCAAAATACGGCCAGTATTTCAAAATACGGCCCGTATTTTGAAATACGGCCAGTATTTAACTGGGCCGAAAAATGATTTTTTCCAGAACAGTATATATTCGTCCATATCAGTTCAAATCATTATTTTTCATTCCTTCAAGCCCTAGAACGACTTCCTACCCTCTTGCATCATCAAGAACACCAAGGTAAGCCTACTCTAATTATTCCAAATCAATTCTAATACCTATCCTTGTAATCTAAACAAGAAATTATCATTCCTAAACTAGGGTTTTCAAGAAAACCTATCTCAAGGTTCAAGAATTCAAGATTTTGGAAATCTTCTTCAAAGCTCAAGTCTTTAATTCAAGTTTTAGAGCAATTAATGTATGTAGAACTTCCATCCACATGTGGGAATCTCTACGTTCTTCCCCATGCTCCGTTTCTTGATATCCATGAAGTTCAAACCCTAGGGCATTAAACCCAACATATTGGTAGCCCGTATTTATGTATTTATGTACATGAATTTTGTATCTATATTCGTTATTGTATTCCTAATCTTCCATTACAGTTATTAGGAACCCTAGCTTAATCCATGAATCATGAATTCTTCCTCATGTATTCTCATTATGTTTATATGAAACTTTATGATTTTATGTAGCAAGTTACAAGCATGTTTTCAAGTCAATTATATATATATATATATATATATATATATATATATATATATATATATATATATATATATATATATATATTTATATAATTATGAACTATTGTTATTACTCATGAATCAAGAACATGTTTGCAAAACTATGACAAGTTATCTCATGAAACCATATTACAAGATATTTCATGAAATCATGTTTACAAGTTATTTCATGAAATCATGATTACAAGTTATTTCACGAAAATCATGGGCTTCTTAGCCAACTATATCATGTTCATGTTTTTGGGAATTGCTTAGTTAACCGAGAAGGCTCAGATAGCCTGAAACTACGTTGCCACCGTAGGATAAGGGTTGTCAGCAAGGAGGCAACACCTTCATTATGCAGTTTGGATCCTTACATGCTTATTATTACTTAAATCTCATATCCCTGGCAAGGTTGTGAGTGTTCTGCTGGTAGGACGCAAGTACCAGACCATGTTGTCGGTTATACTATAGCATTCCCCACGTTACAAGTAGTTTTACATACAAATATTTCTATTGATTTACTGTTTTAAGACTTTACTTACGTTTCATGCTCATGTTCAAGTTACATTCAGTTTCAGTTCATGTCCGATATCTATGTTGTGCCATGTTCTTCATTTCAGCAGGTTTTACATACTAGTACTATTCACCATGTACTAACGTCCCGTTTTCCCGGGGCCTGCACTTCACGGTGCAGATACCGGTTTTTCAGGAGCATACATTTGCGCAGTAGGATCACCTCAGTTATCAGCTTATTAATGAGCCCCACTCCTCTCGGGGTTCAACATAGAGTTTGCATTAGTATTCAGTTTATGGTAGTCCAGGGCCATGTCCTGGTAGTTAGTATTCAGACATGTTTTAGAGGTTTCATAGACATATGTTAGTTCACAAAGTCAGTTATGTTTTCATGCGTGCATACTATTACGTTTTCATGATTTTTCATGCTATGAGATAACTTCAAGACTTTATTCCGCAAATTACATTTTCATGATTCATTTAAATTGCATCATATAGATTATATTGTTTTGATGCCCATGTTGACAAGCAAGCCATGAGGTTCACTCAGACACATGCAAGCAAGGCCCGAGTGCCGTGTTACTCCCAGGCCATGGTTCGGGGCGTGACAGTTACCCTGCTCTAGCTTTTCAAACTTCGTAGCCATAGCAATTCTTTCCTCATCAGACAAGAACCTTTCCATGAACTCCTCTTCAAATTCAGCCCACGTTGGAGCTAAAGCAGCGTCACCTCTCTCAGATTCCCACATCTCAAACCATACGTGAGCAACGTCCTTCAACTGATACGAAGCAAGCCTCACAGCTTCTGAATCCTGGGCATCCATTGCCCTCAATGCCTTAAAGGTCTCATCTAAAAAGTGTTGGGGGTCATCCACCTTTCGTGACCCAAAGAACTCTGGTGACTTTAAGTCTAGGAATTGCTTAAGTCTGCCTCCACCATGAGGTCTCACACCTCCACGCTGCTGCTGAGCCGCAACCAAAGCAGTCAACATTTGAATAGTCATTTGCATAGTGCCAATCTCAGGCACACCCGCAACAGGAACAGCCGGAGCAGGCAGTGCTGGGGGTGGTGCTTGATTTCCAGCTTCATTTCCATTACCAGCATTCGCACCCCTAAGATTTCGGTTAACTTTCGCGGGACATCCTAGTTTACTACTATAATCTTATTTATTTAAGTCAATTTTTTTTTGAAGGTCTACTTTTCAAAAGCTATCGAACCTCCGACCTCATTTTTCATGTTCTTTGGTTTTCTGTTTGGTGCTCGATATCTGCATTTGAGCCCAATTAATCCAGATAATTCGCACTGTATCGCGCCCATTTGAGGGAAGCGCTCCCTCCAAAGATTTTTTTCATATCCATGTTCGAACCCCTAATCCCTAATTAAGGGAGGAGCAACTTCATCTGCTGCACAAGTTAAATTATGTATTTGTCTTAAAGGTTTATTAACTATGTAAAGATTATTTATTTAGAACTAAATAACTTCAGAAAATCAGGATACATAACTTCTAAATGTCAAATTCTGGCTCCGCATTTGATTTGAAGTAAATAAATTCATCAAAATGGAAGTTAAAATATTAAAGGAGTGGAATGAAAGTTTTGCTTTCATATATTGAAAATATACTTATATCAAATTTAATTATTACTCACATAATTACCCACTTGTGGGACTACAATGGGTATATGGTTGTTGTAGTTGTTGTCCACTTGTACTAACACAAATTATATTTCTTTAATTAAAATATCTACTTTTATATCTTGAGTTTGGTCCCCCGCTTAGCACGGGCCTCACATAACTAGTTATATATATAAATCACGAAGCAGTACTAGATCCAATACTTTAGCATGCCATGTATCTAAGAATATATAAGGCAAAAGTCATAGATAGCCCCCTAAACTTTGCCACATTTTCCTCTACGGTACCTAAATCGAGGATTGTACCTATTGGGTACCTAAACCAGTCCAAATTGATCCCATTGGGTACCTTTTTCACAATAATTGACAAAATTAGGAGAGTGTATTACACTCTCCATGACGTGGCAACTTTGTCAAATGAAAACATGACACGTGGCGGTAGGGGGGGGGGGGGTCCATAATTATAATTAAAAAATAAATTATACAACCCCCCCTCCAAACTTCATCTCCTTCGCCCCCCCCCCCCCCCCCCCAACTGGCCGCCGCACCACCACTGGCCTCCCCCCCCCCCACCAACCACCGTCCCCACCCCACCAATAATTTATTCCCCTTTTCTTCTCTTATTTATGTCTATCAATGTCTTTAAATAAGTTAACCAATGAAAGGTGAGATAAAAAAAAAGTCATAGTAATGGTGAATCTCCATTTTTTCCGGTGAATAAGATGGTAATGTTACTTTTCAGATCTAAAAAGGACAAAGAAAATGATGGTAAGAAATAACATCCAATTCACAAATTAATTTTATATAAATAATTAAAAGAAATGAAATGTTATAATGAAGAAGAAGAAGAAGAAGAAGAGAAAAAAAAAAAAAAAAGAAGAAGAAGAGGAGAACATACAGTGGAGAAGACGAAGAAGAGAAAAAAAAAAAAGGAAGGAGAAGAATAAGAAAAGAGGAGAACGTACATTGGAGTGGCGAAACGGAAGGGGTGTACAGTGGAGTGGGCGAAAGAGAAGGGGTGGGGTGGGGTCAGGGGACAGACGTGCGGGGGGTGGGGGGTGGGTTATTTTTTATTTATTTATCTATTATTTAATCAAGAAAAAAAATTAAGGAAAAAAAGGGCTGTCCACGCGCCCAACAAAAATTGGACCTAATTGCTGCGCCATGTAGGCGCCATGTAGGCAAAAGGTACCAAATAGGATCGAATTTGGACTGATTTAGATACCCAATAGGTACAACCCTCGATTTAGATACCCCAGAAAAAAATGTAGTAAAGTTTAGGGGGCTATCTATGACTTTATATAAACAAATAAGTATGACAGTATCTTAATCATACTAATAATAGTATATTGTTTTTCAGAGAGGACGGGATATTTATGATTTATCAACCATTAGCATATGTCAGTTATGCTAAGAAAATTAAGTGAAGGGAACTTACTTCACGTCAAAAATTTTCCATGTCAGAGCTTCCTTAAGAGAAAGATTAAACCCGATTAAGTTAGATTTACTACTTCAGGAGTAAATTTCAAGATTTTCTTACTTTCAGTAAATTTCAAAATTTTACTACTTCAGGAGTAGAACATAAAATATTCAGAATATTTCTTTTCAATTGTTCTACCTCTTCTGCAGGTGAGTCGTGATAATTTCACAACCAAGTGCAAGTCCGTATTTATAAACTTTACTAAATATTATCATATTCACTTTAGGGGACTGATTTGTATTTGTATTAACATTTATCAAAAGTTCTCATTCTTCAGGAATGGAACATAATCATCTGTATTTGTATTAACATTTATCAAAAGTTCTCATTCTTCAGGGATGGAACATAATCATCTGAACGTGCCTTAACCACATCAAATAATGATCGCTTATAAGTTATAACCTCTTCTAAGATATTGCTACTTCAGGAGAAAATCGAGCATGAATATAATATAGAGATTTTTCTCTAACATATCTCCAATCATAATCACAAACTATAAGGCTATGTAAAGTCATCACTTCCGGTGATCATGGATATAAATAAAATTAGTGATAATTACACTTGAGTAGTATCAATGCCACTTCTGGTGGTCCTTATAAAGACAAGTACCAAAATAACTACTGGATACTAATACATAAACATAGCATACTAATACCTTAATTAGTGAAATAAAATTGTTAAACCGAGAACACAGAGCAAAGGCTCAAATCTCTTTACCTGACATCGCAACCACAATATATCGTTGGCCAATATTTACTAAACCCAGACTTCTTGAAAAATAGTAAACATACCTTAGTCGCACACTTGAATTGTTCACCTCCCTAAAGAAGTTTTACCTTTCCCACTTGATTTTCGGTAAGCCACGGGTGGCACCATCAAGCTTTTGAAGACAGTATAGTATTAATGTGGACTCAACTCCAGTAAAACATCAGAGACTTGTGCTGATAACGTGTTATAAAATAATAAAACAATCAAGAATAATATTGTAGACAAAGAGAGAAGAGAGGAGATATCTTTATTTCTCTTGTTCAGAATTCGTTTACAATGAAGGAGAACCTCTATATTTATAAGGAAAAAGTGACTTGATCCCAAAGTCACTAACCCTAATATTTCTCGTAAAGATAGACATCCATCATAATAAATAATATTTATAACATACATCATGTTATACATCGATAAGGATTTACACTGAAGCTCTACCAAATTAAAGATAAATACAAGATGATTTATTAACCATAAGGATAAATAAATGACCTCACTACCATATATTATAAAGGAATTTTTACGCGTTATAGCTACTTCTAATACATAATTAGTGGTAATAACTACCTTTTATTTTAATTACTAATAATAACTAATTACTTTTCTAATTTAACTATTATAGCTACACAGTAACTTTCAATTACCATTTCACAAATACACCTAAAAATTAGCACCCCCAATCTGATATCCCCTTTTAATGGTAACAATATTAATCACTAATATACATTACCATTCTCTCTCCTTTTTCATAAATTTTTACCTTTCTAAAAAGGAAAGAATATGTGAATGCCCAGTGAAATAATCGTCTTCTTCCTCTCTTCCCCCTTCTGCAAAAATTTCACTTCCATTCTCACCAATCAACAAGTTTTTTAGGGTTTTGAGAAGATGAAAAATATATGTATTTGTGTATGTTCTATGATATAACTACCAATTGTTGTGGTTGGTGGTGTAAGTTTTTCTATATATTTGTGTATTTTGTTCAAATTAATTCCGTCAGTTCATCTAATTTCAAATACACGGGTGACGCAAATACATGATAAGTTTTCTATATATTTATGTATTTTGTTCAAATTAATCCCATCAAATACATGGGTAATGCAAATTGTTACTCACACAAATACATGAGATTTAATATAAATTACATGGGGTTTAATTGGAAACTTCAAATACATTAGTTATGTTATCAAATACATGGGTAAATAAAAAAAGGAAATCAATATTGAAAACTTCAAATACATTACCACTAAATACATGGGTGATGCAAATTGTTACTCACACAAATACATGATATTTAATATAAAATACATGGAGTTTGATTGGAAACTTCAAATACATTAGTTATGCTATCAAATACATGGGTAAATAAAAAACGAAATCAATATTGAAAACTTCAAATACATTGGCTGTTTAATGTTTTCAAATTTTAATTTTTTTGATTTTTTACGTTTGAATGTTGAAGATTGGATGAAGGAATAGAAAACGGTTATGGAAAAGAAATCTAAAATTTGATTTTATGGAAGAGTATGGTAAAAAATACCAATTAATAACTAATTAAATGATCCCACCGTTACGGCCTAAAATCAAGGGATATGTTTTTTTTTTTACTATGTTTCTATGAATTTACACGCATCAAATACATCCGAAAAAATACCTTAATTTGGGAAAACATAGCTACAAATGGTAATATTTAAAAGAGTAACTATAAATGATAGGAAACTACGTAGTCATTTGAGTAATTTTACCTATTATAAATGACAATATAATGGGTTTTGTAGTCCATGGTTAGTTCTCAACTTTCTTGTTGGGAAGCTTGCTAACGAAATGCTTTGCACTTTCAATTTTGTCCTTGTACTTGATATATATTACATCATATGCCAAAGTGTGTTTTAAATAAATCAAGAAATTTACAAACCTATTTTGATAATACATAGTCCCACAAATTAACTTGTTGCATGTGAATATGTACTTTTTCTATCCCATACTTTTACCCCTACTTTATTTATTTGTTACTTAGATTGTCACATTCACCTAGGTAAATATAACAAATTTTGAGATCCTTTAAAATGCTTGAAAAGTTGTCTAAAATGGTGATATCATATCTAACAAAAATAATTGTGACAAACATGAGAAAATACAATAATTTTAAGGAGCTCATTTACTGTTGAAAAAGTACTAGATAGTATTTTTCACTAGGTAAATTTTAAAATTACTATTAAATTTCCCATGCTCTTGTTTATTAATGATCTTTAATTTGTATTTTGAAAATATAAATTTATGTATGATAATTTAACACAATTTTACAAAATTATTAGTTATGTCGTCGAATTCAGACATGATTAGTTTATTTAAATTTAGTCGATCCTTACTTACTTGAGATTGATAGCTTAAGGTTATTATGACATGAATTTACACAATAATATTCTACTAACACTAAAAAGAAAATGCATTTTTTTTAAAGGAAAAGAAAATTTAAATTAAGAAAAACATTTTTTCTTTGATATTATTGATATATTTTTTATGAGTTAATTAGAAATAGCATCTATTAAAATAAGTTAAGAGTCAATTTTTTTTAATTTTTAATTTTATCTTTATTTTCAGTTAAGTTCGCTATGTCTCTCAATGAAAGAATAAATATAGTGTATATAGATATATTTAGAACTAGGCTTTAATCATCGTATTTTACTAGCATAAGCCAACGAGATTACTGTCACGACCCGACCAGGGGCCGTGACGAGTACCCGATACTTGTACCGAGCACCCCTTAGCTATCCTGTATAAACAGTGCCATATTTTTTTTTTCTAAACATTAACATTTGCAGTAAACTTTCTAATATCGCGTTACACCAGAACGCGGACCATTCGGAATAAAATACATTAAACTGTACATAGCTGACTGTGTATATCTGTCTACGAGCCTCTAGATATAGTACATTTATACAGAGAAAGGGCCGAGTACTGTCGCGCTCGAAAATATATACACAAAATAGTACCGATGAAATAAGGCTCCGGAACAACTGGAGCGCTATCGAATGCTGCTGATAGGGCACTAGGAATCTGGTCCGTATACCTGCTGACCTGCGCGGCATGAAACGCAGCGTCCACAAGAAGGGACGTCAGTACGAATAATGTACCGAGTATGTAAGGCATGGAAAACAATGCAAGCAGTAACATAAAGTACGATCAATAATAATATCACGGAGCCATAGGGCGTATAACGAGGCAAGAACGTAACCTGTACATAGGAAGGCCCCTCTTTAGGCCGGCTGTCATGTAGGCTTTTCTTTTCATCTTTGAAACGTTTCTTTTCATAGGCATAGGAATCAACATTTTTATATTACTTATTCTCGTGTACAGAAAACAGTACATTTCAGTAACGGTATCTTTTGCTCACATTTACAGATGCCGAATACAATCGGCTCTCCCAACCCCCTCGGTGTCCCTTATTCATGTATACAGAAAACAGTACAATTCAGTAGACGGTATCTTTCATTTACATTTACAGACGCCGAATACAATCGGCTCTCCCAACCCCCTCCCCAACGATGACCCAACATATTACATCACATATGTATCACACATTATATATATATATATATATATATATATATATATATATATATATATATATATATATATATATATATATATATATATATATACAGACGCCGCGTACGGCTCATCCCATATCCCGCGTCCGGGCATCCCGCGTCCAGGATGGAATCCAGCTGAATCAGGTGGTGATATAACAGTGGCCCTTCCCTTTTTCCCCACATACACATACATATACATTTACTCATCTTTTATGCATATACATGTCTTATATACATTTACTTTACCATATATATATACATACCCATACACGTATACCCGTTTTATGTACCTATATCATATAAGCACACAAGAGAGCCAAGGGAAATCATGTATCCATCGGAGTGACATAAGGTCGGAGACCTCCGATTACATGACGGAATGCTAGTGATAGCTTCGTCTCACCTTGAAGGAACAAGTATTTTAAGGCGAGACTATCAACGGAGAATAGTGTTACAGTAACCGAAAACGAAATCTTAAGCATTTTAGATGACAGTCATAGGTTTTGGAATCTTAGAAAATAAAGTTATAGCTAGAAAATATAAATATGATTCAAAAATTAGTTTATCGCTTTCATGTTTATATTAGGTACTTGGCTTAGCCGTAGAGTCGTTCCGGTCGTACTTATCATAGCTACATTCTCTTGTCCGACATTGTCATTATCATTATCATCATAGAAACACTCCCGCTGGAGTAGTCATAGTACTTATCACTTGGTGACGAAATCGGGATCAAAGACCCCCTTTTGATTCACTTCAAGTACGTTAACCAAGATTATAGGAAAATCCGAGAGTAACGGGCCCACCTCGGGCCGGACGAGGTAGCGTATATAATTTACCCATATTACGTGTCATAACGTTACTTGTATGAGTCTTAGGGTAATCGGGTCCCACTTAGGCAAGTTATAGGGGTCTAGAAGGTCTTTTCATCATTTTGCACACTTTCTACTTCAATTCAATTGAACGAAAAGTTGAAAACTTTAGGTGCGGATTCCAGGGATTAGGGTTGTCCCCGAGGCTCGTACCCGACTTCTTTTAGTTAAGACATGCCATAGAAAGAAGGGTGAAACCTTACATACCTCTTTCCGCTCCTTTAGCTACTCCAAATTCACATCACAATCTCGTCGAAATCTGCGAATTGGTCATTTTTACCAAAACTTTCATTAGTACACTTTGAATTAGAATCTTAAGGAAACACTTGGCTACCGAAATTTTGGCAGCATTTCCTCTGTAATTATACCATCCTCGACATTCAACATATTCAAATTCGCATCAATCACAATCCGGGAATTCAAACCCGGCCAAACTATCGATATGAATTCAACGACTACACTAGCAACTTCCATATTCAAACAATTCACTACTTTTTTTTTTTCAAAAACCGTCCAACTTCAATAAAATCAATAACGAGCTCATGTATACGTTCCAACGACATCACACTAATCATATAGTCTTTCATGCATACAAAGAAACATTACATTCCATTCGTTTAACTTCTAAAGCAAGTCTCCACCATTTCAACTTTGCTAAGGTTCATAGATAATCATTAACACAAAGAATCCGCAACATAACGACAATCAAAGCACTACATAAAATTGACTCGTTCTCCTCCATATTATACCACAACCACACGGCCACACCACTACACACAACACACGGCCACATGCATGCATACTACAATCTCTCCTAAAATTCATTCAACTTCCATTTTCCACATTTCATTCACAACCATAACAACCAACACTAGGCAAGATAATTAAAACACACTTTCTACACACATATATATATACATATACATACACGGCCATGCTTCATATTCCTCTCCTTCATGATTTTCATCAATTTTAACATACTACTACACATATAAACCATGCATAACTCATAAAACAAGATCAATACTCACCTTTCTTCTTCAACTTCTCACTTGCCTATCTTTTGGCAACTTGTAGGATTATGAGTTGTTCTTGCTCCAACAACAACTCCACCTTGTTAAGCACCTTTAGCTTGGTAGGAAATGATTTTTGGAAGAATTTTATCAATTTTCCTTGGGAAATTTTACTATGGCCGAAATGCCTTAGGGTTTTCTCCTTCTTTCTTTTGTTCTTGTTTTTCTTGAAATTTCTAGAGCTTGTTGTGATAAAGATGACTTAGTCATCTTTTTATTGACCAAATTTTTATTCACTATGGGTTTGACCCATATGCATGGACGTTTGGGCCTCAAATTTCCTTAAAAAAAATATGTCAAGCCCACTTTATATTCTTAGCTAGTTCTTGTAATTTATGGAAACAATTTTTCCAACTTCCAAATTTGCCCTTCGTCGTTCTCCATATTTCCACTTCTAGACTCTTCATAAGCAACTCATGTGCCAAACAAAATAAAATATTGCCTTGCTTGTTGTTTTCCCGCATTTGTCTTGAATTATCCGATTGCATAAAATGCGGGATATAACATCTACGAACGGCTAATTAATATATACCAAAACATATATTTTTATCTTAAGCTAAAATTTATATGTTAACTGTTATACCCCATTTAAACGGGTCAAACCGGAGTACAACATATTGGTGATTCCTATTTTGTTTATTTTAAGGAGTCGCCACCTAATTATTTTAATGGTGAATTAGGGCACCTAATTATTAACTAAGGTAAGGCTAACTAAACCTCCGTTAATGGTCTGCTTAATTTATGATTCTAGGTAAGGGTTCTTGATTATTCTAAAGGGAAGGGGTTAGGCATCCTTTAGAATCCGTTAACTACGGTTAACCGGTCAAACTTAGGTTAATTAATTAAGGCTAAAGATGCAAATATAGCATTTAAATTTTAAGAAAATGGCTTGTAAATGTTGCTAAGATTTTAAAGGAAAATATAATAATGCTATTTAAAATAAGACTTATAAATGTTGCTAAGGCTTTAAATAAAAATGCTATTTAAAATAAGACTTGCAGAAAATATAATAATTTGCATATAAGTAAAAGAAAATGCGGGTTTGTGCAGCGTTTTATAAATATTTGAAATGACTCAAATGGCGAGGCATTAATTGATTTTGTTTTTTGCGATTTAGGAGTATAGACAAGATGTGAGTTTTCTTTCTCCTGTTTATTATTTTTTATTAACTACATTCGGCTGAAAATATGCATAATTTGGATAAATCTTGAAGAAATTGTTTATAAAATATACTTGAGTTCATATTCGAGCATTAGTGACGTTTCAAAATTTCTAAGATAGTAATAATAAAACATGATTCTCTTAACTCAAAATATGTATTCACGTTATTGAAAATATTATAGATACTATAAATAATTTTAACATAAAAAGGAAGAGAATGAGACCTATTGAATTAATTGTTAGTTTCTCCTTTAAATTAACTACCCATTACTAAAACTAACCCCACTAATTCATTATGGATTCATCTAAACTAAAAATAAAGTGTTAGTCATGCATAACGGAAATAAAAATAGAAAGAATAAATGCAAGCCAATGGATCTGGCCCATTTAGGCCCCTGCTGCCATTCTGTTTCTGCTATATGGGCCTCGGCCCAGAAGTTTTTTTTTCTTTTTTTTTTTTTATATTTGCTACGGATAAGGGCTGATGGGGGATGACTCGAGAAGATTACGTTGGGCTTTTAGCCCAACACTGAATGTGGAAAAAGACGAGTCCCTCGGACTCGTACGCGATGGTCATGCATAAAAACGAAAGAAAAGGATTAGTACGTAATCAATAAATAAGGCTAAATTATGTATAATGTAAATTCAAAACAAACAAATCAGCGACTTGTATACATGCTATGTACATTTGAGTATAGTCCGTATATACATTCATAAGGAGGCTTAGAGGGTTAATATCGGAAAGCTTTTACCCCCGTCTGCCCGATGTTGCACAAGTTCCAAGGGATTTCATGAATCCCAAGCATGGCTAACACCGGGAAGGGTTCAAGCTTGATCCATAATGATCAAGTAATCTCCCCATAAACGTACTAACTAAAATATACTGATTATGTACATAGGTACACATGACTCAGTCAAACACGGTATGCTTATAATGTAAGGATCATAAAGAAAATCGAACAGACATCAACACAACATGATTTTAGTGAACATCTTACAACAGTCCATTAACGACCTAATGACTTAATTAAAACAGCAAACTGCTTTTAGTGAATATATTAACGGCTTCCTAAACAAAACAGTAAAAAAAAAGAACTTAAACAAGTGCGGCAGCCCAACCCCAACTCAATTATTCAAGACAAGTTAACATAGTAAGAGGCATAGAGGGACATAAGATATAGTGACAAATAAGGTTGCTATGCTTTCAAAGATCATGCATAATCATCGATGATGGCAGTGTTTCAGAGTTAAGCAAGAAAAATCAGAGATCCAAACATGACTCAAACAAGGCTGAGGATGATAGTAAATAGGCAAAACTTTACATGAAAAGAACTAACTCTTACGAACATCTAAAACAGTGCCTTTTGATTCAACTCTTATATGCACATCTAAGTCTCAGTTTGAACTTAAAAACATACTGTCCCACCAATACACAGTAAAGACAACTAGAGCCAGTATAGGTACTATCAAATTTCATACAACATAAAAATATGGCATTAGCATGGAAACATGAGTATACATCTGACAACAGACACGACAACAGACTCAAAGGCTAATCCTGGACCATTTTTATCATAAGAACCAACCTCAACAAGCATTACCAGTATTTTTAAAGAGGGAAAAATATCACATATCACAGGTTTATAGATACTCATACTAACATATTGGTCAACCATGGATTAGGTGAACGTGTTGAGGCTACTCAGATCAATTTTAAATAGTATGCAAGATGTTGATCATTATTTCACTTGGCTAATGCACAGATCCAAACAAAAGAGGACATGTTGTTTATTCGATGCAAACAGTGAGCATGCTAGCCCTCAAACCAAAGGTAACATGCAAGGTGTATGATATTCAGACAGCAGGAAACTTAAAACAAAGCTAACAAGGGCAAACTCAATTCATATACCTTAAACTAAATAAGCACATGGCAGCCCCCTAACATGATGCTAGTATAAGTTCAAAATGCCTAGATTCCATGCCTTAACAAGCCTTTAATCACACATAAGCCTACCACAGTTCAAATACATCATATGCAGTCATTACTGTAGAATTTTAAACCAATCCTTAGTTCAAAAAAAGAATTTTTTTACCAATCTCTTTTATAATACATCAGATTCAAATAAAGGAAAAAAAAAAAACAAACCTTATGTTAACCTTTGGTAAACTTATTATCCATTTAACTGAACATTTGACCGAAGCTAACCATGTACAAATCAACTAATGCAGTAACATATAAAAATGGTCACATATCTAGATCACATAGGTTCTTAAAGCATGAATCTTAGCCTAACAGAGCAGCACTACCTAAACATGGATTAAATCGGAACCAAGGCATACTAAAAACTGCCCTAAAGACATATCAAATGCTAAATTACCAACTAAAAAATACAAAGGAACTTAAACAGAGCTAAAACCTAGTAAGTAACATATATGAACATGCTTGAAAACTACTACTACTAAGCATAACTAAACAAAGATAGCAATTAACACACATAAATATATCCTAAACTAGCAATTAACATGGCTATCTTCTAACACATAAACAGAAAAAGGAAAATAACCAATAAATGCATAAATAACTAAAGGAGGGATAAGTTTACCTTTTTCGAGTGCAGCGAACTGGGTTTTAAGTCTCTAATCTACACTCGAATTCTACAGTCTCCGAGTTTGCACGCACCCGGATCGAAACAGTAACAAAAGAAAATAAAAAAATGTTTAGTATTCTGGGATCAATATCAAGGAATATTGCTGAAAAACTAATATTTCCTAGGGAATTTTGGGCAGCTAAAACTTCTCTTCTTCTTTTAGGGAATTTCAGCAGCTAAAGAACCTCTCCTAAATGACTCCAGAAACGATTATTTATAGGGGGGAATTTCTAGGGTTTGCCTGGGGTTCAAAAATTGGGCGGGATTTTTAAGTCGAATATTTGGATTTTTGTGGGTATTTCATCCACAAAATCAGAAAAGAGGAATGGACAAAAATCCATTAAAACTTGTACCCGGAAAAAATGAAAATGAGCTGGTAAAGAAACAATTTGAATTCAACAAACAGCCAAAACTCATTAAGGTGATTTCAGATCGAAAGGAAAAAGGGGGGGGGGGGGGGGGGGGGAACAAAAATCAAACCCTTCAAACGGTTGAAAATCTGAAGGAGAAAGGACCGACCATTAATTTCCTTTTCCTCAAATGGCCATGCATGGCCTGGGTTTGCGAAAATTTCTGCGAATTTGCTAAGTTTGTCGGGTAGAGAGAGAGAGGAAGTGAAAGAGAAAGAACGGCGAGTCTGGTTCTGATAAGCATGTGAAAACGGACAAGGCTTGAACGGAAAGGGGGTGGACAAATCTGTCCGTGGCTAAAGAGAAGATTAGGGTTTACTAAAATGGAGGAAGGGAGAGAAAGGCAAGGGCAGGAGGGTGCAACGCGAAGGAGAAACGAATGAGACCCTAATGGTTTCATTCTTTTGTTGAGTGAATCGGGTCGGTGCGGATAGTGGGCCGGGTCGGGTAGGTTTAGGCACGGATGGGTTGGTTGTTGTGGGCTGGACGGATGGAAAAAAATGTGGGCTGCTGAACTTAAATATGGGTTGATGATATTGGGCTGGTTATTAACGGGTAGTGAGCTCGGATTAGGACGCCCGGGCTTCTAAATTTAAATAAAAGACCTTCTTCAACTAATTGTATATTAACATGTGCTAAAATATTACCTAATATAAAATATGTATTTATTAGTACTCAGATAAAAAAATAAAATTGTATGATGTCGTAATAGCCGTGCAATAATATTTTTTGAAAGTCAAGAGCAAATAAACGCTATTATCTAATTGTGCGAAAATAAATGCGATGCGTGTGCATAGGATGGTAAAAAATGCTGAAATGATTATAATGCGAATTATAATAATACTGGTAATAATAATAATAACAACAATAATAATAATAATAATAATAATAATAATAATAATAATAATAATAATAATGATGATGATGATGATGATGATGATAATAGTGGTAGTAGTAACGGTAATAAAATAAAAAATAATAATAACTAGTGACTACAATAGGATAATGAAACGCTGATATTAATAAAAGTTAATAATCTTAGTAAAGTATAAATAATTATTTCTTAAGTTGCCAAAAATATTAGAAGCGTAAATAGATATTTAGGAGGAAAGGCGGGACAAAATTGGGTGTCAACATTAACAAATTCCTAAAATACTAAAATGTCTTTTCAATGTACAATTATAGTTAGTTTGAAATTGTTTTACATACTTCAAATTATGTTAATTTACAAAACATTAAGTTACATGTGCCTCTTTAATAGTTGTTTCCTACGATACTTGCTTCATTATAAATAATTCTTTTAGTAAGTTATCCAATTGTGCGACTAACTTAAATAATTAATAGTACATAATTAAGAAGCAACCATATAAAGGAGTTGTGCCAAAAAAGAACGAAACACAAAAAAAAACATCTAATTAAAATTTTGATGAATACTCTTTACCTTGACCTTGAGCCCGGGCTCAGCACGAGCTTTCAGGAACTAGTTAGTATAAGAAAGAGTATGACTAAAAATTTGGTATAGTAAAAGAGCATTTGGACCATTTCCCCAAATATAAATTGTTCTTTCTTTTTTCAATTTTCTCACCTCTTTCCCACTTGAATTCTGGTGTAATAGTGATAGTAATAAATTATACTCTCTCACTTTTGATGTGTTTGTCTGGTTTTGACTTGGCAGGAAATTTAAAAAGTAAAGAAGACTTGCAAATCTTGTGGTTGTTAATTAAATATATGTAGAATGTGGCAAAATATCATTTAATCTTATTGTCTTAAACATGCCATGTGGAACGTTGAAATTAAAGAGTTGTCAAAAAACGAAAAAGACATTTATTTTGAAACAGACTAAAAAGGAAAGTAAAACAAACAAATTGAAACAAAGCGAGTAAGTATTTCCTTCTCAAATAAGTGGAAAAGAAAAATAACAAAAGGAATTTATTGCGTGAAGTAAATCTCTCAATGCCAATTAGAGAGCATCGAAACAGGCCGTTAAAGTATAAATACCTCGTTCATAACGGCAGATGTATATTTCTTAAATTTGTCAATGTGTGAATAACATTCATCAATCGCTTAAAGAGAAGAAGAAAGTTGATAATGTTACAAACTCTCTCACCTCCGTGACTATAAAAAGGTTTACACAAGCAGCCAATAGCCTTCACATATATAACAAAATAGTTGAAAGTGTAAAAAGATAGGAATAGTATAATATACATATATAGTCTGAAACTTAGAAATACGAGATCTATGACAAATTATAACAGTGAGATTCTTTAAAACCATAGTTTTTTTTGTTATCAAAACATGTTATATAATATTAGCGAGTAAAAAAGCCCTTTTTCCTTGGGAAAAATCAATTGGACTATGGGGTATTAAAAATGGTGCATGTTATTGTATTACAAAACAAGAACCAGTGTTTTAATTAATGATGTGCAGATTTGAAATGGAAAAAACTAAAATTTCTATATTTAAATAAAAGTTAGGCACGAGTCCTCTAAATTATACTCCTGATTTTTTTTTATTCAGTTTAAAAAAGAATGACACCTTTCTATATTTAGAAAAAATTTAAATTAAACTTCTCATTTTACATTTATAGTCACACAAATATCTACTTATGACTTATTTTGAACTACAAATTTCAATAGTCTTCCTTTCATTTTTAGACTATGTGTCAGTCAATACCTTTACATAAATTGAGAGGGAGTATTAATTATACCATAATTAAGTGATAAATCTAAGTTAAAATATATGTCAATAAATTCATTATACATAAGCAATAAATTTTATGAAAAGGCAAGCAGTAAAATTATTTCTCGTCTAGAAATATCCAAATTTTGATGTTCGCTTGTGCAGGCCCCTTTTGAATTCCTTTGAGTCGGTCTTGCGACCATAGTCTCCAAGCGGAGTGTTTCACGTGTTAGTTGGGCCCTTGATCAGTGTAAACTAAGGGTGAACATTCATCGTTTACGGCATGAGAAGACACATGTTACGTATTTATTGTCTGGTGTCACTATCATATACGAGTAAATAATTTCTTGGTATAGTTGGAAATTTCATGTTTCTTTATTTGTTTTTTCTAGCCCCATACGTGTTCATAAAAAACTTTATGTTAGTTATATATTTGGCATAAAACATAAACGGGCCCTCAAATTTTGCCTTAGCTGGCAAGTATGTCCTCCAGCTTTGGGTGTGCACAAGTAGGCACCTCAACTTGTATAAAGTTGAACAAGTAAACACTAATGTTGATGTGGCACTGACATGGCACCGATGTGGCACATTAAATTTTAGGTGTCTAGATGATCATTTTGTAAGTTGGAGTGTTCAACTAACAAAGTAGAGGCAAGTTGAGGTGCCTACTTGTGCACACGCAAAGTTGGAGGTCATACTTGTCAGCTAAGGTCAAGTTTGACGGTCTATTTATATATTATGCCTATATTTTTAGTGTAAATTCAAACATCTGTTCCTACCTATCAAAATTTTAAGGGAAAAGGTGCAAATATATCCCTTAACTTTGTGATTTAAAGCAGATGTACCCCTCGTTAAAAAAATGGTGCATATACCCCTGCCGTTGCACAAATACTGCAAATATACCCTTTTCGCTGAGAGATTTTTTTTTTTTTTTTGAAAAATCATTTAGCTTGTTTTTTAATTACAAAAATGTCACGTGGCTTTAAAGTAGACTTATTTTGTTAAAGCCACGTGATAAAAAAATTTCCTGGTAGGTCAGGTCTGGTCCATTAAAAAAAATGGGTAGACTTATTTTTTTTTAAAGCCAAGGAGATAGTTTTTTAAACGAACGAGACAACCCACTAGGAAAAAATATTTTGCCTCGTGGCTTTCAAAAAATAAGTCTACTAAAACAAATGGGCAGACTTATTTTTTAAAGCCATATGACATTTTCTTAATTAAAAGATAAGCTAAATGATTTTTCAAAAAAATTCTAACAGCGAAAAGGACATATTTACACTATTTGTAACGACAGAGGTATATTTGCACCATTTGTGTAACAGCAGGGGTATATATCCACTAATTTTTTTAACGAGAGATATATCTGTTCTAGATCTAAAGTTGAGGGATATATTTACACATTTGCCCAAATTTTAATCTAAAGTATAAGAGAGAATTTTTGAATATTTTGAAGTCAGAGAAAGAATGGTTTGTCTTCTCAAATATTAAAAGTGTTATTGGAGCAAGGGATTTGTGTAACGAAGGGATTGAGAAATTATATAATGGTTGTATTGTTGATCGGATTAGACCAAGGCCTTTTTATCCTTCTGTTTTTGGTCAATGCCTTGCCAGACTATGACGACGAGCATATTCATACGACAATTTTTTTTAAACAATAAATCTAAAGAAAGTATAGCATATAAAAATATACATGATAAAATTTAAACGTGTTAGTAATATGACATGACTAGTAAATTTGTTCGTGCGTCGCGCGATTTAAAAGATATGAATTTACATTTACAATTCAAATCGTGAAATGAAATCTAAAGAAACTAAAACCATAAAGAAAAAGGACAACCAACATATTATTTGGGTATATTCTCTCAAATGTCTTCAAAATTCACCAACTTTTTTTTTCGTTTGCCAAGTGAAGTACATAACTATGCATCCACGTACAGCTAATTTTAATTTTTTTGCTTCTATTTCAAATACTTTCTTTTCTCCGTCTTATATTAACGTGCAACTAACTAGTTTTATAAGAGTATCAATAATTGAATGAAAGAACTCCTGAATCCAAAAGAAAAGACAACTACCAAAATATCTTTGAAGGTAAAGGGTGGAGACATTACACTTCTAATGAAACTTGTTAGGTTTAAGAAAATAATTGACTTAATACCTAGATGACCTCTTAAACTTGACATGTTTTGTAAGATAGACATACAAACTTACATAATGGCCAGATAGACACCTTTTACTTATCTCAACTGTGTCTTTTAAACATACCAATCCTACGTGGCATATTGTGTGTTGTTTTGTCCATTATGGGTGCGTGAGTCTTTTTAAAGTTGGTGAATCAGTTATTCTAACACTAAAAAGTGTTTCTAAACCCAAATTTACCCTCATCTCCCTCAATTTGATCTTCACCATTGTTAAAAAAACCCCAACACAAAACTCTCTCCTCCATCCATAAATAGTACAATCGAGGACTGACATTTAAAACCAAGCCCAGCTTTTATAAAAATATTCCAGATGTTTTTTTATATCCTTTGATCTTCATATTCCTTTGACAACAAATGAAGCAAATAAACGCCAAAGTATTATTCAGAAGCTTTGAAGCTATGATATAATAAACAGATCCAATTTTAAAATGTCAAAGTTAAGGTGAAGTATAATTTAAGTCTATTTTACAAAACAGGCCAAGTTTAAGAGGTCATCTAAGTATTAAGCCAAAATAATTTAATAGAATTCACGACACTTCAATGTAAGAAGTATAATTTAATAGGATTTATACTGAAGCTCTACTAAATAAAGATAAATATATGACGATTTATTAACGATAAGGATAAATAAATGACCTCATAGTATGAGAAAGAATATGACTTGCATATTTGGTATAGAATAAGAGCATTTTGACCCTTTCCCCAAATATAAATTGTTCTTTCTTTTTTCAATTTTTTCACCTCTTTCCCCCTTGAATCCTGGTGTAATAGTGATAGTAATAAATTACACTCTCTCACTTTTAATGTGCTTGTCTGGTTTTAACTTGGCGCGGAGTTTAAAAAAGTAAAGAGACTTTAAATCATGTGGTTTGTTAACTAAAGATATGTAGAATGTGGCAAAATATCCTTTTATCTTGTGGTCTTAAACATGCCCATGTGTAATGTTGAAATTAAAAAGTTGCCAAAAAACGAAAGAGACATTTTGTTTGAAACAAACTAAAAAGGAAAGTAAGAAAAACAAATTGAAACAGAGTGAACAAGCATTTCCTTTTCAAATAAGTGGAAAAGAAAAAATAACACAAGGAATTTATTGCGTGAAGTAAATTCTCACAATGCCAATTAGAGAGTATCAAAACAAACCGTTAAAGTATACATACCTCGTTCAAAACGATAGATGTATATTTCGTAAATAATTGTCAACGTGTGAATGACATTCGTCAATTGTCCCAAGGGAAGAAAAAAGTTGATAATGTTACAAACTCTCTCACCTTCATGACTATAAAAAAGTTTACACAAGCACGCAATAGGATGATTCTACCTTCACATATATAACAAAATTTATAGCTGAAAGTGTAAAAGATAGGAGTAGTATATATATATATATATATATATATATATATATAACTTAAAAATACGAGATTTATTACAAATTATAACAATGAGGTTCTTTAAAACCATAATCTTTTGTTATCAAACCATGTTATATCTAATTAGCGAGTAAAGATGGCCTTTTATCTTGAGAAAAATCAATTGGAGTATCGGGTATTAAACATGGTGCGTGTTATTGTATTAAAAAACAAGAATCAGTGTTTTAAATAATGATGTGCAGATTTGAAATGGAAAAACTAAAATTTCTATATTTTAATAAAAGTTAGGCATGAGTCATACACTCGATGTTTACTCTAAATTATACTCCTTCGCTCTCAATTTATTTAGTTAAAAGCATAATGATACCTTTCTATATTTAGTAAGAATTTAAATTTAAACTTCTCATTTTACATTTATAGTCACACAAATATTTATGACTTATTTTGGACACAAATTTTAGGGAAAATTTCAGAAATATACAAGTTGGTCACTTACATTACAAAAAAATAGGCCAAAACTTACATTACAAAAAATAACCCAAAATATACAAATATACACAAACATATACATACACTTATACCAACATATACAAACGTATAAGAAGGCAAAGAGAGAGAGAGAGAGAGAGAGAGAGAGAGAGAGAGAGAGAGAGAGAAAGAGAGTGAGAGAGAAAAGTTTGGGTCATTTTTTGTAAGAATTAAAAAAAAATGGGTCAATTTTGGTAGCAATGTTGCCCCAGTTAACATACAGTGTAATTTTCTCCAAATTTGTAGAAGTCTTCCTTTCATGTTTAGTCTCTGTGCCCAGTCAAACACCTTTACGTAAATTGTGATGGAGTATTAATTATACCACAATTAAGTGATAATTTAAGTTAAAACATATATCAATCAATTCATTATACATAAGCGATAAATTTTATGAGAAGGCAAATAGTAAAATTATTCCTCATCAAGAAATATCCAAAATTTTGATGTCCGCTTGTGCGGGCCCTTGTCAATTCCTTTGAGTCGGTCTTGCGACCATACGCTTCAAGCAGTGTTTCACGTGTTAGCTGGGCTCCTGATCTGCATAAATCAAGGGTGAACAGTGAACACTCATCGTTTACAGCATGAGAAAACACATGTTAAGTATTTATTGATTTGGTGTCGCTATCATACATGAGTAAATAATTTCTTTGTATACTTGGAAATTTCATGTTTGTTCGTTTGTTTTCTCTAGCCCCATATGTGTTCATAAAAATTTTCCATTAGTTATGTATTTAGTGTAAATTCAGACATCTGTTCCTCCATTTCTTCTTAACTAAAACTTATATACTACTACCTATCAAAATTTTAATCTAAAGTATAAAAGAGAATATTTGAAAATTTTGAAGTCAGAGAGAGAATGGTTTGTCTTCTCAAATATTAAAAACGTTATTGGAGTGAAAGAATTTGTGTAACGAAGGGATTGAGAAATTATATAATGGGTGTATTGTTGATCGGATTAGACCAAGGCCTTTTTTTTCCTTCTGTTTTTCGTCAACGCCTTGTCAGACTATGACGACCAGCACACTAAACTTTAAAAGTTTGATAAGACAATTGTTTTTAACCAATCTAAATCTACTAGATAATTCTAAGCTGTGCGAGCACGGACCCAACACAAAAAATGAGTTTAGTAATAAAATTGTGAACGTATTATTGTATAAACATAAGTACAATTCAATCAATTCAAATAACATTTGTTATAGCCCTTTATTTTTAGGTACAAACGAATGGGTTGAGCGCTGGTTTTGGCGAGCTTCCTACCTTAACGATTGGAGTGAAGGGTTCGAATCCATTAGTAACATGATTTCTTTTTCTTATTCCCCTCTCTCCGGATGCAATAGAATTTGTTTAATAAAAGTACAGACCAACTCTATCTTAATCCTTTTTAATGAAATATGTGCACACACTTAATGTTTTTTGTGTTCAATCTAAATCCTCCTCTTTCTTTTAATTTCTTCTGTTAATTTTCTCGAAGCTTAACTTTATTATTTTATGAACTTACTATGATTCAATACGGATATCTCCTATACTATGAAAATTCAACGCATGCACCCCATGTAAGGCATATATGTAATTAAGTATATTAAAGTATAATTATTAAAATGTAAATTATAAATTATAAAAAAGAAGCTTTTATATATTTATTTTTATGAAAATTAATAGGTTAATATTTTTTTAATATCTTTAATCTCGCATTTGATTAAAATAGAGGATAAACATTTTTGAAACATATATATTTCGAAACTTATTAATAAGAAATGTACGGAATTTACTTAATAAAACATACCAACTATCAATTATAATTTAGTACACTTTCAATATGTAATTTATTTGCGTTTTTACTCATAGACTTAAAAAATTTAAAAAGTTTATTAACACATTATTTATTGAAGAAAATAATGAAAAAAAAAATCTCGAAGAGATTAGAACAAAGTAGAAAGAAAAAGTGATGCTCTTAAAAGTCAACTATGCCCTCATAGGCATGTTGACGATCCGAGTGGTAAACCCACTCTTATATATAGTTAAAAAACAAAGAACAATATATAAAGCGACAATATACATGATAAAATCCAAATGTATTATTAATATGATATAACTAGTAAATTTGCCGGCGCTTTGCTTTTAAAAGATATGAATTTACATTTACAATTCAAATAAAAGAAACGTGAAATGAAATATAACGAAACTAGAACCATAAAGAAAAAAGACAGCTTTTTAAAGATATGAATTTACAAATTCAAATAAAAGAAACGTGAAATGAAATATAACGAAGCTAGAACCATAAAGAAAAAAGACAACCAACATATTATTGGGTATATTCTCTCAAATGTCTTCAAAATTCACCAACTTTTTTTCTTTTGCCAAGTGAAGTACATAATTACGCATCCACGTACAGCTAATCTAAATTTTTTGCTTCTATTTCAAATACTTTCTTTTCTCCGTGTTATATTAACGTGCAAACCAACTAGTTTTATAAGAGGTTCAATAATTGAACGAAGAAACTCCTGAATCCAAAAGAAAAGACGACTTCCAAAATATCAGGTAAGGGGTTGAGACTAATGAAACTTGTTAGGTTAAAGAAAACAATAATTTAATAGAATTCGTGATACTTCTACGTACGAAGTAAAATTGCAATCACTAGACCCTAACTCTAATCATGCAAAGTGATGCTTATTTATCAAAGAATCTTCAGAGATGGGATATGATCATACGAAAGGAGATGGATATAAGTGCTAGGCACTATCTATACCAACAAACCAAGCCCCTTGTACACACTACAGTTTACAAAGAGGTACTATGTTGCTTTGTTCAACTCATCTTGAGGAGAGTTTATTAAAAGATTAGGAAAAAAAACAAAACAAAAGAACCAACTGAAAATATAGAGGACAATGAAGTTGGAAAGAAGGGAAGGGGGGGTGGGGGGTGGGGGGTGTAGAAGAGTGAAGTTTTAATGGCCTATGGACTAATATAAGTAAAATCACTAAGATATCTACAATCTCAAAGGAGACAACATTAATCACAGAATCACTATTCTGAAAAAAGGTGCATGAAATTTGCTGAGAATAATCTTGCTCCTTCCAGTGAGCTGCAACTGCAATCAAATGAATGTAAACCTCTTCTTTTGAATCTGAAAAACAATATTTCTCTCCCTCTTGCTATTATTGAGTATCACAATTACCCGGAAGCATATACATTTTTTACTGGTGAATTTTTTTTATAAGGCAACGCTCTTTTACATCCATTCTGGTGTCACAGCTAGCAGTGAAATCCAGCATTTCAGGGATTGTTAACAGACATCAATTGCACATGCAGCGAGAGCACAGATATGAGTAACAAGACATTGAAGCACTTGTTTTAATCGTCTTGCCAATTTATGGACCTGAGATTATCATCCCACTCTCCTCGGGTGGATGCTGAATTTTTCCAAACATGTTGGTATCACCCCCCATAGACACAGCACCTTTATCTTCTTCCATTTGGGAAACCACTGTGCTATTGCTAAAGTCAGTAACCCTCATACCACCAGGGGTTTGTCGGGAACTCCTGGATGTCGACTTCTTTTTTGAAACACCTTCTTTATTCTTTTGCCGCGAATTCACAGTCAAGAAACCATTTGCCAGAGCTTCAAGTGCTCTTGTGGTTGGAGGCCGATTTCTAGTGCTATGCCTACGTGAGTTCAAGCTAGGTTGCTGTTGCTCCATACTAGCACTATGTGTCGATGTCTTCAACTCACCACAAACATCATCAGGACTCTTCATGTTACCACTTTGGTCTTCCGTCAATGCTGGCATCAGAATTTCAAATTCTGAATCAACGGGGACTTGAGGTTCATTGAGGTCAATCATTTCCCTAGTTTGAGGTTCCTCGTCAGGAAGCTTCGAGACATGATGATCAGCAGAAGCACACTCGGCACTTTGAGAAGGACTGCTCTTTGATGAGTTGCTTGATGACACCTTGTCCTCAGACGAAGCTATCGGAATGTTGTCATTGCTGCTAGAGGGGTGGCCCATCCCTTTTTCCATCAAAGAATTTACCAGGACACTTGCACGACTACAAGCCGTTAGTCTCCTACGCCGCTTGGCAACGGGAGCTACAAAGTCCACACTGTTTTCTTTAAATCTCTTAAACGAGTGGGCTTTTACCACTTTTCTTGGCTTCTTGGCTTCACACATGTTTTTGGTTTTCTTCGAATCATTCACAGGTACAGTAGAAGAAGCAAGAATGCCCTCATTTGAAGCTTCCTGAAACTTCTGGCTTGGAACATTGATTTTGTAACCCTCATCAGAGTGCATTTCTCCATTGGAGATTATCCTAGAGGAATTATTATGCTTCGTCTCAGCTTCAATAAGCACAGAAGTGCCAACAGAGTCTGATTCATCAGTAGACTCCTCTTCACTCTCTTCAGCGTGGTTTCCAGAAGACAATTTGTTTGAGATATCCACTGGAAGACTTCTCAACTCTCTCAATTTATAAGGTTTACCATCAGAGAGACTTGTATCTACAACCGTAAACTTCATAGCATCCGTATATCGGTTAGGAGGTTGAAGATAACAAGGGCGTTGTCTTGTTGGAAGATCATCTTGTTCTAACTTTGTCTCATCTGTCCAATCACTCTTGATACATCCACCTTCGGCATCAAGTTCTAGAAGCTTAGTATCTGAAGCAACTTTACCCAATACATCTGTAACAGAATCAAAATAGTGGTTCCCTTTTTCTAATCTCCTAGAGAACTTCTCTACACCAGGAACCAGAAAAACCAATGCATTCTTGGGATTAGCGGCGTAATTCAAGTTTTTAGGCTGCTCTGTTTGCCAGCCTCTTGCTAATAGACGGGGCCAAACAGCTTCCCAGAATAGATCATAGGATCGAGCCTTACTAAGTCGGTAATCTCCAGTTAGAAACTTAATTACTTCGTTAGTTGTAAGAGAGGAACAGTCTTTGCCAGCTGGGAGTTCTGAGCGTACAGCATGATTGGACCTTGAAGGTTCCGAGGCCATGCATGTAAGATCATATTTACCTTTGCCAATGCCAACTGCTTCAATGAGCAAGTTTACCCCAATCATAGCCTTTAAAGAGAAGACATACTCTTCCAACAATATCTTTCCTTCCCCAAATGCCTTAGAGACCTGCCAAGCAATCAGATTAATTACAGAATTATAAGATATATAAGGCTTCACCCAACCTTAACAATGACAAGCAGAAAGGCACGAATACCAAATTAGAAATGAAACCTAACCTACTACAGTGTTACAAACAATGAAATTGTCACAAATTAACAATATTCTTTGAAGACATAATATTCTTCATGCAGTACCTCAACCTCAAAAAGCTGTCAGGCTCAAGAAGTAACACTGCCCAAAAACTTGCCATTGATGTCATTTTTACACTCATCACACTTATACAACCTCTAACTGAAGCATATCCACTTAATCAGACAGATAGACAACCACAGAAGTTTGCAATTTGAAGACCTTTATGGTATGAGGTTTCAAGTGTAAGTTCAGACAAAATCCATCCGAGTAATACTTTACACTGTGAGCAGCAGTGCATGTACATGTCCTGTTCATCAAGAAATCTCTTGTTTATTACCCAGAAGAACCTTTCTTTTTTTTTTTTTTTTTTTTTTTGGGTCATTCAGAATAACCTGATAGTAACACTTACTCTTTTCCCTACATCTATAATAGATTTTTAGAATAATGCACAATTATTCCACATTATTAGAACTGATGCATGCACATACAAAGCCATCAGCTTGCCGATGATAGGATCATCATAGCTTTTCATAGGACGAGGGAATTTGAAAAAATCTAAAACCTAAAGTACCAATGTTGGATAATAAATACTAACACATACATTTTGAATGCAAATATTCTAGAAAATATTAAGCATCTAAATCAACTAGGTTGATGAACAAACCCAGAAAATGTTAAAAAGCCAGTGCTGACCAGGCAGAATTATGCATAAACATGAGAAAACACTGGATAAGGTAAATCTAGCTTGACTGAATACCTCCGCTAAAGCCTTTTGGTTTTCTTCTGAAATGCGGGGAAGTAGACGCGACATCAGCTCCTGTTGCCTTGATCCAGTGAACATCTTTTGTCCACACACACTCCTTCTGCTTCTCACTTTTCGACATTCTGACCATCTACGGTACACATCGGATCTATAAAACTCCCCATAATAAAATGACAAGATGTCACCAGTCCCTTTAGTTTCAACAAACCTCTTAACATGAACAAAATTCTTCTCAAAGATGTACAGACCTAGAACGAAACTTGCCTTTTCAGTACCAGTCCAAATATCTAAAACAGTGCCAGGGACTAAACAATATCGCAGGACCCTTATTTCCTGTAGTTCCTTTTCAGAAGATAAATTTGCTGATTCTCCTAGTGTCACCTTATTGTCCAAGAACGTGTCTGATGGCTCCATTTTTACTGCGATATTGTCCTTTTCTGAATGCATGTTGGCCAATCTGGTACTTTCAGGTTCTGATGGTACACTATCATTGACTGCATTTATTGATTCAACCAGATCTTCCAACTTTTCACGTTTCATGCTTCCAACTCCCGGATTGACCCACATTAGTGGTATGGCCAATCCCACCATGAAATCCCGGGAAATATCAGCTATGTTCTTCTGATCAGCTAGCATTTTATTATAAGAAGTGCAGTTTCCCTGCAGAGGCGGAATTTCAACCTGATACTGGTTCCCAATTCGAGGAGGTATCTCGGGCTCTCCAAGATAGCCACTCATATTAGAAGACTCCAAAGAAAGCAACTGATCCGCAGGCCCACCATCCATGTAATCCCCATTCCCTTCAAATGAATCCATCTGCAAGAGAAAGTGACTCGAGATTCTGTCATGAGATACAAGTATAAAGCTAAAAATTAACTTTTGTGAACATATTAAGTCCAAAGGTTTCTGATGGGACGGAATGAATAATCTACTCAGAGTATAATGCTAAGGCAACAAACGGAACAATAAGAATGCTCGAAATAGCTCTTCCAAGCGTGAAAAAGCAAATATACTGAAGTGGTCAACTTAGTAGGTCCCAAACAAAAAACAGAAAACAAGATACTTTCTGAACCTGTCTTATTACTTGTACAACATGTACCTTTTGATTAAAGCACTTAGATAGTTCAATTTAAGAATGCAATTGGCTTGTAACAGTTAGAGTTGTGTGTAAAGCATAAAAGGGACTTTTAAAAGAAAATTACTCACTATAGATTGCAATGGAACACCAACACTTCACGATCTATATGATACCGAGCAGAATCCTTCAAAAATTCCTTACACAAATACACAAAGAAGTAGCTAATTCAGAAACTCAGAGAGTTTGATTGTCATCTTTCGTCTTCATAGTTTTCTATTAACATTTCTCTGCCCCTTATCCGTCGATTAATTGCCTACAAAATCCAGATAGACTGAAGTATAAGTATAGAACTAACTAAATTAAACAAAAAATTGATGAATAATCAACTTAATTTAAGCAAAATGCCATTTAAATAAGGCAAAGCCAAGTCTAATAACCAAATGCAAGAAAACTTACAGAATGCCGATTAAAAGGAATAAAAAGCAAAACTTAAAACTTAATAATTTTTGGATTCAGTCAGTAATCATAGCAAAACTTGAACATTTAAATTAATATCCAAAAATTTAAATTAACAAAAAAGTCAGCAAGGGGCTCGAAAACACGAACACAACGATACATAACTCAACTTTCATATAAAATACACCAATAATAAAAAGAATTCTTTTGAAAGGAAAAATACATAATCAGAAAGAAAAAAAAATGAACAGAGTGATAGGACTTATAACATCAAACCCCAGATCCATTTTTCTAACAAAAACCAACTCTAATATTAGTAAATGACACAAACACTTAAAATAAATCCTTAACATAACAAACCCAAATTCAATAACAGAAGAAAACAAGCAACACATTCAAAGCATTCTTATCAAAACCGTAACTTCGAAACAAACAAAAGAAACAATGTAGAAAAAGTACTAATCTTTATCAAGTCAAGAAAACTATCACCTTTACTTTAAAAAATTCCCAATGACGATCTTTAAATAAAATTAAAACATCATACCAAGTCTAAACTTAGCAAAAAAAAAACCACTACCCAAATCATGTTTTACAAGCAAAAAAAGGCATCTAAACACAAACATACATATAACATAAAGCAAGAAAGCAAAATAATCCAACAAAAACTATTTATAAGTAAAAAAGAACGTGAAAGATGAAATGGGTCTACAAGTTATAGATGTAAAACAAAGAAAACGTGAACATAAAAAAAAACAAACAAAACTATTTTAAGAAAAATAAAACACACAAACAAACATATATTCAAGAACATGATGTGTCATCAACATGTATATAACATAGGGAAAAAAAGGTTAAAGGGTGAAGGTTATATACCTATAGAGTATGGTTCATGGAGTTGAATTCGAAGAAAAAGAGGGGCAAAAAATAAGAGGAAAAATGTGAGACTATTTTTGCTCTTCTTTTGCTGCGTATATAGAGAGAAAAAATAGGGGTGTGGTTTGTGGGGGTGACTTAAATAAAATAATACTCTACTTCTACTACTGAGGGGGTTTGGTCTATTTAAAGAAACAAATAAGATAATAAACTAACGCGCTGTTACAAAAGCTTGTACGTACTCGACGCTTTTACATGACCCAGACCAAAAAAAAAAAAATGGAGTTTTATATGACACGTAAAATTTATATGTTTTACTACATAATTGAAATATTAAGAAAGAATTTTCTTCTTACATAAATCATAAAAAGAAAAAAGTTCAGATTTACCTCTTTATTATTAGATATATCTTTTAAAAAAAGAGTTTTATATGAGATGTAAATTTATATGTTTTTCTACATAATTGAAATCTTAAAGACACACTTTTCTACTTACATAAATCATAAAAAGAAAAAAGGCAGATTTACCTCTTTATTATTAATTAGATATATCTTTTAACAAAAGAGTTTTATATGACACGTAAATTTATATGTTTTTCTAAATAATTGAAATATTAAAGAAACAACTTTCTACTTACACAAATCATAGAAAGAAAAATGTCCAGATTTACCTCTTTATTATTAGATAAATCTAAATTAACATATATGAAATATTAGAAAGAATTTTCTACTTACATAAATCATAAAAGAAAAACATTTATGATTTATAATCCATTATAATCTAGATTCATTCATATCCTTATTATTAGCAAATCGTGTCGGATTCACCCATTAGCTTTAGTGGAAAAATCAAGAGATTTTTACACTCTATGATAATTAGGGCACACTAATTACCTGTTTCATCCCATTTTTAATTTATTACCCGAGTTAGCCACATAGTTGGATCGGCGGTAGAGGAGCGATGGAGGCGAAGGAACCGACAATGGAGGTGAAGGAACCGATGAGTAGGAAAACGATCTCGTCAGAATCGATTTGTTTCGCCGGAAAATTAGCCGGCAAAAGAGGTACTTAACTTTCTCTCTCAACAACTTAGCTTTCTCTCTCTATTGTAATGCTACAATGGTGAAAGTGCAGTATTTTGCTTCTTTTTTTTTTTTTTTTTTTTTTTTTTGCGGAATAGATTGCTAGGCTCCTAGGTAATCGTTGTTTCGATCTATAGTCTATTGCCCTTTGTTTCTTGCTACTATATGTGGTTTCTTGTACTTCGATTATCTTATTTATCTGTGATAGCTACTGTTCCCTTTTTTTTTCCAGACTGCTTTATTCTGACTTATTCGCTTTCTTTAGTTTCATTTGCATTCTGCTTTGAACTGCTTGTGCTTATCTAACCTTTCTCGTTGTGATTTCTCTTGAGCCGAGGGTCTTTCGGAAACAGCCTCCCTGTCTTCCGAGATAGGGGTATGGTCTGCGTACACTTTACCCTCCCCAGACCTCACATTGTGGGATTTCATTGGGTATGTTGTTGTTGTAGATTGCTAGGCTCCTGTACTTGTCTATTATTATCATGCCAGTCTTCGTACTTTCGAGTTTGCCAACCGAACCCTTAAACTTGTTAAAATTCATCATTTTTAAATCCTTTTCTCATCTGGTCATGGCGAGTGTAATACACCCCCGTGGACATCAAATTCCATGTCATTTTAAATGACACATAGGAAAAAAATGTTAAAAATTAAATTAAATCAAATAGGCCATGTATGCAGACTCTGGAGAACTTTGAGGAGCAAATTCTCCATGTGTTGCTCACAAATTGAGCACCAAGATTATCCCAAGACTATCCATGGTCGAAGGACTGGACTTTGTTTTGGAAGAGGAAAGGAAGAGAGAGATAGGGGAAAGGGTGAGGAGCGGTCGATAAAAAAATGAGAGAACCACCTTCTCACATGGTGGAGAAGACTGTGGTTCTATTGGTGGAGCTCGGATTTGGAAGAACTTGGTGATGAAGCTGAAAACGAGCTCTTACATGGTGTTTTAATAGTGGATTTGTAGCAGCTTATTTTTTGGTGGGAGGGCGGAGATGCGATGGAAGAAAAGGGAGGGATTAAGAATTTTTTTTTTAATTTTTTTTCCCTTTTTTTATTGTTATTTAATTTGTTTCTTCTAAATTAAGTATTTTTTAAACCAAATTCATTGCGTTCACTCGCTTTTATGAGTGTGACACCACACCCTACACCGGAGCCAGCAAAAAAATGCCACATGAGTGCGGTCAAAGGTCAGAGGGTTTAAAATGTTGAGTTTTAACAAGCTTAAGGGTTCAGTTGGCAAACTTGTAAGTACGAACACCAGCATGGCAATAATAGACAAGTACAGGGGCCTACCAAGCTATTCCGCCTTTTTTTTCCGTTCCAAATATCTCTTTCTAATGTTGGTGTTATTTAGAGTAAAATGTGTATAAACATGTCTTATACATTAGTATACACTTTTATGTAGTGTAGAAATGTGTAAAAACACATCTTATACATTATGTATAAGTCCCTTTTATGTATAAACACCTCTTGTATAAGTTTGTATAATAGTGTAGAAGTGTGTATGAACACCTCTTATACATTATTATACACTTTTATACACGGTTGGTACATTTTCCACAGTAGGTGTATAAAGTTGTATATTGTTGTATCATGTTGTATACCAAGAAAAATTGGCTATGCGAATGTAAATTAAAAATATGGCTACGTGGATGTAATTTCTTATACTGGATTGAACATTATTGAAATTTCCCCAAAAATTAGTGGTGGACCGGATGCATCCACTTTTCACAATGGTTTAAAACTACATCCAACTATACATCGATTAGGGTTTATATTGAAGCTCTACTAAAATTAAAGACAAATATAAGGCGATTTATTACTCTTTACTTGTTTCAAAAATTATTTTTTATGGTGATTAATGATAATGGCGGAGTTGCGGTGGTTCTGGGCATTTATTACACCTTAATTATATATGGATTCAATTGTTTTTCTTGTTATTCCATTACACTCTTTATTTTGATGATTTAATGATGAGTAAGAATTGTGAGTTGCTGAATGGTGTGTTTGTTGATGTCCTTGTTAGGGTGGTGGCGTGAGGGGTGGTGATAAGGTTGTGATGGTTTCGGAACGATGGTGGTGATTATTTCTTCATTGGGGATGAAGAAAGTGGGATCCACATGGAAAAACAAAATAAATATAATTTTCAGAGCCTTCATGCGCCTAAAGTTGTGTGAAAATCAAACACTTTGGATGTTGATGAATTCATGAGATACACTTGAGCTAACTAGAGGTGTGTACTTGGTCACTAGATAAGTTCAAGTGTCAAATTGACAGTTGAGGCCAAGTTTAAGCGTCTGTCTATGTATTCTGCCAAAATGAATTGTTCTTTTCCTTCCTTTTTTCAATTTTCTCACTTCTTTTCCGCTTGAATTTTGGTATAGTACTAGTGATAGCAATAAATTATAAGTTTTTCCTTCTCCAATAAATGGAAAAGAAAAATTAACAAAAGGAAAAGAACATTTACTGCGTGAAGTAAATTCTATTACTTCCAGTAGGGGAGCGTCAATTAGACTATTAGAGTATATATACCTCGTTCGTAACAAAAGATATATACTTTGTAAACAACTGTGACACGTGTGAATGACATTCGATAATCGTCCGAAGGGAGGAAGAAATATGATAATGTTACAAACTCTATCACTTCCATTGATAACAAGGTCTTATGCAAACATGCAATATGATGACTCTACCTTTACATACATAACGAAATTTATAGCTGCAAGCGTAAATATATAGTATGAAACTTAGAAATACGACCTTCTAGAGCTAAGGCAAATTATAACAATGTGGTTCTTTAGAACAATGATTTTTCGTTATCGAAACATGTTATATATAGTTGAGAAAAATCAATTGGACTATAGGGTATTACACGTGGTGTATGTTTTATTATACTAGTTATCTACACATGCATTGCACGTGAGTCCCACGCACGCAGTACATATGTTATGAGTTATATTAAAACCACATTGTAATTAGTAATTAGTATCACAAATTTTTAACAGGAAAAATACAAGTTGAAATTGATGAACAATCAACCTATTCAAATGACTTCTTTGTTGAATGACGTATGATTAGATATTCTCAAAACCTGTAAAATTTGAACAACAAAATTAAATTTGGTAGTTAAAATATATAATGGTTAACACCTTAACAATTATTTAAAATAAACAACCATTTGTTTCATCTGTTATCATGACTTCATGATCAAAAGTTCATCAGGACTTGAAAAGTATTCATCCGACGCTAAATTTTCAACTCCAATCCTATTTTGCCCATCATTTTTATCAGAAGTACTTCGTCCACGTGTATAAAGTTATGTAAATGTGTTATATTCTTTACCTATGCTATGTTTAGATTAAAATATGAGCAAGGAATATGAGTAAGGTTACACTTAAAATAAAAGTATACTTGCTCTCACTCTATGCACTGTGACTAATAAGAAGAGAAAATGACATAAATGACGCCTAAACTATGAGAGTAGGTTTAAAATAGTCCCTTAACTATGCACTTAACAATTTTGGTCCTTTAAGTTTGCCACAAATTAACAAGAATGGTCCTTCAATTATGAGGGTAGATTAAAAATAGTCCCTTAAGTATGCACTTAACAATTCTGGTCCTTTAAGTTCGCAAAAAATTAACATTTTTGGTCTCCGACAAAATATTCATCGAACTCTGTTTGTTAGATTTGACAAGAACGATTAAAAAATAGGAGAAACTAGTGAGAACACACATTTAGAGGTACATACTACTAAAGAGAAAGGCCAAATACCACAGAATAAAACTGACGGACGTCCGTTGTTTTTAGGGAAAAAGAGGAAAAACCAACATACTTGATAGTGCCAGAAAATAATACCTCAGAATAAAAAAAACTAACAGACCCTGTCAGTTAAAACCGAGAGAGTCCATCGGCTAATTAAAATATACCAGCCTTTAGAAATAACTTGTGTACGAACGAGATATCTAGCAACAAGAAGAAGGAAAAGGATTGAATAAAGGGACTCCCGAGCATTTGGTGATCTCAGATGTGTCAATATCAATAGTGACTCATTATTTCAATGAATAATTTCTTCGGATAGAATAAGATTACGTAAACACTTACTCAAGATCTCACTTATCTCACTTATCAGATTCCATTATGGAAGACACAATTTTTTCTGAAGAATTCACCATGATATACCTGAGTCATGCATAATATCAAGAAAAATGGATACAAATTTTTGACTGCTACTTAGTATTGTCAATAGGTCTGAAAAAATATCTAAAAATATCAAATTTAGATATTTGTACCCCATCGAAGTAAGGAACCATGGCATATATGTTTGGAATAGATTTCATTTTGAGAGAGTTGAAAAAGCACTATCTCGTTGAAAGCTTCTATACATATGTCCTTTCTCAATGCATTTATTTAGACAAAGACTCTGTTTTTTCTCTCTTTTCGGATGATAAATCTTTCTCAGAACAAAAGCAGACAAAATCACTATGGAATCAGACCTCCTCGCTCAATTTATTACCAGGAAGACTCAATTTCTTTAGTAAAGGCGAAGGGAAAAGCCTAGCAGAGGGGAATCCCTTTTTATTTTCTATTAAGACCTCAGAGTATAAATAAGACAAAGGAGTTTTCATAATTTCATTTTTTGGATCATAAATAATCGCCAACAAGAATTTGGTTTTATGCGGTTTTGTTTCATATCTAAGAGGCCTTTCTAGATTTTTTTTTTCTATTAAATTAGGAAATAATGAATTGAGTTCGTATAGGCATTTTGGATGCTGCTAGTGAAATAGCCCTTCTGGCTATATTTTCTGTTACTCCACCCATTTCATAAAGTATTCGACCCGGTTTAACAACAACTACCCAATATTCAGGGGATCCTTTTCCTGAACCCATACATGTTTCTGCGGGTCTAAGTGTAACTGGTTTGTCTGGAAATATACGTACCCATATTTTTCCACCACAACGTGTGTTAGAATTGAGAAATTCTATGGCTCGGATCTTTAGTATTCTCTTATTTATTACCTGTGTCTATTATTTAGGCAGAATACCCTCACCCATTCTTACTAAGCAACAGAAAGAAGCCTAAAAAACAGAAGAAAGGGTGGAAAGTGAGGAAGAAAGAGATGTAGATATAGAAATTGCTTCCGAAATGAAGGGGACTAAACAGGAACAAGAGGGATCCACTGAAGAAGATCTGTATCTGTATCCTTCCTTTTTTTCGGAAGATTATTCCTCAATGTCCCGGCTATTCATGGAACGTGAGAAGCAAGTGATTAATCATCTGTTTTCGGAAGAAATTGAAGAATTTCTTGGGAATCCTACAAGATCCGTTCGTACTTGTTTCTCTGATAGATGGTAAGAACTGCTTTCCGAATTATATGAAGCTAGTAAGAAAACAGTGAATCCATGGGTATTCGAGCCTAAATATCCAGGAAAAAGCAGAATATTTGATGGAAGAACGCACACACGAAGATTCTAAATAATATGTGAGAATCATCGACAAGATGTTTATCAGAGATTTTCTTATGGGATACAATCGAAGGGCTCATAAAATTCAAAACTTAGAAGTGAGGAAATATCGATGGCCTTCGTTGAACAGTCCTCAATGTCCCGGCTATTCATGGAATGTGAGAAGCACATGATTAATCATTTGTTTCTGGAAGAAATCAAAGATTTTTTTGGGAATCTTACAAGATCCGTTCGTTCTTTTTTCTCTAATAGAGGGTCAGAACTTCATCTGGGTTCGAATCCTACTGAGAGGTCCACTAGAGATCAGAAATTATTGAAAAAACAACAAGGTCTATCTTTTGTCCCTTCCAAGTGATCGGAAAAGAAAGAAATGGTTAATATATTCAAGATAATTACGTATTTATAAAATACCGTCTCAATTCATCCTATTTCATCAGATCCAGGATGTGATATGATTCTGAAGGATGAACCAAATATGGACAGTTCCAATAAGATTTCATTCTTGAACAAAAATTTATTTTTTGATTTATTTCATATATTCCATGACCGGAACAGGGGAGGATACACGTTACACTACGAATTTGAATCAGAAGAGAGATTTCAAGAAATGACAGATCTATTCTCTCTATCAATTCGGATCTAGTGTATCATAAGGGATTTTCCTTTTCTATTGATTCTTGCAGATTAGATCAAAAACAATTCTTGAATGAGGCCAGGGATGAATCAAAAAAAGAAATCTTTATTGGTTCTACCTCCTATTTTTTATGAAGAGAATGAATCTTTTTCTCGAAGGATCATAAAAAAATGGGTCTGGATCTCCTGCGGGAATGATTTGGAAGACCTAAAATAAAAAATATTGGTATTTTCTATCAACAACATAATGGAGGCAGTCACTCAATATAGATTAATCCGAAATCCGTTTCAAATCCAATATAGTACCTATGGGTACATAAGAAAAGTATTGAATTGATTCTTTTTAATGAATAGATCTGATCGCAATTTCGAATATGGAATTCAAAGGGATCAAATAGGAAAG